>NC_045427.1:494423664-495048664 GCF_902635505.1 Sarcophilus harrisii | reverse complement strand
ACATGTGTATATCTGGTTTTGTCCTTGGTGGAATTGTTCATGGAAGATGCTGGAAGTAAAAGACATTGCAGGAGACCTGAGGAAGGCTGTGAGTAGGCTGGGGGGCTATGGGATGGTAGGCTTGTTTTGGAGATGCCTTTTAAGGAATGATAGCAATTCGCCACCCCCCACCCTAGGGTGTGTTAGGGATCAACCTGGAATGTAGCAAACAATGTTGGTGGGTCCTTCCCTTTCTGTAATGTTCTAACCTTCAATTCAAACGACCTAGCACCCAAATAAAGAGAAGAGTCAGCACCTGGATTTGATTTGCCTTTATTCCCCTCAATCACGCTTAAGTCTGGCCTGGGGGCGCTGGGAGTGGGTAAAGAGCCCGTGGCCGGGACTCCCTGGTGACCAGGGTTGATGGTACCAGCTGCCATAGGTGAGGTACCAGGCGAAGGTGCCCACAGCCGCGCCTACCACCTTGTGGGTATATTGGTGGAAGTAGATGACGGTGCAGAGCAGGAGGAAGTTCCAGAGGCCCAGCAGGAGGACGTTAAGAAGGAAGACGAGTCGAAGAGGAGCGCCGGCAGGCAGCCCGTGGGCCAGGTACCGAGCAAAGACGGCGGTTTCCTCAGCCATGAGCAAACAGCAGAAGGTGAGCAGGAAGGTATGAGAGGAGACCGTGTAGCCCCTCCACTGGTGGCCAGCTGCCAAGCAGCTGCGACGGTCAGGCAGCTCGTGGAGCAGCAGCCCCTGGGGCAGAGGCTCAAAACAGGAGCCGGTCAGATCCTCGATGAGCAGGAAAGCCCGGCCAGCCCCGCGCCACACGGCAGCCCCCACCACCAGCCGGCTCAAGTGCCGAGCCGTCACGGCCACTCTCCGAGTGGCCAGGAACACCACCAGCAGCACGAAACCGCCCAGGAAGGTGCAGGTCCAGCCCCAGGCAGAGTTCACAAACTTGCTGTAGGGTTAGAAAGAGAGGAGTGGGGAGGAGAGGCTTGTAGAGAAATAGGCCTCTTTAGATCCCAGGTTCTTCTGGGTTTCCCAGCCTCATCTTCCAGGAGTCCCATTGTTACTTCCCCCTGGATCTTTGCTATCTTCCTCTACCTTCTGCCCCCATTCATGCTACCCTGGGTCAAATCACTCTCCATTTCCACCTGTTCTTTGCCCCTCTCTCTCACCTCCCCTGCCCTCCAACTCCTCACCCCCTAATCCTCTGCCTGGCCTTCTAAATCCTCCCCGTGCGTCCCCATAGTTCCCACTACCCTTGACCTTCTCTTCCACCTCTTAGCCTATTTTTAGTGCTCCCACTGGCAGTAGGACAAGAGCCCAAAAGAGGAGGGAGCTTAAAACCAGAGTGGATGGAACTAGTATTAAAGGGCCTGACGAGAGAGACTTACATGTTGAAGAAGTTGCCATGACTGGCGAAGATGGTGCGGGGGTTGACGTGGAACTGCAGCAGGGGTCCGAAGATGACCACGGCAGCTAGCCAGGCATGGTAAAGGCGCCGGAGGCAGGGGCTCCCCAGGAGTCGGGCAGCCTGCTCGCTTCCAAAGTACAGGAGGGCTGATGCTAGCCACAGCAGTACCCTCAGCAACCAGCCCAGCACCACTCGGAGCCGGCCCCCCAGGCCTGTCCCTGCCCCCACCCCTAACCCCCGCTCCATGTTCCCTCCCCTCTGACTGCTTGCTCTGCTGGGCAGCTGAGGAGGGGCTTGTAGGGCCCCCTAGGCAAGGACAGGCAGTGACAGGTGCTGGAGATACAGGGCAGAGCTAGACTGGCAGCTGGGAAGGGAGAGGGGCGGGGGGCAGCTGGGGGCTGTGGCTGACGCTTCTGCGTCAGCACTAGCGGTCTGTATGTCCTTCCATAACATGTCCTTGTGTCCTCAATTTTCCTTACTCATATCCTTCTTTCAATTTGCGAACTGTTGCTACATGGTTGTCACTGTCTTAGCTTTTCAGCCAAAATACTTTACTTTTAAAAGGAAGTGGGGTGATCAGAAGAAATAGCTCATCAGTTTTTTTGAGTTTAAAGAAGTATATGTTTCTTCACCTTCACATTTAACTTCTGCCAATTTGGTACAGGAACTTTCCAAAGCTATCGAACAAGGCAAGTACCTATTCCCATCTACTCTGGGCTTAGGCCTGGGAGAGAGGCTCTTGGGGGCCCACCTTGCTTCGAAGTTCTAGGCCTGTCCTGGTCCAGAGTGAGAGCTAGGCTGGAGTCCTTGGAAGTTGGAATGGGGAAGCAGAATAGTTCTGGAGATCACACTTAAACCTCAAACTTGCATACTGTACTAATAATTGGAGTGGAGTCCTTGGAAATGCTCCCCCTTACTTCACTAGACTGGCCTTAAGAAATGATAGGAACATAGTTTTTTTATGTTTTGTTATTTTATCCATTTTTTGTCCTTTTCCCCTCTCTGCCTAACTATCTTATATAATTTTAGATAATAATGTTTAGCTAATAATTAGCTAATAATTTTTAATTCAGGAGGCAGTGTGGCATAGCAGTCAGACTATTTTGCCATTAAGACCATTAACAATTGTATGACTTTAGATAAGTCAACTAACCTCTTCTGGATGTGACAGAAAGGCTTTCTCAGTGATTTTGGGATTGGCTGGCACTCTAATATCCTTCCCAAGCTTTCAGGTTTTACACATTTAACCAAGATGCATTGTGGTTTGTCTGTAAAGTAGTCATCATACTAAACTTTTTCCTTAGAAGAGAACCCTGATACTACTATATCAAGGGCCTAAATTTTTTTATACAAGGGGCTTGTGTTTACTCCCTTGCAAATTCTATCTTTACTTTCTGGAGAATATGTTTTGGGTTCCTGAGTGGGTAAGCAACTCAATTCAAAGCTAATTCCCAATTTTTAGTGGGGAATTTTTGGTTGTAAGATTAAAGAGAAAGCAGATACCTTAAGGCACCTAATAATATATAATAATAAGTATATGTATAATATAATAATAAATAGGATATTTTCAACCCAAAGAAGCAAGTCCTGACTGTTGTCTCTGCACATTGTGGTATGCATTTTAGCCCTAGTCACAAATTTGGAGACGTTTATGTAAAACTTTCTGTATACAAGGAGACAGCCTGAGTCAGATTTCTGAGGAAACTTTATTGAGGGAGCTAAAAGTAAGTGTAAGACAGAAGAACCCCCACTTTAACCAGCCTAGTTCCCCTACCCAACAGTTCTGAGGGGATATGAACTGAAAAGAGTCAGTTCCATTAGGATTAAGATGGGGGCCTTAGAACTTCCTACACTGTAGCACCTCCTACTTCAAAGACACAATGAGGGAGAGCAGATTCCCAGCCTGAGGGAACAGCTTTACTCCTTGCCTAAGAAGGAATAACATTCTGGTCATTATGAAAAAAGGAGAGCAGTGGTGGGCAAAGCCACCTTCTGAATGGCTAGTCTGGCCTTCAACTTGAAGGTCCATGCTACTGGGCCAGGCAAGGGTAATCAGACTCTGATTGGCCAACCCGTTTAGACCTAGCCCAGGAACACTAGTCTATTGACCAAGTCTCAGAATCCAAACATGATTATAAAAAATAAGCATTCCTTGCCCGGCTAGAACCATACCTAAATAACTACCAGAGGATGGCCTCTCTTTAATTTTCTAGAGTTGTCTGTCCTGCCTGCCCTGGGGTGGGATGGAGGCCTAGCCACACAACTCAGCCTCAAAGGACAGGATGCCTTCACCCAGAGTGCAGCCAGGGTGGAAAAGCTAGGGTTTCTGCTCTTCATCCTCTAACCTTCTTAGCTCCTCCACAGATCTCCCTGAGGAAAGAGAGGAAAGAGGAGGTGATTCCCCTTGGGGCTGCACAGATCAGTCCATACTGACAGGCAAGAATTACTGGGAAGTGGAATAGGCTCCAAAGGTGGCGTATGGTGGAGTGGTGGTGGGACAGTCATCAGAATTCAGCAAGTCTTCCCTGAAGTATTCAATTGGACGGTATTGCCACAGGCGCAAGTTGCCATCCCACTACAAGGGCAAAGAGGAGATTGTTAGAAAAGAACCCTTTTAAGCCTTGATTCTAAATCAATCACTTAAACCTTCACAGAATTCTTTAGTTCCTAATTCCCTTCCCTGTCTCTGCCACTGCCAATCTTACCGAACTGCTGACAATCTTCTGCTCAAAGGGATGCCAACTGACGTCCCGTACACAGGCCTTGTGGCTGGCCAGCTTCTTCACAATTTGGCCAGTGAGGAGGTCATATACTACAGAAAGAAAAGAATGAGAAAAACCACTAAGGTACAGTCAATCCATGTGAACATCTTTAGTATCATGAGTCCCTCTGTGGTAGTCGGTGAAGCTTGTAGACCCTATCCCAGAATGTTTTTAAATGCATTAAATAAATTACAATAGAATTACAAAGAAATCAATTATAGTGGGAAAAGTTATTAAAACAAACAAGCAAATAAGTTTACAAATCTAGGTCAAGAATCCCTGCTTTATGAGAACCCCTCCCCAATTCAGCCTCTATAGTCACTTGTTCTAGACTTACTTTTCTTGTGAAGTAAAACCTTTTAATATATTAGAGTTCTTTTTAAATGTCTTTCCTATTATTACCTTGACTATACCCTATTCTGAAAAGATGTTCCTAGTGACAGGATGGGAAAGTTTAAGTCATAGGTCAATTTCACCTGACCTATAATCCAGAAAATTTCACATGCTGTTAGAGGTAGTATCTTAAAAAGCTGTAAGGTAGAGAAGTTTTTGAATACCAGCATACCTCCCTTTGTATGTACATATCTAATTCAGTTCCTTGCCTCTTCCCTTTTCAGTGTTTCAGTGCATGTTTCACTTAGAGACACTTCTATGTCTCTGTAACTGTTATGGATCTGTCTTACCCTCTGACTTACTTTATTTCTGCCCATATCTTTTCTTTCTATAAACCAGGGAAGAGAACACATTTCCTTTTCTCCTTTCTCTCAAACTTCTGTCTGTACTCTTTACCTAGCCAAAATGTGCAATTGAAGAACACTTTTCATAATTTCTTGTCTTACTCAGTGGAACATGTTTCTCTTCATCTCCCACTCTCTGTCCCCCCGAATCCAACAACCTAACTACATAAAGTTACCTGTTATGTGATCCAATATTTTTTTTCTCTTGGAACTTGATCTGCATTGGGAAAAAAGGTCTCTTACTCTGTGGTGACCTTCTGTCCTGGGATGATACTTACTGACAACCTTGCCAGTGGAGCAACCACTGTAGATATAACGTTGGCCAGTACTGTGGGCAGGGGAGAAGCGGCAGCGAATGAGGGTATGGAGCACACCATGACCCCGATATGTCATCACAGAGCTGTCCCCAGGGAGCTTCAGTTTCTGCCAGGCTATATGAGGACAAAGGGTAGGGAAAACATATCAAACACTATTAGTGGGTTCTTCTGTAGTATAGCCAAGCTCCTGAATGACTTCTGGAAGAAAATATAGAACAGAACAATGGAGACACTATACTCTTTGATCCAGTGACATCACTACTGGACATAAACAAAACAAAAGGACACATATATACAAAAATGTGAGTACTTTTTTACAAAACCAAATAATTGGAAGCAAAATGTGTACTTACTGAATATGGAATAGCTGAATATGTGGTATATGAAACTAATGGAAAATTACTATGCTACAAGAGAATTATGACTATAAGAAAATAAGGAAGACTTATATGGACTAATAAAAAATAAATATAATTAGAAAAACAATTTTTACCTTGACCAAAACAAGGGGGTGGGGAGTAAGGTTTGGCCTTGAGGAGCAAGATGTTGAATGTTACTGGGAAGCAATGTAAAAAAGCATCAGTAATATACTTTAAAAAAATAATACAAGGATTCTTGATTCTGACCTTTCTTAGGCACCTGCTGCCAACGGTAGTCCCAGTATTCTTGGATGGCTGCCTGTCGTGAAGCTTCCATGCCTTCTCGACCTGAAAAGCGCCGTATATCCCAGAGTTTTATGGTCTGGTCTTTGGAGTTGGTGATGAGGTACCGGGCATCACCCTGTGAACCCATGGCCACAAAGTGAAACACAATATTCAAGATAGCAGAATACACAATTATAACAAATCTGATTCCTCAAGGGTGAGCTTAACTGTCACTATCAGTCTTGGGTCTTGCCTTCTTTTTCTGGTAGATTGATAAAAACTATGTAGCTCTGAGACTGCTACCTGTTCTTACTGAGTCAAATTCATTTTCTGGTGTTTACCTACTGACCTACTAGTTAGATATTTCTATTTTCTCAACCAACTGATTAGAACCTGATCGAGTGCAGGAAACCCTAATCCTTGAGGACTAGTGGGGAGAAATAGGTCTCGAGTCCTCTCCTTTATGACAACCTTGTAGCCCACCTTGGCTACAGTCTGAGAGATGCCTTCCTAGGCCAGCCTTGTTTTCAGGCCTTCCTGGAGGCTAGGGTCTGGGCATCTCCAGCTATGTAATCCACCCTCTTCTGTTCACCTTGCTGTCAATGAAAGTGATGCCATCTCGGTGCCCGGCCAGTGCGCCCACAGGCTTGGGATCATCCTCACGCATGGTGCGCCGGTCCCAAACTTTGCAAATGGCATCATCCCCCCCGGAGAACAGGATGTGGGAGCTTGTATCAGCAAAAGCCACTGCATTTACGTCATTGTCATGGGATTCCATCTAGAGCAGAGAGAAGACATTATCTGAATATTGCAGCCAAAAGGAGATGGAAAGCATGCTATGTAGCTCCCAGCAATTATACCTGCAATACACGGCGGTTCTGTTCTCGATCAAAGATGTAGAGGCATCCATTATTAGCACTGAAAGAAAAACATTTGGGCTAGATAACAACTGAGTCAGAATTCAAAAAATGGCTTCTTTGAAGGCTCTGGGGACAATCTGTTAAGAGTCTATATTTAGGGTCAAGTCCCTCATTCCATAGAACTCAACTCCTATACCACACAGAAACGTTGTTTCTGAGAAGAAATTTAAGGCCTCAAATCCCATAATGGAAGGGAACTAGAAAAGAGGGGAGGAAAGTCTACCTAAGAGTTAGCCTGAACAACTGAATAGGGGTATCAGGATATAGGTCTCCTCAAAACCATCTTCAACCTCCAAATCTGAACTTCCCAATTAACTGAAGAAATTAACTGAGAAATACTGAAATACTCACCCTCCCAGCACCTCTCGTCCATCTGAAGAGACTGCAATGGAGAAGACAATGAAACTATGTTGATCTGGCCTAAAAGAAAGTGAAGAATTTGTTAGATAGGAAGATTAATAAGTCTGCCTTTATTAATTAATCCACTTCAGATCCAAAGAAAGCCACGCACCGCACTTCTGGAGGGAAACTGAACAGGATCCTGCTTACATATGTCAGAATGAAGGGTTATACCAGAGAGAAATATGAAGTTCTGATGCATCCATCTACTACACTCTATTCCTCCCAATGAGAAGTGATATGTAGCTCCCACCCAGGGGATCTCCCACTCAGAGAAGCAGATAGTCCCTGCATTCTGCCCTCTCAGTGTGTGCTTCAAGGTTCAGAGAAATTCATTGCAGAAGGCTTTCCCTAAATTTCTGGTGAGTCTAGCTGAAGAGGGAAGCCAGTACCTCAGATCCAGGGCAGTGTGTGTGTCTCCCTCCCCGTAGATGTTGCAGATATGAACTAAAAAGCAAGAGAGACAAAAGTCACTCGAAGTTTGGGAATAGGGTCTTCTGTAGCTTCAGAGGGCAGAAAAAGACCCAACAGATTTTAGAAAAGTAATCTTAGTTCAATATAAGAAAAGGCTTTCTAATAACTTCTAGTGATCCAAAAATGAAAGCTAATGCTTTGTAAAAGTAATGAGTTCTCCCTCCTTAGATACAGTCAAGCAGATGTGTCTGTTAGGGATATGAAGTAGATTTCATCATAAGGTGAAAAAGTCTGTATGATATTTAGTCTCTTTCAACTCTAAGATTTTATACATGAACTAAAAAGAACAAAGGAGAAAAAAGAAACAAAAAACCAAACTATGCAAACAGCAGAGGGTGTCATGATTCTAAGAGCATGGTCTTTCTGTAATATAGCCTAAGAATCTAGCTCAGAGAAGAGGGACTGAAAAATGGAGGCTATAGGATCCAAAATGAAGAGATGATAAAGCTGGTAGGTATACTCACTATAATCGGACCAGCTGGAATAGAGAAAATGGTTGCCATCAGGAGTAAAGGCTACATCTAGAACACTCCAACCTACATCCCGGGCCTTGATGCTCTTGAATTTATGGAAGCAGCCAAAGCGGCAGTCATACAGGCGAATTGTCTGGTCTAGGAATTGGGAATAAGCAAGTGTCAGGAAATTTTCTCCTTCCATATTGGCCACCTAGTGCAGCTATGGGATCTTCCTTCTGCTGCAGAGTATTCAGAATTATACTGCTAACATCTCCCAACCTTAGAATTACAATGGAGCCTGGAACAGAAACTTCTCCAATTTATGGACTGGAAAGAAATTGTTTTCTATCCTGAGGAGGGCTTCACAGTTCCCTATTCAAGGGGACTCTTTAGTACTCATTGGCTCTAGGTACCTTGGCAAGCAGACATGAAGATCTGACCATCCTTGCTGTAGACACCACAGAAAGCCTTATGAAAATAGGAGTCAGTGAAGCTCAAGTAGTTGGGCAAGAAACTGAGAAAAATAGCAGCAAAAGAACATCAAGGTAAGAAGGTATCAGTGTCAATAACACTCCAATCAGACTAGTACATGAGTTCCCACTCCCCTTTGCTCAAAATTATTTTTTTCTTTATGCCACCAAGATTTATTGTTTTAACTTACATTCCTTATTCAACAGCTGTAACTCATTTCCTCCAACAGCAAAAATTCTTATCCCTCATGTCAATATAAATAACTTTCCCTATTAATAGCTCTACTTCTAATTTTATGGACAATAGATATCATCCCCCTGGATCCTCCTCAAATCTAATTCAAATCTAAATTCAAAACAACAATACCCCATCCCAAACTTACTGAGACACTACACGGGATCGCTCTCCAGGAGAAAAGCTGCCATGATGGCAGAGGCCTCGTTCTCTCTGTAGGGAAGAGACAAGAAAGCAAGAACACCATAAGCAAGGTACTTTTATTGCCAGCTTCAAAAGCTTTTCTCTAAATTCACCTCATTTGAGATATAGTTGGCAAAACTTCTGAACTCCCCATCCCCCAACAACAGCTAACATTTACACAGCACTGAGATTTACAGCGTACTCCATGTATGAGTTGATCAAGTCTCACAACTTTGTGAGGCAGGTGCTCACATTTTCCATGAGAATGAGAACGATTAAATGATTTGCTTGGAGTCAAACAGTTAGCAAATTTTGAGACAGGATTCCATCCCAGGTCTTCCTGACTCCAAATCCAACTCTACTCACAGAATCTCTGGTTCAGGACAGGTAAGGGATCTTACCTGGTGCAGCATTCGAGGAAAGCTGTGCTCCTGCACTATCCTACTCGATCCCAACTGTCCTGTGGCCAACTCCACCTGGGTCTTGATCTCATTGCATTCCAGCTCTCGAGTGTCAGGGTTTGAGTCCACTGAAAGAAGCAGCAGCAGCAGCTCTGTCTCAGTTCTTTAACTCATAGAAGTCAGGTATCAATGGATGAATGGCTAAGAAGGTGACCAGTGTCAAGGAGGATGGGGCCCAATCATGAAAGGAGATAACAAGGTTCAAAAGATTCTCTTCATTCATCTTCCTCCCCACCTCCTTTTGACTCCAGTCTTTTGAATCTAAACAAATTTTTGCAGACTGATGCTCTACAATTCTGGGTCAAATACCCTTTCCTCTTACCAGGTGGATTGTATCTGTCACCAAGACGACCCTCCCAAGGGCTGTCATTGTCATCATCTGAGTCAGAGAGCGTATGGATGAGCTGCAGGCTGGTTGCACCACCTCCCTGTACCAGTCTCACCTGGCCCCTGTGGAGAGACCTCATGGCAGGGGATGATCCTTCAATACTAAACAACTTAAAACTCCTAGAGAGAGTCTCCCATACCAATCTCTTTTATTAGGGGCCCCAAGATGACTATGCTTTGGTCATTATCAGGTTGTTGAAACCCACTCTTGGGAGCAGAGCCAGGGAATAGTAAGGTATCTCAGGAAACTTCTGGAGATGTTTAGATTAGATTCTAGAGCCAAAAGTTGTGGAAGCCTGATTTCTGACTACCAGAAGAGTTCTATGCTACACAAAGAATTCTAAAGAGAACTTCCAGATCTCATCACCCTAAATTCCACAACCACATACAAACTACTGAAGGCCACTACCACTTCATTCAAGCCTGCCTCCTTTTCCTTTACCCTTTGTTTACTTGGGAACGCAGTCATATTTGTGCAACAAAGTAAATGCTACTAAAAAAATGGCTCCTTCGCCTACTGGAGCTGGGCATGGCAGAGGCTAAGACTATCACTGTGCCACCTTCCCCCAAGCACAGTGCTGGAGACCAGCAAACTTGGGGAGGGGGGAGTTCTCACGCCAGGACTATTTCCTCTCTTCTCTCCTTGGAGAACAGGAGCTCAGGTGTGACACACTGCTCCTTATCTTGTGGAGTCAGTTTCCCTATGCCGAGTGGGAGAGGGGGGCACACAACTGAGTGAGTTACCTGGGAAGGAAATAGGCCAGGTCCACATCATCATCTTCCTCACTGTACCGAGGCTCATATCTCCCGTACGGCGAGGCCTCAGAGGCACTGCTGTTGCCTGGTGAGTCCATCTTCTGGTCACAGCATCCTCCAGACCCGTGCTGGAGCCTGTCCCCGTCCTGGGGCTGGCAGGGTGCTACCCCAGAGCCTCTTGGATGGAATGTTATGTGTGGGGGAAAGGCAACTGCTCCTCTTCAGGAAAAGGGGTCTCTTCCCCTTTGCCAATGACAGCTCCCAGGACTCCAGGAACACCAACAGACCTGCAGCCTGAGAAGCCCAAACAGGCCGGGAGGGAGGGGGTAAGGACGGTCGAGGATCAATCTCGTACCGCCAGGTGACCCCCTCGCCCACCAATCGCAGCCCTCCGTGGAGAGACTCCTTAGCTTCCCCTCCGAGCTCACCTAATAGAGCTCTAGGGGGAAGGGAAGGGAGCAGAGAGAGATCCCCAGGAGACCACCAATCAGAACTCTCCTGGAGGAAAGAATCCTGCCCACCAATCAGAGGGCTCTGCTGCACAGCCGGCAGAGGCGAAAGCCAATGACATTAGAATCCGGCTTAACAGCCCTCCTCCCCACCTCCCCGACTCGCGGCCACGTGGTATGTCCGGGGTGTGTACGCGGAGGGGGGGGGAGGAATGTTAGGATTCCTCCCACCTAAGAGAGCGATCAATGCCCAGCCCCAAACTCCCCACTCACCAAGGGCAGCGCATAAAACACGGCAAGGGGGCGGCACGTGAAGCCTGGTCTACATTTATCCACAGTGTTTCCCCCAACGGCTCTAACAGCTTCGCGCGGCTTCGTCACGCACCTCTCTGATTCCCGGGCTCGTCTCCCGCTTGCGTCACGCGTGCGACCACCTGGCCCCGCCCACCCTGAGTCCGATCACTGGACGGCGGGGCCTAGTGATTGACAAGTGGGAGGGACCAAATGAGTGTTGTGGAGGCGAGGAGGCAGGGAGGCAGGGAAAGCAGTTATTGGGGGAGGAGCGCGTGTGCGAGTGTGTTCGAAGCGCGAGTGGGAGGGCGGGGCGAGAGGGGAAGGGAAGCAGGAGAGTGCTGTTGACATTTGTTTCTGAGGGCAGGGATAGGTAGGGAACCCAGGGGGTAGGCGCGGCCGCGGAGTCTTCCGGGGCGGTGCTGATTGGGGGAGAAAGGGAGAGGAGGGACATGCTAATGCCTAGTCCTGGATTTGCCAGTTAGGCGCCTTGGGGTGGGCTTTCATTTGGGACCAGCGGCGTCATTTGAAGTCAGTCCCTAAAGGTGCTCGTTCCCCGGGACCCACACTTTTCAGACACTCCCAGAGTGCCTCTTCCCTCACAGGGCCGTCCCGGACCCCCGCCGGGCGCCCGGGAGCTTCATGGATCTGTGCTCGTGGGGAAACTGCATGCTGGGAGGAATTGGCGCCCAACCAGGCTGCCGCCGCCCCCGGCCCACTCTGGGGTGAGGAGCGCACGTCGGGCTAGGCTTGTTCCCCGGATAGCCCGAGTCCCTTCTGTCCGACCGCCCCCTCCCACTCCTGGGGGGGGGGCGCCCGGGCTCAGTCCCCCCGGGGGGGCCGCCCCCCCCCCCCCCCCCCCCCCCCCCCCGCTCCGGGCTCTTGGGAAGGCCCGCGACCTTGGCCCGTCGCTGTGGACACGCTCTCCTCCCCTCTCCTCCGGCGTCTGGGGCTCTTCTCAGCCGCCCGGGGAGTTGCAGATCTCTGAACGGGGTCCACCTCCCCCTCACGACTCCTCCCCCGGGGATGCGGGCGGGGGCCGAGGCCGTGCCCTTTTGCCGCCCATCTTCCTCCCCGCTCCCGACCCCAGCTCCCACCGGTCCCTCGGGTTGATAAGTAACTAGAGCTGGGTCCAAGGCCGAGAACTGCCACGACGGGGGCGCCCCCTCCAAGCTGGAGGTGCGAGGAGGCAAAGTCCTCCTAATGTGCTGAATGAGCAGAGGCCTCCCTGTGCGCAGAGAGCAGCTTTCAGGCCCTCACCCCCGCCTCCCCGTCCTCCTGGTCCCCCTCCCAGCGGCTACATACAGGGGCGCTGCCTGGTCTTGGTGATCTGAATGGGCGCATCTTTCGCAGAATCACAGGAGAGTGAACAAACGGGATCCCCATCCTTGTCTCCTGGGCAAGTGCACTCTCTGTCTGTCCCAAGACCTCCAAGTGCAGCTCACTACTCCTTGGGGCGGCTTATTTCTGATTTTTTCTGTGAGTTTTTTGCTTTTCCTGGACATAAAGTCTCTATTTGCCTCCTTATAAAACGACCACCAGTTGCTCCTGATTTTGCCTCCTGGAGCTAAAGAGTAAAGTATAATCTACCTCTTCCACAAGATCACTTCTCAAATTCTTTAAAGGCAGCTTTTTTTCCCCTATGTTTTATTGCATTTTAATTTACTTTGTTAAATTTCCCCCCATTACATGTTTTTAGTTGCATCCAATTTTCTTTCTTTCTTTTTTAAATTATAGCTTTTTATTGACAGTATGCAAGGGCAATTTTTCAACATTGTCCCTTGGACTCACTTCTGTTCCAACTTTTCCCTTTCCTCTCTCCATCCCCTCCCCTACATGGCAGGCAGTCTCATGCATGTTAAACATGTTAAAGTATATCTTCGATACAATATATGTGTGCAGATCCATAGGAAAGGCAGCTTTTATTCAACCTACAGACCCCTATAATTTTTAAATTGGTATTGTTTTACTTGTACCCATTTATAACCTAATTCAGCTATTTAGATTATATAGTATAAACTTTGTATACTATAGAAGGCACACAATATATCTGACATAGGACTATGGGCCAGGCATTATGCTACATGCTTTCTTTATAAATATTTTATTTGATCCTCATAATTTTTGAGAGTTAGGTGCTGTAATTATCCCCATTTCACTGTTGGGGAAACTGAGGCTAACAGGCTAAGTGACCCTCTCAGGGTTACTCAGCTAGAAAGTGACTAAAGCTGTATTTGAACTTGGGTCTTCCTGACTCCAAGTACAGTGCCCTAGCCATTTTCCTACCTAGCTGCCCCTAAATATAAACTAAAACAGTGTAACGTAGGAATGAGGAAACATAATCACAGAGTCTCAGAACAAGGAAAGACTTCAGAGGCCTAAACCCTACTCAAACCCACCTATTCTCTTGTTTCTGAGAAGGAACCTTTTAGGTAGCTTTCACTGGAAAACTTCCTGTGTTGGCAGTTCCCATGGAAAAAGCTTTCCCTTAAATGAAATTTACACTCTGCATTTCCCATGTTTGCTCCCAGTTTTGCTCTGTGAGGCCAAATAACAATTGAATTCACTTCTACAATGCATCCTCCCAAATTTTGTCTTCCCCAAGCTAAAATCCTTACTGATTCTGGTATGGAATAGCTTCAAATTACCTCATCATCCTGTTACTTGACTCTAGGAAACACTAGCTTTCAGTATCCTTCCTAAAATGCCATGCCCAGATGTGAAAACAGTATTCCTAAAGTGGCCTCATCAGAGGGCATATCATGACACTTCTGCTTTTTTTATGTGTCATGTTTCCTTCATTCACATCATTGGACTGGGATCCTGGCACCCCACTATTTTTTAACTGAATGACCCTAGGCCAGTCACCTTTACTTTTGAGGCCCTAGTTTCCTTATCTGTAAAATGAGTTGAATACTTTCCTTACCTACTTCATGGAATTGTAGGAAAGTGCCAGCAAGATATTTATGTGAAAGTCTTTTTGTGCAGTAGCTGGAAAGAGCTAGTTACAGTAAGGTGTTATTACTCAAAATAATAAAACGATATTTTTGAAAAACATTTTATAATTCAGATTTTTAAATTGCATTTCTCCCCCCTCTCACTGAATCAGGGAGGCACTCTGTAATCCTTTGCCTTTCGTGGTCTGGGAAATGTTCTTGTAACGTGCTTCGGTACTATCTGTACTCAGCTGTATAAAAGGGAAAGGGCCCTTTGTCTTTTATTTCTCCCCACCCACTCCCCAACGCTTTCCCCACCCTCCACTGAATAGCTGCTCAATTAAGTGTTGTTGAATGCTTGCTCACTAGCATCTCCACCAGAGGGCGGATGGGAGCAAGCTAGGACCGGCCATTCTTCCATTTAAAGATTGGTGGCTCCCCCCCAGCTCTCCGCCTAGCTATTGCACCGACTTACTGGGCAAGTGCAGATCTTTGTGGTTTGCAGCAACCTGAGGAGTTTCTATGGTGGAAGTAACACCAGTGCAGCTGTTTACCTGCCTTAATTCAGACCCAGCCCTGGCTCAAAGAAGAAGTACATTTTCTTCTAGTTATCTATGGCCGTATTCTAGACCAATCTCACTGTCTTCATTAATTTATTGAGGCTTAACTGCGCATGTTACTGTATAAACTGTGAGGGAGTATCTTGTCTTTCAGGTGCAGCTGCTATGTCACGGAATGGCTACAAAGTATGAAAATGCCTGTTCCTTTCCTCTGCTCAGATAATGTGTTTCTAAATCTTTAATCATGCCATTTTTAACTGTGCAAATTCTAGAACAGGACACAGGACTGCAGTGGGACAAGGGTGGAAGAGAGTAACCTGCAGTTAAGTTATTTATGAAGCCCACATGTTTGTGATTTTCTTAATTTCTTTTTATCGCCCCCTGAGGCAATTGGGTTTAAGTGACTTGCCCAGGATGACACAGGCTAGGAGGTGTTAAGTGTCTGAGGCCAAATTTGAACTCTGTTTTCCTGACTTTAGGGCTGGTGCTCTATCCACTGCATCACCTACTTGCCCCTTGTGATTTTTTAATAGTAAACAGCTATGGTAGTTGAAGTTTTTGCACTGGAATGCTATATTTCTCTTCCCACTCCCTCGTTTTTATTCTTGATGGTTTTCTATTAATTTTGAACTTTGCTCTTTCAAGTAAGTGGTCTGTGATACAGCTGATTCAGGAACATTTCCTCCCAAAGTAATGAGGTGTTCCCTGTATGTTAAAATGTAATTAATTTCATTTTTGTTGTCTTTTTTTGACATTTCTATTACTCCCCAAATCATCTTGAAGTATTCATATATATAAATATGTGACTTCTATACATTCAACAAACTTTTTGCATTTCTTATTCTTGAAACATTTTCTAACATTTTTTTCCTACCATTGTGCAATGCTCATGCTTGCATTGAAATCAATAAGTATGAAAGTACACGTTAATTTAATTGGGAGGTTCTTTTGGTAGTTTTGTAAGTATGCAAAATGTGGAACACCATGCTCTTAGAAGAACTGAAGTTGAGGATCACTCAAAGGACAATGTAAAAGTCAGTGAGTGGATGTGAGAAGGCTGCAATTTGTTATAAAGAATCGTCCAGGAGAGGCAGGGTAAAGGATGCCATCAGAGAAGTGTAGAAAATGTATGATAAAAAAGTTGAGCTTGTCATAGAGTGACTACAAAATGAAGGTGCTGGAAAATATGGTCCTGAGGTCCCTTCCAGCTGTAGCTTTCTGACAAAAAGGAGTAACAGATGGTCAGCTATTGTGTTTCACTGGAATTTTTACAATGTCAAAAGAACAAAAACCAGTTCTCCGTACATTGAGTGGACTCCTATATCAGAAGGCCACAGATTTACAAAGGATAGGCCAGAATATATGTGCTTTCATTTATAATACTGGACATTGATAAAATCAGAGAGCCATTGGATTATTGGGAGTGGGATTGTGTTCACTTTAAAAAACAACTATATATTGTATTGTTGACTTGGTTTCAGCATGACTCATAGAGCTTTTTGTTTTATTAATTCAGCCAGTGAGCTCTTATCTGATTCAGGACTATTCTTTTCACCACATCCTTCCTGTCCCAAATTCTCCCCTGAAAGGTTCTCTGCGAATTCCATTTTATTAATCGGATCTGGTCATATTATCTGGGTAGAAATCACCAATGACACCCACCTCAGCATCATCTGTAAATTTACTAAACTTATTTCCAGGAAGTTAATGGATGAAGATGCTAGAGATATTTATGCAAGAGAGAAGAGACGGGACATATAAACAAGAAGAGGTCACTCGAATCATAGATTTAGAGCTTGAGGGTACCTTGTTGGTTATCTTGTCCAACTCCCTTGCTTCAAATAGTCAAGAAAAGTGAAACCCAGAGAGGCTATGATTATATATGGGGAGTGTTGGAACTGTGATTTGAATTCAGGTCTTATGACTCCAAATCTTTCACTTTTTTCATTGACTCTAGGATTTCTCCATAGCACATGGAAGAGGACTGATTCATTGCAAGGGAAACCAAGACTTTGTTGAGTGTGAGGTTCTGAACACTTTTTTCTGTCTTGTGGTAGAGAATAATTTGAGATTGGTAAATTGGAGAAAGGTAGGACATCGGGTAAGAAGGTTGATAAAAGAGGAAGAAATCCTAGGAATATATATAGCTAGGAAATATTAAATGTTTGAGGCAGGATTTGAACTCAGGTCTTCCTGACTCAAGGGCTGGTGCTCTACCCACTGTGCCATCTAGCTGCCCCTGCTTTATGTTGCTAGTTGTCGAAGCCAAGAATTTAAAGTTAATAGCCCCAAGTTTGGGCTGACTGTGGATTCTACTTTGGAGATTTGGGAACCCCTCATTTTACTGAGATACCCAGAGAACTTAAGGAACTTATTTAAGGTCACACAGATAGCAAATAGCAGAGTAGGGATTCAAATTCCAAATCCAGCTCTCTTGCTGTATACCTTCTATGTTGGGAGAATGAAGATTGTACATTTCCCCCTCACCTCCTTCCTACTTGGGTTCCTCAATAGTAGTATGGAACACTACAAGTATATTGGTAGCAGTAGAAGTGATTCATGCAACCAGATAAGAACTTTTTGCAGGTGGGATTAGGAAAGATTTCAATGGGGATAGATTGAGGAGTTGGGGGGAGGATGAGCAAAGAACTGGTCCAGCAATGTTGAAAATAGTGAATACTACCTATGAGTATTGATAGTTAATGAAAGTTCTACAAATGTTATGCAAAATAAGTGATAATTATTGTTGAAACAACAGCCTAGAAAATAGATTTAATGGCCTATGGCCTGTTTTGTGGCTTCTGTAAAAGGTGTTAATCTAATCAAAGCTGCTTTTAGTTTTTGCAACTTTCTGTCTGTAGTTCCCCTGTTGAAAGGAGGTAGCTAGTACACCCTCTCTTATTCTATGTATATATCTTGCCCCCCATCCCTATCTTTGCAGATTGTTTAAAGATCACATTTTTCGTATTCTCCCCTCCAGTGCCTCTAACTCAGCCAATACCTCCCGGGGCAGGTCTTGATTGACTTGCTCCCTCAGGTAGCTTCGTATTTCCTGGACCTCCTGTTGCCAGAACTCTTTAGGCAATGAAAATAGCTCAGAGAAGTCCACAGACCCCAAGCCACTCAGATTCAGTGCCCCTTCCTTTGGCACTAGCCCCACTGGTGTTGTTTGGGCACTCTCCTCGCCCTCCAGCCTACGGCAGATCCAGTCCAGCACCCGAGAATTCTCCCCAAAGCCTGGCCATAAGAATCGACCTGCTGCATCCCGCCGGAACCAGTTGACATGGAAGATCCGGGGAAGCTGAACTCCCGGCCTCCCCTCCATGCTCAGCCAGTGCTCCAAATAACGCCCAAAGTTGTAGCCAAAGAAGGGCCGCATGGCAAATGGATCGTGCATAATGATCTTCCCTGGGAAAGTGGAATAGAGTCTTTGCTTGGAAGAGGAAAGGGTTGGGAGAGTTATGTAATAGATAAGATACTGGGATTCCCTCAGTGCATGATGAAGGAGCAGAATGGAGACAGCTTTCTTTTAGGGTCATTGGCTTGATGTGAAGTTAGATAGGGTCAGGGAATAAGAAGAGGCTTAAGGAAGCCTAAGGAATGGTTAGTGATTAGGGTCTGCCTAAAGAATCAAAGCCAGGAAGGGGGGGGGGGATGAATAGTGATGGGCAATGGGATTTACCTTTGTGTTCAGCTGCAGCAGTGGACTCAGAGCGCATGGCACTGCCCACAAAGACACCATGGCGCCAATTGAATGCTTCATATACTAGGGGTACTCCTGGGAAGCCAATTAAGCAGAATTTTAGACAGCCCTTTTCCCACCTTCAACTGATCCCCTCTGCCTATCATGTTCCTTCCAGTGCTCTATGGATCGACTGGGACCCCCATCTTCCTCTTAGTCTCTGAAGTAGGGGAGATGGGAAATCTGAAGAAGGGCTCCTTCCTTCAGTTGAAAGCTCAATTCCTATATAGAAGGAGGGAAAAGGCTCCCAGTGTAGAACTAGATCACTGACCCAGAAGGTAGGTAATTCAAACGTTGAGCCTGCACAGACCATACCTTTGGGTCGTCGTCCTCCAAAGATGATGGCATCTATGGGTACACCTTCAGAGGCCTCCCATGCAGGGTCTATGATGGGGCACTGGCGGGCCGGGGCACAGAATCGTGAGTTGGGATGTGCACAGGGCTCCTTGTCACCTGACACAGAAACAGACACTTTTACTTTGAATCCAACCCTGCAGGTACCTGGCTGTTTGTCCACGACTCTTTGGGTAGTCTTCCTGCAACTCAGGACAGGGTGATGGGTGCTTTCTCCAACTCTGGAGTTAGTCATACCCCAGAAAGAGTGTGTTGAGCTTTCTCCTTTGGTGCTTGGATTTACTGTTTGCATGATAAGGAAATGTGAGAGTACCTAGGATCCATCGAGGATTTGAGGTTTGTGATGTGACAGCTCCCCTTATAAACAAACTACTTGGATTAGAGTAAGCTGGTGTGTCATTAGGAGATTTTTTTGATCTTCTCTTCTCAGACCTGATTGGAGTATAAAAGTCAGTGCTGTGCTTAGCTTGTCGAATATACAATATGCAGATTATTATGCAGACAATATGCAGCACTTAGGCACACCTCAGAAAAATGTGTAGGGACTAAAGGTGGGGAGATGCTCCAATGGAAAACCAGCTAAGTGTAGAAATACTGTTTTTTTTTAACCTGAGAGTTACAGGTCAGATTTCTGGGCTAGGAGACACCTGATTAACATTATCTCCTCTGATTCTGACTGCTCATCCAGGGAGCAGGTGACCTGCCATTCTACCCTCTTTCATCCTCTCCTCTGTCAGTACCCTGTGATAGAATATATATTTGGCAACTGGCATTTGCCACAAGACTTCTTAGTTATATTGCTAGATCCAAATATGATGAAAGGTTTGGGAAACTGACCTATAGGGAAAGATTTAATTTTCTGGGTTTCCTCTACTGAATGGGAAGGATTGGGAGTGTGGTATGGAACTTAATGATGGTCTTTAAGAAGATGAAGGGTGATTACATAGAGGAGGGTGGCTGTGATAATGGACCCTTAAAGTATGAATACAGTCTGTAGAAACCACAAAGAGACCACCCTTTCATTATGTTCCTCTCTGCTCTGACCCCCACAAGAGTTGGTACTTATTAACTTCAGAGAGACAGAAACAGTTGAGGGAGGAGGCAGAAGAAGGACCCAAAGATGATAAAAGGATTGCAAAACTAGTTTATGGGGTAATACTGAGATTACTTAGCCTGAGGAAAAAGGTGAGGGGAGGTAGAGTAAGCTTAATAACAGTATTTATACAATGAAGCATGGTGCCAGGGTTAGGCTGCAGAAAGGAAGGACTGAGCACTAAGTAAGATGAATATTCCTTTCTTCCACAAGGAGACTTCAAGGAATAAGAAAAAAAAAGTTCTTGCTGGGTTGTAAGCACTGTTGGGGAGGGTCAGAATCTAGGTGTTTTAGAGGAAAAGGCTTTTGTGATACTGCGTTTTGGAGGAGGTTGGAATTCCAGGGATCTAGTGGGGGCAGGTAAGTGGTGCAGTGGAGTGCCCAGACCTGGAATCAGGAAAAGTATCTGTGTGACCCTGGGCAAGTCACTTAACCTTGTTTGCCTTATTTCCTCATCTGTAAAATGAGCTGTAGGAAGAAATGGCCAACCACTTCAGTATCTTTGCCAAGAAAAGATGGGATCACAGAATCAAGTAAGACCGAAATAACTAAAGAATGAACAACAAAGTAGAGTCTGAGGCAGGGGAAACATTTCCCTCCATTCACCATACTCTGAACCTTTGCCGTTTAACTGGGTCCTCTTTACTTACCAGGTTTCCAGGTCTTGCCCAACCAGGAAGTGACAGTGACCCCAGGGGGGAGGTTCTGATCAATGCCTTCCCAGTATACGCCACCATCACTAGTCTCTGCTACGTTGGTGAAGAGGGTATTGCTTTGGATTGTGGCCATAGCATTGGGATTTGTCATTGCCGATGTTCCAGGTGCCACACCAAAAAAGCCGTTTTCAGGGTTGATAGCTCGAAGGCGGCCTGAGGGAGAAGGGAGTCAGGAGAGTAGGTAGGAGAGTGGGAAGAGAAAAGGTGGAAGATGAGGCAAGACAAGTAGCTTCAGAACTCTATACCCTGCTGCCCTTCTTGGCCCAAAGCCAATGGTAACTGCAGGAGAAATGGCTCCTGAACAAAGAACAATTGCTCCTGGGCAACGCTGGGCACCTTGCTGTATGTAGGGCAGGGGTGATCCCTACCAGGATAGGAGGGAGGGCTGTTCTAGTTCTACAACAGCCAAGGAATGGCTAACTGGATGAATAGGAAAGAAAGCCTGTGTGTGTGTGTGTGCGTGATTGTGTATCTGTGTGAGTGTGTGTGTATGTGTGAGTGTGTGTATATCTGTGTGTGTGTTTGTGTATCTGTGTGAGTGTGTGTGTGAGAGAGAGAGAGTGTGTGTGTGTGTGTGTGTATGTGTGTGTAAGGTTCCTCACCATCACTGTCAAACTTCATCCAGGCAATGTCATCACCTACACATTCCACTTTCCAACCAGGCAGAGTAGGCCGCATCATAGCAAGATTAGTCTTGCCACAGGCGCTGGGGAAAGCAGCTGATATGTAGCGTTTCTTCCCAGCGGGGTTGGTGATACCCAGGATCTGAAGGAGAACAGGGGAAATATTCATATGCACACTGCTAACGTTATGGAAGTTCTGCAGAAGCAAGAAAGGGCTCTGTGTGTAGCAGTCTGTAGAACTAGAAGTGGTCCCTTATGAGTTAAAAGGGAAGAAGAGGGTCTGTTGATTAAATAGCTGCCCCTCCCTGCCACCTGGATTCTGGACAGGCAGGGAAACCTGGTCTGGGGACAGCCAAGAGCCCAGGGATCCTCCAACAAAGCAGTGTGAGCAATGGGAAGAGGGGTGGGGTAGCTTTAGTTGGGATGGGATGGGTACTTTTTTTGCCCACCCTCAGCAGCCAGTCCTCCTTGTCCCTGGGCCCTCCCTCACCAGCATGTGCTCAGCCAGCCAGCCCTCATCTCTGGCCAGGCGAGAAGCGATGCGAAGGGCGAAGCACTTCTTGCCCAGCAGGGAATTGCCGCCATAGCCACTGCCGAAAGAGATGATCTCCCGCTTGTCAGGTACATGGCCAATCAGGGTTTTCTCAGGGTTGCACGGCCACTGGTTCACCAGCTCCCCTGAGGACAATTGTTTATGGAGGCATTTGGCAAGGACATACAACTTCAAGGGGTTTGGGGAGAGGTCTTCCTTGAGGGGCATTCTCTCTTGGGCAGAGGAGGGAAGCTTAAGGGGGAGGTTCTCAAGAGGGTGGGCATTTGGGGACAATTTCAATTTCTTCTTTCAGTAGATAGTGTCTTAGGGTCTTCTTTCAGGATGGGAGTTGGGGTCAATTCTAGGGCTTGATTCTCACCTTCCAGGGGCAAAGGTCGGCCCACCGAGTGCAGACATTTGACAAACTCCTTATCCCCTAGGGCCTGAAGCACAGGCTTCCCAAGTCGGGTCATGATTCGCATGCTGGCTACCACATAGGGGGAATCAGTCAGTTGAATACCCACACGAGATAGGGGGGACCCCACGGGGCCCATGCTGAATGGAAGTACATACATAGTGCGGCCTGAGGAAGAAAAGCCAGGTCAGAAATCCTCTCTTCAACCTTTCCCATCTCCTGATTCATGTCTATGTCCCTTGCCCAGAGTTACCCCGCATGCAGCCAGGAAACCTCTCATCTAGAGCTTTCTGAAACTGGGCTGGTGACATCCAATTGCCCAGCTGTCCATGGACTCCATCAGCTGGGATGGGCACTGTGTCCTTCTGAGACTCTGTCACAATCACCGTCTTGCTTTCTACTCGGGCCACATCCTTGGGATCAGTTCGAGCCAGCCAACTGAGAAGGGGGTACCAGGAAAACAGTGGTCACTCAAGCCTGAGAATGCATCCCTTTCCTCTTCCTCCCATTTACTCAGGGTCTACAGTGTATGTCACAGACCCTGTTTTTCCTCTTCCCATAGGATTTTAATCACTCAGACCAGAGGTCCTCAGCCTTTTTTCTGTGTGCTAGACTCCTCTGGCAATCTGGTGAAGCCTATGGACCCATTCTCAATCTAATCTTTTTAAATGTATAAGATATACAGAATTACAAAAGAAACTTCTCCAACCAAGTTCTCAAAGCCCCTGAAATCTATCAGATTTATCCAAATCTGACTCCAAATTAAGGTTAGACTATGTTCCCAGGACTGACTGCTTTTATCCTAAGCAAAAAGTATGCAGGTTTGGTAATCTAAAATTCAAAGATGTTGATCTCCATCTTCTCCATTTCAACATAAAAAATGAAGATATTCTTCCAGCCCATGATAGTTTTCCTTCCAGGATTCCTCCCCTGTTATTCTCATTGGGTTGGTTCAGCTAAGACAGACCTGTATAAGTCCTTGGCTTGTCTCAGCACCTCAGATGTTTAGCCTCTGGGTCTATCCCTTACCAGCACTCACCAGTTGTCATACTTGGAGAGCTTTCGAACAAGGCCTTCACGTTCCAGCAGGGCCAGTATGGAATCATTCTCTGTCTCACTGCCATCGCAGATGTGGATGCCTTCTGGTTGGCACAGACGGGCACTTCGTTCCACAAAGTCCCTCACCTTAGCTGGAAGCTGACCCAAATCTCCACTGGTTATCCGAAATGCATGGTTGCCACGGCTTGGAGCATAGCCCCAGGGGCACAATCCATGCCAACCCAGCCTAGGAGAGAAGGAAAGGAGAGTGATGGCCACGGTGGACATTTGGTAGGAGATGGGGGGCAGGAACAAGCACATGAGAGTGCATTATATGAAAGAACACTGGGAAATGAATGTGGACCACTCATAGCATTTACACTCTTTCTGTTATTATTTGCTTGCATGTTTGTTTTTCTTCCCACGTTATTTTTAGCTTCTTTCTAAATCTGATTTTTCTTGTGTAGCAAGACAACTATATAAATATGTATACATATATTGTATTTAACATATACTTTAACATAGTTAACATGAATGGGACTACCTGCCATTTAGGGGAAGGTGTGAAGGGAAGCAGGGGGAAAGTTGGAACAGAAGTTTTTGCAAGGCTCAGTGTTGAAAAACTACCCATGCATATGTTTTGTCAATAAAAAAGCTATAATAAAAAATTAAAAATTAAAAAGTCAGAAGCTAGAATAGAAAATTAAAAAGTGAAACAAGTTTTGAAATAATAAAAGAGCATTGTTCTGAGAAAAGAAATGAGAGTGCACTGTAGCTTATCTGTACACGTTAGACTGCCAATAATGTATTTGTGATACCCAGAGGATGATTTGGAATGAGGGTAGGCTGTATGGGAGCTGTGTGCTACATGTAATGAAAGTAGCCCTGGATTTTCACCTTCATCATAAAGCAAAAGACTAGGTTTGAGTTTTTATTCTGCTCCTGAGTTTGTGGTAATGTGATTTTGAACCTTTAGCTATAAAATAGAGATGCTACTTGAACCACCTATCGGTAAGATTGTTGTAAGAATCAAATCTGATGAGAGAAAATGTGTCATAATGGACAGCCACTGGAGTCAGGAAGACCTTTGAAACATTGGTCATGTGACTCTGAGCAAGTCTTTAATCTCTCCTTGCCCAGGTAACTCTCAGACTGTAAGTTGGAGAGTAGCTGCCCATCCATACTGATTAAGAAAAGTTCCTACAAAGTTTTACAAACATGAATGTTGAAAATTATCTTTATGTGTATTTGAAAAAACAAAATACTATTAAAAATGCAAAAAACCCCACCAAATTGACCAGGGTTCATTGGTGCTGAATATTCTTTTTTGCATAATTAAGAATGATTCCTTGAAGCAGTAAGCTTTAGTCCTATAACACTCCCCAAATGTTAAATCTATATAAACTGCTTCAGGACTTTTAAGGTAATAAGTTTAAAATGTTGAAATAAGCTGGATGAGATTTAAATTTTATTTTCTAATTTAAAAGAAAAGATAGAGAAGACCTTTTTTTCCCTACTGTTTTGTTAATTTTTACTTTGAATTCAATTTTTTCCGTAGTGCTTTCATTTTTGATAATGATTTGTAAAAATTATGAGTTATTAAGAGTCTGTGTGCCTCTACCTTTGTTTTAAAATAGTAGATTTTTTAAAAAGTTTCTTAACCCGGTAAAATTACAAGTTCTCTCCCCCCCCACATCAAAAAAATTAAATAACATGATTCATAAAAGTATTGTGAAACATCTGAAATACTATGTAAATCTATTCTTACTACCATATTGTGTGCTCCTTGAGATCAGGGGACTGGTATATTGTTTCATCTTCATATCCCCAACATGTAACAAATCCATTTTTAATGGAATTAGAAACATATAGAGATAATCAATCTGGATAATAAGGAAGTTATGTGCAAATATCATGTGAAAATAGTCATGTGATTATCTGAGTATATTTGCTGTTGGGGACCTTTGGTTGTATGAGAATATTTAAGAGCATGTCCCCTTCTTTCCAATCACTAAGTTAAATAGACCCTCATTACTTCTTGTCTAAGAGCCTTCTCACAGGTCTCTCTAACTCCAGTTTCTCTCCTCTTTGATTCCAGTCCATATTACAACTAGCTGCCAAAACATTATTCCTAAGACATAGGTCTGACCACATCATTCCTCTCCCTATTCAGAAATCTCTAGAACTTCCCTCTTGGCTTAGGTCTGGACCTGGGCCTGGACTTCCAATTTCACTGGTACAGAGAATCCCTGTAAAGAATTCTTTTTACCCATGAAGGGCTGCACCTTCTCTGAAATTTATATATAGTCCCAGAGATGAGACAATGAGAGGGTTAAGTGACTATCCCAGAGCCACACAGCCAGTTTTTGTCTTCCTGGCACTTAAGCTGGAGCCACAGCCAACATTAGAAAAAAACAAACTCTTTAAATTGGCATTATTACCGTCCCCATAAGGTTCCAACCTATGATTCTAGCTTTATTTCACATCATTCTCCATGTTGAAGCCACAGGGGATTACTAGCTGTTATGTGCAATTGACTGGCCATCTCCAGACATTTCCACACTTCCCCTTGGATTTGCCCAAATAGTCCTACATACTGGGAATATACAGCTTACTTGTCTCTACCTTTTAGGGTCCTTCTCTTCCTTCTCAATGTCTCCAGATGAAAAGGAATCTCTTTTTCCTCACTTTTTCCTGGATCACTTTTTCTTAATCTTCTTTCCCCATTACACTTTACCTCATATTTATCTATTCCTTATCATCACAGCACACTGAGGGAGGAGACTGTAACTTTTATCTTTATATTTCATAGTACATATAAAAGTGCCTTGAATGTAATCGTGTGTGTTTAATATGTATTTGTTGAAAAAATGAGTCATATCTGGTCCGTGATATATAAATGTCAACTATTTTTATTATTTTTTATTATTACTATTATTATTAGCACAATCATAGAATATCAGAAGTTTAAGGATCACTTAATCTAACTTTTTTTACTTTAAAATGAAGACAATGAGGCCAGAAATTGATGGGGGTCACATAACTATTTTAGTGTCAGATTTGGAGTCCTTTATAAATGTCTCATTTTATCTTCATAGTTTGGGAGATAAGTACTTTTATTATCCCCATTTTATAAATGAGGAAACTGAATCAGACAGAAGTTAAGTGAATTACCTAGGCTCACACAGCTACCTTCTGAGGCTGAATTTAAATTTAGATGATTCAGTGGATAAAGTGCAAGGCCTGAAGTCAGAAAAATCTGAATTCATATCCAATCTCAGATACTTCCTAGCTGTGTGACCCTGGGTATATCACTAAATCCTGTTTGCCTCAGTTTCCTCACCAGGAAAATGAGCCAGAGAAGGAAATGGCAAACCACTCAGTACTTTTGCCAAAAAAATCCTAAATGGGGGCAGGATGAGTTGGATACACCTGAAATAGCAACAATATTTCCTGATTCCAAATCCAGCACTTTATCCACTACCTCACCTAACTGCTTTTCAGCATCTCATTAGGCCAGGCTGCTTGACATGTCACTAGCCAGAATGGTATTTAAGATTCCATTCTTATATTGGTAATTACCTAACATTAATGAATTTGTTTCTTTCTAAATATTATATATATTTTTCATGTTATATTTATTCTGCTTTCAAAGCTAAATTGTAACTTCTGCTAGTAGAGATAGAATTCTCAGTTCCTGTAGAATAGTATTTCTAGAATGGCACTCAGAAACTCAATAAACTACTTCTGACAAGCTGGGGGCTTCTGAAAGCTGTTTTTACAACAGGAAGATGATATTGGCCATTCCAGTCACTGCTACTAGCTTTAACAAAGGGGAAAGAAATTCTGCCATCTGGCAGACCTGAACTATTTACAAGGAGGACTGGGGGGAGAGGGTGTCTCAGCCCTATGTTGACAGACACCACCTCTTTTGCCCTGACCCTGTCCTTCCATATTCTGAGGGATTGGGGGGGAGGGAAAAAGGGGTGGCTTTGATTGGTCTGACCCAGGGAGGGGCAACTAAGAGAGAGCAAAGACCAAGAGAATGGAGCTATGACCCAGACCTAGAAAGGAGTCACCTAGCAGAACTTCCAAACACACATAACTGGCTTATATGAATCCACTTCCTCCCCCTTATCTGTCTGGAAGAGGGACCCTTTTACAGGGCTTCTGCAAATGACACCTGGAATGACCATTTGGAGACAACTAACAAACAGATTCTAGGAAAGCATCTGGCTTCCTGGTCCCCCTCCCCCTCCTCTCTGAAAAGGGTTTCAGAGGTAAGAGCAGGTTGGGGTGAGGAGGTAGGTTGGCCAGTGCTGCCAAAACTGCATCAAACCTAGAGAAACACAGTAATAAAGTAAGGAGACTCTAGGCTTCTGCTACCTTCTTTGAAAGGCGTCTTTTTTTTTTTTTTTTTCTGGATAGAAGTCTGGGAGGTAGCCTAAATACTGCTAATATCAATTGAATTAAAAACTTTCTTGTGGGTTGTGGCTTTATCTTAGAAAGTTTATGATGAAGCTCCCCTACTCTTCCCCCCCCCCCCAAACTTCCTTAAGAGGATTCTTTTCTCTTTACTCACAGGCGCTGGCTGAGGCAGTGTGTGAAGAGAGAAGGGACTAGGATAGGTCTTCCTGGGATAGGGACCAGGGACAGGCTAGTAGAGAGTAGGGTGTTGGCATCTGGGTCGAGGGAGACAGGGTGGATGAACAAGAGAGATTTACTTGGGCTAAGGGGAGGAAGCAGGCCCTAGAAATGCAACGGTCTTTGTTCCCCTCCCCCGCGTCACCCTTGCTTTCCGTGCCCTACTCCCAGAGGTCCCTACGTTGTGCCGGGCTCCTTGCCAGGCTCCGTTCCCAGGGAATCCGGAGAAATAGATGTTTACCTCCTACTTCCTTCAAAGGAGCCCTGCTCCTCACCTCCACATGGATTCTTTCTTACTACCTTCCTCTTTCACCCCCCAGAGCTCCCACTATTGGTCCTTCTCCCTTGCTGTCCCTCATAACTTGCCTCATAACTTCCAAGCTTATAAAAGAATTAAACCCAAGTAGGCGAGAAGAGCAGAGGCAAACACGTGAAGAGCGTGGGGAGAAAGGGAAGGAAGTTAGAACAGTCCGCGCTCCCCGAGAGGGAAGAAAAAGCCAGCATGTCAGGCAGGACAAGGAGGAGAAAGGAAGTTCATTGAATGGGACGCGGTGATCAGCAAGAAGGTAGACTGACCAAAGGGTAGAAAGAGGAGAGACAAGTTGGTTCGGGGACCCCAGAGACACGGATGCACAAATAGTTCGGGATAAAGGATGGGGGAGCTGAAGGCGCAGTGAGATGCCCGGGAGACAAAATGGGGGTGGGAGAGTGGCAGGGCACAGGCTCAAGTCCCAGTGCAGCCGCAGGGAAGAAGAGGGGGAAGAGGTAAACTGGGGAGAGGGAGGTGGCGGCCCCTGGTTAAGTTTCACTCACCGCAGACAGGGGCGATACAGAGAGGCCATGGGACCTGACCGGAGCCCGCGCAGAACACTAGGCCGGGGCTGCTGGGGGGCGGGGGGCCCGAGCCCAGGAGCAAAGTTGAAGGGGGGCGGGGGGCACGGGGGAAGCGACCGACGGCTGTCAGCGGTGGCGGGAGCCAGGACTAGGGCGGGAGCTGCTTAAGAAGGAGACAGGGAAGGCGGAGCTGGGGACGGAACCTGGGAGGGACAGCGGGAACCATTCTACCCCGTTACCTGGCTGGCACCCAGCTTCATCCCCCTAGGTCCACCCCATCCCCACCCCCAGTAGCGCCCTTCTGGCCGGGGCGTCCCCATCTCTCCAGGTCTCGGATCTTTCCCATTGGATGGTCGATTCCAGCTCCGGTTCCTCTGCCTGGACCCACCCCTTGACTCCAAACCCCGCCTCTCTCGGCATGATGTAATTCGGGGGACCTCTTGCTCTGGGTAGACAGCTACCGAAGATCTATGAGATTGGTGGAAAAGTCTTCAAAAATGAGCGTCCTGATCCCCAGGAAGACTTCCGGTGCTCAGAGAAAACGTCTCCTCAAAGATTCAGAGCTGAAAGCAACTCTGAGGATGATTTTATCCAACCCTTTATTTTGCATGGATGAAACTGAGGCACGGAGCAGTTTGGTAACTGGCCCACCATCATATAGGTTTTCCTTATTTGGTTCCCGGCCAGGAATCCGGCCTCGGTCCTCTGACTTCAAATTCACTGGTTTCTGCTATACAACGCTGAGGTGGTTGGGGTACAGCACCAAATAATAAGATTTATGTAGGCACCAAATGTTGGGGTTCAGTCATATGAAGAATTCACAATGGCCTTTCTTTTTGGCAAAAGGTAGGCTTATTTATGAGAAGACATTAAAGACAAGAGGAAGAGATACAATTGACGCCAAAAATGGTAAATATGAAATAGTGTTGGGAGAATAATAGGGTTACAAAGAAAAGTGGTTTTTAACAATTAACAATGGAAAAGACAAGTTCCTTAGTGGAACTCACAATTAACCAGGAGAAAAGGAATAATATTTCATGAGGTGGGATTATACCCTTTACTGGAAGGCTAAATCCATAGAGGTTTAGCACCCTAAAAGAGTTAGTTAGCTATAAGAAGGTGAAGGACACCCTGAGGCATAGGGGAGGGGAATGAGAAAGATATCACATGAGGCAGAAGGCTATAGCCTGCTTATCCAAAGGAGTTGAGCAAGGATGGCATGGGCCATATTGATTGTCTGTTCTTGGTTCTCTAAAAGGCCCAAAAAGATGTCACTGTTAGGTTGAGTTACTGTGAGTCAGACTGTGGCTGATCAAACCAATACAAGCTTAGGATACTCTACCATAGCTCAGAACAAATAGTCCCTATGAACATTTGGGATAAGCAGGCTCTAATTTTTGCACATCTCCAGTTTCCTCTGGGCTAATTCAATTCTGTTTTGCACATGGAGTATAGCATCTTTTTTGAGTGCATGCTGTGCTGGGCGGTCCTGTGTTGGTGTCTCCCCTGTCATACAATTGATTCCAAAGTTCTCAGGAGATAAATTGAGAATGTCTTTGTATCGCTTTTTCTGACCACCATGTGATCTCTTGCCCTGCGTGTCTTCATAAAATCATTTTTTGGGCAAGTCTACATTTGGGATTGGGATAATGTGGCCAGCCCAATGGAGTTGTGCTCTCTGCAGTAGAGTTGGAATGCTTGGCAGTTTAGTTCCAGAAAGGACCTCAGTGTCTGGTGTCTCATCTTGTCAGGTGATCTTCAGAGTCTTCCTAAGACAATATAAATGGAAGCGATTTAGTTTCTTGGCCTGGTGCTGGTACATTGTCCAGGTTTCAGAGGCATACAACAATGAGGTTAGCACAACGGCTCTGTAGACTTTGGTAGTCAGCCTAATACCTCTCCTTTCCCACACTTTCCTTTGGAGCCTTCCAAACACCGAGTTAACTCTAGCAATGCATGTGCAATCCCATTATCAACGTGGAGTCCTGGAAAGTATACTGCCAAGGCAAGAAAGCGAACCTCTCCACTGCATTTGCTGTTGCTGATGGTACCACATATGGATGGTACAATGCTGGCTGATGGAGGACCTATGTTTTCTTAATAGGCCAGAATTAGCATAAACAGCAGAGAATTGACTAATACTTTGTTGCATCTCAGCTTTGGAGGCTGCATTGAGTGCACAATTGCCTGGAAACAAAAAATCATTCACATGTAACACTTACTCTACTTTAATTTTGGCTTTTTCAGGTTGAAGAATTTACCATCAGTGCAGCAGCTGCCTTTGATTCCCTGTTCGTCCACATTGAAGGCATTTGATAACATGGCTGAAAACATCGTCCTAAAAAGCATGGGAGCAAGCACACAGACTCGTTTCACTCCATTGGTGACTGGGAAAACTCAAGAGCATTGCCTATTGTCCAGAACCCGGCAAGCATGCCATCAATGAAATTGATGTACTATACTGATGAACTTCTCTGGACGACTGAATTTTGGCTTAATTTTCCATAATTCTTTGTGACTGAAAGTATCAAAGGCCTTGGTCAAATTTACAAATGTTGTATACAAATCTCTGTGCTGTTGGAATTTTTCTTGGAGTTGTTGGACAGTAAACACCATAGGGATTTTCTTTGGTCCCTTCTGAAGCCACACTGATTCTCAGATAGATGACCTTTTTCTGGGTGTAGGGTCAGCCTACTAAAAAGGATTCTGGCAATGATCTTGCTAGCAATGACTAAGAGACAGGACAGTTTATAGGGGAAATTTAACCTCAGGGATTTGACATGACTTGGATTTCTGACAGAACATAGCAAGGTGGGGTCACTCACGATTTCCACAGAAGGGGGGACTATAAAGTTGAACTGATCTCCATCAGTGGCTTTCCCCTGCTTGTCTCAGATGGTAATTTTATCAATATTTCAATCTTTCTCTGCCATCCCCACCTTGTTACTCAGGATCTCATCACCACATTCTTTTCCTCAGGAGACCTGATTCCTTGAGCATCTGACTGTTGAGATTTTTAGAGTCCTAGTGCTTACTTCCATTCTCTTCCCAATCTGATTACCTACCTTTACAGGATTATTATACATTACATTTTTCACCCAGCTCTACATTCCAGGCAAAAATGACCCATTTGCTAATCTTCCTTCTATCTTCTGTGTCTCTGTCTTTGTACAGGCGTGGGAAGCCTTTTCCCCTCATGGATTTTTAGGGATTCTAGCTGCCTTTTAAAGCTTTGCTTAAGTGACAACTCTTGAGAACTTCTCTGATCTCCTCAGTTGCAAATTATCTCCTCCTAAGAAATAATTTTGAACATACTTGGTAAATGCTCTCTCCTGGGATCTTATCCTTCTCTCCTTGGTTTTTCTCATTTTTACTTGACTTGCTCCTTTCTGCCTTTACTGTTTATCATTCATCACCCATATCATGGCCCCATATTGTGGGTATCCCCCAAAGTTCTGACCTGGGTCCCCTCTTATTTTTCTCTTTACATACTCTCACTTGGTGACCATATCAATCTTCTTAGATTTTATTATCATCTTTATGCTAGTGAACCCCACATCTATACATTCAGCCTTTGTCTCTCTCCTCAGTTCTAGACCCACATCATTAACTGTCTCTTGAGTATTTCAAACTGGATATCCTAAGGGCACCTCAAATTTAACATGTCTAAGAGAGAGCTCATTATCTTTTTTTTCAACCAATTTGCATTTATTGAGAACATGATATATGCCAGGCTAAGTGTTGAAGATCCAAAGATTAAAACATTAAATATTTACTGTCCTCAAGGAGCTTACCATTTAGTGGGGAAACAATACGCAAACATATTAACTACATAGGAAATTCATTGGAAAAACCAGGAAGATCATTGGAACTGGGGAGATTAGAAAGTATCTTTTGTAGGAAGTAACATAATCTGATCTTGGAAAAAGCCTGGGATTCAAAAGGCCACTAGTGATGGTAGAACATCTTGGCCTGTGATCAGGCTTTGAAGTCGGGCTGGAATGTACTTTGTCATAGGCAGCAATTAAACTAACTTGGTCTAGATGGTAGAGTCTGGATCTTAGGTCTTGTTCCTCCAACTAGAACTCATTATCTTTCTCCCAAAATTCAATCTTCTTCCAAATTTCCCTAATTATTTTAAGGATACTACTATCCTTTTAGTTGCCTACATTTGCATCTATAGTGTCTTTCTTGAATCCTCACAAGTATTCACCAATTATATAGAATTGTTAGCAAATCTTTTCATTTCCTCCTTCATAAAATCTCTCATATTTGTTCCATTTTGTTTGCTACCTATTCACATAGTTCCTACTCTGGTTCAGACATTTATTATCTATTCCCTGGGTGGTGGTGGTTGTTGAGTCATTTAAGTGTGTCCTATTCTTTGTGACCCCATTTGGGATTTTCTTTTTGAAGATACTAGAGCAATTTGCCATTTCCTTTTACAGCTCATTTTACAGATGAGGAAACTGAGGCAATATAGTTAAGGATTGGCTAGGGTCACATAGCTAAGAAATGTCTGAGGCCAGATTTGAACTTAGGAAAATGAGTCTTCCTGACTCCACATCTGGCACTCTGTGCACTATCATGCCAATCAGCTGTCCTTTGGCTGGATTGTAGTCCCCTAATTAACTTCTCTGCCTCAAGTCTCCATTCCAATTCACACAGCTGCCAAAGTGATTTTCTTAAACAGAAGTCTGATAGCATCACTTTCCTGCTCAATAGATGTGAGTCCCTATTATCTCTTGAATTAAAAACAAACTCTTTGACATTTCTCCTACTGGACACCAATCTACTTTTCTATCCTTATTAGACATCACTGCTTTTAGTTGAACTGCCCTTGTTGTTTCTTATACACATTAATCCATTTACAATAACTAGGTTTTTTGCACTGGCTAGTCCAGCCTGTAATTCATTCCTTCTCTTCTATCTCTTAGAATCCTTAGTTTCATACTACTCACCTCAAAAGTCATCTTCTACATGAGACATTTTCTTATCTCTCTAGCTGCTGCTAGCACCTTCCCTCCCTTAAATTTTCTTTTTCATGTTGAGTGTGTGTGTGTGTGTGTGTGTGTGTGTGTATTGTCTGATAGAATGTTAGTACCTTGAAGACAGTGCTTATTTCATTTTTATTTTGGGGTATATATGAGTGTTCCTATACATATTTATATATACAAATTCACACTTCTCTAGACACATCTTGTTTTTCCCAGTAGAATGTAAGTTCCTTTGAATGTATCACAATGCCTGGCACTTAGTAAGCATTCAATAAATGCTTATTGAATTGAATTGCAGTGGAAAGAGCATTGGACTTAGCTTCAGGAGAAGCTAGATTAGAATCCTGACTCTTTACTAGCTTTTTAGAAAAAGACATTTGAACTTTTTGAACCTCAGTTTCATTTTCTGTAAATTTAGGGTAGTAATATCTATATTCTTTCACTCATAAAGTTGTTGTGAGGATTAAATCATGTATATAAAATAATTTATATACCTTAAAGCAGCAAAAAAGTCACATTATTATTATCACACTAATATCCAGCATTCGCCAGTAATTTCCAAAAAATAATTATTATGGCATTTTCTGTTATATCCAAAGAAGAATCAAAATCTGAAGCAACAAACTTCTATGTGATCCAAAGCATAATGAGTGAAAATGCTGTGTGATAATAAAGGAATTTTTCTTTTAACAATTATTTTTCTAATTATGTTTTTGTTTGTTGTCTTTACCATCTCCTCCTTTGAAAAGAAAAAAAAAGGAAACAAAACCCTTGTAACAAATATTCATAGTTAAAAAATCCACCAAATTTGTGAATTAGCCATATCAAAAATACATTTCTTGTATTTCTAAATACAATTAAAATGTATTTCTAGTTAACAGGAGGTAGGTACCATGTTTTATTATTAGTCCTTTGGAATCTTGGTTTGTCATTAAATCATAATAATTAAAGTTGTTTTATAATATTTTTGTTATTAAACACATTGTTCTTCTAATTCTACTTGTTTCACTCTATATTAGTTTATACTGGTCTTTCCATGTTTCTTTGAAATTGCCCTTTTGTAATTTTTTTTAATAATAGTTTTCCATTATATTTATATCCCATAATTTATTTGGCTATTCCCCAGTGGAAGGTCACTCCCTTAGTTTACAGTTGTTTGTCATCACAAAAAGAGATTCTGTAAACATTTTTGCATATATAGATATTTTTCTTCTTTCTTTCATCTTCTCTGGGGGTATGGATCTAATAGTAATGTTTCTGAGTCACAGTATGCATAAAGTGGTAACTCTGGGGGCATAGTTCCAACTTGTTTTTCAGAATGGCTAGATCACTGCTCCACCAACAGGACATTAATAAACTGTTTTCCCCAAGTTTCTCCAACATTTGTCATTTCCTCCTTTTGCCAACTTTGCCAGTCTAATGGGTTTGAAGTAGAACCTCAGACAATTTTTATCTGCATCTTTCTAATTATTAGTGATTTGTATTTTTCATAAGGTTTTTGATAGTTTGGATTTCTTGCTTTGAAGACTGCCTGTTCATATCCTTTGACATTTTATCAACAGGGGAAGTAAACATGGAATGTCAATACAGAAATCCTTTGAATACATAGGTATATTCTCTTCAGGATTTATAAAAGGAGATGAATAAGAATCACACAGAATGAGGAGGTAGAAATGAGCTGAGATTTGTATAAGTGAACAAATTAAATGACTTATGAGTGGATTGTCTTTAATCAGGATAACAGAGTAACAAATCAGCCGCGTAGGGGATGTTCCACTAGGAGACTCCCAGGAAATAATAATCTTGCTAGTTTTAGGAGAAAAGTGGGAGATGGGGGTCACATTAGATAATCAAGTCCTGGTCCAGAAATGTAGGCTGCTCTGGATAGTCTGAGCAAGGGAAACCCACTCAGTCTGCTTAATTTACCCTTTGTGATCTAATTAACTACAAATCTCAAGGAACAAGATGAGGACATTAATATCTGAGATCCAGCTCTAGCTAGATTCCTTTTACAAGATAAGATCTCGAGGGTAGGGGCTTAAACTATGGTTCAGCTTAGTCTAATTGAGAGCAAATATTTTTACCTCCTTGACTTTAATACACACACACACACACACACACACACACACACACACACACACACACACATATTTTTTGGCTAAGCAATCAGGGTCACACAGTTAGTAATTAAAGTCTTGAATTCAGGGCCAATGCTTAGCACTTAGCAGCCCCTGAGAATAACTATCTTAAGAGGAGGAATGCAAGAACATTATTAGAATTCTGACATTACTAGGATTGTTAAGAAAAATAACAGATAATAGATAATTTAATATTAACAAGATTTCTGTGAGTGAACTCACAGATTCATTGAAGTATAACTTCAGACATAGTTCATGTGGCTTAACTTCTCTCAATTCTGACTATCCATAAACGTCAGTCACGTTCCCTGCGTACACTGGGTGAAGTTCAGGCAGAATGGGGAATTACCTTCTAGTTCTACCGGTTTCTCTGAGCTTTGCCTCTCACTATTCTCCCTCCCCCCTTAAAAATATCTTATTTTAATATTATTTTTTCCCATCACAATCTCTTCCTTCCCCTTCACTCTGACCATAAAACAGAACACTTCCTTATAACAAACATGTTGAGTAACGAAAAAAAGGAATCAAAACACTGAGTCCCTCATTTTTTAGACTCCACCTCTTCTGGCTCTGTTCATCAGCTGCTACTCAGGACTCAAAGTACATTAGTCAGAAGGAAAATGGCCACCAGAGGGCAGGATGCTGTTGGACTAAAGAGCCCTCATCCTCTATCTCAGAGTCTCAGATCTCTGGACGATATTAGGACCAGCCAGCAAGAAGTTTGGAGTTTAGGAGCCTCTGTCTCACTATAGACCTAGGGTGAATGTCCAGAGGTTGGTCTCAGGCTCAGTTTGACTTCAAAATCTGGAACTTGGGACTGAAGAGCCAAGAATGAGAACCCCTATGTTGAAATCCTGGCTCTGAATCTCCTTCAAATTTCATAGACAGGGCTGTAATTACTTAGCATTTCAAGGCCCTCTACAACCTAGTCTCCCTATCTTTTTAGCTTTATTTCATGTTAAATGGAATGCAAAACATTTTTAAAAAACTTAATGTTTTATATAAATCAAAGTATTATTACTTGCAAATTATTATTCATAAATCAAAGTATTGTTATAGGGGGACTAGAATAGCACAGAGATTGAAATCTGGAAGACTCATCTTTCTGAGTTCAAACCTGTCCTTAGACAGGTGTGACCTTGGGCAAGTCACTGAACTCTGTCTGCCTCATTTTCCTCATCTGTAAAATGAGCCGGAAAAGGAAATGGCAAACCACTCCAATATCTTTGCCAAGAAAACCTCCAATGGCATCACAAAGAGTTGGACACGACTGAAAAATAACTGATCAACAATGATTATTATCCTCATATTTATGGTCTATGGTAATGATATTACTTCCTTCCATGGATTCTACATGGCAGCCACCATTTACTAGAATCTCAAACTTAATATGTCTAATATATAACTCATTATTACCCCCTTCCTCCAAACATACTCCTTTTCTAAATTTCTCTCATCTTGTTGAGGGTATCACCATTTTTCTTGTCACTCAGAGGGGTAACCTTGATTCTCTGTTTTCTCTCCCAGCCTATAACCAACTTGCTGACAAGTCTTTTAGATTCTACTTTTACAATATCTTTCGTTTCCATCCTCTTCCCTCCATGCACACAGCCTCTGTCCTTCACTTTAATATATGTCCTTATCACCTATCAGGGAGATTATTGTAATAGCCTTTTAATTCATCTCCTTCTTTCCAATCTCTTCCTTCTCCAGCCCATCCTCCACACAGCTGCTAAAATAATCTTTCTGAAGCACGAGTCACAAGTCTTCCCTGCCCCCCAAATCTTTTGCAACTCCAGGATAAAATATAAACTCAATCTGACATCTAAGATCTTCCATGATCTTCCTCCAATTTACCTTTCCAGAGATTTTTTTTTTTACGTTCCCAACATGCATGTATTATATGTTCTAGAAAAATAGGTTTACTTTTTAAGTTCCTAAACATGACTTTCAATCTCTTGACTCCCTGACCTCCCCACAGGCTTTGATCTCAGGCCTGGAATACTCTTTCTCCTCAAGTGTCTCTCAGGTGCCATTTATTAGAAATTTTTCTTAATATCGTGAGTTGTTCTTGTGTGCTCCCTCCTTACAATCCTCTGTATTTCTTTTTCTGTGAATATGTTTTATACCTACAGTAAAATATAAAGCTCTTGTAGGCAGGGAAAAAATGATCTTTATGTCCCTAGTGCTTATCATGGTGCCTTGCCTAAGACATCTAATTTTTCATTTTTTGGATTGTTTTGAATTGTCTCACTGCTACCTATCTCTCTGGCCCAGAAGTCTAACCTACTTTCCTAGGGTCATAGAATTTTAGGGTTGGAAAGAATCTTAGAGGTTTAGAGTCTAACTCCCTCTTTTTTCAGGTGAAAAATATGAGGGTCTCTTCTTTTTGTAGGGTTGAGGAAGGCAATTGGAGTTAAGTGGCTTGCCTGGGGTCACAAAGCTAGTAAATATCTGAGGTAAAATTTGAACTCAGGTCCTCTTGAGTATTAAAGGCAATACTGAGTTGATCTTAAGGCTCACCTAAAGAAGCTCTACTTGTAGCTTTGGTGAGAGAAATTTGTAGAAGGAGTAGAATTAAGGAAAGTAAGCACCTGAAGAGAAGGACAAAAGGAGGAGAAGATAGTTGACAATGTATATAAGAAAAGGTGAGTAAAACAAGTTGATAAAATAAATTGGTGAAACAATGAATAGGTTAGTTCTTTTTTAAAGCACAGAGACTTTTCTTTATTCTTTTTTTCAGCTCTAAATTCTTTCCTTTTTTTCCCTCATTTACCCATTTATCAAGAAGGCAAGAAAAACAAAACCCATTAAAATATGTAGTCATACAAAACAAAATTCCCCATTAGCCAGAAAAGCAGTAAGGAAGCAAGGAGGAAAAAGCAAAAAAGAGAAAAAAATATGCTTCAATATGCATTCTGAGTCCATCTGTTCTCTATCTAGAGGTAAATAGCATGTTTCATTATATTGTTGTTAATTTGTTTTTCATTTGTCTCATTTAAAAAAATTTTTTTTTACTGAAGCTGTTTTTTTCAAAATATATGCAAGGATAATTTTTACCACTGACCCTTGTAAAATCTTGTGTTCTAATCCCCCCTTCTCGTCTCATTCTTCATGACCCCATTTGTAGTTTTCTTGGTAAAGATATTGGAATAGTTTGCTATTTCTTTCTTCAGCTCATGATGAGGATGAGGAAACTGAGGTAAAGAACAATAAGTCTTTGTGAGTAAATGTTTGAGATTGTATTTGAACTCAGGAAGATTAGTCTTTTTTTACTTCAGGCCTTAGCACTTTATCTACTGTGCCACTCAATTTTGAGTCCTTTGGAATTACAGTGGATCAATGTGTTGATCAGAGTTACTAAATCTTTCAAAGATTATTTTTACAATATTATGATTACTGTGTAGATTGTTCTCATAGTTCTGCGCAATTCACTTTGCATCAGTTCATACAGGTTTTTCTGAAACCATCCCATTTATCCTTTGTTACAGCACAATAGTATTCTGATACAGTCATATAGCATAGCTTGTCCAGCCATTCTACAGATGATGGGGATCTCCTCAGTTTCCAGTTTTTCACTACCATGAAAGAGCTGCCACAAATGTTTTTGGACATATGGGTTTTTTTCCTATTTCTTTGATCTCTTTGGGATATTGATGCAGTTGTAGTATTTCTGGGTCAAAGAGTAAGTACTGTTTAATAGCTTTTTTGGGCATAGTTCCAAATTGCAAAATGATTGAATTATAGAGCTCTACCAAAAGTGCATTAATGCATCTGTTTTCCCATAATTTCTCCAGCATTCATCATTTTCCTTTTGTATCATTTTAGCTAATCTAATGTGTATGAGGTAGCACCTCAAGGCTGTTTTAATTTACATTTTTCTAATTATTAGTGATTTAAAGGAGGTTTTTTATGTGGTTATTTTCCTCCAAAAATTTGAAAAGAGAAAGGATGTGGGTTTTGACTATGACGTTGTTAGTGAGACAAAGGAAAGGAAATATTATGGTTGTCAAGTTATTAAGAGATAATAAAAAACTACCTTAACAAACTGCTTAAAAGTTGGTAAGAGTAGTTTCAGTGAGTTCTGAGAAAGGGAATCAAGAATGAAAAGACTGCTTTGCTGCAGTGAGGATCCACTTGAGGTTTTATGATACAATTTTATTGTGTGCACAATCAACACACTTGTGAAACATCTTCAGCTTTTTTTCAGTGGTTTGTGAGTAGGAACTGAGCAGGTGAATGGTGGGAATTAGCAAGACTGAGGTTTGGCAAGAAAATATAAGCAATAAGGCAAAGGGTCAAGATTCAAGGGCAGAAGCCAGTGTAAAGTCCAAATGGTTAATCATTGGGTGGAACCTGGAGAGGAAGGAAAGTGAATTCAGGGCAAGGGTAAGGACCAGAGAAAATACTTAAGATGGAGCCTATGAAGATCAAGAACAGGTATAGGAGGATGAAACATGGGGAGAAAATTATGTTCAAGTAGGCTTGTGTGAAAGTTTCTAACGAGGGAAAATTATGATGAATCTAGTGTGTGCCTATCTGTACGTGTGCCCGAAGTAGACTAAAGAAGTTGCTCAGTCATCTCCAACTCTTCATAAGGCCATTTGAGGTTTTCTTGGCAAAGGTAGTGGAGCAGTTTGTCATTTTCTTCTCCAGCTCATTTTACAGATGAGAAACTGAGGCAAACAGGGATAAGTGATTGTCCCAGGGTCCCACAGCTAATATCTGAGACCAGATATGAACTTAGGAAAATGAGTTTTCTTGACTCCAGATTCAGAAATCTATCTATTGCATCACTTAGCTGCCTAGACTGAAAGGAGTAGATTGTGATAATTAAGGAATAAGAGAGCTTGAGAGAGCTGTTGCATAGATATAAAAGTTCCCTAATAAAAAGGTAACAATTGGGGAGTAGAGGAAGATGGTGAGCCTTCTTTGAGGGAGAAGGGGAAATGACCTGGAGGCCATAGCAGAGTTTTGATTGGATGCATTTTGATTCATTGTACTTCCAAAAAAGAAAAGTTGCTGTGTGAAGAAGAAGGCAAAAGGAAGAGTCTGGATGTGATGGGAAGGGGCTGGAAGTGGGGAGAAGTATTTAGATTTCCCTTTCAGGAGCACTCTATGTAAAGGAAGGATTACTGGGAACGGAATGTGAAGTTGTTAGAGGGGAAACATGTTCCTAAAAAAAAGGAAGTGGATCAAAAGAATCTGGTTTGGTAGAAGTCACATTTGTCCTTTGTCACAAGGTTAGAAAGTCAGTCAAGGTTTTCTTTCTTTTTTTTCCTTCCATGAAGTCAGGGTTAAATAACTTGCCTAGGGTCACAGATGAGTTTGAGGGCTACCCCTTATCCTCCTCCTGGCTTAACCTGTCTGCTGAGAAGATTTTACCAGGGTATGGCCACCGTGGGAGCTGGATGACAGATAGACACCAAAAATGGAGCCCTGAAAAAGGCTCTGCAAACCCTCATACTAGAGCTGCTAGTCCTCCCTCAACACCTCTTCTAGAAAGTAGTAAAGTAAGTAAAAGAGCTATGTAGCTATCCACAAGTTAATAGGAGGTAACATTCAAGAAAAGAGCCTGTAGTAAAATTTACAGCCTCAGATGTCTCTATATCAATGCTCAAGAATTACTAGAATACTAGAATAACTAGAGGACCACTTTAGGCTTCCATGCCAGAGGAAAAACTTCCTCCCAATTACAGCTCCCCCCCACCAATGCAAGAAGTTGCCTTGGGAGACAATTGCTGATCTTTGTCATGGCTATCTTCAAGGAGGGGCTTGTTATATGATAGTGGAGATGCCTTATGACATCGAATGCATTTGAGAGTTGCTGAAATTCTAGTTCTAAAATTCTGATTCTGGGCTTCCGTGACTTGGTCAAGATTCTACAGTTAGTTAATGGCAGAAGCAGGATTAGACCTCAAGTCTAGATCATTATCACTTTGTAGTCTCTATTTTCCACACTGGTAATATAATTCCTGTGCTCTTCTGCCTAGCCTGGATAATTACCTCATTCTTTTTTTTTTTCCCTCTGCCCCTATCTCTCTATCTCACTCTCCTTTCTTCTCCTATTACCTTAACTCCTGTCTTTGTTTCATTCAATCTCCTCTTTCTCTGTCTCTTTTAATTTAGATTCCTTTGTGTTCATAGTAGACTCATATCCATTCTGATTTGGCACTACTTAGCTCCCTTAAACATTTTATATCTTTTTTTTTCTTTGTCTCATTATCCCCAGACTTGACCTTAATATCCTTTTCTCCCACTTCTCTTTCTGGTTCTTAGAGTAGTAAGGTTCAATCAATAAGTCAGTGAGTTACTGACAACTGTGCATTCGGTTGTTGGAACACCACTTTTATAACTTTCCTATCTCATGTTCCTGCTCCCCCAATCACGTCTCCTTTCTGCATCTTCAGCTCCATTTCCTTTCCCCAAGCCTGGTTCACCTCATACTTACCCCATACGCTCCTTTCCCTTGTTAAAGGTAACAGGTATGAAACCCTGAGCTGTTCAATCCTTCTGAGCTTATTTAGTATGGCTCCTTCAGTCCATTAGCAGCTTATCACTTCCCCCATCAACCTTCTACATCCCCTTTCATACTCCACAGTAAACAACAGGATCAGGGGCGACCTGACAGATGCTTGGTGTTAGAGCAATGTCTCGCTAGGCCAGGAAAATGGATTTGATTGATTAGAGAGCTTTCTTTTACTCTGAATTGTGCTCCTGGATCTTGGTATTGAGTATGCCCAATAAAGAGGTATCCACAAGTATGTTTTCTGTTTCCTGATTCCATGCCTCATGTAGAATGTTTATTTAAGGTCTTCACAGCAGAGGAAAAACAGAAATGGATTTGCAATCAGAAGATCTGGATTAAAATTTTGACTTTGTCCCTTACTCTCTATAATTTTGGGAAGTTAAATGGTATAATGAGTGGTTAGAGTATAGGGCATGGATAGAAGAAGACTCATCTTCCTGAGTTCAAATTTGGCCTCAGAATATTTATTAGCTGTATGACTCTGGGCAAATAATTTAATCCTGTTTGCCTATTTCCTCATCTCTAAAATGACTTGGAAGGAAATGGCGAATCACTCTAGTATCTTTGTGAACAATCCCCCAAATGGGGTCAAGAAGAGTCAGACATGACTGAAACAAATGAACAATAACAACCTATGGGATTGTATTAATCATCTTACTCTCTCAGCCTTCATTTTCTCATCTGTAAAACAAGGGGGTGAACTAAATGACCTCTGTCCCTTCCAGGTCTAAATCAATGACCTACAGTGTATAGAGACATGTCCTTGGGCTCCATGATTTGTAGTTAATTGGCTCATTCATGTTTTTGATCCTAGCAACCTCAGTGATCATGTGTGCCTAGCACGGTATCTTAAAGATTTAAATATTTGTTGAATTTGAGTTTGAATTCACCTGTATATTCTGAATGATACCATTAGAATTAGAGATAGAGAGAAGCAGTTAAAGAGAGTGATGGAAACGGGCTGAAAGAAAAAGAAGAATTAGGAAAAGCAACACAAGTTATAGGCAAACACAAAACTGGGCCCTATACAGCAGAAATCAAAGTGAAGGGACATAATCTCTTTTTTCCCCTCACCAAAAACATGTGTTGGATGGTATACAAAGTACCTATGCCTACAGGCTTCCAATGCTCAATATGTCTTAGGTTGTAGGCTGATGAACCCCAGGCACTATGTGGAGCCCAGACATTTCTCTGGGATTAGAAATAGAGTAGTATACATTACTGGTCTGGGGGTGGGGTGGAACTGGGGGTGGCAGGGAAAAGGTATCCAGGGGTCATTTGGTTGTAGTAAGAAAACATTAAGCCTGGTATTTCGAATTAGCACAGATTCATTTAAACAGTGCCTGACAAGTTTAAACAATTCCCTGGCTAATTCCTGGTGCCCCCTTGCCAATCTTTTACTTTGGGATGATAGCCCTAAGAGGTGTTATAGGATTAGTCAAAGAATGTAGGTCACCTCCCCCTTCCTCCAATCCTATCTAGCCTCTGGATAGGAAAGGAGGAATGTGACCATCTGGGAATGAGGAGAGGGGAATAAATAGGTAGATAGATAAAGAAGAGAAAAGGTGACAAGGAAACAGAAGTTCCAATTTTTCATCTTGATGGATGGTAGATCTCTAGGTCCCTTAGATAACCAAAAGGACTTCTCTATTTTATATACTGCCTCAAAATAAACAGGCTTTTTCACCTGCAGCCAGGTCATGAGGGGGCACTGAACACAGAGGAGACAGATTCTTCCTTTTCCTTCATAGAAGGCAGTGGTTACTTTTCTGATACGCTTTAAGGATTTGCTGTAAGAACTATCTTCACTGTTTAGCTATAGATGGATCAGTCAATTAAAAGGAAGAAAGATGAGAATTCCTGAAAACAGGAAGCAAAGCCAATGAGCTTGGTGGGTGCTGGTCAGGCAAAATTTGTCCTAAACTAAGTTACTGAGGTTAGAGCAGGTGTGTGTGTGTTTGTCGGACGAGAGAGGACGGCAGGATCCAGAAAGTTGGAAAAAATCATGAAAAAAGAGAGAAAAAGAAGAGGAAGAGAGAGTGCTGGGCTAAACTTTCTTGTTTTAAGGATTCTAGCAGCCCCCAGTACCTGGGGAATTAATTGGGTGATAGTAAAGGGAAGGTGAAAATTCTAGTGTTAGAGAGCTAGGGACTTGCTGGCTAGATGTGAGGGACTTTATCGTGGGGAAGGATGATACCCCCTAAAAACCTTCTCTAGATGACAGTTCACTCTTCATCCTCTCAGACTAGGGGGATATGCAAATGACTGTTGTGCATCATTGGTTGGAAGTAGGCGAGGAGGGGATGACCTCACTAGGCTGATTCTTTAAGAGCACTCACTCAACCAAGTTCTGCGTCCACAGCCCATCTATGCTGAACACTTGTGTCGCCAATTTTTGTTCAATGGGGCCATTTGTCTCTAGGAAAGTGGTGACTGCCTATCTATAACCTTGACTGCACATTCTCCAACAATTCCCAAAGTAAGTGTTTTCTGGGGCTGATTTAGACATGCCCCCTTTCCCTGTTTTGATCCTTTTCTGGACTTTTCTTCTTTCCTTCCTTTCTTTCCTCTTCCTTCTTGCCTCTAAATCTTCTTCTCTTCCTCTTTATTTCATTTCTGGGGCTATTCCTTAAGTCTACTTTGCATCTATCTCAGTGTTTCCCAGAGAAGATTGTCTGAAGGGCTCAAGAAATGGTCTGTGATCCACCTGTAAGGAGGTGGACAAGGAGAGTGAGAGACCTTACTTTTCTCCTCCTACTTCCTTTTTTTATTTCTCCCAACAACTCAGGTTTTTAGCATTTGGTGAAACTGAGCTGTGGAAAGGAGCTACTTAAGCCTGGAGCAGTAAGATAGAGCCAGACTAAGCACTAGATTCTAATCAATCCCTAGATATGAGGTTCTGTGCCATCTGCCTTTTCTGGAGCATGTGGGAGAACAGTGGATATCCTAGAAAAGGGCCAGTTAAAACAATTCAGCCCAAACATCATAAAATCGTAGCATTTTAGGACTGGAAAGATCTTTAGAATTTCTTTTGACTTCATTTTGCAAATGAGGAAATCGGGGAATGAAATGTTTTGGAGGAAGGATTCATTTGGCAATCCATACTATCTGGGCAAGTTGTGGAGTCCCCCTCAAAAGGCTAAATGAAATGAAAGGTCCATAATGAGCCATGATCTTCTCTAGAACTGGAACAGTTTTCTTCTTGGATGACTCCTTCATTCAGAAAGTTTCTCAACTCAAAGTTGAGACATTTTCTTGATTGTAAAACATACGTACAGTCACCATCTCCAACCTAAGTGTGGCATGTACATATATATGCATACATATATATTAAGAGCAAATTAAACTTTATTTGACTTTGAGAATTGGATGAGAATTTCAGAATATCTCGGGATAACTAAAAACTCTAGCATGTCACAAACTCAGGGCTGTGCACTGCTGCCATAGGAAAAAATTTGTTTCTTCCTAAAGTTGGTCCTTTAAGAGCCCAGGAGCAGGAGGAGAGCTGGTTATGAGCTGAAACTCTAGCCTTGTCCTCTTCTTTTTGGACCCTGCTGGAATATGTATTCCATCAGCATATGTTTCTTTTCTCTCTCTTTTTTTTAAAACCTGCACATGATTCTAACCTCTAAGCTGCTTGGGAGATTGGGCTGAGAATCATCAACTTAAAAAAAAAAGTTTCATTGATGACTTCTGTTTCTTACATCATAAGAGTTCTTCCAAATATCACTCCCTCTTATTTTCCCTCTCCCAGACAGCCCTCCCCCTATAACAAATAGTAATTTTAGAGGGGAAGAAAAAACATCTGATCAATATATTGGAAAAAAAATCCAAAAATGTGTACAGTGTAACACTTGTGGATCTTTTACTTCTGTGAAAGATGAGTAGGTTTCTTTCCTATATCTTAATTCTAGTACTGCTTGACCTTTATAATTTAAAAAAAATTTATATTTTGAAGTGTGGCTTTTCTTTCCATTTATATTGTTGTAGAATGAATTTTAAAACTAGAAAGAATTTTAGGAATTATTTAGATCAATACTCTCAGGAAACTAAGGCTTGGAAAAGTTGAGGATCTTGCCTAATTTGTCAAAAAGCTTATTGGTGACAGCGGTAGGACTAGAATCCAGCCTCTCAGGCTTCTTTCTACTCTGGTAATAAGCCTCAGGCCGACAGTCTTCAGGCCTCCTCCTTGACCCTCCTTGTTTCACCTCACCTCACCTTGTCTCCTCTTTTCCAGGTGGATCCTTCTCACCTGCCTTCAGGAATGGCACTGCCCCCTAGTCCCTTGGCTATGGAGTATGTCAATGATTTTGATCTGATGAAGTTTGAGGTAAAAAGGGAGCCCCCCGAGGGCCGATCTGGGCCTCCCGCAGCCTCACTGGGCTCAACCCCCTACAGTTCAGTGCCACCTTCACCCACCTTCAGTGATCCAGGTGTGGTGGGAACCACTGAGGGGGTCAGGCAGGGTCTGGAAGAGCTATTCTGGCTGGCTGCACTGCAACAACAACTGGGTACTGGGGAGGGACTGGGGTTGAGTCCTGATGAGGCTGTGGAGTTTCTGCAGGGACAGGGACCAGTCCCTGCTGAGGGACCTCTCTCCCACTACCCAGGAAGTACAGAAGAGATGGGTGGCCTGAATCCCCAGGTGAGATGGGACAGGATGTCGGTGACAGGGTGGGTGGGTCATTGCTGAGGTAAGAAAAAGGAGAGTAGGGCAGAAAGAGGAGAAAGTGGAGGTTGAATGGAGAGAGTGAAAAAGATTGAGTAAAGGCAAGGGAGAGAAGGGAAGAAAAGGGAACTAAACTAAAAAAAGAGAGAGAGCTTTCTGTCTCTCAAGGTATACAGAAAGGGAGAAAATGAATATTCTAGATTAAGGGTGGGGTAGAGAGAGGATTGAGGAATTAGGAATGAGAAGGGGCTCAAAGGTGAGCAATAGAATTAAGGGGAGGAGGGGAAGGGGAGGGAGGGAGTATCTGGAAAGAAAAATATATCCAAGAGATGGGGAAAAAACAAAGATTCATGTGTGGAGGCTAGAAGGTAATGGCTGGTGGAGGAGGCACGAGGTTGACCTAAGACTTTGCTTCCCTCCTCCCTACCCCTTTCCCAATCTTCTCTAGAAGGATTGGGGCTCATCCTATTAGTTATAGACACAAATGGGGGTGTCAAAGAGATTAAGATGTAATCTAAATCCTTCAGGGGTCATCAGAAGGTAGTTCTTTTTCCATGGACAGTGTGGAGGATCTAAATTGATCTGGTCCTTCTCCCACATTTCCATAGGATTATGACTTTAAGGGAGGATGGGGATTGGAGAGGGTGTGGGGTGCGTAGGTGGGTGTTGTCCCGGTTGCTAAGGGTAAGAAATATGGGACGGACTCAGTTCTCGGGAAGACTACCTAGGTAGGACTGGGGAGGGAAAGAGGGACTGGGCAGAGGTGAATGGAATTTGGGAGTATACGGGTGCAAGAAGGGTTGGGATGGAATTAGGGGACAGGTCCCCCTACTGTGTGTGGAGAGGGATTAAAGACGTGTCCAGTATGGGTCGGGGGGAGGGCTGGGTTGGATTGGTGGCTTCTGCTCCATAGCTTCGGGAGCGGTTTATGATAGTATAGCACACGGGATTATAGTGAAGAGCAGAGAACTTGTCCTTGGAGAGGCGGGGCGGACCCAGGAGCCTGACTCCTCTTCTTTCCCTCTCCAGCTCCAGGGGCTGGCAGAGCGGTTTTCGGATGCTGCCTTGGTGTCCATGTCGGTGCGTGAGCTAAACCGGCAGCTGCGGGGCTGCGGGCGGGATGAGGCTCTGCGGCTCAAGCAGAGACGCCGCACCCTGAAGAACCGCGGCTACGCCCAGGCCTGCCGCTCCAAGCGGCTGCAGCAGAGGCGCGGGCTGGAGGCGGAGCGGGCTCGCCTGGCCGCCCAGCTGGACGCCTTGCGAGCGGAGTTAGTGCGCCTGGCCCGGGAGCGTGACCTCTACAAAGCCCGCTGTGACAAGATGTCAGTCGGCGCCTCTGGCTCCGGTGCTAGCCTTGGCCTTGGCCCGGACCGATCCCCACGCCAGGGGGACCACAGTCAATTCTTCCTCTGAAGTCGGTCCCTTCCGGGACCACACACTGGAAAAGCGCACGAGGCTCCATGGCCTGAGTGGTTTCCTTACCCTAACAATCTGGTACCTCCCCTGGCCAGACGAGAACCCCTAGATGCATCACATAAGAGGAGGCTTCGGCTCGTTTTTGTTTGATTCAGAAAGTTTTCTTTAGAGGTCTTCCATTTAGGATTTCTGATCTCTCCCAAAAGAGAAGTGGGGGAACTGCAAGGATGAGTCTCCATCCTATTCCCTGGGAGGAATCCCAGATTCCTCCTCCCTTACTTTCCCCCTCTCCAGTTTCTAGACCATACATATAGACGGGATCCTAGAACACGGAATCCTTGGGTCTGCACGGACAAGAGGCAAAACTGATGGACTTCTTGGAAGAGAGCATAGGATAGGATTTCTAAGCATCAACACTGTATGTAGCATGTGACAGAGAGGGTATGCTCCTTCATTTGGGAGATATTTAGGGATCTTCTCTTTCCTCCACCTCATTTATCTGGGGTTCCGTTTTGCTTCTGATTTCTGGAATTTTTTAGATCAAGTCTGAGGGACTATAGCTTAGCTGTCACTTTAAAAAATTTCCCAACTAGAACACTAGATTGAATGGTTTCTCTCCCAGGAACCTCCCATACAAAGTTCAACAAAAATCCTTATGGGAAATGCTCCCCTCTCCACCTCTTGAACCAGGCAAACACCAGAGAGGCTCAGGAGATCAAGAGGTTGGGATCAGACAATTTTCCTAGCTCAAAAGATGGGCCAAGAGAAATTTACAGAGGGCAGTTCCCTCACCTCTAGCATTCTGACTCAGAACTCAGAAAGTAAGTTGGGCAGATCTGACCTTTAAATATACTTAGGTGAGTAAGGGAGGGCTTACATTAGTGAGGGGCTCTTGGAAATTTTGAGAATGTACTTTCCAGAGTCCCTCTTTTAGATCCCAACCTATCATGTGACTCAAACATCCTCAGGTAACCCTGCTTGCATCCTCCAGCATTTTTTAGACGAAACTCCTTTGGGGTTAGGGAGGAATGGGAAATAAATTTAAAATGAAGGTTGGGATGAGGATTTTTAATACTGTTGATCAAAAGCCAATACAATGAAAGATATTTCTATTCTTTGCACCTGCATCGAGTCTACCTTCTGTTTGTGTTGGGGAATAGGTCATGTGGTATATGTGGTGTGTGTGTGTGTGTGTGTGTGTGTGTGTGTTATTTGTGTTGAGGAATTGGAGAGACGCTAGGATGATCCCCACTCTCAGGTCCATGTAGTAGATCTCAGTTTCCGCTTAGGAACAACCCTTGTCTGTTCAAGGGCAGGAGAGGCATTTGGTCCAATCTGACCACCAGATGTGACAATGATCTGAATCACATCAGAGTCTGAGCATCCCTAGCAAGGCTATAGTTTTGGGCACTGGAATGGAGTGGGGACTTATATTTGTCTTTATTTTGGATGTTTTTTTAAGTGTCCCAGGAGCCTGGATCACTACTATAAGATTCAGAAAAAATGAGGAATATGAGAGGACAGAATGGATCAGTGCATACCCCAGAGAGCTTGTTACCTCACCAGTGTTTGCTTTAGGGACAGAACAGGGAGAGGCAAGAAGAGGCTCACATATGTCTCTTTTCCTTTCTCCCCCTCTCCATCTGTCCCTTTCTCTATCCCTGTGCTTTCCTCCCTCATACCCCTTCCTCTCTTTGTTTCTCTCCCCTTATATTTCTCTTTCTATGGCTTTCTCTATCTTTGTCTCCCCGTGTTTTTCTCTTGCAAGTTCATCTGTATTGCTTTCCCCCCTGCTTTCTCAGCCACATCTGTTGCACTCCATCTTTTCTAGCTAATGTATATTCAGAAGGGCTAATTACTTCCAGCTCTACTCTCAGCCATAGTATGGAGACTGTATTCTGATATTGAGGGGCGAAGATTTCTCCCACTCCTCCCTGCTTCTGTTTCTTCCTTCTTTTTTGTTTTGTCACCTTATCTCTGGGGTCATATGGTCTTGAGCTGAGAACAGAATCAAGGTCTACTCCCACCCTACTCTCTCTTAACACTGTCTGAAGCATCCCACTGGACACACACACCTATACCTAGATAATGACATCTATAACTTTTTTCCAAGAAGAGCTACATATAGCTCTTGTTTCCTGTACACCTTTGTGAAGGACAGACACAAAAAGACTTCCTTGTGCAACTCATACATACAAAGGCAAGTTCATCCATGCACATATCCCTATTTAATGACTCAAAATAAACTGATATGGAGACACATCTACGTCCGCTTGGACACAGTATAGAAACTAGACTTTGGATGTCATTTCACTGCTATTTTCATTTTAAGACACTTTAGTTCTCCTTTGTAAGCTTTCCCTAAGCCCCCTCCTCCTTTCTCTTTCCCTACTACCCTGCTCCACAGCTGTGTGGGGGCTGGGGATTTTGTCCCTGGGGAAGCTCAGCTGGGTTTCCCCCCTGGAGATAGCTCAGTGAAGAGATCAACCAACCCCTCTGACAGCCTCTCATTACCCTTTCTCTCCTAAAGTTAACCTCCATAGTTAACACTCCTCCTCTCCAACACTGCCTGCTCCCCCCACCCCACAATGAATACTTAGGACTAGGAGTCAAGAGCAAAGTGAGAGGTAGTAATTTCTCCACAGGTATAGGGTTGGAATAAGAATTGGAAAAGAATTAATTTAGGGACTAGAGATATAAGGAGGCCCTGAATAGAGCCCACAAGGCTAAGAATATATATATGTTCCTCTCTGATCTTGAGGGATTTTGATCTCTTTTGACTTGTAAATTGCTTCTCTCTTATCCATTCCTGCCCCGCTTCTTACCCTAACATTCTCTCCTCCAGCTTCTAGAAGATGAAGTAGTAAGGAGAGACAGAATGACTAATAATGGGTCACTTTATTAACAGAGACTTGGGAAACTGGGGGACACTCAAAAAAGGACTGAGAAGCAATAAAGTAGAGAATTAAAGGATAGAGACCTGAATCTGAGTGGGGTACAGAGCCCCACATCTCACTTGCAGGTCTCCTCGGGCACAGCTGATCCAAAAGGCAGAGGCACTGGTCACTCTAGTCACAGGGGACAGAACAGGCACCTGGAAGGAAACAGGGACAATCACAAACCTCCTTCCTTTTCTAGCCTGCATAGTACATTCTTGGCCCTGCCTTCCACCCAAGGTCTGATTATTTTGCTCCACTCCCAAGTTCTCTCTTTCAACATCTTGTTTGTAACTCACTGAGAGGTTGAAGGGGGTGTCCAGATTCTCTGGCTTCAGGGTCATGGACTTGGGGTGGTGGCCGGGGTGCAGGACCTTGGTGCCCCAGGAGCAATGCCTTGGCTGGCATAGTATTCAACCACCTGCTTGGGTACCTCAGCCAGGACACATTTAGCTAGAGCTGATGGGGGTGCCTGAGTAGATGTGAACAGGGAGAAGGAAGAGAAAAGCAAAGTGTGGAAAGATGGTCAATGGAGGTAAGGTGAAAAAGTGAGGAGGTTAGATACTCTGCACCTAATATCTGATGAATACATGTTGAATCTAAAGATGGAAGGGAGATATGAGATGGCATATGGGACTAGGGTGATATCCCATACAATCCCAGTAGGCATTGGAATCCTGTTCTAGGAGTGGAATAATCCAGGACAATTCAAGGGTGTTGGGGAGGGAAAACTGTGGTCTAAGGATAGAACTGAAATTGTAGGAAAAGAGATCTAGTTCAGAGTGGAATTGGTCCTGGAGAATTTAAGAGGTATTTGGATTGGGATGATAGAATTAGGGCTAAAGCTAGATTTTCTTGTCCAGGAAAGGACTGTTTTGGAGAAAGTAGGATTCAGGGAGGACAGGGGAAAAGATGATGTTCTTACATCTTTGAAGTCACGGAAGGGCACAAACTGAACAATGTCCCGAGCAGCAGGGACCCCACGAGGGCAGCGGAGAGGTCCATCATCACCATCCAGCATCCTCATATCAGAAAAATCAGCATTACCCACACCCACAATGATAATGGACATGGGTAGACGGGAGGCTCGAACAATGGCTGTCCTGGTCTCTGCCATGTCAGTGACTACTCCATCTGTCAGCACTAGCAGCACTGAATATTTCTGGGTAGAGAAGGAGTGATGATTTTCAGAACTATTCAGATGATATTCAGAAATATCTTCCTCTTCTACATTAGCTCCTAATGTTTCCTCCCCCAAACCTCCCAGTTCCATAACCTGCAGGATCTGTCTTATACTTCCCTGACCTTCCCTAAGGGGGAGAGGAGAATAGTTTATCTTAACTATTGTCCCCTCCCCAGATATCCATTCCCCTCCTTCTCACAGTGGCCTTTCCGCTGCTTTGCTCCTTTTGGGCTGGACCAGCCACGCGATTAATGATGGGAGCCACATTGGTAGGGCCATACAGCTGGATCTGGGGTAGACATCGGCGGTAGGAATCAATGACCCCAGAGATTTCTGTGAGTCACATGGACAGGGTAGAGAAAAAAGGGAGAAATAGGATAGAGAAAGAAAGAAGAGTTTTTCGAGAGCAAGGTTTGAGAGGCTGTGTTAGAGTCAGAAATTATTAAGTGGTGATAGCGGAGCATGTTTTTCCAGATAGTCAGATAGTATAGGGTTTTCCTTGCCTCAGGATGGAGCTCTGACATATGGACTGATATTCTTCCATATGGTAAAATAGATTGGAAGTAGGGGAAATTTGGGGCCATTCAGATGTGTAAGTTGAGTGTACTATGGCATGTGTGAATGTGTGTATGCATGCTGTGTTGGGAAGTTCTCAATGACAAACTCAGTCTTACCTTCACACTCAGCATTTTCAGGATCAAAGTTGATGGCAAAATCATGGGATACCTGTTGAAATGGTAGGCAATTAAGATGATGATAGTAATAATAATTATTATTAATAATAGTAATTGACATTTACATAGTAGTTTAACTTTTACAAAGTATTTTTTCCCCAAAATAACCCATGTGATTTAGGTGATAAAAGTCCCCATTTTACAAATTTAGATACTAGGACTTGGAAAGCTTAAATAATTTTCTTAAGGTCACAAAGCTGGAGCTGGAATTTGGATCTCTATCTCCCACTTGAAGCACAGTACTATTTTCACTATGCCATGCCATGCTTTTTTCTCTTATACCTCCCCACACCTTTCTTCATTTTTGGATACTGACCTCAAAGTTTGGGGGGATCCTAGCCCCAAAACCAAATGCTGGAAACCGCTTGTCACTGGGAGATGAGAAGGGGAGAAGAGGTGGGGAGAAGGTTCAGTCATCAAGGACTGATCTCCCCCCACCCCCTTCCTTGCTCATTCCCTATCCTTCTCTTACCTGTCATAGTCTTGGCAGATCCCTCCAACAGCCCGAAGGGCCTGAAGGTAGTGGTTGGGCTGTCGAGGGCTAAGGCAATGTAGAGACTGGCTGCTCCTTGGGTCTCCATTGGAGGCTGTGAAATCAATAGCCACCTAGGGGAAATCAAGGGAGGGATGTCTTCCTTTTACATTTACCCAATATGCAAGTTTTTATTATACACCTAGATCCTGAAGAGGGATCTTCCTACCCTCAGGGGACTTACTGTTTAGTTGATGAAGAAGCCAATCTTGAAATTTCAGAGGTCATTTAGTTTAATCCACTACAAAAATTTCCTGTATAACATCCCCGAGTTCATCTTAAAGATGTCCAGTAAAGGGTAATTCAAGACTTCTAGAAGTGACCCATTCTACTTTGGCACAACTTTGTTAGGAATTTTTCTCATCTATCTAATAAGAATTTGATTCTCTGTAATTTTTGCCTCATTCAGTTTTCTTTACTATATCCCAGTAGTTGGCCTTAGATTTACAATAGTGGTAGGGGACATTTTTTTTTCTGCCAAAGGCCTTCTGGATATTTATAACATTGTTAGTGAATCATACAACTTTATCAACTTACAGAATTCAAGCAGTAGGAGGTTGTTCTACCTAACTTTCAGCTCATCATGCAGATGATTTCATGGACTGGCCATTACCTACCCCTGATTTATAAACTCTCAAGATTTGGAAGAGACCCCAGAGATTATCTAGTCTTATTCTCACCTGAGCATGAGTATTCCCAGTCAGAGGAGAGGTATTTCTCTCCCTGGAGCCTATCTCCAGCTGGGACTTTTCCAGGTAATTTGGACTCATTTATGCAGGGATTTTGCATCTTTTGTTATATACTTTTTACTTTACACCAATTCTAATCCATTCTTTTTTCATTGTTCCTACCTCCTGGCATGTTGTTCAAGGTAAGACTCTGAGTGTGCTCAGCCTTCACTACCCTTCCCCAGAATCCCGAACAGTTGACCACTTATTTAGTGTCCCTTAGCTTTGCTTCTCCTAAAATTCCCAAACCCATCTAGTCCCACAATTCCCCTGTCTGGGTCCCCTCACCGTGAAGCTGATTTGGCAGCCACCCATAATGTAGTCCAGAAAAGTGTGCACCTTCTCCACCTAATAGGGCAGAATTAGAGACAGCCCCGTCAGGAAGGATAGAGGGGACTGGTTTGGGCTCATATAGGATGTGGGGAGAAGGTCTCAGGACAAGAGAAGAGCAGTTGATGCTGGGGCTCAGGGCTTACCGTGCATTGAATCAGTGTCACGGTCCCAGAGTTCTTGTAATTCTTCTTCTTGTCCCGGTACTTGGGATTGATGCATTCCCACTGCATCTGGGATCCCCAAATATCCCAAAGGCAGTGTCACATCCCATTGAAGTTACTAGCCTCCCTCCAGGTAGAATCTCATGGGGTGAGAATGTCCCCTAAGAATGGGACAGCTCACCCCATGAGATTCTAGGGTGAGCTGTCCCATTCTTAGTCCAGGTCCCAGGGTGAAACCCTTTGGAATGTTTATTCCCGTCCTTCCAAATCCTCTTTATGCATACCCCAGTGGCCTCTCAGTTATAGTGGAGGTTCTCAAGGAGGGTAAATGGAAGGACCTTAGGAGAGCTGTGAGGGGATCTTTAGGAAGGGTTGCTGGGGAATGGATTTTCTCACATCACCTCCTGCCCTGGCCCAGCAGTGCCCTCCTGCATCTCATGGAAGGTACTAGTGAATTCTCCGATGAAGTCATGCTTCCCATTTGAATCATAGTCGTAAATCATGAACTGGTGGGAGAGAGGCACAAAGGATTAGAGGTCAGTTAGAGCTGATCTGACTTCAGTGTTTGTGTGATAAGTTTTCAGGCATTGGGCTGTGAAAAACCTTCCTGAATGAAAAATATCACCATCCACCTCCCAGCTCAGTAACTCCTGATGGGACTAGACCTGTGATTTCATTGGTAGACAGAACTCCCAGGTGAGGAAATTCCCTCTACTGATTCAGGACAGCATCTTCTCTGCCAATTACTATCTCAGAGAGCTGCTTAGAGCACAGAAAGGTTAAATAGCTTGTTTGGAACTACTGATGGTCCTGAGGCAGCATCTGAACCTAGGTGATCCTGGCTCAGAGGCTCCATTTATTGCTCCAACCTGCCAGAAATCCTACAAAAAGAATTTCACACCACAGCACTCCCTCCCCATTAAAACGCAATTGCATGCAACCCTGATAGCTGTTATTCAAATTTTATCGTGAAAATGTTAGTCAATAAGCTTTTTCAGGAGAACTTTGATAAAGGAGAGAGAGAGAGATCATAAGAACTCCAGAGGTCTGTGATCAAGGACAAAGAAAATGTTTGGATAGGGAAGAGAGGGTATCCAAAGGCATACTTCACCTAATTCACAATTTTGCCTGTGAAAAGCCTTCTCTTAGGAGTGCGCGCTCTGTCTCTCTGTCTCTGTCTCTGTCTCTGTCTCTCTCTCTCTCTCTCTCTCTCTCTCTCTCTCTCTCTCTCTCTCCCCTCCCTCTACACACGTACACACACACTTTGACAGTGATGGTGGTAGAGGAGGTGTTGCTCCACCCCCTCTACCTGCCCTTACTTTGAGAGGTCGGTGAATATCACAGCTGCACAAAGAATGAAGGGACAGACGGAAGGGTTCCCAACTTGGACTCAGGTTATTCTTCACCACCTGTGGAGTCCAGGCCAGGGAAGTCAGGGTCAGTCTTTGTCTAGACCCCTTTCACCTCCCATCCTTCCCTGTTCTCTCTACAACCTCAGTTCTCCAGACAAGCTGATCACTCTGATCTCCATTGGTTTTGTAGATCTCCATGAAGGGATCTGACTTGCTGAACAGATCCTGGGGAAGCAGGAAAACAAGCTGATCTCCAGAGCCCCCATAAGAGCCAATATGGAGGTGGGCAGGAGATTAGTTACAAAAAAAAAGAGAGAATTAGACACAGGGTTGGAATCTTGCCTGTGTCTATGCAAGGAAAAATAAAGATTGGGAGTTAGGATACCAGAGTGTCCTGTGGGGCTGGAAGTACTGGGAGTTCTGACCTTGTTGTCCAGTTTCTGGGCTCGGAAGGTGAGTTGCACATAGTCATTGGTGCCAGATACCTCTTCTGCCACAATCTGAGTGTGTGAAGGTAGAGCTCATCAGAACATTTCAACTCCTGTGGTGGGGCCCTTAACCACACCACTCCCCATCACGCTTTTCTCTTCCCATAATTTTTTTTGGACATATTCTTGCCCAGTTGTAGAAATCCCTCCTCTGCTCTGCCCTAGGAAGGTTGCTACAGTTTGGAGCCCTTGTGGGTTTGGAAAGGCACTTTATGGGGTAGGGGATGATGCCTACCGTAATGGTGGATTTTCCAGCATTCTTTCCATTTTTCAACAGTAGTGGCTTGGTGACCTTGGTCTGAGAAACAATCTAGGGACAGGAGCAAAGACTTTACCCGTGAACTGTTCCCCCTGGGCCCTACTCACTCAAGGTCATGGTATTAAGGGAAGGGAGAGAAGAGCGATTCCAGGAAGAATGAAAGAGAGGGAAATGGGAAGGAAGGCACAGGTATGGAGAGAGGATGGGATGAGCAAGAAGGTGGCTGGGGCTCAGAAAATCATGGGTTTTGTGTGTTGGGATTAGGGTTACAGTTGGAGAATTTAGAGCTCATAATAGGTGGGTCTGGGGCATGGTAAGGGCTGTTTCTTGGGTTAATGGTGATGGCTCTGACCTGGCCCAGGGTACATTCAGCCGAGCCCAGGAAGGTGTCGTTTGTAGGGCTGGTGGCACCATCTTCAGCATCAAATACATGGAATTGGAGTGGCTGCTTCTCCTCAAAGAAATATTCTAGGGCCAGCACTCGGGAGAAGACTGGGTTGGAGCAAGATCGTATTACTTCTGTGTGTTCCATCTGGAGGTGAGGAAAGGTGAAAGGGACATAGTAGGGGAAAAGCACATAGCCCTCTGGCAAATGGCCCCTACACACTGGGGTTGCCCCATCAGAACCTATTCCAGTGTTAGAAATCCTGCCCCACTCTATGTTTCCTCCCATTCCTAAAAGGTTTTCTTTTTTCAGATCTCTCCTCTGCCTCTACCCTATATCTCAAAGTTCAAGGACTACATAGATCTCCCTACCTTTCTCCCCAGCTCTAGAAACATCATTTGTGTTTATTACATATCTTTATGAATATATCACACATCTTCCCTACTTCCCACATGGTCTCATAGTCCTCCCAGACTTTTAGGGTTATCATGTCATCCTGTGGGGTTATCACAAAATTCCTGGGATTTTTATATATCACATTTTTAATTTTTTTATTTATATATATATATTTTTTATATCACATTTTTTATTTTTTTATTTTATATATTTTATTTATATAATATATATTATATAATATATATAATAAAATGTGATGATTTTATATATCACATATCACATTGGGATTATATATAATATTATATATATGGGGATATATAACAAAATTTCTAGGGGGTGGGGGAAGTAGGGATTACAATAAAATCCTTTTTAAAAAGACACAACATTTTCTGATGCTATCATATCAGGCTTCTAGAACATTCTACATAATATAGATTTTTTTTTTTAAAAGCCAGTTGGGGCTATTACAAATCTTTCTGAGCCTTCACCAAATTCTCCCAATCCCCAGATTCTTTGGGGAGCACACAGTGTTTTTGTTTTTTTTTTAATCATACATTTTCTCAAATCCCAAAGCTCTCTTGGATTAAGGTTCTAAAGAACCCACCTGGATTTTTCACACAGTCCTTTGGGATTGTCATAGAGTTCTAAAAAAATTTCATATGGGTTTACTGAGGTCATCATGTCTACTTCCCCATCCCCAGCCCCTACCTCCCTCTAACCCTTCTGGGTTAACACAAAGGTTTCCATGGTTATTATAGTTTACTTGGGATTATCATACATATTCTAGAATTCCAGAAAAGCCAAATTATCCAGAGTTATTATATAATTTTTTTGACCATCCCAGCCAGTCTCTCTGAGATTATCATCAATCCTAGCCTTGTATACCTGATTACTTACCTCCACCCACTGTTCATCAGAGTAGAGCTTGAGCAAAACACAAGGATGAGGCTTGCTGAGGGTGTCACGGTCCAAAAGCCCATGGCAGGACACACGAAGCTCCACTCTGGATGCCCCTAAGGTCATAGCTGGGGGCTCAGGTATCCATTCCAGCTCAGATTCCGACATGGTCCTATGGGGAATGTGATCCAGTCAAATAGACAGGGACCTCATAGAGACATCTCAGATATTGGATGGGTCCATCCTTATTTCTTAACGAGCACTAGTCCCCTCAAAAGGGTTTTGAACATTACTGTATGTTCCTAATACGCTGGTACATAAAACCCTTTTGTGTGCCTAGAGTATATCCCTCATTTCTCCCCAATCTCCCCACATATAAAACTCCGAAGTAACTTGGCTGGTTGCTCGTCTGACTGAGGGAAGAGGCACTCTCATCTTCAGGAGAATGGAGTATAGATATCCTAGTTCTCAGCCATGACTGTCCCTCCCTTTTCTGATCTTGGAGAAGGGACATCTCTGCAAAATTCTTGAACTCAGTCTCCCACTCTTCCTCACCACCGCTTTCCTAGTGTCAAGGAGAAATGGAAAACTATCTCCCCATCCCTCCTGCTCCCCAAATTCTTACTCAAGTCAAGTAGCTGAGCCTCTTGTAAAATCGATGTGTTGACCACAACCTAGAGAGAGAGAAAGAGAGAGAGAGAGACAGAGAGGGAGAGAGACAGAGAGGGAGAGAGACAGAAACAGAGACAGAGAGAGACAAGGAGGGAGGGAGGGAGGAAAGAAGGAAGGGAGGGAGAGAGAGAAATAAAGAGAGAGAGGGAGGAAAGGAGAGAGAGAGAGAGAAGGAAGAAGGGAGGGAGGGGGAGAGAGTGAGAGAGAGGAAGGGAGGGAGGGAGAGAGAGAGAGGAGGACAACAGAGGATTTGATAAAAAACAAAAAACCCAACCCTTGTTCCCAGTTATCTCCAAGAGCTGAAACCATTTGGGTTTGTCTCCCTCTGGGTCTGGGTGTCCCTTGTTGGGGGGAGGGGAGTCCTGGCAGCTGTGGTGGATAGTGGGGTCATCGATTTCTCCTTTTTGATGCCTCAGCACCTTCTGATCATTTCCTGACTCTGAGCCAGAGGCTGCACTCAGCCTTGGCAGGAGTGAACTGGGGTGGGGTGTTCTGGGCTGGAGGCAGTGAATGGGCCACTGAGGTTTCTAGAGGGCTGTGAGCTGGGGAAGAAGGGAGGCAGGGGCATCAGGAGAGCTAGAGTCAGATGGCTAGAAAAAGAAGGAAGCTCAGCCCTTGGGTAAAGTTTGGGAAAGTGTCTGGTCAGTCTATGAGTTGGGGAGCTTTTCTCCACCCTTTGCCCCTGGACCTATTTCAGGGGAATAGAGAGTAGTGAGTTGGGGTCATATCCCCTCCCTATCACACACATTGGGAAAGCTCTCTCTGTATCTTTGGCAGGAGTTCCTACTATGACAAACTCTCTTTCTCCCCCCCCCCCCAAGATGTTCTCACACTTCCCAGCAGCCTTGGCACTGTCTCTTAGCGACAAGGTTTTGGGGGAGCCATGGTTCCCCTCCTCCCTGCCCACCAAGCTCTGTCTAGCTAAGCTTGGCTATCCAGCACTAATAGATGCCCAGTCTCGGACTCCAGCTCTCTCCTACCTCCCCAATTCTGGTGCCAAGCCCTTGGGTGGCTGTGGGTAGGTGAATGGTAGGGTCTGAGGAGGGGTGGGATTGGGGACTTAGGAAGTGCATGTTTTTTGTGTCTGTGTGTTTGTGCCTCAGGATAATGATGTCTGTGACACCCCCACTCCTTTGTGAGTCTCTACTAGAGTATCAGAGTGAGTGTTTTCAAGCTTCTTCTTGTGGGTGCACATGGCTTTGTGACTGCAGGACTATCTGTCCTTTTGGCTGTGTGTCTGGCTTCCATGAGCATAAATGGTTGTGTACTCCTTTTCTCTGTTATCCCCTTCTTGTAGCCCTGTGCCCATCTCCTTGACTGTGTTTCCCTCCCTGGGTGTGTGTGGGAGTGTCTGGGTGTGTTTCTGGGCTAAAGCACAGGGTGACCTGCACGCCCCATCTTCCCTTAGATCTTTTGTTCCCCAATCTGTGATTTCTTTTTTCTGAGGGGTCCCCAGACCTAACCTCCAGGTAGGGGACAAGGTGGGGGAGGAATGAGCAAGAGGAAATCAGGGATGGGCAACCTCCCTTTTAAAGGTTGGAAAGTGTTGTCATGGAGATTGGGTTAGGAATAGGGGGATTTATGGGGGTAGTGCTCACCTGTAGGGGTCTTGGATAATGGGGGGACCTCCCTTTCTCTCTCGCTTTGCTGCTCAGCTCGGCCAGCTCCCTCGCCGCTCCAGCCGCTGGCGCCGGCTGAAGCTCTAGCTCTGGCTCTGCTGCTATTTATGGGGCCTGGATGGGGACGGGGGGGGGGCCGCAGCACGGGCTCCCCCCGCACAGACAGGGAGGGGAGGGGCAGGGCCGCCGCCCAGGGAGCTGCAGTACTTAGGAAGGAGGGTGGGCTGGGGGTTGATGAGAGACCAGGGCTCCCATCAGTACGTTGACATGCATACTCCCCCTTACAGAAACACACACACACACACACACACACACACACACACCACACACACACACACACACGGAATCTCAGCTAAACATCTCATCACAGTGACATTTGCAGGGTACACACAGTGACACATACATAAAATGATAGTGAAATAAATACAGTGGCACTCAAGCTTACATACACCCTGACATACACAGTTACCCTCACTTAAACACAATGTAGCACAATGACAGTGATAGTTAAACCTATGGGAAAAGTACATATATACAGTGATATATAGACAAACCCGGGAAGAGATGATGACAGATATATTGTTACACAAGGAATCTCACATGTTCACATGGGACCATTTAAATTAATAATAAAGGAGAGATGCTCCAAAACATGAAATGTCTCCAAAATATTTCTTATGAAAATCCATACCCAGAAGACAGTAATAATAACTGACATTTATAGAATATTTGAAGGTTTACAAACTGTTTTCCACATTTTATTCCAATGTCCAACATGTAATTTTGATCGATCACATGGTTTCCCTTAGATGACACATCAGTTCACTTTTATGGATGAATTATGTTCCTCTGATCATTTTTATATGGGGTAACACATACAATTGCTCAAGGACCCATAATGATACAATCTGGAGAGTCAGAAAACCAAGGGCGAGGGTCACCCCCATGGGAATGAATGAACATCAGAGAACCCATAAACTAAATTTTTCCATTTCTCCCTTACTTCCACCAAATGGACTATATAGAATATAATTGCAGACATTGGGAAGACTGTAGTCCTAGGAGGTCCACTACTACCTCCCTTTCTCAAGGAAACTGTGGAAACATCAATGGATGCTGACACTCAAGAGAACACAGTCAAACCCCATGGTGAATGGAGTCATTTGTTATATCGCATGTGGGATGCAGAAAGCCTTTGGCATATGGAGAAAAAGAATTTGATAAGTTTGGGTTGATTGATTGATAAAGGACAAGCCTCTGCCAGATAAGCCCAATAGCTTTCAATAACAGTGCAGTGCTTGGCACATCGAAGTTATCATAATAAATGATTTTCTTTCATTCAGTAACACACAGTCCAGCACACTATACGGAAGAAAATAGCCTTTCCAGAGCCTTCTACACCATTTAGTACGAGAAAAACCTAGGATTAGAATCTAAAGGTAAAGATTATCAAGTCTAACCTACCATTTAACCAAAATGTAAACTGATATATACCCTCCATCAGAACTTATGCCTCAAATTACTGTCTTTTCTGTGGCACAGTGGAAAAGAACCATAGCTTTGGTGTTATAAGATGGAGGTTTGAAATTTAATGGCCATCTACTACCTATGAGACATTGGGGAAGTCTTCACATTTCTCTAAGCCTGTTTCCTCATCAAATGAAGGATGGGATTGGACTAAGAGGGTTTAGTTACTGGCCAAATCTACCATCCTCCCAAAACTTTATTTAAAAATATAAAACCCCTTCTTAGCTCTGTAGCAGGATGTAGCTCTGTTAGCCATCCCAACAGGTGGCAGTTGGGAGTAGGATAATAGCTTTGCCAGTCCCTGAAGCAGATTAGTCTGAATGTCCCATCTAACTCTAAATATATATTTCTCTGATGTTAAATGGTGTGGAGGGCCCCAGGATAGGTCAGCATTCAACATGGCAACTAATGGATAATATACAGAGCATGAGTGGCCCACTTGAGTGATCCATATCACCCAGGCAAATGCACAAAGACAGAGGGTCATGAAAGCACAATTTCCTCTGACCCAGCCCCTCTTCCATACATGGTCATGCCCCATATCCTTTCCCCACAAAGATGCCACAACTATGTGCCGAAGACCATACATTAGGCACAGCTTCTGCCCATCTGTCTTCCTTTGAATATGTCACATGCTTCACGGTTCTGGTTGTCATTGAACAGTCCTACTCCTTCCATTCTACCCCACCTCCGTTTTGGGGAGGGCATAGAGGCTGCATGATTCCTGCCTCTGTGGCTGGGGTATCACATAATGATGCTAATTCTTTTCCATTATCTCAAATTTCCTTCCCATTCTCTCCCTCCCCACTAGAAATTTTCCTCCTCATTTGAGAGGGGCTGTCTGATTTGCCATTTCTATTCCCAGCAGGGAGATGGTTGATTAGACCTGGGCAGCTGCAGAGCTGGGGGAACTGCTGGAGACTGGAGTGAGTGTGTCTGTGGGGTAGGGGGTAAGACAGCAGGGTAATGGGGGCAGTGGGTGGTAGAGAGATTCAGAGGCAGTTAGTCATTTTGGTTTCTTTATTCTGTACAATTTAAGAGAGATTCCCCTGGGGGGTAGAGGGACAAAGATCCACTCCCCCAACCCCTCCCAAGAGGAGGGAGAAAAAAATTCTCCTGCCCCCCCACCACCAGAGGAGGAGAGACAGAGACAATCCCCCTTACCACTAAGGAGATCTCTTCCCAACTCTCCCCTTTCCTCCCCTGGCCCCAAGGGGTCAGGCAGGAGGAGTCTGGAGATGAATGGGGGAAGGGGGCATCTGAGTCTCTGTTAGGCACATGGCTAGGGGGAGTATAGGGGGGGTGGGGAGAAGGTTCACTGAGGGTAGTATCAGTCTGTTCCAAGTTCACTGGTTCCTGCAAGAGAAAAACCACAGACAGGAAACATCATTATCTGGGGTGGAAGGAATAGCAAGAGGGAGAAGCTAGTTCAGCTGGCTGAGGAATAGGACCAGATCAGGGTAGAGAGCTAGAGGACTTGTGGAGTAATGGTGTATTCACATATCCCACTCACCCTCTCCCCCTGAGCCTGCAGGGTCTGGGGGTCTGCTCCGGTCAGGTTCCAGTTTGTCACAGGACTGTGCTCTTCGAGTCCGCTTGGGCTTCAAGGGGGCTGCTCTTCGTCCCACAGTGGGGAGTCCTGAAATAAAAGTTCAAATCTGAGGGGTACTGGGCTCATTCCCTGTGCTATTCAAGGCCCATTTGGTCTGGTGCCTCCTGCTAGAATCCAGCTGCTTCACAAGATGCAAGTCTAGAGCTCCCATTCCTCCTCTTGTAGATTTGTGGTGTCTGGAGCAAATGGAAAGGACCCTCTAAATACCCTAAATTGGAGTCAGCTCCCCAGATTTTTAAGATATCCCCTATTCTATCTTATAAACTCTCAATTGTCCCATTTACCTTGGGCCTCAGGTTCTTCTTGGTCTCGGTGAGAACCCAGCCTCTGCCGAGGCTTTGTGGCAGCTGGAATCTCAGCTTCTTCCCTGCCTCCTGTCTCCAGTGGAGGCCTCCGGCCCCGGGGCACAGCTACTGGCTTAGGGGGCCGAGGAGCTACAAGGAGATCCTGAAAAGAGAAATACCAGATCATATTAGCCCCATTCATTCCCAGGAGCTCCCCACAAGCTTTTGTCCCCCTCCAACCCTGTCCCTCTGCTCTTACCTTGGTGCTTCTGGTTGGAATCTCCCTCTCGGAGAGTAAGATTCCCTCCTGTCCCTCTCTTTCAGCAGGAGCTGGGCTGGGACTCTGTCTGCTGTTGTTGGGGGCACTTTCCTCAGCTGGGGTGTGTGTGGGGGAATAGGAAGCCGGTAGAATCTGTCAGTTCTCCCTCCTCCTTAGCCATCCATTTACTCCTGCTGCTTCCTCAAAGCCCACACTTGTTCCTTCCTATCAGGCATCACTCTCCAAACAGAGATGGTCTAAGGAGTTCAGCTTGCCAGCCCCCAGCCCCCAATTCCTTCTGTTTCCTCTTAGCATCATCTTGCTACTTGCCCTGCCTCCAAAGTCCCCTAATCCTGGGTTTCATCCTGCTTAAGAGTTGTGTGGAATATGCCGACTTGGGATGCAGAGGGAAGGAAGAGGCTTGGGCACATGCACACCTTCTCACTGGAACCACAGACTCTGGAACCTACCAGTGTCCAGCCAGGAAAAGGACATAGCCAGGGATCCCGGAACCTACCAGGAAAGAACCACGGACCCCAGAACTGCCAAGGAAGAGTCAGACCCTAGAAACAACTGGAAGTTCCTTTCAAGACTGGAGAGTACGGGGCTCACGTTAATTCCGTAGGGCACTCACCAGGCTGCTAGTTCTAGAACCATGTGAGCCAACCAGTTCAGTTCATTCCTGCTTCGGTGCAATTTATAGCCTTGCTGGCTATAACTGCTCTCCTCTCCCTCCCTTCTCCTGCCCTCCCTTCGTGGTTTTATGCTCCGTGGTAGAGTGGCTTTGGAGGCTGGCTGTAATGGCGGTGGTAGCTGCCAGCCTGAAGACAGACAGCCTGTTGTTGTCTGCATCCCCTCCTCTCTTCAGGCTGGGGAGGGGGCAGTTTCCTAGAGAGACCTGCCAGCTCTCTCTCAGAGGGTGTTTTCATCCTAAGATTATGTTTAGCTGGCTCCCAGTCTTAAGACAGATGATGTGGGTCAGGGAAGGAAAACAGACTCAGGGGCTTTCAAGAAATATGTGCAGGGGTTTTATTCTAGATGCTTAACTGGAAATGCTTTCAAAGGATCCGAGCCCTGGGATAGAGGCTATTACTCTAGGTGGAGCGCTGGGAATACAGCCCTAACAGACTTAGAAATAGTTTGGCCTTCTGATCTTGGTCTATTGTGTTTGTGGGAGAGAAAGAAGAGTAGCTAATAATAGTAAAAACAATGATGATGATGATAACTCGATTTTTTATAGCTTCCAAAATACTTTTCTTACAACTACTCTACATAGGTAGATAAGGCAAATATTATTATCCTCATTCTACCAATGACATAATTGAGATTTAATAAGATGAAGTCACTTGCCCAGTAACAGAAATACAATATAAAACAAACTTATATTCAATGCCCACTGTACTAGGCTCTGGGAAACACAATTTATATTAAGAGTAGCTTCGCCTTCAGGGGATTTCCAGTCTAGCAGAGGAATTGATAATCTCTGTTAGAGATAGGGCTTGAGCACATTTTGATTCAAAGTACATTATTTTTAGGTCTAGTCTAGGTGATTTCTAGTTTCCAAATCTATATATATGATTCTCTGAGCATCCAGCTCTCTGTGTCGCTGTAGGTGGTACAGTTCATGGGAGGTAGTAATGGTGTAATGGGAAACTCCAGAGAAGAGTATTTTGATGCAATAGATATAAAGCAAATATCTGGTAGTGATCAGTAGTTTTACCTCCACTGACACTATCTTTAGGAAGCCTTTGCAGATCTCCTGGAATTGTTTTGACTTTTCCCCTCAAATGGCACATAGCATTTAGTCTTGTCTCATTCTAATGTAACAATCATGTACTATTATGTATTTATTTGGTTTGTATCTTATCATTTTACTAGATTGTAAGCTCTTTGAGGATAAGCACCATATTTTTTCCTAAGCTTTGTATCTCCCTTATATCTAGCACACTATCCTGTACACAGTAAGCACTTAATAAATATATGCTATATTGTTTTAGTGTTTCATAGACCTTGTTGTCTCACACATAATAGGCCTTTAAATGTTTGTCGGGTTGGACTGATCCCTCTTTTACTTTGTTTTCCTTCATCATATTCATATATATGATGAAGGAAGGCAAAGTAAATATATGTATGATTTAGGAATGCAAAGTAAAAAAGGATCAATATAAGGATATATATATATATATATATTTATATCTCTATACACATAAATACTTAATGTATACTACAGGAAAAAAGCTCATTTAACAAATTTCCTGGGATAGGTGCATCATTTTCTTAGAGTGGAATTGTTAAAATGAATATATTTTTGGCAATCATATACTCTAACTCATAAGAGCTGAAGGTGAAATATGTTCAATTAAGTTATTAGTTAAACAGATAATTAAAAGAAGCACTTTGAACCTTGAAGGGGAAGGATAGAAGATGCCACCCACCATTCTCTCTTCTCTGATCTTCCTAACTGTTAATGTCCCACCTGCTCTTTTCTTCCCCAAATAGTATAGAATCATTAAACTTTGGAACTGGAAAGCTCATGAGATACCTTCTGTCTCAGATGAGAAATCTAAGGACCAGAGAAGTAGCCAATTGCCAAAGGTTTCACTGTTTGTAGCAGGGCCACAGTACCAAATGTGGACTCCTGATCCAGCCTTTTCTCAGTGTTACCTCCCTTACTGTCCCTATTTCTCAGCTCTTGTGAGGTTTGGGGAAAGTGGGCTAATGAAATGTTCTGAAGACAGATCAATGGTGTGTGGGCATTTCCTCACGGGAAGACCAAAGGCTGGACTTTGGCTTTCCTTTCTCCAATTCCAACAACAAATCATTCAATCAGGTGTTTTCTTCATAGAGTGATTGTTGCATGGATAAGGATGTAAGAAATTACTTGCTTTATGGGATTGCTTGTTGTACTTAATACATCATAATATGATTTCCAAAAGCATTATTAGTTTAAGTTACTCACAGGGCAACAGGTTTGTTCTACAAAATAAAGCAATGACTGTTCTACAAGATCCTCTTGGGAAAAAAGATCTTGATATCTTTGTGCATATAGTGTTTGGTATATGATCTAGTCTTTTTAATATGTTCATGCCTCGTCTCTCCAACTGGACTCCAAACTCTTTAAAGATGTGCCTTTTGTTGCCATCTATGTCTGTCCTCTGCTCACTCCCCAATCCAGCACAACCAGTGGTGCTGACTGACTTAAGGAAGCTGCCCATACCTATGTGCCATGTAGCCTCTGCTCGACGCATGGCGCTGAAACTCGGCTTGGTGCTCTGGGCAGGTGGAGGGGGCTTCCAGGACCCAGGCCCTGCAGGGGAAGGTGGTAGGGTCAGAAGAGGCTGGTTGGAGTGGAAGAGGAGAAGAAGGGCTGGGAACTGTTCTTTCACCTGCATCGTCAGAAGAGCGCCGTCTCTGCCAAGGTTGGACACCGGTGTCTAGGTCGGTGTCTGTGCCCTGAAATGAGAGCTGGGAGTCGGAGTAGTAACATGAAGTGGGAGAGCTTGAGGGTGAGCCCTCAGACTCTGTAGGGGGAAGAAGACGGATGACTCCTTCCTCCCAGCTCCTTATACCCGTCAGATTTTCTTACCTCTTGCTTTCCATCAAAACTCCAGCCCTTGGCTCGCCCCATCCCAGGAAGGGCAATTCCATGAACCCTTGTTGACTGCATCACTCCAGATACGGGGACTCCCTCCCCTGGCTCTGCTCCCTCCATGCCCTAGAATAAGACCCCAGCTTCATTAGAACAGCTCTGGGTGAGGAAGTTAGACCCTGCTGCCAAAACTAGTCCTGGAGTCAACAACTCCAACTTTCTCTGGAAAAGCTGTCCATCAACTCACTCAGAGATCTCTCTCCTCACTTGCCCTTTGCTCAGCCCTCTTTTTAGACAGTACTTGCATCAGGTCCTTAACTTTTACCCTTAAAGGGAGTTATTTATTTGTCCCCTTCCCGCTTTTACCCCAGGAATTCTTCCATTATTAACTTCTCAAATGGGCATATGGGGCAGGGGCAGGTTGGACTTTCTATCTTACCTGCTTTCTTCGGAAGGAGGGTCCCCGGCTCCCCCCCAACCCTGGGAGGGGGCCACTTTCCTCCTCGGGACTCCAGCAGGGGGTAGAATTATCGCCAAGACTTGGGGGATCTGGGGTGGGAGGGCTCTCCTCAGTTGGGGGTGGGGGAGGAGGTGGGGGCAGAAGGAGCCCAGGAGAGGGGGATCCTGGACCCCGCTCCCCCTTGAAGCTCCGGGGGCGACGGAAATGAAACAGGCCTCGTCGTCTCTTCTTCTGGAGTGGGGGCAGCGGGGCCTCTGCAGGACCTGGGCCTGGGCGAACTGTCCTCAAGGTCTGGGGATAGCTGGAGAGAGGGGACGGGCTATGAGTGGGGAGACTGAATGCCCAAACTCCCCACCATCTACACACCAGGAGCCTTGTCTCACAGATGCAACATTCACGTGGTACAATTTTTTAAAAAAAGTCTGCTTTTCTGTCTCCCTGAAAATCCTCATTGTTGGGAAATTCTTCCTTATATCAACCTCTTTTTAGGTAGTTTAGACCTCTTGTTTCTGGTCACTTAATGGAGATGAACTTCTCTGGAGAATAATCTCTCAGAGAACTGAAGCTTCCAGAGAAGTCTTTGCTTATCTTCAAGCTGATTCTTCTTCACAGGTTTGATTTCCCTCCGTTCTAATCTCTAAGATTCTCCTCTCAACTTTCTCCAAGTTTTTTAGGCCTTGTCCATGAAGCTGGCCTAGGCCTTTGCTAATGTTCTAACCAGTGCTGAAGATAATGGCTGGATGATGGCTTGGCTGGTGATCAGATATCACTGCCCTGCTCAGGAGCCCCCCAAACCCAAAGTGCCCCACAAATATGTGTTGTTAGAATTGTTATTAGGGGCCAACGGTACGCTTCACTGTCACATGCATGAGCTTTGGATCTGACTTCCTTCCTCATTCTCCCTGTGTCTGGCCAGTCCCTGTTAGACGGAATCTTTGTAGAGACTTTTTCTTTTAAGGTTATGAAAGTTTTCTAGGGAATGTGAATAGGGCTCCAGGGAATAAATAATGAAAGTAGGGAGAGGAGGAGAATAGGGCTGAAATATCCTAGAACTGTGGGCTCTGATGGGGAATAATTTTGAGAGAATTGTATGGAATTGGTCCCGCAAGAATCTAAGGAGGGCTTTCTTAGACTCAGTTCCATAGCATTTTTTAAAACCAATCCTTAAAACTTCTACTATCAAAGATCTTTTATTTCTAACCTATACATTTTTAAAATGGCTTCGCCCTCCCTGACTCCTTCTCCCACACATCTGTTTCCTTCCTTCTTCTCGGCCCTAGCCCCTGCCAATGAACTTCTGAGAGCTTCTGTGTAGGAGCTGCAGAGAATTTGAATACTTCATTTCTGTATACATAATGAGTTCTGCTTGAGACTATAATTCCTGGAATTCACAGAAAGATTTTTAGAACTTTTAGAAATCAGTCCCAAATGTCCCGGTTACATATGGTAGGGTTTGGGTTGTGGGAAGACCCTCAAATGGGGTGAGGACAGGGGGCACCTCTGAGGGAGTGGGCAGAGCTGGCTGGGGGTGTGAGTCTGGCAGCTTAACCCTTCCCACATGAGTGGCACACCTGGAACTTTCATCCATGACCCTTCGACTAAAGAAATCCTCCAGCCCCTCGTCCAGCCGAGTGGCTGTCCCATTCTCTTGTCGAGTACCGGGTCCTGGTGCCTGCTGGAAAAGTGACCATCATCTTAGCCTGAACCAGAGTTCCTGCCTTCTGGCGCACAAGGGGACTTCCTGATTAGACTCAGGCCATTGTTCTTTCTTGGGCACCTAAGGCACCAGGAAGCTTGATCTATGCTCCCCCACCCCCGCCCCCTCTGTGGGACTTAGGACCAGTAGCATTAAAGCTGTGACCCCGGAGATCACACAGTAGGAAGTAGCTAAGCCAGGATTTGAAGTCAGGGAACCCTCTGATTCCAAACCCAATGCTCTTTCTATTGTATCAGGCTGCTTGTTGCCTTTTGCCTCAAGTGAGGGAAGCTGCTTTCCTCACTAATTGCTTGCAATAGTTTTCCATCTTTGGGTCTTTCTGACTCATCTCTATCTCTGTTAAGTACAATTAAGATTTTCTGCTCTGGTTATTCACAGGCCTCAAATAAGGAGGCTGGGGGCTCCGGAATTTGGGGCCTTAAAACCAGAACACTTAGGTCTGGAGTTACTGAGTTACTAAAGACTGCCATGTTCCCCTGAAAGGCCCCCAGGGACTCACGCTGGGCCTGCCAGGCCCTGGGGGGGTGGTCCTGGGGGGCCTGGGCCGTCCTTGTGTCTGATGCCTCAGTTTGTAGCCATGGGTGGGCAGTTCTGACAGGCCCTCCCAGGAGCCACTGGGGGTGGGTTGATTGCCCCCTAGGGCTGAGAACCAGCCTGGGGGTACCCCCAGCCCCCCAAGCTGGCCCTCCATGTCCTGCGGACTCCCACCTGTGGGAATAGCTGTGTTAGAAAGGCTAGGGGCTAGGGAGTCGGGTTGGATGGTTAGGTTGAAAGGAAGAAATTGGGACTTAATAGAAGAAGGAGATTCAAAGAAAAGGAAGCAGGGAAAGAGGTAATATTGAGAAAAGGGGATGGGGTGATGGAAGTGGGAAGGGAAGTAAATCAGGGGTGAGAGTGACTCACTGATGAAAGCAGACACAGGCCGGATCTTGCGGCAACGTTTCTGTTTTTTGATAGCCATGGTATCCTGAGGGGAAGGGCAGGGTTAGAGCACTAAGGTCCTTCAGAATCCTCATCCAGAGCCCCCCACTCTACCCAGTAACAAAAGTGTGGCCTTATCACCGCTCCTCCCATTTCCCCACTCCCTACCGAGCCGAAGAGCAGGGGGCAGAAGGATGGGAAATCAGGGAGGCTTTAGGTAGAAGTCTGGATAAGACAGGGACATGAGATGAAGTTAGAACTGGTGGGATGGAATGGAGAGCAGAATCCAGGGAAGGAGGGGAAGCTACTGAGGTGAAATGAGACAAAGCTGGTGGGGCTTAAGAGGCTGGGAGAGACAAGTCCACGTCAGGGATACACAGGGTTCTGTGGGAGCCTCACGATGTTGGTCCCGAGCTCATCATCTGTATTCTCATCGTGGTCATGGCCCCGGCCCCGGCCCCGGGCCTGGGAGGACAGCTCTTGCCCTGGGCCTCCTCCACCCGGCTGCTCTGAGAGGGTCCTTAACTGGGCTAGGTGACGGGCCTGAGAAGGATAAAGATGGGGGGCAGAGGGCTGACCCCCTCATCCAGGGGAAGCTCCTTGAATCCCATTCTTTTCTGAATGTCAATCTCAAGGAACCAGTCCCTAGACAAGATACTTGAGGAGAAAATGCTGCCAGGTAGCGAGAAGGGGGGGCCGTAGTCAATGGGACATTGTGAGGGTAGGGACACAGCCAGGGCCAGGCCAGGGATAGGTTTTAGTCTAGGTCGGCATGCCTAGGTGTCTCCCAGGACACCGATCCTCACCAGACTCTTATGGGAATGGTACAGCTCCTGCAGGATCTCATCCACAATCGAGTTGGTCAAGTAGGTGACGACTGAGAGCTTCACCTCACTGTGGACACACTTGGGGAGATCAGCGCAGCCACCCACGGCCCCTCCCTTGGGGCCTCACTCCCCCCAGAGCCCATGAAAAGACAAAGGTGGTTGCAGATGCCAAGATAGAAATAGGTCCCTGGCTCTACAGACCCAGCACTCAAATTTCTAGGCCTGTTTTATTAGAATTTATGTTCAGCTCTATGTAGGAACATTAAAATTAGTTAATGATTTATTATTCTAATGGAGATTTTACTCATTCATTATTCATTGTTGAGAACAGTCCAGGGTCCCCTCTCCCCTAAGTACTCTAGTTTGATTTTTCAAGCTGGCCAAGTTTGTCTCTCTTACTCAGCCACCCGTCCTCTCCCCAAGCCCCCCAGTCCTGAAGACGCTTACTCCAGTTTATTCTGAATGTCCTGCCCTGCCTGCTCTAGCAGGGCCCCACGGATGAAGTTCCTGGGCACAGTGACCCGCTCCGCCACGCTGCTCAGCATCTTGTTGTGGCCTTCGGCCACTCGCATTGCCACCGGGCACAGCTCCTGGGTCAGGCTGACCATTGATTCCAGGATCACCTGGGGTGGAGACAGCAGGGCCGGAGTCCACAAAGTGGAAATGGAGGCTCAGGCAGGTTATAACTCATCTGTGGGTACCCATCTAGTATCCCCAGCAGAGGTGGTCCTTGGGCTCAGTAGCTCAGTATTTTCTTTACTACACAATACTGTGATACTAGGCTAGAGAGAAAGTGGGGGATAGAAGGCAGAGAGAGGGAGAGAAAGGGAGTGAAAAGGAAGGGAGAGGGGGACAGGGAGACTGAAAGGGAGGGAGAGGGAGAGAGAGGGAAAGAAAGGAGAAAGAGGGAAAGAAAGTGGAGAGAGAAAGGGAGAGAGAGGGAAAGAGACAGAGAGAAAAAGAGAGAGAAAGAAAGAGGGGGGAGAGAGGGAAAGGAGGAAGAAAGAGAAAGGGGGAGAAGGGAAGAAAAAGGGAGAAAGAAAAGGGAGAGAAAAAAAGGGAAAGAGGGAAGCAGGGGGAGAGAGGCTAAGAGAGAGAAGAGAGAGAGAGAAGAGAGAGAGAGAGAAGAGAAGAGAAGAGAAGAGAAGAGAAGAGAAGAGAAGAGAAGAGAAGAGAAGAGAAGAGAAGAGAAGAAAGGGAAAGAGAGAGGGAGGAAGAGGGAGATAAAGACACAGAGAGAAGCAGAACATATGGAGAAAGGAGGAGGGAGGGAGAAAGGAAGGAGGGGAAGGAAGAGAGAGTGATGAAGACAGAGACAGAGAGAGATGGAAAGGAAGGATACACTGGAAAAATACATTTGGAATCAAAGTACCTGGATTCAAATCTTGGCTCTATTATTTATTACCCAAGTGACCACAGGCAAATCACTCAATCTCAGCAACTTTTCTGAGAGATGGGGTGGGACTTCTGAGCTCCCTCCCCATTCTAAATCTATGAACTTACTGTTAGCCTCTTTTTTTCCTCCCCTTCACCCACATTAGGAGAACATGTGAAACTGAAACCCAAAATGGTGTGTTGGGAGCCTGAGATGCCCAGAAAGAGTCTCAAGTGCTGGGGTACCACATTGCTATTGTTGCTATTGTTATCCTGGCCCTTCTGGTTCAATGATGGCATCCTCCTAGACCATCTCTCTGTCTCCCTCTCTCTCCCTTTTCTCTCATTCTCCTTTTTCTCTCTCCCTTCCTTTCCCTCTCTTTCTCTCCCTCCCTTTCTCTCTAGTATGAGTGAGATGAGCATGACAGGTTTGCTCTGAACTTGGGTTTTGGTCCCTCAGGACTTACCTGCAGCTCCTTGTCCACAGCCTTGGACACCTCACTGGCCACTGACTCCAGTCTTTGCCGGACAGGCCCATCGCTGGCTAGCACATGGCCCAACTCGTAAAGGCTTGGGAAGAGCTAGGGTGAGGGGAGTGCGGTTAAGAGGCCAGCCTCGCTTTGTTCACTCAGCAGAGCTGGGGGCTCGAAGGGGAGCACCACTGATAGGCGCTGTTGGGGGCTGGGTGGAGGGAAGGCCTAGAGCTCCCGGCTGCAGGTGTTTCCCTGGGGTTTGCTTTGTCTGTCCATCTCTGGTAACGGCTGGGGGCAGAGGAGCACTGGTGGTTGGGAGTCAGGGTTGTGGGAAAGGGGTGCTATCGTTTGGGGTTTGCTCCAGTTGGCAAAGGCCCGGTGGGCTGCTCACCGCTCGGGAGTTCTTGGCGTCTTTGATGAGGTCTCTGGCGTAGAGAAGCTCATCTTGTACTGGCTCCAGGGGGCACAAGCGCAGGGCCCGGACCTCCTCCTGGACTCGCCCACAGAGCCGCTGTAGCATCTGGACAGGAGGAGGCAGTGAGCCTCGAGCTTCCCACCTCCAGCTCAATGGAAGCTGAACCCCATTTGGGGAGATGACTCAAGAGACTGGAAGTTCCCTTTGTCCTTCCACTTGCAGGACTATGATATAACTTGAGGGGATTTTTAAATGGCTACTCCACGGAGCTCAGGAGAGCCAGAAGGTCTCTGTGTATTTTAATGTATGCTCCCCTTTTCCTGCCCACTCCCACGTGTGTTTCCCCTCACACTCTGGGCCCCAAATCCCAGAGAGAAGCATTTACTTGCTCAGCACTGCTGGTGACAAGGCCCTGCTGCAGTCTGAAAGCCTGTTCCTGTGGACAGGTCTGCGAGTGATTATTCCGGACAAGGCACCATTGGATCTAGAGATGTTGGGGTGGGAGGAAGGCCCGAGGGTCAGGGGTGGGCCCCTGGCCCCCCTGCACCTGCCCTTCCCTGCTCCAGCTCCACGCTCCCGGGCCCTGCCCCGGAATCCCACCCTCCCAGGCCCCACCTTCTGCCAGACATCCTCGGTGCGCTCTGGGGCATTACGGTACGCCTGGGAGATGTCGCTCACAGGGAAGGACATGAAGCGAAGGGTGTGGTTGCTGTGGGAAGGGACAGGAGGGAAACACCATATGAGATGTGACCTAGAACCCAATCCTGCTCCAAGTTTCACACTCTTGACCCTTTTTCTATCTGCTCATCTGGTGGGAGGCCTTGCCCATCAAAGTGTCCTGCCTTTATTCCCACCCCCAAATACCCAAGGAGCCGTGCAGAAGGGAGCAGGAAAAAGATTGCTGGAGGAGGGGGCTTGGACCTGGCCAACGTGTGGATTGGGACATGCTCACCTCTCCAGGGCCCTTGCAATGTCAAGAAAGCCCAGGGCTGAAGTATTATTCCGGTCCCACAAGATAGTCCTGGGGTAGGAGATAGGGGGAGGAGGAAGTGGTAAACCAGGTTTGTCATTCCTATTTCTGGGGACCTATTTGGGGGGGGTACCTGGCTTCTGGAGGGTGGTGAGAGAGAAGCTGTAGATATTAGATAATTCACCATTCCTGACTAATAGATTCTCTAAGGGTTGGGGAAAAGGGTTCTTTTGGCTGCCCCAGACATGAGGTCTCTCAGAATTTGGGGTCCTTGGGGTATAAGTTTGTGTGCGGACCAAGCCTTGAAAAGAAGGGTGGCTAAGGTATCAGGAGCCTCAAAGAGGAGGGAATTCGGGCCTTCACCGGAGGGAAGAGTTGATCTGCAGGGCCTTGGACAGCATCTTCGCTCCAATGTCCTCCATGCCGTTGCCACTCAGATCCACCTTGGCCAGACAGGTGTTGCTGCCCAGGGCATTGATGAGAATGCTGGTCCGAAGCTTCAGCCTTGAGTCAGCCACTGACAATGACTGCAGGGACTGGGTTTTTTTTTGGGGGGGGAAGGAGGGAGATTTGGCATCAGATTATCCGTCTCTCCCATCTCATTCCACTTCAGTCCTCCCTGCCTCTGTCCTCTGCATCATCCTTTAGGCCCCTGTTACTCACACAATCCTCTTCCTGAATCAGCTGCACAAGTTTGTGAAGGATTTCCTCCAAGGTCCTGGGGAGCAATGAGGGCTCAAATGGTAAAAAGTGGAAGGAGAAAATGCAAAAGGGACAGAGAAGGAAGACATCATGCCCTTTGGGGTGGGATAGAAAGGCAGCAAATCTATAAACATGGGGTTATTACCTCCCCTATTCATATCACAAGGTTATTAAGAGGAATAAATGAGATTTTTGTGTTAATACTTTGCACACTACAAAACACTATGCAAATATATAGCATTATTCTTGTCATATGGAGGCTAAAGAGGTATAAAAGAAGATGAGAAAGTGAAAAAAATCTATTGGAGATCAAACTGGAATGGGGTAGATCTTTGGGGGAGATGTCTGGGTCTCAGGCTGGAAGCAGGCAGGGGTTTTTGGAGAAATGAAGGGAAGGGAGGAGTTACTTACTTAGCCTTGACATTGAAATTCTTGCCCAAGAATAGGTGCTTGAGGGACTTGTTCTTGCCAAGTGCGGGCACTAACGTTAGGAGATCAGAGTCGAACCCTGGGCCAGAATACAAGGGAAGGACTGGCTCGCCAGTTCCTGTGGAACTATGGCAGTCCATTCCCTCTCAGACTTCCCTGTGCCTCTCTGCCTGCTGCCTACCCCTCCCCTGGCCCGGGTGAGCCCCCGCCCTTTCTCACCGTTGTCAGACAAGTCCAAACTTCCCACAGCACTCACTGCCCCAAGCTGCTCCTGGAGGACCTGAGCTCCTGCTGACCGAAGCTGCAGGGGAACAAGCAGGGGGGATGGAGAAGGCACAGGGACCTGGGCCATGGGACCCTGACTTGCCAGGGGGTCAGTCCAGCCCTGCTTCACCTGGCACAAGCTGCAAGTCACCAAGGGCTGCCGGGAAAAGAAGCACTCCTACCCCCTCAGCCTACTCCCCAAGGTCTCCTTCCTTCTCCAGGCTTTGAGCTAACACTGGCCTTAAGAGTCCCATAGCTGAACACCCCAAACCACGGCCATCTCTGCCCCCTGGTGGGGACCTGGCACTCTCAGACCTTCAGCTTGAGAGACGGGAGAAAAGTTAGTAAAGGGTGTAGGAGAAGCCGAAGGGTAATGGGTGCAGGCGTGGAAGGCTGTAATGGGTACAGGGTTAGCCAGGGGGCCACGGGACAGACCAACGGAAGCTGGGGGAGATCGAGCTGAGCACAGTCTCTGGATCAATAAATGTGGCTGCCTGACTGATAGAGAGTGAGACAGAAGTGGGGCAGTGAGGTGGGCCCCAGCCCTGAAACTAGCAGGACCCGAGTTCAAATCCTGCCTCAGACACTTAACACTTCCTGGCTATCTAACCCTGGGCAAGTCCCTTAACTCCCAACAGCCTCAGGGAAAAAAAAAGAACGAGACAGAAGGAGGGGAATGAAAGTCTCCTGAATCACAACACAGGGTCAGACATTTAGAGCTGGAAGGGACCTTAAAACTCAGTCAGTCCCCATACCTTTTTTTTTTTTAAACAGATGGGGAAACTGAGGGACAGAGAAGTCTAGTATTAGTCTGATGTCACAGAGTAAGTAAGCAGTGGAGCCTGTAGGGAGTCTAGTTGTTCTGGCTTTAAATCTCCAACTAGGATAGACGGGGGTTCTAGGCCAGAGGAAAGGGGGAGGCCAGAGCGGGCATTTGGGTCTCTCACCTCACAGCTGCTCAGGTCAAGATGAAGATCACTGAGGTGGCTATTGAGAGAAAGGCCCTGGAGGAGTGCCCTGTGAGCAAGGAAAGGATTGTCGGGGCGGGCAGGGGTGCAGCTGCCAGCACCCGATCTTTCTGGGCCCAAATTCCCTCCTGCCTCCAGCCACCTGACAACCACCCCCAACCTGAGTGCCTCCAGGGGCAGGCGCGTCGCTGACAGGTTGACGTGGCTCAGGGTGTAAGCGCTGCTGAAAAACTGCTTGAAGGCTGGCGGAGCCTCTCGGCCCTTCCTGCTGGGGAAGGAAAGGAACAAGCATTTATTAAGCCCCTACTACATGCCACGTGCTGCTCTAAGCTCTTTACAAATATCATCTAGTTGGATCTTCAGAATAATCATAAATAAGTGCTATTTTGAGGAAACTGAGGCAAGCAGAGGGGATGACAAGAGGACAGACTTAGGAACAGAGGCACGAATGGGGGTGTGATCTGGGGCACTTCTCCCCTATACCCACATTCTTACTAGCTTGCTCCCCAAAGAACCATTTCCCCCTATTAGACCCCCACAACTTGACCCTGCCTTGTTCCCTATGACACCTGTGGGAGCAGCTGTTTCGAGCCAGGTTGAGGTAGGTTAAGTGAGAGCAGCAGCCATGGAGAAGGGCACCCAGCAGCTATGAGAGAGAGAGAGAGAGAGAGAGAGAGAGAGAGAGAGAGAGAGAGAGAGAGAGAGAGAGAGACCGACCCAGTATATAACGTTCCTGGTTTTTGCTTTGAATTTCCCCAATACACCCTCGCCTCTTTTCCCTCAAATCACCATATCCCTTGACCTCTCAGTTTATCTTGGGAGTGCTTGTACCCACTGAAATGAACCTAGCTTTAAACCACTCATTTCACCCTGTTCCCCATTGAATCTACCGGCATTCACACTGTGGGTTCTACCTCAGACAGAAGGCAACAGACTTAGACATGGAAGGGACCTTCCAGATCACCTAGTCCAAGTCCCTTAATTTACAGATAAGGAGACTGAAGGCTAGAGAGGTCAAAATGACTTGTCTAAAGTCAGATGGATAGCAGCGCTGGGATCGGGCCATCTATGTGATAATTTCCACTGCCTTATCCTTCTAATTGGGCTAAATTCCAGCCTTCTCCTGCATTTCATTATGGCTTGTGCCCCTTTCCCTGCTCCCCAATCTCCTCATTCCAGAAGTAGGGAGTATGAGGACAACACGTCCTGGCCCTGGTCCCTTCTCGGACTGTGTCCCCTTCCCTGGCCCATCTTCAGGCTCGGCTCCCCGTCTTTCCCCTGTTCCTTCTTGGCTTGTCCTTCTCACCAAGTCAATAGCACAGTCAGTCCCAGACAGATCCACGTGGACCAGGGCATTAGGCTGAGCCAGGAAACTGTACAGGACCTGGGGCAAGAGCAGAGGAGAAAAGGTGGCAGAAGTGGGGGACAGAGGGTCCCTGTTTCCGAGGGACCACAGCATGGAGGAAGGTGAGCCTCTGCAGTCTGGCCAGATCTCTGGGGGGGATGGAGACATGTTCCTAGAGGGTCTGACTCTGGTGGAAGGGCCAGGATTCAGGTTCCAGCTCTGACACTAGTTCTGTGATGCTGAGCAAACTAATTAACCCTGCTGGGCCTGTGTCCTCATCTGTAAAATGGGTGTAATAACTATTTGTACTACCCACCTGATAGAACTGCTGTGAAGTAGGTACTTTTGTAAACCTAAAAAGTGTCATGTCAACGTGAGTAATTATTATGAAAACGGAGAAGTATGTGGGGGGGTGCGGCTGGACCTTCACTCACATTGGCTTCATCAGTGGCGAGCAGCCCTGGGTTCTTGCTCAGGTCCAGGTGGCGCAGGGAACTGGCAAAGGCCGGGTTGGCACCAAAGGTCTGGCCCAGCGCTAGGAGCCCTGGGCACGTGGGACAGTACGCCAGGTCAGTGCCCACAGAGCCCAGAGCTGTCTCCTTCCTTCCCCCTGCCCCGTTCCTCTCTACGCTTCCTGAGCGGGCATTATCTTCATGCCATCTCTCTGGCCCTGGCATGGCGATGTGGCCAGGTATCCCTAACCTTTAAGCAAAGAGCGGGAGTTTAGCCCTCTGTAAGGGCGGCTTGAGGGGGAAGCCGGTCTCTGGGGGCTCAGAGGACTGCCCCCCCTTCCCCCTCAGCCCTATGGGACCCTCAGGGTCATACCTCGAGGGGAGATGGCAGTCTTGGACAGGCACAATTTGGTGAGGCCTGTGGGGAAGCAGAGGAGCTGCTGGCTTAGACTGAGAAGACCTAGGAGAGCAGACAAAGGACCATAGAGAAACAGAACTCAGGGTGGAGCTGGGCTCAGCTGGAGTCAGAACTACAATCTGGGCCAGGCCCATCCGACTCAGTGATTCTGAAGGAGACCCAGCTGGGGAACTCTCACCTTTGTCCTCAATGGGGTTGTGGGACAGAGTCAGGGCATGTAGCACACAGCTCCCGTTCTCCCCGAACACCCCAGCCAGTTTCTGGGCAAAGTCCCTGTGGGGAAAAAGGGAGGCAGGTTTTGTCTGTGCTGGGACCTCTTGGGGCCCTGCCTGCTCCCCCTCGCTGTCCCCTTTACGGTCCTGGCTCCTAACCTTCCTGATGACCTTGCTGCCTCTGGGGGCAAACTCACACCCTGCTCTTACCCCCTGAGGATGAGGAGTCCCAGGAGGACCCTATCTTAGAGAGTCCCGGGAAGGAGCAGGGAGAGCGGAGGCCCCTGGAGGCTGCGCTCCATACCTCACGTGCCAATAGGAAACCCAACCAGGAGGCTTTGAGGCTGGGACAGAGCCCCTCAGCTGGGCATTAATTGCATGCAAATCACATACAAGCCAAAGTGTGGGAGGGATAGCACTGGGCGGGAGTGTATCTGAGTTCCAGGGTTAGCTCTGTGGCTACAGGTCAGCCTTCTTGGGCCTAAGTTTGTTCATCTATTAAATGGGGGCAGGGTGGGGGCACCACGGTCCCAAGTGAGCTTTAGGGCCTTCCAGCTCTAGGTCCCGTGATTCCCCAGCGAGAGCTCTGGGACTCACGTCTTGAGGCCAGCATTGTCCAGCACCAGCTCTTCTAGGCTCCCCGACTTGCTCAGGGTGTGTAGCACCTGTTCCAGAACCTCTGAGCCCTGGAAGAGGGAGGAGGGGGTGAGGGCCTGTGAGTGACCCTGCTTCCCCTTCCTGCCCCACAGGCCGGCCCTGCTGGTGCCTACCAGGCGTAGATCCTTGCAGTGGAGTTTGGTAAACCACTGGTTGTAAGCTAGGGCTGCCACCATCAATGCCAGGTCCCTAGAGGGGAGACGGACAGACAGGCTGGGGAAGGGGGCAGGGGGCTGGCTGGGGAAGGCAGGAGATGCGGAAAGCCCAGATGAGGTGGCAGGCAGGAGGTGGAAATGTTGAGGTCAAGCTGGAATAGTACTCTGAGTTTCTAGGAAGGGACACATGGGAGAAGTAGCCAAGCTCAAGGAGGAAGGTGGCTGCTGGATGTAGAGATGGGGGCTGGCCATTCTCGCCCCCTGCTGCCCCACCTGCTTACCGGCTCTCCAGGTGGCTGAAGTCCAAAAGATTGAACTCACGGTTGTCCTCTGCATGGTAGATCGTGTCCACATCCTAAGGAAACAAATCCTGACTTTCTCTGGACCCCTATCTCAGCCTCCCTGATAGGGGACCCCCAATCCCACAGATACCCCAGCTCTCCTCGCATCTGAAAACCAGCACAGCCCCTTACCCACTGCACCTCCTCCCGGCAGTGCAGTCCGTTGTAGTCACACAGAGCGGCGTAGGTCTCAGAGAAGCCCCCTTCAGGGAGTAGGGAGGTTTGTTGGATCCAGGAGAGAAGCAAGTGCCAGGGGTCAGGGTCGAGGAAGGAAGCAATGGGAAATAACGGGAAGGACAATGAATTTGAAATACCCACTTCTGAAAACAGACAGCTAGTCTCAAAGCTAGAAAGATCCAGCTGTCAGTTCTGCCTCTGACACATGCTGCTGTGTGGGTTCTGGGTAACCGATGGACTCTAAAGGGGTCAGGTGAGTTCCAATCCTCAGCCTACTATCTAGGCAGGAAAATAATTAATCTATTCTACATGTGGGGGTCTCAGTCCTCTCATCTCTAAAATGAGATCATTTCATTACATAACTTCTAAGATCCCCTTCAGTTCTAAAATTTTACGAAAGGCCGGGGCTTTTAGTTCATCGCCTCATATCTCTAACTATGATGACTTGAGGAGCTTGTGAATTTTGATAAGCTTCGGTTTGTCGTTAATATAATATTTACATCATGTTAAATATCGTTATTAAATATTTAAGCATCCCTCACAGGATTCTTGATAATGACAACAGCTGATACTGATGGTTTGCCAAGCACTCTACATATATTATTCTCATGGCAACAAGTTTGCTTTTGTATAGAACTATGGTTTCATTGGTATAGTTAGTTCCTAGCAGTGATTATTCTGCAACCCCTTGGGAAGACTGTCTACAATAGGTGTGTTCACATCCTTTCTTCCCACTCTCTTCTTAATTCTCTGTTGTCTGGCTTCCGACCTCATCATTCAACCAAAACAACTCTTTCCAAAGTTAGCAATGCTCTCCTAATTGCCAAAGATTGCATTCTGAGCTATTGCCAATTGTCCTGACGTGTCTTGCTACTGGATTCTAGATGATTCTGGAGGAGAGAGCGAGGCTGATGATGAAACTCTGCCTCTCTGAAATTCATTTTACTCACAAGTCAAGACATCCCTCTCATGTTACTGGTGCACTCCAAGAATGAAGAATGAACAACAGCAACAATTGACAAACCAATGGCCTTTTCTCCATCCTCATTCTTCTTTATCTTTGGGTACCTCTGACACAGTGACCACCCTTTTCTCCTTAGTACTCTTCTCTCTAGGTTTTTGGGGCAACGCTCCCTCGTGGTTCTCCTGCTACCCTTTTGACTACTCCTCAATTTCTCTGCTGGAACCTCAATCAAGTCATGCCCATTAACTATGGATGTCCCACAGAGCTCTGAACTGAGCCTTCTCTTCTTCCTCTATGCTATTTCAGTTGGTGATCTCATTAGCTCATTCAAATTTATTATCACTTCTATGCTGTTGATTTTCAAATCTACCTATCCAGCCCAAACCTCTCTGTTGAACTGCAATCTCTCATTTCCACCCACATATTAAAAATCTGCATGTCCAGTGGACATCTTAAACTCAACATGTCCAAAACTGAACTCATTCTCCTTATTTACCCTTAATCCCTCCCCTCTTTCCAACTTTACTTGTTACACTGAAGGCACCATCATCCTCTCAGGTCTCAAGACTGACCTCAACTCCTCACTATTTCTCTCTTTCCTTTCTCCTTCCATATTCAATCTGTTGTCAAGGTCTCCTTTGCATCATCTCTCAAATACAACTCATTCTTTCTTTTGATACTGCCACCCATCCTGGTATAGGCTCTTATCACCTCACACCTGGAATAGTGCAATAACCTGTTAGTGGGTCAGCCTGCCTCAAGCCTCTCCCCATTTCAGTCTACCTTCCATTCAGCTGTCAAAGTGATTTACCTAAAGAATAGGTCTGCATGTCACTCCAATCTCCCCCAACTGAATAAACTCCAGTGGCTCCCTGTCATTTCCAGGATCAAATACAAAATACTGTTTAGCATTCATATCCTGCTCCCATTTCCAGTCTTTCCAAACCTTATACTCCACCACATACTCTTCAATACAGTGACACTGACCTCCTTGACATTCCTAAATCAAGAAAGTCCTTCCTTGAGGCATTTTCACTAACTGTCCCCTGTATTTCAAAAACCTGTAACTCTCTCCCTCCCCATCTCCACTTCCTGAACTCCCTGATTTCTTTCAAAACCAAATTTCCAAAATCCTACCTTCTATAGAAAACCTCACCAGATCTCTCTTAATTCTAGTGCCTTCCTTGTTAATTATTGTCTATTTGTCCTGAATAAAACTTTTTATATGTATTTTTCTCCCCATAAGATTGTGAGCTCCTTGAGGCCAGAAACTGTCTTTTGCCTTTTTTGTGTGTCCCCAATACTTAGTACAGTACTTGCTTCTTAATAAATGCTTATTAACTGAATGACATATAGTCTTGGAGGCATGTCGTAATCTGAGGGACCAGGAGACTTATCCATGATTATACATCCAGTATTTCTCAGAAGCAAGACTTAAACCTAGGTCTTCTTAAAACTAAGGATGACTCTATCCATTTTGTCACAATACCTTTCAAGAAATAGGTACTATACTTATTATGATTCTAATAGTTTAGATGAGGAAATTGAAGTTTATATAGGATAAGTAATTTGCCTTGAGTCTCAAAGTTAATACATGTCAGAGTCAGGAATCTAACCTCCTAAGTCTCATAAGTCCAATACTCTTTTCCATTATATCCATAGAATATAAGCTCTTTGAGGACAGGTACTAACTGATTTTTTGTCTTTCTATCCTCAGTATTTAGGGCAGTGTAAGCACTTAACAAATGTTTGTTAGGTGAGTGGTATAAAAACCACTTGTAAGAAAATAATTTTGTAAAATACTCTATAATAATAAGATAAAATTATCAACTGTCAAACCCTCAAGAGTAGTGATCAGGTCTCCATCTTTTTATGTCTGGCATGTAGCAGACTGCATGCTGATGGTGGGATCACCTTGCTGCTTGGAACATGCTTATATGGGTAAGATCAGGGACAAAGTTCAGTTTAGGGTCAGTATTTCCTTGTTTAGGGATGGGTAGGAAGGGAAAGTATGTCTCATTCTCACCACAGACACTGTGGGTGGTAGATGTGGAGGTTTCAGAGTTGGGGGATGTGTCCCGGGGCCCCTCAGGGGTCTCAGGGTTTCCACGCCGGATCAAACACCTGGAGAAATAATGTGCCCTCCTGAATGGGGTGGAGTGAGGTTTCTTTAGTTCTTTACAAACCCCAGCTCCAGAATCCCTATTAGAAAACAGGTAGAAGCAGTGTCCTGGAAAGGATGAAATTCCCCATTCCCCCTCTCTCCCTGTGATACAAATCTCTCAGCTTTGTCACAAGAGCATGGGGGCCTTCTTAAACCTGTGACTCACCCCGGGCCAGGGCAGACCTTGGCTAGTGCTGTGCTCACATGCCTGGTCACCTGCTCCACACTCTCTGGTGAAGGCAATCGCATGCTCACAGTGCCACGTTCTGTCTCCACCAGGATCTGGGGAGGGAGATATGGCCCTCAAATACAACTCGAAACTTGGTCACTCCACTTGTTACCTCAGTATCTTTCAAATCAAACTTAAATTCCACAATTTGGATTTTAAAGCCCTTCATAACCTGGCCAGTCTTTTTCTATCATACTCCCTTTCACATACTATATAAACCCAACATCCCATCTTCTGATTCCTTTTCACTGGCTGATTCCCCACACATGTAATGCTTTCCCTCTTCCCTGGCTTCCTTCAAAGTTCAGGTCAAATTCCACTTTCTGTAAGATGATGCTCCCAGTCTGACAGGACTTTTCCTCTGAGATTACATGCACTTTGTATGCCCATGGTGATTTGCATGTTGTCTCCCCTCCATTAAACTGTGGATTCTTCAAAGACAGGAACTACATTTTTGCCTTTCTTTGTATTCCCAGTACTTAGCACCGTGCCTGGCACACAACAGATGTTTAATAAGTGCTTGTTGTCTTTCGGAATACTGAAGATAACCAATACACCTTTATACTTTCACAGCCCCAGGGAGCTTGGTTCTTTGCTTTTACCTGGTTCTGGTTGAGAGTGCTAAAGGTTCGGATCTCAAGGACATTGAAAGAGCTTTCCACCTGGGACAAAGGGGAAGGCCAGATGAAGTTCAGTTCAGGCTAGTCTAGGAAAGCTTTGGGGTTTGACCCTACTCCCCCCAGTTCACTGAACTCACCTTAGCTGGGACTTTTAGAGGGAAGAGATGGAGTCGCCAAGCAGTTAGAGCCTAGGGTGGAGAGAAGAAAGGATTAACTTATATCTATGTTCTTCCCTGAGTTCTGGTCTCCCTCACTCTTCATGAATTCCCCTCACTTCCATTATTATTATTATTTGAATTAATTTTTTCTTTTAATCTTTGCCCATGAAGTTCAGATAGAAACACTTCTGGGCAAGTTGATATCATGTTGCTATTATTTAATATTTAATGTTCTGTGGAATATTGCACAAATGGATAAAATAACTACTTTTTGTTACTGAATAAAAGTACTGTAATATAAATCAATCTTCAGTAGGCTTACAGAAAGCATCCTTGAGACAAGTCCAGTAGCAGAGAAAATGATGGAGATTGTTAAATGTAAGTTTAGTTTTCCTGCTCTTAGGCCCTGTTCCTTTCCACCCTGGCCCCTCTCCTGCCAGTCTTGTCCTCTCACCAATACCCGGTCTTCATACTTCTTGGGTTTAGTCTCCAGTTTCACCCGATGCTGTTGATGCACGGCCCCTCGGCTCAGGCACCGCCGGATGCTTTCTGTGGTAGTGGGGAGACACAGTCAGAATGCCGCTTGGAGTAGCACACCCTTTACCCTATGGAAGCCCCCCCCCCCACCTCAGAAAAGAGAAAAACAAGATATCCCAGAGATGTGTATATGCGTAAGAGAGAGGGAGATAGTGAGGCTATGTCACCGTGTGTGGGTGTGTGTGTCTGTGCACTTCTGAGGGTGTGAAGCTTTTTCCAACCTGTGTTAAACAGCATTCATTGCATACAACAATGAGTCAATGTTACTCTGTGTGTATGAGGGCGTAGTGTGTCCCTCGGACTGGTTTAGTATGAGGATATAGGCATTGCTTCACATTTGTGTTAACACCAGTGTATGTTAACTGAAGGTGTCAGCGTGACTGCCTGACAGTGGGTGGTGGGTATGAATATGTGCTAGGGAAATATTGTGGAGAGATAAAAACCAGGAAATCAGTTTGAGTTATTCCATATAAGAAGACATAGAGTAAGGTAGTGCCCGTGTGAGTGTACATTCAAGTCCCATATCTTTCAATTCTCAAAAATATACAGTGTGTGTGTGTGTGTGTGTGTGTGTGTGTGTGTGTTCCTTCGGCTTCCTGTTTGGATTATCCTTCAATGTTTTGTCAACGGTTATATGTGACCCTGATTGGATCTCCTAGCACATGTCTTATCCTTGGGCTAGTGATCCGGAGGATTGAGGGATGGGTTTAAAGATTGCTCTTCATTCTGCGTGCAATCTAGGAAAGCATATTAACAAGGAAGGGCTTCAGGTTGGGGGAAGGGCCGGGGGAACAGGAAATTGGTGGTGGGCACTGTGGGTGCCTGGGAAGTAGAATTTAACTCCAGAACCTCGTTTCTTCTCCGCTTTCCCTTCTACGACCCACTCCACGCCGACACTGCCCCCACCCATCAGGTCCCAGGGGCTCTAGCAGAGTCCGGGGTGGGGCAGGAGAAAGGATGCAGAAGCAGGCGCAGCAGTCAGGACCAGGGGCAGCTCCCTAAGACTTGTTTGGGCTGACCAGGCCCGGGGCAGCTGAGAAGGGGGAATCGAAAAGCTAGAAAATCCCGGGGATGGACCAAGGGATCGGTCAACAACCAGGAGCTTTGGTTGGGCCCAATAAGGGAACGAAAGGAGCTGCACCTGTCACGGAGGGGCGGGGCGGGGCTGGGAGACCCGGGGACAGGGAGGTACAGACTGGGGTGAAACGCCGGTCGGTCGGTCGGGTTGGAGCGAAGATGGGGGGGAGAGCCAGGATGCGCTAGACACAGCAATGCACTGGGATTGCAATGCACGGAGAAGCGCGATGCATGAAGCAGTGGGCTGCACCAGAACTGAGATGCATGGAAGAGAGGGATGCACGCGGGAGGGGATGCACCCAGGGATATACTGGGGAGAGAAATGCACCGGAACGGGGATGCTCCAGGACGGGGCTTTTCCTGAGCCCGCAGCGCCCGCCCTCGTACCTTGCAGCTCGCGGGTGAGCTCCGCGCTGGGCTTGGCCATGGCGGCTGCTGCTGCTGCAGAGGAGCCGCCGCTGCCGCCGCCGCCGCCGCTGCCGCCGCCGCCGCCGCCGCCGCCGCTGCCCGGGAGCCGCGGCACATGCTAGACTCGGCTCCGGCAGGGCCCCGGCAGCTAGCGCTGCAGCAGCGGCTGAGCTTCGCTCCCAGTCAGGGGCGGCTGCGCGAGCAGAACGGTCCTCCTCTCTCCTCCCCGCCTCCCCCGATGCCGGGTCTCCCTCCCAGCCCCACGAGGAGCCGGATGAAGCATGCGCACAGGCTCTTCTCTCAGCTAGCTGCCCCGAGTCCCGGCGCGTGCCTCGCTTCCGCCGGGCTCTTTAATACAATGCCCAGAGCTCGCCGTGCTTGAGGTCGGCTGCAGACCTCCGACCTTGCACCGCCCACCGTCTGCTGCTAGCCTTCTGTCCCTACCCCTCCCTCTTCTGGGCTGCAAGCTCAACACTCTTTTTTTCTTTTGTTCTTCGGGCCTGGACTGTCTCTGTTTCTTCTCAGGTCATTCTCCTTCCTGTGCCCCTCCCCCCAGGCTGACGCCACGGGTGGGCCACCCCTCCATCTCAGCCCACCGTGACCCACGTGGGTGCCTTGAGGCCGGGCTAGACTCAGGTTTCTCCTGGAACCTGCAAAGCTCTCTCTCTTCGCCGGAATTGGGGTGGGCAGTGGGATCTGTGGGAGGGGGTTTGTCTTCCCTTCTTCCTCTCGCGTAGGCACATCAGACATATCCTCACCTTTGTGTGCCTGCTAAGAGTAGCGCCCCGGGAAATCCCCGCGGCACCCTCCTTTTCCCTGGCTCTCAGCCTAGCACCTCCACCACCTTAGCATCACACTTGCCTGGGAGGGAGCCCCGACTACGGAGGTGTAATATACTGCGGGTGGGAGGCTCTCTTGAGTCCAGTATAGCCTTACATTCTGTCCAGGGGGGGAAAAAAGCTGCCATTCTTTCCCTTTATTCTCCAAATGACAAATCAACCAGATAAAAACTCAACAGGATCATTTGCATATTATTTGCAAGTTAATTTTATTTTTAATGGAACAGAAATCAGAGATTTGTCCCTTCCCCCAATTATTCCCCAGGCATTTCCCTCCTATCTCCAGTGTTTCTAAATCTCTTTTCAGTTCCCTGGCCTGGTCCTACTCTCAATACTCAATCCTCCTTTCTTCTAACTGGATTTAGTTTGGTAAAAAGTAGATTTGATGTAGAAAAGTGAATATTTCAGTTCTATCTTTGATCTTAACGCCTGTTCCAGGACAGATTTTCTTAGGATGGCGTTTATTGCCTATGTGGCAAACAGAGAAATTATTAGCTGCTTATTTATGAGTCGATTTTGTTTTCAAATCCAGGGAAATCAATGATGGACGAAGTTGGAAGAGATGAGTGTCCAATCTTCAGCCTTCTCTTCATTATAGATAGCTGCTAGGGTGTTTTCATCTGATCAAAGATGGGAAGGGGCTCCTCCAGCCACTACTATTGTTTCTCCCGTGATGTAGCTAGCATCTGGTGAACACAGGAAAGACACAATGCCTGCACATTCATGAGGCTCCCCCAGCCTGGGAAACAATAATGATCATCATCACAATAAGAATCATTATAGTTCACATATTAGCACACCTTACCTAATCTTACTGGATCCTCACAATAATCCTTAGAAGAGAATAGATGAAATGGATACAATCAATTGGCTTGGGTGCCTTGACCCAAATATTTCTAGTCAACTGCCCAAAGCAAGTAATATTTGTTTGTTAACAGGTGGCAAATATACTTTTAGGTACCAGCCTCCTGTCTTTGCTCCCTAATCTGTATCTGAAGGGTTTTGTAACTAAGTTTCTTTAAGAGATACAATGCTTCTACTATTTGTTGAAGGCAATGTGATATGTGTAGACATGTAGTTTGGAAGTTTAGGTTCAAAACCAACCTCTGACCTTTAACACTAAGAGATAATCTCTGTTTGCTTCTAGCAACTCCCTAGGATTTATATACTAAATTATATGGACAGGTGGCCATCTTCTTTGGTGGAAAGAAGGAATATTGATGAAATAACATATCTTTCATATGTTTATGAAATAATAATAGTTCTACTAAAGTATATTCCTCATCCTGATGACCCCTCATGAGTTCTTTAAAAGGAATACAAACTCCAGGAGGTCTTAACAAACTGGAATAGGATTCAAGTACAGATTAGGTGACAGACGGTACATCTGTCCTCTGAGAACCAGTCTAGCTAAATTCAGACTCATTAACAGATTGGCCCCAAAGTGATGAATATTTTGGTCACAGCAACTCTCAAAGACCACCTCCTATGTCACAAAGGAATTGCAAAAGGCATTACTGGAAGGTAAAACCAGACTGATAAAATCATAAGCTGTTGAGGAATTATAGGAGTAATATCATAAAATGATGTGGATTTTGTTAAGACTCTTAAGGATGGAAACTCCCTCTACTAATGAAGACTAGCGTCCTTTATTATAACTCTGTAATTTATAAACACATGGAAAATTGCTTAGCTAATTGAAAGGTTACAGTTCTTGCTCAGAGGCAAGCCAGTCAATATGGTATAGAGATGGCATTTGAACCCACATTTTTTTGACTCTAAGGCCGACATTTTATTTTTATATATCACTGCCTTGCTGTTATAAAATGATGGTAATGAATTACAAGTATACCCTGCTTTAAGGAAACTCAATATAAAAAAAGGCTAAATTTTTGTTGTTTAGTCTTTTTTCATTCATTTCTGCCTCATGACCCTATTTGGGATTTTTTTTTTAACTTGTCCAGCTCATTTTTACAGATGAGGAAACTGAGGTAAAAAGGGTTAAGTGAGTTGCTCAGGGTCACACAGCTAGTAAGTATCTGAGGCCAAATTTGAACTCATTGAAGATGAGTCTTCCTGACTCCAGGCCCAGCACTCTATCCCCTGTGTTACCTACCTGCCTCTGTAAATAAGGGGTGGTGATGATTATTTTTATTACAAAGACTCCTTCCCTTCACTAAAGATCACGCTGAGAGCTTCCTTTAAATACTCTCGAAATGTATTTTGATTTACCTCAAGTTAGTTTATAGGCAGTTTTTTTCAGAAACCCAATTATTGTTTAGAGTCTGACACACCAAAAAGCATCATCATTACTGTTTATCTACTCCCCAAATATTTCATTCCATATTCATTCAACAAACATTTCTTAACTGCTTATTATACGTCAAGTTTTGTAGAAGGTGAGAAAAAAAGCCAAGATACATGAGATATGATTCTTGTTTTCAAGGATTTTACAATCTAGTGAGAGAGAGAGAGAATAAGCTATATATACATATATATATATATGTATGTGTGTGTGTATGTATGTATGTGTATATATATATATATATATATATATACAGAACATAGCTAAATATAATAAAATTGGAATAAATCACGACATAATGGAAATAATCATGACAAAGTATGTGTTCAAGATTTACTAAAACACCTACTCCATGTTTGTTTGTAATGGCCTAAAATCCTTTAAATGTTTGTGTATAAGTGACACATTAATGATGTGTTCTGCTGTAGGGGGATGGTATCACCACTTTCTTGATAGGTTGTGATACATCTGGGTTATCTAGATAACTAGCCCCTTGCAATACTTCTCCTTCCTCACCCATCTACTCCCTTACCTGGTTATATTCAGGATATTCTTCATTTGGGCCTCATCATCTTTATCTTTCCAGAACTGTTGGGAAAAGGGAGACATTGACATGACACTGAGGAAAAGGAGTGGCTTTGGTTTTTACCAAACTGATTTAGAATTAGAAACCAGGTATAATATCATCTCATCCTTTTCCTCTCCTTTCCTACGTATTCCCCTAGGCTTCTTATGCTCTTTTATTTTATATTCCTCTCTTTTGATCAGTTTCTAGCTAGTCATTCCATTGGAGATAAGAAGAGTTATTATATGTGTCATCCCTGAAGGGGACATAAAAGAGATGGGACTGGAGGCTTTGATCTCTGTTTTCATCCCGTATATCACAAAAGAGAGATGGAGGAGGGATGATATAGCAAGGGTGTATCAGGAAGTCCAAGGTATTAGATAAGATATTAGAGAACTTAAGAAATAGATTTGGCTTTCCTGCCCCCATTCTCATAAGAAGATCTCTTTGGAAAAGAGGAAGAACTTCAGTAGGGATTCTAGTGGGTGGTTCCTGAACCCCCTTCCCTTTCTATTTTACCCATCCTTACCAGAGAGCTGAAATTGGTCTTGATGAGACCTGGTGCCAGGCAGTTCACCCGAATGCCCATTGGTTGCAACTCAAAAGCAAAATTCTTGGTGAGTGCCAGCAGGGCTGTTTTGCTGACATTATAGGGACCCAGACACTGGAAGGATGGAAAGGAAAAATGTGAGTTTTTTCCCCTAGTTTCTATTCATTTCTGAGTTTTTTGAGTGAAGGGACGGATGAAATCCTTAAACCCTCTTTTAACACATTATAAAATCACTGAGACTTGCTGGGATAGGACTCATGACTGAAATAAGGTGCTGGTGGATCTTATCTTATCCAAAAGGACCAGGATAGATAAAAGGGGTAGTGGAGATGGTAAAATATTGGACATAAGAAGTTATAGGAGTGGCATTTTGGGAAACTGGTGGAAGAGGTCAGAAATTTCAAGGATTTTCAGATTTCCTCCACGGACAGAAAATCACAAAATGAAAAAAAAATTAATGGAGAACAGTCAAAACAAAGTGGCAGAACAGTTGTCCTCTGAAGATTACTTTAGAGGACCTCTGAAAAGACAACACTTCTAGGGGCTGAGATTTGACTTGAGGGAAGTATAGACACTTCCAGGACAACTGCATTGTATCAACACACGCCTGGAGGGTAGCTCTGTAAGGAATCAGACTAGTTTTTAAGAAATTTCACCTCAACTTACCTCACTCATGGCCTCATGGAATTTCACCCAACAAGAAATTAAGGAGGTGATAGCATTTTAGAAAAGCTAGATGTGATTGACCTCTAGGGAAAATTAAATATGAATAGAAAGAAATATAACTTTTTTTTAGTGAAATGTGGTATCTACAAAAAAGACTATATATCAGGAAATTAAAAAACTCACATTCAAAAGCAGAAAGGCAGGAATATTAGATGCATCCTTTTTTAGATCATAATTTAATAAAAATTACATGTAATAACAGGCCATGGAAAGATAAGATTAAAATTAATATACATTAATGTATAATCTATATATTATAGATTTTATATCTCTAAATGCTTATATGGTTGAAATTGAGAAAAATGGGCATGGAATTTTAAAAGTTAGAAAAAAAATAAATTAAAAATCCCCAAATAAACACCAAATTAGAAATTCCAAATATCAAAAGAGTGATTAATAAAACTGAAAATAAGAAAACCATTGAATCAATAAATAAAATTAAGAAATGGTTTTATGGAAAAAACCCCAAATAGATAAACCTTTGATGAATTTGATTAAAAAAAGGAAGAAGAAAACCAAATTACCAGTATCAAAAATGAAAAGAGAAAATTAAGTCACTAATTAGGAACTATTTTGCCCAACTGCATACCAATAAATCTGAAAATCTAAGTGAAATGAATGAATATTTACAAAAATATTAATTGCCCAGATTTACAAGAGAAAATAAAATACATTTCAGTACTACACAAACTATTTGGAAAAATAGGCAAAGGAGGAGTCCTACCACATTCTTTTTATGACCAAAAAATGATGATGCCTATATGAGAAAGAGCCAAAATAGACAAAGAAAGGTATAGACAAATTTCCCTCATGAATATTGATGTAAAAAATTGAATAAAATATTAGCAAAGAGATTATAACAATTTATTACCAGGATCATACACTATGACCAGATGGGATTTATACCAGGAATTCAGGGCTGGTCCAATATTAGGAAAAATATTAGCATAATTGACTATATCCATAACAAAACTAACAGAAACCATATGATTATCTCAATAGATAGAGAAAGAGCTTTTGACAAAATACATTTATTCCTATTCAAATCACTAGAGAGCATAGGAATAAATAGGATTTTCTTTAAAATGATAAATAATATCTATTTAAAACCATCAACAAGCATTATCTGTAATGGGGAAAAGCTAGAAGCCTTCCCAATGATAGCAGGGTGAAATTAGGTTGCCCATTATCACCTCTATTATTCAATATTGTACTAGAAAGGTTAGCTTTAGTAGTAAGAGAAGAAAAAAGAAATTGAAGGAATTAGAATAGGCAATGAAGAAACAAAACTATTACTCTTTGCAGATGACATAATGATATACTTAAAAAATCAACTGAAAAATTTCTTGAATTAAGAACTTTATTTAATAAAGTTGCATTATGTAACATAAACCTATAAATCACATAAATCATTAGCATTTATATATATATATTTCTATATATTACCAACAAAACTCAGTAGCAAGAGATAGAAAGAGAAATTCCATTTAAAATAATTGTAGACAATATAAAATATTTGGGAGTCTACTTGCTAAGACAAACCTAAGAATTATATGAACCCAATTACAAAATACTTCATACAAATAAAATCAGCTAATATAACAAAAATAACAATTCCACCTACATTAATTTACTTATTAAGTTCCATATCAATCAACCCACCAAAATTATTGTATTGAGCTAGAAAAACTAAAAATAAAATTAATCTGGAAAAGCAAAAGATCAAGAATATGGAAGGAATTAATGAAAAAATGCAAAGGAAGGTGGCCTGGCCATATCAGATCTCAAACTATATTATAAAACAGTAATCATCACAACTATTTGGTACTGGCTAAGAAATAGCGTAGTAGATCTAGGAACAGATTAGGTACTTAAGACAGTAGTAAAAGTGACTATAGTAATTTATCACTTGATAAATCTAAAAACTCCAACTTCTGGGATAAGAATTCACTTATTTAAAAAATTGCTGGGAAAGCTATAAAATAGTTTGGCAGGAACTAGGAATAAACCAATATCTCACATCATATACTAAAATAAGGTGAAAATGGGTACATGATTTAGACATAAAAGGTGATACCATAAGCACATTAATAGAGGAAGGAGTAGTTATCTGTCAGATCTATGGAGAAAGGAGAAATTTATAATCAAACAAGAGATAGAGAACTTATGAAAAGTAAAATGGATAGTTTTGATTACTTTAAATTAATTGGTTTAACACAAAACCAACTCAATCAAGATTAGAAGGAAAGCAAAGGAGATGGAAAACAATTTTTAAAATTTTACAGCAAATGTTTTCAATTCTCAAATATATAGAGAATGGAGTAAAACTTATAAGAATACAAATCATTCTCAACTCATCAATGGTCACAGGATATGAACAGGTGGTTTTCAAATAAAGAAATTAAAACTATTTATAATCATTTTAGATTTTTATATGCTCTAAACCACTATTGATTAGAGAAATGCAAATTAAAACAACTCTGAGTTACCACCTCACACCTATTAGATTGGTTAATATGACAGAAAAGAAAAATGATAAATGTTGAAGAAGATACAGGAAAATTGGGACACTAATTATAAGGCAGTCATTAAGGTTAAACTGTTTTCTTTACATACATAAATATGTATGCATATATGTAAATGCATATAAATGAAAATCTTATCAGTATTCTTAAAACTATCATCATTCCTAAAGTAATTTGAAAGAAGGTTTGGGGCTAAGTGGTGCGATGAAGTGATTCCATAAAACAAAACTGGATAGGAGGAAGTAAAGAAAAACAATTATATTATAAAAATGGGACGTGAAAGAAAGGGCTTAAACAGAGAAAGCAAGTGGGGGAGAAGGGCAGGTGATAATGGAAGTTATTCTCACTTTGGTTGAAGAGGAAACGATGTGTACATCTGGAAGATTATAGAAGTGTTCTGAACATATACAGAGTGAGAAAATTGGGAGAAAAGGTTGGCGAAGAAACTGGAAAGAAGAAGAAAAAGAAGAAGAAGAGGTGTGTAAATTGTTATTTGGATGGAGGTGAGAAGATGGAGGAACTTTTGGAGGAATGTGGGGATTGAAACTAGGGGATAGGGGAGAGAAGATGGGGAGACTCTTAGAAGAATATGTGAAGTGAGAGGTGAGAATTTGAAGAAGAAGATAAGGTAACAGAGAAAGAGTAAAAAGAGAAGCTGAAAAAGAAAATGGTAAAAAATAAGATGTAGAGAAATTCACATATAGTAATTGTAGCTTGAATGTGAATGGGATGTTTATAACTTCCTTTGTGGTGGCAAAGAATTGGAAGTTTTAGGGATCTCCATTAATTGAGGAAAGTTGTGATAAATGATTATGATGGAATACTATAAGAAATGTTGAGCTTAATGTTCTTAGAAAGGCATGGAAAGATTTGTACAAAATGATGAAGAGGAAATTGAACAGAGTGTTTTATGAATGACTGGATCAACTATGTCATTTTAACTATTATGAATACACAAATTAAAAACCAAGGACATATGAAGATAGACATTATTTGTGTCCAGAGAAAGAAATGATAAATAGAAGTATGTATAGAATAATTTTATGTGTATATACATACATACACACACATACATATATATATATATATATATATATATATATATATATATATACCTATTTGTTCTAATGGTAATCATTTTTGGGGGGAGGGGAAGGAAGAAAGAAAAGAAAAAATAAATTTATATGATAACTTTGTTGTATATTTGTTATATGTGGTAGATTTGCAGTTTCATGTGTAATCATCTTTTTTATTGTGCTGTTATAAAAATGCTTGTTTTGTTCTGTGAATTGAAAATAAGATAAATTTTAAAAAATAAAAATGAAACTGGAAAGAAAGAAGTAAGAAGAAGGAGGAGAAGGAGGAGGAGGAGGAGGAGGAGGAGAAAGAGGAGAAGGAGAAGAAGGAGAAAAAGGAGGAGAAAGAGGAGAAGGAGGAAGAGAAGGAGGAGGAGGAAGAAGAGAAGGAGGAGAAGGAGAAGGAAAAGGAGAAGGAGAAGAAAGATGATGATGATAATAGGCAGCTAGGTGGCATAAAGAGAGTTGTTCTTGGAGCCAGAAAGATCCAAATTAAAGTCTTGAATCTAACTCATAATGGCACTGGAACTGTGACTAAGTTCCTCTTAGCACTCTAGACAACTCTAAAAGACTAGAAGTTGAAGAGAATGCAATGATTTGCATTGGGAGGGAGTTTCTTCATCTGGGCATTTCCTATACCAAATAAAATTACAGGTCCAGATAAGGAAATCCAAGAAGGGAAGGGAGGGAAGGAGTATTCTGGTGAAAATCAACAGAGGCAGAAACAGAAATGATAGTGTTGGCACCTGGACAGAAGAATAAATAGATGAGAAACTTGGGAAACACAACACCAGCTTGACACAGAGGCATGGTATAGTATGGATGATGGATTTCAATTACTTGGGACATCTGCCAAGTATTTGGAAGCTCTTTCTCTACCCAAAGAAGAGAAACTTCTAATTTGGAGGAAGCAATGAATGGAACTGCTATCCTAAAATTTATTTTTGCCAACAAGAAGGAACTGATTGCTAAGTGATAGGAACTTTGTGGGGAAGTGATTGCTTCATTTTTATAGTTGTGATGAAAAAAAATGTAAAAGTTAGGTATTACATGGCTTATTTCTTGAACTTTTGAATAGTAAGAGTCTAAAACTGTTAAGGGAATGATTAGTAGGATCATATTTTATAGGAGAAGATAGCTGAGGAAGAATAGAAAATGTAGAAATTCTGAAGATACAAAAATAACCCAATTTCTCTAAGAAGAAGAGATGGGATAGTTGTCTAAGAAGACCAATGTGAATGCATAGGGAACTCCCTAACTAATTTGGATTTTTTAAAAAAAAGGTATGTAAAGAAAATGAAAGCTAGGAAAGATAATGTAGGATAAATGCAAAAGTAAGGTATATCCTTGTTAGAAGAGTAAAAGAGGCACTTAAAGCATAACGTGAACTTAGTCTGATGAGAAAAACTAAGAACAAGGAAAAAGGTGTTTTTTGAAAAAAAAAATTTCATTGGTGAAAAAATGACCAAAGAAGGGGGATGATGTTAGCAGTTGGAGAAAAGGTAAAACTGCTCAATTTTTTAATGTATTGTTTGTTTTTATTATGAAGTAGTCTTTGGGTTAAGAAGTACAGAACAGAAATAGCTAATAGGGAATTGAAACCTAAGATAAGTGTGAACAGTGGAAGAAATGTTCAAGTTTTCTTCTTTGAAATCTTTGGTAATTTCAGTCTCCACTTGTTCACATTTTCTTATTATCTTCCCTCTGATGATGGTTTCCTTGACTGATCAGGAGAAAGACTTTCAGATACAAAGGAAAGGAAATTTGAATAGCAAGACCATTCTTCACCTACTAGAAAAATCAGGAGGGAACTGAATATATTCCAAACAGTGATGAAGCTTAGGATATAGCCCAGGGTAACCTATCTAACGAATATGAGCTTAATCATAAATGAAAGAAGATGAATATTAAATAATAAAGAGACATTTGAAACATTTTAGAAAGGAAACCAGAACTGAAGGGATTATTTCCTACTTGAATACCTCAGATAACAGAAATTCAGGAGGAATGAATGAATTCAATGGCCAAGAACAGTAACAGCATGATGGCAGAGACTAATGAGAGACTTTTTTCTAAACATACACAAGGAGCTGGAATGAAGGAAGGAGTCTGATGGCTACCACAGTGAAGAGAGCATTATGGACAGAACCTAGTGACATCCTACCTACAACTAAATAAAGCATTTTTGTAACAATACAATATGGAAAGATCCATGAAAGGGGAGGAGGGTAACAGGAGGACAGAAAAGATTGTGTGTGCACCTGGGTCAAAATGAAGGCTGGCCATGAAGGAAAGTGACCCCTGGAGTCTCAGTAAGAGAAGAGTGGATAAGGATCAAAAGGATCCTTTGGTGTGGGAAGAAGTTGTGGGGACAAATGCTTCTATGAGTGAATAGAGAGGTTCCGTTAAAGGAGATGGGACCTTGTGCTGGGTGTGATCAGGAAGATTTGGTGCTTGAAAAGTCTCCTCCTACTATTTTGAGAAGAAGGCAATTGGAAATCTTGGGGGCAACTGGCACCTATGGGAATGGAAGGGCATGGATCTAACAGGGAGATTTTAAGGTAAATGAAGGAGGGGGGAGGATAAGTGGAGAGAGTAGAGATAAATGGTGGCTTGCCCTAACATGGGGCAGTATCCTTTCTGATACTTGCAAGAATTGGTATTGTTGAGATTATTGAAGCCAGTTCCAATGATCTTGTGATGAAGAGAGCCATCTACACCAAGAGAGAGGACTGTGGGAACTAAGTGTGGATCACAACATTCCGTTCTCACTCTTTTTGTTGTTGTTTATTTGCATTTTATTTTCTTTTTCATTTTTTCCCCTTTTGATCTGATTTTTCTTGTGTAGCAAAATAATTGTATAAATATGTATTCATACATTAGATTTAACATATATATATATATATTTTTTTTTTTAACATGTTTAACATATATTGTATTATTTGCCATCTAGTGGAGGAGGTGGGCAAGAGGGGGAAAATTTGGAACGCAAGGTTTTGCAAGGGTCAGTGTTGAAAAGTTATCCATGCATATGTTTTGAAAATAAAAAGCTTTAATAATAAAAAAGAATTGGCATTGTTCTGGGAGTAAGGCACAATAGAAAAGGAAAATCTAGGGAATAAGCTCTACAAAGCAGTGGCAGAAACTGGCTAGAGGGGAAATCCTAGAATATATACCTTAGATGTTTTGATTTCATGAAGAATGGAGAGAATGCAGAAAAACAAGATAATTATTGGGGTCATGAACCAGAGAATGAATATCTAGAGAAGACAGAAAGATAGGCTAGATAATGAAGAGAGTGGGAGAAATTAATTCTGGAAAGGGGTGCAAAAATAATCTCATGAATAGAATTAATTGAAGGGGAGAAGAAGAAGGGAGAATTGACTAAATGAGAAGAAAGGTAGTGGGAAGAACTATATAACTATATAAAAGCAGGAAATAAAAAAAAACTAATAAGTAAAACCCTAAAGGGAAAGAGGTAACAAATAAAAGGAGGGGATCAGGGATGAGAGCTAGTTGGAATAGACCCACCTTAAAAAGAGATAAAGGTAAAGTAATTGAAGGAAGATAGTACTATGTTTATAGCAAAAAGAAGTTAAAACTTGAGCCCCTCTATCCTCACAATATTAGAAAGATAGACGGAGTGGCTGCAGCTATGGAGAGCCTTCTAGGATTCAGGAATAATAAGAGGAATAAGACTGAACAACAGGGCTAGAAGCACCAAGGCAAAAAGAGATTCCTAGGGGAACCCTGAACCAACTCTGGGAACAGAAACAGGTGCTAAGCGGCAACTCTATTGCCTATTATTCAGTTGCAGAATGGAGTAGAGCAATTGCAACCAGAAAGAAAGAATTCAAATAATGAAGAATTGTAGTCCACGTCAGTCATCACTATAAAGAAACTTGGAGCTTGGAATATGATATTCCAGAAGAAAAGGTTCTAGTATTACTGCCAAGAATAACTTATTCAACAAAATTTAGTATACCCCCCTAAAGGGGAAAAAGGATATTTAATGAAATAAAAAAGATTTTTAAAGCATTCCTGATAAAAAAGTAAACCTGAGAAGAGAAACTGACTTTAAACAGAGGTCTTAAGAGAAGCACAAAAAAGTAAACATGAGGGAGAAATCATAAAGGAATTAATAAGGTTAAACTGTTTATATTCTTATAAGACGTTTGCAATTTTAGTTATATATAAACCCCACAGGATTTTATCATCGTTGTGGATCTTAGGAGTCTAATTATACAGAAGGCCTGGGTGTAATTCTTTTAATTTTTAGATGATCTCAAAAGAATAATAGAAGGGTGGGAAAGAGGAATGCATTGGGAGAAGAGGGGGAGGAAGAGGAAGAATGGGGAAAATAGCCTAAATTGAGGGATAAAAGAGAATTTATATAGTGAATTTCACTCTCATCTGAACTGGTTTAAGGAGGGAAGAATAAATATAAGCACATAGCTGGGAAAGAAAATTCATCTTAGCCTAATAATGGGGAGAGTATAGATGAATGATGGCTTTTAGGGAAAAGAGATTAAGAGAAGGAAGTGAGAAGAAGAGGGAAAGTAGATTATTAGAGGCAGTGGTCAGAAGCAAAACAGACTCTTGAGGAGAGGGCAAGGTAAAAAAAAAGAGATGGATAAGTATAAGAAAATAGAATGGAGGGAAATACACAGTTATCAATCAACTATAAATTTCAATGGGATAAACATCCATAAAATGGAAGAGGATAGCAGAATGGATTAAAAACCAGCACCCAATAATATATTGCTTACAAGAAACACTTGAAACTAAGATATACAGAATTAAAATAAGAGGCTGGGCATAATCCATTATGTTTCATATAAAGTAAAATCAAAAGCAAGCATCATATGTAAAGGGATACACTAGAATCTCTCTCAGTCATTACAGGAGTGAAGCAAGAATGCTCACTCTCCCTACTATTTTTTCAAATAGTTCCAGAAATGCTAGTATCATAAGACAAAAGAAAGAAATCAGTGCTATTAATTTTGGTAAAGAATAGATACAACTATCCTTATTTTCTGAAGAGATGAAAATATACTAATTGAGACAATTAATAGCTTCAGCAAAATTGTGGTGTACAAAACAAATTCCCCAAATCAACAGCATTTCTATAAAATAATGACAAAACTTTAAAAAATAGTAAGAAATACAAATCAACCCTGAGGTTTTACTTTATACTCTGCCAATTAGCAAAAATTATAAAAAATGGCAATACTCAATAGAGGAGTTTTAACATAATAAAAATACTAATACATCATTGGCAGAACTATGAAATGGTACAATAATTTTGCAAAGTAATTTGGAATTATGTAAATAAAATAATGAAAATGTCCATACCCTTTGTACAGAAACTCTATTAACTGGCTTATAAGTAAGGAGATGTGACTTACCTGGAAGGGCATGTAGGCAGCAATGGAAGACACAATCACCACTGAGCCACCTCTGGAATAGACAATGAGACTATTATTGCATTCTCATATTACCCCTAACCTTATTTGTCTTTCCTCTCAAATACTTGAGGGATATCCTTCACTCAATCCCAGTCCAACTCCCCCCACACAGGTTCCCTTTGACTCCTCCTGTACCCGCGTTTCTCCATCTCTGGCACCACTAGGTTCATCAGCAGGGCTGTGGACTTCAAGTTAACATCCAGGATCTGGAAATGAGGAGAGGAAAATCAATTATTGGGAAGACAGCGTGAAGAAAGACAGAATGAGAAGTCATTGAATTGGGGTGAGGGCCAGCTAAGCAAACGTATAGCCTTGTTCCTCCTATCTCCTGAGACAAGGTGAGGGCTGAACTCACCATGAAGGTCTGGGTTTGATTAGAATAGATCCGATCTCTAAGGCTACCATGGAATCTACCTGGTATCTCTGGGGCCCTTCTGATTGGGAATGTCATACAATTAGTAGAATGTAAGCCTCCTGAGGGAAGAGATGGCTTTCTTTGTCTGTCCCCAATGCCTATCATGGAGCCTTGTGCACTTTAGACATGCTTGTTTATAGGTTCTTAGACTTGAAGCTAGAAGGGATTCCAGAAGCCATCTAGTCCAGCCCCTTCATTTTAGAGATGGAGAAGAGAGTTTAAACGACTGGTCCAATGTCACCTAGGTAGTAAGTGAAAGGCCTGGGACTTGAACTCCAAATTCAGCATTCTTTCTACTGTATCATGCTATAAGAATGAATGGAGGTGAACTCCTTGGGGGCTCACTCCATACAGGAGAACTGAACCTCTCAGGGATGGTCTCATCTGATCTTGTACATGTGTCTGAGGTTTTTCTTGCACCTATATGTTCTTTGGGAAGGGGAAATGGGATATTTGTGTTTTTCTGGCCATATTTTCTGGAAAGTAGGATTATGAGAAACATCGTGAAGGGGAATTGGGATAATAGGTCCTAACAAATGTTTCTGTTCTACTAATTTAAAACAAAATATGCAATAGTCAGGATAGTGTTGAAATGTTGAATTTGCAATCTAATCTCAGCTTTCCCACTTAATACTGGATTAATCTTGAGGGCACCACTAAAATTTCTCTAGACCTCAGTTTCTTCATCTGTAAAATGAAGGGGTTGGATTAGATGATCTCAAAATTCCTATCCAGCTCTATGTCTGTGATTGTATGAAAATCTGGCACAACTGCTTAGCTCCCAAACTAATTTCAAAACTGTCTTGAGCAGGTGTTGCATATTAAATTAGTAACCTTATCTCAAAGAAGATTATAACTAAGTTCATGTTCATGAAAAAAACAAAATTCCATGCTTATGAAACACCAGTGTTTTCTTTTAACTTACTTCAACTACAGTGAGAGAAAATCACTGAAAGAGCAAGAAGCAAAACTACAGGGAGATTGTGAACAATTTAGTATTCCTAATTCTGGTGGGAATGTCAATTCTACTAAACAAACAGAAATATTTTAATTAAGAACCTTGTAATTGCAGAAAAGTAGGCACGTGGAATTTATCACAGAAATATTATTGAAATTATATGCATTAGTATAATATGCAAATATTGCTAGCACAGAGGATTGCACATATATATGTGTGTGTTTTCCTTGAATATACTAAACTTCCTAAGTGCAAAAACAGTTTCTTTCCTTTTTTCTTCATTCTATCTATTTATTTTACAAATGGTATAATTCTAAAGTGATACAAATTGGAACATCTTACCAGACATGATAATTATTTCACAAATTATCAAAAAGCATGTTAATTTCTGGCAACTGAAGGGGAGAACTGTGGGTCTCTTTGTTGAATGGCACATTATATGTTGTCATTATATAATCCTCTGAATGAGGCATTTGGGGTATTTCATAGTATGTTGGGCTTCGAGCTTGAAGCATCTGGATTCAAATCTACCTTCTTACACTTACTACCTATGTGATTCTGAGCAAATCTCTTAGCCTATCTCTCAGGTACATTCTTAGAACTTATCTTTTAAATCAACCCTGCATTTATGGAAGGATTCCCTACATGGGGAATCTCCTACTCTGATGAAATACACAGTTCTTTTATTTTGTAACATCTCTCATACATGTCTCTGAGGGGTGTGGACCACCTGGGTTGACTACAGAAGGATGTTAAGATCAAACTGGGGGAGGTAGGCCCAGAAGAGGGACAGACAAATGGAAAGGGGAGAAATTGAGGAATAATATGAAGGATGAGTATAATACAAGATCATGCAGAGGTACTGGGGTCTTTCAGGATAATGTTTGGTCTCTTGAGCTTTAGATGAGTTATTTCTTCTGAAGAGAATTAAAATTTTCTTCGATAAAACCGACCATTTCTAAGGCTCACCTCTTTGGTGCTTTACCCCTTTCTTACCTTGTCCCAAATCTCCTTACTGACATCCACCAGCTTACCAAAGAAGGGGTTGACAGCAGCATTAGAGACCAGAATATCAATACCTCCATAGCGTTCTATAGCCTGGAAAAAGAAATATGGTCAGAGTCAGTAATAAGGGTAAAGTCAGTGATAATCATTTGGAAACTCCCTTCACCAATGGAGATCAGCTATTCATCATCCAATTATTATTGTATCAATGAATTATATTTGATAACCAGAGGTTATATGACTTTTTCATGGTCATATAACCAGTATGTATTAGAGAACTAAAGCACAGGTATTCCTAATTCCATGGCCAGTCCTCTATCCATTGTACTGTAGCACCTCACTTTAAATACTTTTCTTAGTTTTTGTGAAATTACAAAAAAGTAATTAATAATTATCACATTTTTTTTTATTTAATAGCCTTTTATTTACAGGATTTATACATGGGTAACTTTACAGCATTAACAATTGCCAAACCTCTTGTTCCAATTTTTCACCTCTTACCCCCCACCCCTCCCTAGATGGCAGGATGACCAGTAGATGTTAAATATATTAAAATATAACTTAGATACACAATAAGTATACATGACCAAAACATTATTTTGCTGTACAAAAAGAATCAGACTCTGAATTATTGTACAATTAGCTTGTGAAGGAAATCAAAAATGCATGTGTGCATAAATATAGGGATTGGGATTTAATGTAATGGTTTTTAGTCATCTCCCAGAGTTATTTTTCTGGGCATAGCTAGCTCAGTTCATTACTGCTCCATTAGAAATGATTTGGTTGATCTCGTTGCTGAGGATGGCCTGATCCATCAGAACTGGTCATCATCTAGTATTGTTGTTGAAGTATATAATGATCCCCTGGTCCTGCTCATTTCACTCAGCATCAGTTCATGTAAGTCTCTCCAGGCCTTTCTGAAATCATCCTGTTGGTCATTTCTTACAGAACAGTAATATTCCATAATTTTCATATACCACAATTTATTCAGCCATTCTCCAACTGATGGACATCCATTCAGTTTCCAGTTTCTAGCCACTACAAAAAGGGCTGCCGCAAACATTCGTGCACATACAGGTCCCTTTCCCTTCTTTATAATCTCTTTGGGATATAATCCCAGTAGTAACACTGCTGGAATTATCACATTTTTTTTGCTTCTCCTTTGCCTCCTTGACATTTTCTGTATTTCATTTAGCATCTTGGCATTCTAGAGTCCAGAGGATGTTTGGTTGTTCAGTGAAGCATTGATTAACCAACAAATGGCCTTTGGGATTTTAGCCCAGTGTAGTTGACACAAGACTTTCCTTTGATAAGAACTTGGGGTGACCAAGACTATATGGGAACTGAGCTAGAGCATATTCGCTCTAGAGACCAAGGCAGTACACAATAGGTAATTGCACTGGCAGTAAGAAGATCTTAGATCTTAGACACATGAGCTGTGTGATTTCTAGCAAGACAGTTAACATTTCTGTACTTCAGTTTCCTCATTTATAAAACTGAGAAGCTGTATTTGATGGTCTCTGAGGTCCTTTCCATCTCTAAATTTATGATCCCTATTAAATTTAGCTCAGTTCAAAATTATGTAGCATTGTAAAATATAGCAATTAATAACTGCTATTTTCTGGTTTTGCTAAAAATTTATCTTTTATAGAAAAAAGTATATATTAATGAAAGCATACAGATTTATTCTTAATAAGCCATTCAGATGGGAAATTTAACTCTTTAGACAGTTTGCCACTAGCCACTTGTTGGCAGTTACATAAACATAGTACTCAGAAAACAAAAACCACTGGAGGACTAGCCTTGAGAACACAAATCTATAAAGTGATAGCAAATGTCAGAAATAATATTTTGTGTTGAAGATTTCTCTTCAACTTTCCCTTTGAACAATTACAGCTCTTATAGACCATACCCCCAAATTTAGCACTTAATTATATAATGTAGTTTTTGCAATTATTTTAGAATAGTCTCCTCCATGCAAGTAGGGTCATGTACTATTCTTTATAGCCTAATAGTACCTGGGAGGTAGGAGGGGGGGAAGGGAGGAAATAAGCATTTATATAGTATCTGCTATATGTTAGGTAGGCACTGTGCTAAGTGCTTTACAAATATTATTTCATTTACAACCACCTTGCAAGGTAGGGGGCATTATTATTTCCATCTTACAGTTCAGGAAACTGAGGTATATACATACAGCTAGTAACTATCTGAGGCCAAAAATGAATTCAGGTCTTCTTGATGCTAAGCCCAGTGCTTTGTCTGTGTGCTGCCTTGCTGCCTGCAACAGTGTCTAGAACAGTGCTAAGTAACAAAAAAGTACGCAAAGAGGTAAAGTTCCTTGAGGCAGGAATAATTTTTACTTTTTTTTTGTATCCCAAGAATACAGTAAAGTACTGAATAATTGTTTGTAGATTGGTTGGTTGATCTAGGCTAGGACTACAGATAAGGTTAAGATTATCAGGCAGAACCAGATAAGATATTTTTTGTAGGCAAAGATCATTATGGTAAAAGGAGCAGGCCCTGGGGGATTTTCTTAAATTGTGATAGGAAGTAGTATACAAATTGTAGTCTGTCACCATACATACACAAACCTTTAGTGGCTTCTCAATGTCCTCAGAATCAAATACCAACACTTTTGGCATGTATTTGCAAAAGTGTTCTCTGACTAGTATACTAGCTGGTATTTCCTTTCATTTCATTTTATCCCCTTAATCTTTCTACAGCCAAAGTTGACTTTCTTTGGGCTCCACATATTTGGTTCTTCATCTCACACCTTTGCCCAAATGGTTCATATCTGTGACATTTTTTCCATTCTATCAAACTGTATTTCTTTCATTCCTTTAAATAATAATCCAAGTTTCTCCTCCAAGAATCCTATCATTAGCTGCATTGTCTTTCTAATTTGTTGGGTGCTACATTTTACTCTAAGGAAGAAATGTTCTCTGAGAAGAGAGATGAAAGAGGGTATCCTTCCAGATGTCCCATATTCTATCCCATAACTGGATGGTTTTCCAACTGTAGTTGGAAATCATGGGTTTTTTCTTCTGCAAACCCTTTTCAACAATAACAACAAAACACAGAGTGTCTATGGCATTTTAATATACTTGTCATATATTCTGTAATTATTTACTGTTCAAGGTTTTGTTAAAAATTTTTAGCACAAATCCCTTAGATCACATTTATGAACCTTTCATGGGAATCACTTGTCTAATTACCAAACACCAAATCTGATACTGGCTTAGATACCTCATTCTAGAGACTCAAAGTAGGACAGTATTATAAAGGGTCCTGGGGTCTACCCCTTTGCTAACATGACATGTTATGGCAGAATATAAACAGTCAAAGTGCAATAGGTCTTTTCTCCTTTGGAAAATAAATCTATGTTGGGGGTGGAAGGAAGAGGAGGAGCTACCCTCTTTTGATTTCTGTGACTAAAGATTCTAATTTCTAACTTGGGAGATCTTTTTTTTTGTTTGTTTTTTTAAAGATATGTATTTTTATTTTTAATTTATGAAATAAAATAAACATTTCCACACCACAAAAAAATAAAAAAGATGATTGCACATAAAACTGCAAGTCTATTATATATACAATTTGCTATTCCTTTTAAATATATAATCAAACAAAAAGTAGGTTGTGTCAATTATATTGAAATAGTTCTCAAAATATTTTTTAAAAAGCCAACACAGAAAATTTGCCTATTTCCTCACCTACCTTCTACCTCACAGGAATCAGGTAACTGCTCCAAAGCAGATCTAAAGTCTGGATTCTCTGGGTTAGGACAAGTCATCCTGAAGATGTTCCCTGCATTTACTACATGGTATACAGTAAGCTAGGAAGCTAGGTGGCTCAGTGGAGAGAGTGCTAGGCCTGGAGTTAGGAGCTAGGTCTATGAGGCCTTTGGATACTTTTTGACTAATTGATGAAAAACAAGTATACTTTCACATGAAAGGACTTTAAGCTAATCATTAGTTCTTATACCTTGTGTCATACATAGGACAGTAATACTTAAGTTGAACTTAAAAGGATCCTCTCTCCCTCCTGTGGGCCTTGTGTTCCTGCTGCTCACCGTGGCTACCAGTCGTTTGCGATCCTCTGCCTTTGCCACATGGCATACGGTACCCGTCACACTCAGTCCCTCCTTCTGGAGCTCTGCCACAGCTCGATCCACATTATGCTGCTTTCGGCTGCTTACGATAACATGGGCCCCATCTTGGGCCAGACGCCGGGCAATAGCAAAACCGATCCTGGGGAAAGAGATAGGAAGATGCTATTGAAGATCCAACCCAAGCTAACCAAGTCTCTTGGCTTTGTCCCAACACGAGCTTGAGATAAGAACTAGAAGTATATTTCATTGGATCCTTCACAGAGACTGGACTTATAGTCTATAGAAGGCTAGAAGGATTAAAGAGAAAGGCAGTAAGTTGAGGGTAGAGCATTGCCTAATGATGAGATTTTTGGTGTGATTTGATGAAATGACACATAGACCTCTTTTCCTCCAAATATTTTCTGAGCCAATCTGAAGTGTCATTCATTTTTGGAGTTAAGTCCTGCCCTTCAGGAATCCCTTTATTTCTACATCAGGGATTCTTAAACAGGGTCCCTGGACTGTCTAAATCATCCATGGATAGATTACAGGAAATCTGTGAACCTGATGGGGGAAAAAGAGGTAAAAAAAGGAAAAAGTACACCTTTATTTCTAACCTAGAACTAAAATTGAGGATTTCTCTTAATTATTTGAAAAGTATAATTTTGAGAAGGGGTCCATGGGCTTTGCCAGACTGCCAAAGGATCCATGACACAAAAAATGCTAAGAATCCCTTTCTATACAGAATACAGACTTTATATGTCATTTCTCTATTTCTATTGAAAGGTACTTATATGGGAATGGAGAATGGAGGACTGAGCTCAGTAGCTGAAGATGTGGTACACAGCTTTCAGGCTAAATCTGTGACATCTATCATCACCATCTAGATTGCTTTTTAGATGGTCTCTGAGCATACTTAGAATTTGTGGAAGATCCACACAGATATTTAGAAAACATCCCATCCATAAAGGATCACAAGTCCCTCTCACAGCGGTTTCATAACATAAACATAAAAATTCATAGAAGGAAAGTAGAAGGAACTCTGCGCCACAACAGACAAGTCACCACTTATGGGAACTCCACTTGGCATTTCATGATCTCGTGTACTGACCAACAAATAGCATCAAAGGCTGGCCAATTAGACAGATGTATATATATCTTCACTTTTCTCAGACTCCTCTCAATAACCTCATAGTGCTTACTTTATTCATTAAATCCCCAATTGTAAATGTAGTCAGCTTTCAACTAAACTCTGATGTTGATGTGGGAGAGCAAATTTGCTAGATAAGAATTACCAGGGGACTGGACTGGTTTCTCAAAGGAAAGCGCTTTATTGTTGTAAAAGCAGAATAGTACCAAGCAGCATCAGGGGACTGGTTGACTGAAGGAGGTAAATTGGATGGATATTTATAGGAAAAGACAATGGCTATGTCCTCCCAGAAGAATGTTGACTCTTTAGCCACTGCTTAGACTCTCTAAAAGGGGGGTGTTTACGTTTTAATCATTGGTCAAAATTTGTCAAAAACAAAAAATGGAAACATATAGAATGACCCAAGCTCTCCACATCCTGTTTACCAGGACTCAAGCTCCTTATACCTGGATGAGTGGGTAATCTCATCCTGTTTTATCACAACCAAAGCTCCCTGCACTTGTCCTGCAGGACAACAGCATCTTGTTTTATTGTCTCCTGCAATTAGCTACTGACAAGGGCCCTGCTAGGGCCCATTCCAATGTTATCCACAGCCCTAGGAGGATAGAAGTTGCATTTGATAGTTTGGGAACATAAAGTGCTGAAGGGAGGAGAGCAGCCCTCTCCCTAAATTGGAGCATAACAATAGGGGAACTCGGGTCACTAAGACAGGAAGGGGGAGGAGAGAGTGGTAAAGAAGGGTAAGTATCCTACACCAGGGTTAGGCAAAGTAGGTGACTTTTGATGTTACAATGTGGGACTGTTTTAAATATTAATTAAAACCAATTAATAAGTTATATGATATCAATAAAACATTACATTGAGATTAATAAAATACAATATGTAATCAATAAATGTATTATTAATAATAATACATATGCACATATTTTAAATTTGTTATTAGAGGAAAGGCTTGTTGTTTCTGGGGGATAGTACCATGCAGGTTGTACAATTTTCAAACCTTGCCTAGGGTATTTGAATTTCTTGACTTGGCTCTTTCAGAGCAACACAGATGTGGGTGTTGGCACTAGTTAGTTATTTTAAGGAGATAAATTATTTACTTATCCTAGAGGTAGTAAGAAAGGACAGATGTGGAGAGGCTATGATAATAAAATAGTAATTAGCATTTTATATAGCATCTTAAGGTTTGCAATAATTCTATGTTATCACTTCACAACAGTCTTGTGAGATAGGTATTATTACCCATTTTACAAATAGGAAAAGTGAGGTTGACAGAAATTAAATACTTTACCCATAGTCACACACTTAGTACCTCAGGCAGTTTTTGAATTCAGATTTTGCTAATTTCAATTCCAACACTACTATATCACCTAGCTACCTATAAGTTTGAAGTATCAAGAGAGTAATGGAAAGAGGCAGCATGAAAAAAATTGAGTCCAAGGATAGAATCTGGTTCACAGAGTTTGCAGTGGGGTTATGTGTATGGGACAGGCTAATTATCAACATTCAACAAACATTTGTTAAAGTGTAGTAAATCCCTACACAGCGCTAGGTGGTGAAGATACCAAGAGGAAAGTGAGACAGGACATACTTACTCTCACCGAGTAGAAGGAAAAGATGTGTGAAAACAGGAGAGGTCTTTGGCCGAAGATTGAAAGTCTATTTAGTTGAGTGACGGTTAATTAGGTAAAAGGGCAAAAGAGGAGGAGGGGAAGCTCAGAATCTCTATCCTCCGACAGGCAGCCGGGGCACAGCGGAACCAGGACGGGATCCAGACTCCGGCGAGCCCTGAATTCCAGTCCTACTACATTCATTTAATAACATTGTTATTACTTTCACTTAATAACATCCCTCCTTCAGCCTGGTAAATTACGCCCTTCTATAAACCACAACTTATAAGAAAGAGCCTGCAGACAGTGGTCCACTGTCTGCAGGCTCTCTCTTATAAGGAGGATGTAGCTCTTCCGGTCTTGGGTTTCCAGGGACTTGCTGGGCAGACACTCACCCCTCCGTAGAGGCCGTCACCAGGGCTACTTTGTCCTGAAACAGCCGCGGATTGCTGCTGGAAGTTGCAGCAGCCGTGTAGCTCATGTTGACAGATTTCAGCTTCTGAAAGCAGGTAGTCTGCAAGAGAGTTCGGAGCATGCCTCAACAAGCAAAGGTTTGAAAACTCTAGCTGGGCTGGCCTACTTTGTTTTGGGTCCCACCCCCACTTCCCAGGCTTCAAAGTTAAAATAGTAGTGCGGGGGGGGGGGGGGAGAGGGGGAAGGGGACAGGGGAGCCTGCACTTACCCGGAAGGGCATGGAAATGGGGTGGGCCGTGGGCGGCCTCTGCTGGCACACTGCGAAACTAGTTGGATCCTTACTACCTCTTGGCTGGAGGGAAAGTCTTTGGGTCCCACCCCATCCTGACTCTGCAGATTCCCTCCGTTCACAGCTCTGCTCTGGAATAGGCGTTTCTCCATTCATTCCAATCCAATCCAATCCATTTCATTTTTAAAAGCATTTATTAGGAGCCTACTAAGTACCAGATGTTGAGGATAGAAAGAAAAAAAAATGATATAATTTTTATCCTCAAGGAGTTTACCTTCACTCCACTGGGGGTGGGGTGGAGTTAGTGATGGAGGTAAGGGAGAGATGACAAAAATTCTTTAGGAATATGTGGAGATGGGAGAGGAATATGTTGAGAAAGGGAAAAAGAATCAGGGAAGATGTTACACTGAGGAGAAGGAATCTGATCTGAGTCCTAAGAGAAGATTAGGAAGGAGTGAATTACAAAGCACGAAAGACTGACTGTCCCAAAGCAGATTTACTTAATTATGTACTCTCATGCCTTTCTGAGAAAAGCTCTGGGGAAAGGGAGGGGCTCACAAGCCTTCACAGCATGAATGTCGAAGTTCCCAGGGAATGTGAGTGGCTGCCACCTTGGGCTGAGGGGGACAAAGACAAAGATTTTGTTTTGTTGCTTCGGATGGCAAGATGATGGTTTTTGTTAGGTATAGGCGTTTGACATTGATTTATTTCAAATAACATGTGTCTGTATTAATCAAATCAAAAGTGGGGACATGGGCAAATTTCCCTAGATGGCTTTTGGAGGTGAGGCCTGGGAGCTACCACAAAACTATCTCAGTCACAGATTGGGGTGGAAGGACCCCTGGAGACAACAGCATTTGAAGTAGCAGATTGTAGTGAAGTCTGCCATGTCCTCTTTCCCTGACTTCTTTGCTCCTTTGCTCATGTCTCCACTTATCCTCACAGGCAGCTGGAGGGGGGAATATAGTCCTGTTGCCATGGTAATTGGAGCATAAGAATGAAAGTACTGAATCATAAGCCCTTATTTCTCTCCAGCACCTGCCCTCAGAGGCTTGACCAAGACCTCATGTACTTTCATAGCACATCATTCACCCACAGATGTGCATGGGTTAAGGGTTGGGTGCACCTGACTATACCTCGGAATGAACTTTACACTGGCACTTTCCCATGTTGGAAAAGTGCCCTTGGACAGGTTAACTGCTTTGGAGTTTATTTATTTATAAAATGAGAGAATTGAATGACATGATCTCTAAAGCCAGTTGAGGGATAGCCCAATGACAATGTTTGCCCTGGCTGGCACACGAGAGAGTGTATACTTATTTATTTACATCCTCCCCTTTTGATAGAAGGAAAATAGACTCTAGAACCAGAAACTAGGTTGAACCCCGTATCTGAAAATCCTAATGATTCCTTCAATTCACCATTCATTTCAATTCAATTCAATGATCATTATTAAGTGCCTACTATGTGCCAGGCATTATAATAGGGCCTGGGCTTAGAAAACCCCAAATGATTTCCGCCTTCAAAGAGCTTACAATCTATTGGTGATATATGGAAAGTAACCTGAGAGCAAAGGGAGCATTAACAGTGGGATGTGAGGTCAAAGGGTAGGAGAAGGAGGAATGGAAAAAACTTTATGTAGAAGGTGGCAAAGGCCTAGAAGGGAGCTTGAGGATCCAAAAAGTAGAGGCAAAGAGAGCTGCTGTTTGACAATTTCTTATCCTGACTCACCCAGAAACTGATCCTTGGATACTTTTCTCATCTGTAAAATTGCCTTCTGTATTCTGCTCAGTTGTAAATTCTACGATAGGATTTGAATCTGCCTTTTCATAAAGTGGAGCTGAGATTCTCTCCCTATTGGATGCTGAGAGAATTCATTTGCTTATGATACCTTAGTGAAAATTCATTGATCAATAACAAATCATCTTAATAAGTTTAACTGATAGTCGTCATCTTCCCTAATACATGAGAGCTGAAAAAAGAACTCAGGAGGATCTCCTGGGAACCTGAAGGTAGCAAATGATATACTAAAATAGTATAAAATGAATGTCTGTTCTTCCCTAGTTCTGCAGTTACAGCTACTCTCCAACTTTGATTTTGGATACTTACCTATTTACCCCGACCCCCCTTTTTTTCTTTTCTTTTTCATAAAAGAAATCCTATAGGTTTTGTTAATTTAAGACTGTTGGGGAGGGATGGCCAAGAAAGAACAGCTCAGTTATCTATTACTGGGGATACTTGAGCAAAGCAGTGAGTTCATGAAAGGGCTTAGTGTTTGTAGGAGGCTGGGAACCTAAGCCTTCAGACCCTAGATCAGGAAGAGAACACTAGTCTTGATTCTGGCTCTGTTACATCTTAGCTATGTGTCATTAGGAGGTTACTTTATCTCTCAGTTTCCCCATTTAAATTCAATTTCCCCAATAAATTTCCCTAATAAAAATTCAAGTATATGGTCTTTCTAAAAGGTCCTTTTCAGACTTGTTATTTCAGGGTCTAAAGTCCTTTCCATTTCTAAATCCTTTTGATTCCCTTTCAATATATCCAAATCCAGACTAGAGATGGGGCTAGGAAACCTGGATCCAGAGGTCCTTACTTGGGAAAGCAGGATGCCTGAGAACAGCCTTTGGAGGGGGGGAGACCAACTGGGTTGATCAGAAGATCATGCTTCCTTTGTAGAGTATGGGAATGTAGTTTCAGTCTACCTATTCCTGGAGGGCAGGCCTGGGGACAGATTGGACTGGGTAATCTTCCTGGGGGGTGGGGAAACCTTGTTAGGGCTTCTTTTTCTGCTTCCTCATTTCATTTAGGATCCAATTCTGGTAATGGCACTGGCATAAACACTGGGAAACCTGACTAGGACACAATGTTCCATACCCCAAGATCCAAGGCCCTGCAGGGCTCCATTGTAAACCAACATGTCTTTACAGTCACCCTGGCAGGAATCCTTCCTATATTTCTTGTCCTCAGGACAGATCATACCTGGAGTGATGATAGCTCTTCAGTAAATCTTTGCATTTTTCCTCAGATGTGATACCGATCACACATGGGAGGGCTGGGATATTTGACAAAACGAATGGAAATGGTATCCCAGCCAGACACCAGGCAGGTTGTCCCAGGCTTGATACAGTAAATTTAATTATGATTAAATAAGAAAATTGAGATGCCTTTCAGTCTGGGATTACTTAGAATTATTTTTACAATTATCTGCCTATTGAATGAGGTGGACTTTGGGGGTCAGATTTGCTGGCTTCTCCAGGCAGAGAAGAGTATCGTGAGCTCATGGTTGTGGGTTTTGGAGTTGTGCTTGGTGTTTCATCCTGACCAATTGCTACAAGGGTTCTGGTGCTGAAGATTGTTTCCCCAAGATCACTCAAAGGTTCCAGTGGGGTTAGGGAGCTGTTATGAGGATCCACTGATTGGACCACCACACAAAGTGGAAAATTTTGATAGATGAACAGTTTAGTTTGCCAGGACTGGGAGTGGAGAATACTAATGATCTTTTCTTCATTTCTCCTGATGCCAGCTGGGACGGTAACTCACAGAAGAAGCAGTATTAAAATCAGGGGGAACATGACTGAAGGGATGTTGGGGGTGGTATGGAGGTCAGAGGCAGAGATGGTATCCCAAACAGAAACTATGGTCTGGATCCTAGAGGGAGGGACAAGAAGGCAGGACTAGCAGGTTATAGGTTGGGAGCCAGGGGTCCCCTGAGAGAGGGTGTTTCTTAGAGAAGAGCTGATCCAAGAGGGAGGGTTTTTTCCTCTTGTCTCTCTTTGAGAAGTTCCCGCTGATTTTTATCTCAGGTGGAGGCAGCCCTGGCCCCTGAGACCAGAGAGTGCTTTCATTGTCCAGTCCTCGAGTTAATCCCCTAGCCATATGGCAGAAGAGTAGGGGTGACTTCTTTTATGTCACAGGAAAGCTGACTCCCAGACTAGGGCTCCTTAGGAGGAGGCTCATGAATTATTCATAAAGAAGGCCTGGGTGGAGCCTCAGGTCCAGAGCTAATGTATAATTGGGAACATCTCCCAGTCTTTCCTATCCTAATGATGGGTGGGGGGAAGGGAAAAGTAAGAGCTGTCCCAGGAGGTGTGTGGGGAGGGGACTTGGCTCAGTGGGGAAAAGATACTGCTCATATTTCCTTTCTTCCAATATTTCCCACTTTTCCCACTCCAATATCACCTTCAGAAATGTACTGTCAGACTCAGAAACAAGAGATGGTTGGAACTTGTATAGGTAGGAGGCTGAGGAGATGGGGTCCTAGAGGAAGACAAGAAGTTTTCTGGGAAGATTGAGGGCCGAACTTGGACTTTTGGAATCTCTTTGGCTTTTTTGTATACCTACCTGAAGAGAATCACAATTTGTGACAAGGGAACTTACCGGTCTCTCTCAGGGGAAGTTTGGTGCTCTGCCATTCTGGCATCTCATTTGCTTTTTACTATACATTTCCAGTTGTTGCCTCTGTTGCCTTGAGTAAACTGGGGACTCAGTCCTAGCATTCATTTCTTTTTTTCCCTTCTACTTCCTCTCCACACACTCCAGACCACAAGAGTGTATTTTAAGGAGCTATTCACAACCCCTTAAAAAGAACATACAAATTCATGAGTGATATGGCAGGCGAAGGTTATTAGAAATCTGTGTAAGATAATTCTAACTAATCCCAGACTGAAAGCATGTCACTTTTCTTATTTAATCATAATTCTTAATTAGAGTTCCCCAGGGCTAGGCTGGAAAGTATGTGCACATTCTTAGAGGAAGAATGCTGACTTCTTTCTCAGAATATTCTCATGCCTGATTTTTAAATTCAACCACCTGGGTTCTGCACAGTACTTGGTTATTTCACTTCCTCTTCTTTTCTGTTACCAAGGGGAAAAGAAGGACATGAAAAATAGGTTAATTAACCTCATCACTTCAAAAAAAATCAGGGTTCAACTCAACTCACATATCCTGTCAGAGTACACAATATATATGTCCCCTTCTTTAGCTATGCTAAAGCAGCAAAGGCTTCTGGGAAAAACTGGCAGAGAGCCTAACCAACATCAGATGGCCCCACAATGTCTGAGCAGGGTTGATATTTGCCTCCCATCACTATTTTTCATGGGAACCTCCAGGGAATTGTTTTATAAGCACATAAGAGTAATGGGGGAGGGGAGAATGGGAGACTCCCTTCTTGCCTTTATTCCTTTATAAATTGGTTTCCTCTTTTAATTACCTGGATGGATTATTTCTTTTGGGGATTATTCTGATGATTTTTTTTCCCCATCCCAGGCAGTTTCCTTTCTATTGTCTAACATTTGCCTATAATGCTTTCCCAGGCTATTTGCAGCTGCTGAGTTTCTTACTAAAAGATCTGTGATTTGGTTTTTGATGGGAATTTCCACTGGCAGTATTCTGATCTGTGACTTAGTGGAGTAATCCAAGAAAAGTTATCTGAGGTCCACAGATGTTGTGACTTGTCTAGGTTCAAATAGGTAAGTGTCCAAGGCAAGATTTGACTTGATTTTCTGGGTTCAAAATTCAGCCAGGGGATAATAACAGCAATAGCCACTTTCATTTAGGGATTGTTTCTGGGAGGTATGTGGTACAGTAGATAAAGTAAAAAAACTGAGTCAAGAAAATCTGAGTTCAAATCCTGCCTCAAATACTTACTAATTGTGTAACTTTGGGCAAAATACCACTGTTTCCTCAGTTTTTTCAACTGTAAAATGAACTGGAGAAGAAAATGGCAAACCACTCCACTATCTTTGCCAAGAAAACCCCAAATGATATCTCAAAGAGATGGGCATGACTGAACAACAATAACAATTTATAATTTTAATAATTTATAAAACATTTAATAACTGCCTACTATGTGCACAGTACTATGGTAAGCACTGACAATGATACAATATTGAAACAAGAGATCTTATTCTCATGGTTCTTATACTTTAGTAGAGAAAAGATACAAGCAGATAATTTTAAGGCATGAATTAAAAATGTATAAAACACATTTTATTAGAGAATATACCAAATTAGTTTCATTTTTAAAAAAGTGAACATTTTTCTTATACTTAATTATAAAGGATATTATTGATTCATCAAATTAAGGAAATTAATCCTTAATGAAACAACTTTTTAAAATTCATAATTAAATTTTACTCAGAAAATACAAATTTTGTGAAGGGCTTCTTTAAGAATAATCCTTTTTACATGTACACTAATACTGTATTTAATTTACACTTTAACATATTTAACATGTATTGGTCAACCTGCCATCTGGGGGAGTAAGTGGAGGGAAGGAGGGGAAAAATTGGAACAAAAGCTTTAGCAATTATCAATGCTTAGAATTACCCATGCATATAACTTGTAAATAAAAAGCTATAATAATAAAAAAAAGAAGAATCCTTTTTATTTACTACTATATCTACATAATCAAATTTTGGCTTCAAATTCTTTCCCCGTGCCCACTCACTGAGAAGGTAAGACATATGATACCCATTATACGTATGAAATTATGTAAAAATTTCTACATTAGCTATATTTAAAAAACAAAGAAACAAGAAAAAATTAAGAGGGAAAATGCTTCTATTTGCAGTGAGAGTTCATCAATTCTCTCGCTGGATATGGGCAGTATTTTTCATCATGTGTCCTTTGGAATTGTATTAACTAGAATAGTGTCTTGATAGTTGATTTTTGTTATAATATTGTGGTTACTGTGCTCTACATACTCCTACTTGTGCTGACTGCACTTTCCATCAGCTCATCTACGTCTTCCCAGATTTTTTTGAAATCATCTCCCTCATTCTTTCTTATAGCTCAATAATATTTCATCATAATCCTATCCCACAACTTGTCCAGCCATTCCTCAACTGATGAGCATTCTCCTAGTTTTAAGTTCTTTGCCACCACAAAATATTTTTGTGCATGGAATGCACAAATGTTCTATTTCCTTTGATCTCTTTGGCATACAGACCTAGTAGTGCTTTGCTGGGTTAGAGGGTATATCATGTGGTCAGAGTTCCAAATTGTTCTCCAGCATGGTTGGATTAGTTCACAATTCCAGCAACAGTGCTTTAGTAGTCCTGTTTTTCCACATCCTATCCACTATTTTTCATTTTCCTTTTATGTCATGTGAGCCAATTTGTAGAGTAACTTTTTCAGTCTTATCTTCTTGGTTGAAAAAAACAACTTCCCAGGAAGTAGCTAGGTGGTACAGTGAGTAGAGCACTGGACTAGAAGTCAGGAGGACCTGAGATCAGATTTAATCTCTGAAACTTGACACTTAATAGTGTGACCCTAAGCAAGTCATACCCAATTGCCTTATGAAAATAGACAAACAAACAAACAAAAAACTTCCCAAATGAGACTTGTTCCCTTAGCCTTGAATTTTGATATGAAAGATTGGGAATATAGTTTAAGGACTGGTAATTAGGCCTTTAAAAATTTAAACATTTTTTGTTTTCCTTATTTATATCAACCAGAGCTCCAAATGCACGTATCACCTGCAGATTTAGAGAAACACCAAGTGGACAGAGAAATGAAAGGTGAAAAAAAGTAACTAAATTATCCTTAGCTGACTTAGTTGGTTTCAACTTTCTGGAGTCTCCAGGAAGGAGTGAACAGGTTCTGAATGGGACTCTTGGGAGGAGTAAGGAGGAGGGCAGGCAGCCTGCCTGACCCTAAAAGGAACTGGATTCCATTGGGCAGAAAAGATAAAGGGAAATATATGGAAGAGTATTTGTACAACAGTCCTGGATTGCCTGGACCAACCTACTAACTAAACAGGTATCCTTTTCTAATATATTTTCTTTAACTTTTTTTATTCTTTTGAATTTGGTTGATTGATTCTTGATATCTCATAGAACATCAGCTTCTACTTGCTCAACTTTAATTTAACTTTTATTTTTTTATTATAGCTTTTTATTTACAAGATATATGCATGGATAATTTTTTCAGCACTGACAATTGCAAAACCTTTTGTTCCAATTTTCCCCTCCTTCATCCCACCCCTTCCCCCAGATGGCAGATTGACCAATACATGTTAAATATGTTAAAGTATAAGTTAAATACAATATACATATACATGTCCATACAGTTATTTTGCTGTACAAAAAGAATCAGACTTTGAAATAGTGTACAATTAACCTGTGAAGGAAGTAAAAAATGCAGATGGACAAAAATAGAGGTATCAGGAATTCTATGTAGTGGGATAGTCATCTCCCAGAGTTCTTTCACTGGGTGTAGCTGGTTCAATTCATTACTGCTCTATCGGAACTAATTTGGTTCATCTCATTGTTGAAGAGGGCCACATCCATCAGAATTGGTCATCATATAGTATTGTTGTTGAAGTATATAATGATCTCCTGTTCCTGCTCATTTCACTCAGTATCAGTTCATGTAAGTCTCTTCAGGCCTTTCTGAAATCATCCTGCTGGTCATTTCTTTTTCTTTTTTTTAAATTTATTTAATAGCCTTTTATTTACAGGTTATATGTATGGGTAACTTTACAGCATTAACAATTGCCAAACCTCTTGTTCCAATTTTTCACCTCTTACCCCACCCCTTCCCCAGATGGCAGGATGACCAGTAGATGTTAAATATGTTAAAATATAAATTAGATACACAATAAGTATACATGACCAAACCGTTATTTTGCTGTACAAAAAGAATCAGACTCTGAAATATTGTACAATTAGCTTGTGAAGGAAATAAAAAAATGCAGGTGGGCATAAATATAGGGATTGGGAATTCAATGTAATGGTTTTTAGTCATCACCCAGAGTTCTTTCTCTGGGCGTAGCTGGTTCAGTTCATTACTGCTCCATTGGAATTGATTTGGTTGATCTCATTGCTGAGGATGGCCAGGTCTATCAGAACTGGTCATCATATAGTATTGTTGTTGAAGTATATAATGATCTCCTGGTCTTGCTCATTTCACTCAGCATCAGTTCGTGTAAGTCTCTCCAGGCCTTTCTGAAATCATCCTGTTGGTCATTTCTTACAGAACAATAATATTCCATAATATTCATATACCACAATTTATTCAGCCATTCTCCAACTGATGGGCATCCACTAAGTTTCCAGTTTCTAGCCACTACAAAAAGGGCTGCCACAAACATTTGTGCACATACAGGTCCCTTTCCCTTCTTTATGCTCTCTTTGGGATATGAACCCAGTAGTAACACTGCTGGATCAAAGGGTATGCACAATTTGATAACTTTTTGGGCATTAATTTAACTTTTAAGGAATTGTTTTCCTTAATTATATTTTGTGCTTCCTTTCCCACTTGGCCAATTTTACTTTTTTTAAAAATTAAAGCTTTTTATTTTCAAAACATATGCATGGATAACTCTTAACATTCACCATTGCAAAACCTTGTGTTCCATTTTTTCCCTTTGTTCCTCCCACTCCCTCCTCCCCACAGCAAGTAATCCAACATATGTTAAATATGTGCAATTCTTCTATACATATTTTCACAATTATCATGCTGCACAAGAATAATCAGATCAAAAGGGGAAAAAATGAGAAAGAAAACAAAATGTAAGTAAACAAAACAAAAAAGAGTGAAAATGCTATGTTGTGATCCACACTCAGTTCCCACGGTCCTCTCTTTGAGTGCAGATGGTTCTCTTCATCACAAGACCATTAGAACTTAGCTGAATCATCTCATTGTTGAAAAGAGCCATGTCCATGAGAATTGATCATTGTATAATCTTGCTGTTGCCATGTATAATGATCTCCTGGTTTTGCTCATTTCACTTAGCATCAGTTCATGTAAGTCTCTCCAGGCCTCTCTGAAACCATCCTGCTGGTCATTTCTTACAGAACAATAATATTCCATAATATTCATATACCATAACTTATTCAGCCATTCTCCAACTGATGGACATCTACTGCGTTTCTTGTTTCTTGTTACTACAAAAAGGGCTGCCACAAGCATTTTTGCACATGTGGGTCCCTTTCCCTTCTTTATGATCTCTTTGGGATATAAGCCCAGGTTAAACACTGCTAGATCAAAGGATATGCACAGTTTGAAAGCCCTTTGGGCATAGGTCCAAATTGCTCTCCAGAATGATTGAATTAGTTCACAACTCCACCGACAATGTATCTGAGAGATATGTAGTGGTGCCTCAAAGTTGTCTTAATCTTCATTTCTCTGATCAATAATAATTTAGAGCACCTTTTTCATATGACTAGAATTGGTTTCAATTTCTTCATCTGAAAATTGTTTGTTCATATCCTCTGACCATTTATCAATTGGAGAATGGTTTGATTTCTTACACATTTGACTCAATTCTCTATATATTTTAGAAATGAGACCTTTATCAGAACCCTTGAATGTAATTTTTTTCCCCAGTTTATTGCTTCCCTTTTAATCTTGTCTGCATTGGTTTTGTTTGTATAAAACCTTTTTAACTTAATATAATCAAAATTATCCATTTTATATTTATCAGAGCCTTTTAGAAGTCACAGAGGGAAAGTGAACGGGAAGGAGATAAGAGTAGTAGGTTTATAACTAGCATGAATCCCCAGAGAAGGGGAGAGTTGCCCCTGACCATGGCAGCCCATATCTTGGGCAGCCCAAGAGGATAATAGAACTGCAGGCACAGTAATGTTTGCCTTGGCTTATCCATACCCTAGACAGAGGCCAGAGAATCATAAAACAAAATATTACATGAATTCTGAGGGGAAAAGTTGCCAAGAAGAGGTAGTATGAGTGGACTGAGAAGTTTTGATGGAAGAAGTTACATTTTGACTTTATATGTAAAATATGGGTAGAAATTCAGTAGGTGAAGAGAAAAGAAGGGCATTTTTGATAGAAATAGTAGTATGGAGCATGTTCTGGGTTGAATGGGCAGGGAGTAGTTCATTTTGTCTAAAGAAGTGTGTATATGATAATAATATAAGGTGCCAGATTATAGAGTCTTCAATACCAACCAAAGAAATTTGGATTTTTCTTGGTTGGCAAAATGGAGCAACAGAAGATTTTGGAGCAGAGGAGTGACATGACAGAATTACTATCTAAGATATGTTTTGCTGGTGGCCTTAAAAATAGTGATGGTGGGTAAGTAATTAGGGATGGGAATGGGGAAATTTATTAGAAGACAGATGGCCATAGATACTTTTATTGCCAGTGTTACTGTAGAATGATTACTTGGTATGCAGGGTGCTCTCTCTCTCTCTCTCTGATTTTCTGTCTCTCTCTGACTTTCTCCCTTTCCTTTCCTCTCTCCCTCCCTCTTTCTCTCTGTCTCTCTGTCATTCTCTCTTTCTGTTTCTCACTTTCTGTCTCTATCTTTCCCTTGCTGTCTCTCACTCTCTCTTTCTGTCTCTGTCTCTGTCTCTTTGTCTGTCTCTTTCTCTGTATGTGTCTCTTTGTCTTTGTCTCCATCTCTTTTAGTCTCTCTGTCTTTCTGTCTCTGTTATAAAATTACAGATGCTGAGCTGATTTTGTAAGGGATTTAAAAATTTCTTGCCCATGGGATAATATAGTTCTGGGCATCCAGTTCCCTGCATAATATCGCTTTGGTGAAAATAGATTCAAACAGAAACTATCTCAGAATTCATTAGTTATCAATGATATCTTTTGTACTTGGTTTACCTGGGAGAAAGAATTTTCTCCCTAATGTAGCATGCAAATGGTCTGGGCCAAGGTCATTAGATCTCTGAAAGCTTGCTTCTCTGATTCTTCCCACTGAGGAGTTGCTATTACTGGACAGAACAATCAGAACTTTGAGATATCAGAAAGACAACATGAGCCAAGAGTGAAGGTTGATGAGATAAGTAAGCAATGGGACAGGTCATATCCCTTTCTTCCTGCATACGTTCTAAGTGAAGAAACAATTACCTATTACTGCTCAATTCATCTGAGTTGTGTTCCCATTCCTCCTTCCCAAGAAGGGTGGTGGTGGTGGCAAGTTAAAATGAGAAGTTGACTGCATAAGCAATGGACTTCTTCCTATCCAATGAATGGTTCCCTCCTTTTTATTGTTTCTAATATCTCAATGACTATCACTCTTAGCTCTCAACAGTCTCTCTGCATTTCCATTTGCTCTGTTTAGTAACAGCAGCCCACCAAAGTCTTAGAAGGAGGACTCAGGGCAGGAGGCTTATAGATACCATTTGCAGCACTTGGCCCTGCACACTCATGTAACAAAAGGCGAAAAACAAGCCTTTTTCTGATTTCTCTTTCTCATAATTCTCAAAAAGTATAGTCCTGGAGAGTCAAATTTAAAAGATACCATCAACCATCTGCTTTAGTCTTTTATCTCTGTAGCAGTGCTATATGCATTGGGAGTCCAGGAAACCATGGCTACAACTATGATAATGTAAATGAAAACAATACTAAAATGGATTTAGTTTTAATGACTAATCTAGGTTACCTGAGGATAGAGCATGAGACCCTTCCATCTTGGTAAAGGAGTAGGGAATGATGAAGGTGGGAATGTCATATGTGCTATATCCACTAGTTTGTCTTAATTGTTTTTCTTAGTTACGAGAGGGTTCAATGAAAGGGTTGGAATTAGGAAATGATTATGGCATAAAAGCAAAAATCATAAAAAAACTCCTCAAAAAACAACCAAGCAACTACCACCCAAACCCACAAATTGAATGACTATGAGTTTGGAGGCTGTTGCTTCTAATTTTACCCTACCACCTTTTCTCATTAACAGTCTCTTCCTCTGCACCTAGTTCTCCTTGCACAACATGGCCATTAGAATAATTCTGCCTTTGGAATAGATCTATATCTGTTTTTAGCTTTGAAAATGTAGTCTAAAATACAATTCTTCCTGCTATATTACTTATAGTTTATATTGAACACAAGAGTCCTGGGGTAACTTCACTTTCCTTCTTTCTCACTCAGATGAAATAATATTTGAAATAAAATAGTACAGTATTTGGCACCTAACAGGTACTATATAAATGCTTATTCCTTTTTTCCTTCTCCTCTGTCACATATCTCCTACTTTTTTAAGAATACAGCATTGAGTTGCTAATTCCTAGTAATAAATAGAACCATGGCCCCTAAGACTAAGGGAGAGCTCATTAGCTGCATATCCTTGTAATGAATGTGTTTGAGAAACTTTCTAGTCTCAGGGCTAAGAAAAAATGATATACAATATGGGTTTTTTAAAAAAAGCATTGGAATGATTTTAGCTTGTGTTTATATAGGCTTTATAGACTAATTTCTGTATGTGGTAGCAGCTATCTCATGAAGTATTCTGAATTACCAATCCTGATTCTAGTCAGTCATGCGATAACTTTTGGGGCCACTTTTAGCCATGTATAATTCAAGGCGAAATGGCTTGTACTTTGAGTGAATGGCACATAAAGAATATGTTTTATTTAATCAAGCCCAAACTTGAGTTTAAACTACCCTTTTTGTATGTCATTTTTCTGATTTTAGACAGATGAATACTTGTCATGAGATAGACATATCAAGATTTGTGAGTTTGTGAAGTCCAGGGGTCACACTGGTAACAGCGAAATGTCAGTGAGGGAGAAATTATCTGAAACTATTAAGTACCAATTCTAGTAACTTTTCTTGGATCTCACCTCCAATTTAGTTTGTACAAATATTACAAATAAATAATTGTTTGCAGGTGGTCTCCTTCATTTAAATGTGAGCTCTTTGAAGCAAGGGATTTTTTTTTCCCTTTCTTTGTATTTCTGTGTATAGGGCTTTGTATCTCTCGTTATATTTCTGTGTATAGGGCTTAGCACTTAGGTTAGCACAGAGTAAGTGCTTAATAAATGTTTGCTGACTTGACCACTACAATGGAATTAGAGAGCATGGCTACCAATAAGTGAATTGGGCCCCAGTTGACAGAAGACATATACTAGGAGTTGTTTGGACAGCGGAGAGTTGAGGTGAAATATAGTAGCAATCCTGTAAGTTACTTTATGTTTTGATAAGGTCTATGTATCATCCACCTAGAAGATTGTAACAGTAGTTATAAATTAAGGTACTTAATCCTGTTTAAGTTGTTTTGCAAATATTGTAAATCTTTCATATTGAACATTTCTTTCATGTATAGAAATGAATTATTTCTCCTATACCTGATTCATACTGTAGATTGAGTACTTCTTTAATCCCTCTTTTTTGGAGAAAGCCTAAATATAAGCCGCGGCCTAAGCTCTAAGTAAAATTGTCCCCAAGTTGCTGAGCTGGCTATTAATGAACTGAAAAATGTAAAAAAGGGAATCTTACCCTTCTCAGTACAAGCAGACTCCTCAGTATCGATCTATGTTCAAACTACAGGTTAGATACAAACTAGGAACTGAATTGTTATTCCAGACCCTTTCAGGCCCGGGACAGGCTTGTCCTATGTTGGAACCAGATGCCGAGAGCTGATTGTTAAATTTTCACTGTGAGAATTTATACCTCAGCAATTAGCAAATGATGCAAATCAGGGCTTTATTTATAGTTTTGTTGTTTAAACTTAAAAGAAGTGATGGAAAAATGCAGATAAAAATAAAACTGGGTGGTTCAGTTTTTGCTTTTTATTCTTCAGGGGCCCAGCAGTTAAATATTTATTTGTTTGTTTATTTATCAGCACACCCCTTTGTCCAGGACCAATTTCTCAAAGCAAATTATAGGCATAAGGCATAGAGTATTGCACTTGGAGTCAGAAAGATTTAAGTTACTTTGCTAGCCTCAGTTTCCTTATCTATGAAATGGGGATAATAATATCTGTGGTAGTGAACACCAATGAAAACTGGTTTGACGTACAGCCTTGATCACAGCCCTCTCCCCCATTTAAGTTACTTTCTGGAAATGGTACTTCTGAGGTTGTTTTCTGCTTCCCTGTTCCTCATTTTTATCTCCCTGTTCCATATTCTTCTTTCATTAGATAATTCAGAAAAGTCTTCATTTTACTGGTCCTATAGACAATAGTCTTTCATATTGTTTCCCTATCTCAAATGATATATAAAGATGAGTTCTGAGGGACTCTGGACTTCTGCCTGGAGCATGGTTACAACCCCACAACTTCTCCACCTGTGTTCTTCCCACATTGAGAGCATGGCCAACACTGAGACTGTCCATGCTAGACATTTTTCCTTGCAACTAGCTATAAAGTTTGTTAAAACTATCCTAGTTTTGCTCTTCACCCGAACTTTCCTGAACCATAGTTACTTATCCCATAAAGTTGTTGTGTGTCCAAGTGAGAGAGTATGTAAAACACTTTGCAAATTTTATATGAAATATCGGAAGCCATATGGGGTATTGTATAAAATGTTGACCTTTGAATCTAACATTTACTAGTTTAATACATATTTGTAGATTGATAGTTTATGTAAGTCCAAACAGATACCTTATCATTTATATTCCTTAGCCAACTTCCTAGACTCAAGCTATCCTTTGATGGAGGATGATCTCTCCCAAACTCCAAAGATCTCATTGATGCTATTATCTCTTCAAACAATGCAGATCAGATATATTCTGTAAGTGTTTAACAAAAATGTACTTTTAGTTTAATCAATTTATGAATATTTCCTCCATTACTTTTCTAACTTTAGATAACCAACAAATCATAAATCATCTCTAATTTTTTTTTGTATTTTCCATTTCTGAGGTCTAAACATTCACCTTGAAAATGTAATAATTGGCTTTTCTGAGTTGGTTTAAGCTGACTATAATAGAACATGTCAAGACTCATCTGCATCTATCTCTCTTATAAAATGTTTTCTCATAAATCTAGTCCTCTATGCTGCAGAATCCCAGGATTTGAGGGTTGGAAGGTAGTTCAGGGATCATTTAGTCCAATCTATACATAAAAGGAATCTGTCAACTATCTTTTTGAAGTCCCTCAAGGAATCCATCATTTAATGAGGCAGTTTGTTTCATTTTTGACCAGCTGCAATTGTTGGGAAGTTTTCCCTTACTTCAAGCCTTAATTTACCTCTTTGGTAATTTCATCTATTTTTCCTGGTTTCTACTGAGATCTGAAATCTGATACTAATTCTGTCCAACTTCCCTTCAAATACTTGAAGACAGCTATCATTTCCTCCTTGACCCATATCTTTTCTCTCTCCACCTCCCATATTTTTTTTTCCTTTAGGCAAGACATTCCCAGTTCCTTCAACTAATCCGTATATGATATGATCCCAAGATCCTTCACTGTCCTGGTTTTCTTTTTCTGAATGGATTTTAGCTTATCAAAGTCTTTCTTAAACTGTGGTGCCTAAGAAGAAGTGAGCACAGTTCTTTAGATGATGTCTGATGAGGAAAGAATACAGTAGAATTAATATCTCTCACATGGTAGAACCTATCACCTTCTTAATGTAGCCTAATACCCCATTAATATTTTTGGTTGCTATATCACACTGCTAACTCATATTGACCATGTAGTCTTCCAAGTCCCTCAATTTAGTATGTAAATGCCAGTTATCATCAGTAACTCCATTTTATAGATGAGAAAACAAAAGTCTGGGTTCACTGGGCACCAAGATGTCTTTCTCATTCCCATGTTACCCCTTTAGGCTGATTCAGCAAGAATCTCAGTTGAAGAAGGAGGATATTTTTAGTTAGGAGGATCAGTAATGAAGCTTTTACCTTGATTCTTTTGAAGGGAAATTTTAGAGAGACATTATTCTGGGAGAATTCTCTTCAGCTTCAATAGGAAAACATATCATAGGTACCTAGAACAATATACATAGATCATATGTTCTGGCCCCCATAGAGGCTGCACTTATTTTTTCCATTCTCACCAAAATAATCTCTGAATCGGGCCTATAATTAAGTTCTGACATGTATGACATTTCTTTTCCTGCCTTTGTGCGTTTTGTAAGTTTTCCAATTCCTGGAATGCTCTCTTTCCTTACCTGTCTACCTTTTATAATCTCTAATTTCCTTCAAACTATAGTTTAAGTTTTGTGCTGCAATTTATAGTAGGCTTTTCCTGAATCATCCATTGTTAATGTCCTATCCAGTTATTCTGTATACTTATACACTTATCTGTGTATATGTTGTTTCTTCCTAGTTAGAATATAAGATCTTTGAGGGCCAGGACTGATGTTTGCTTTTTGTTTTTGTCTTGACGTTTCTGGTACTGAGGCCTGACGCATAAGCCCTCTAAAATGTTTGTTAAATTATATTGAATTTTTTGTTGGTAAAAATTGAGTTGTACTTAATTTGCCAAATGTGACTGTGACTGGAAGTGAGGGAGATCCAGGCTCTCCCTACTTTCATAAATCTTACAGTCTTGCTGGGCATGTAAAACATGGAACAATTATGAAGCAGTTGAATCCCACCATGTGGAACCTTGACTCTAAGGCCAGAAGGAATTCAGGGAAGTAAAATCAGTTCAGTTTGGAATAAATGAAGAAAGCATCATTGTGAGAAAGTAAAGGCTTTGACTGGGTCTTACATTGGGGAAGGGTGTATTAGAGAAACACCTGGAACAATGATACAATGTGGTCTATATCTTTCATTGGTCTCAGGATATATGATAGTACTTAATATACAGAAGTCATTTATTAAATACTTAGGAACAAGAGCTGGAATGGACCTTCAAAACTCCCTAGTCCAATCTCTTCCTTTTATAGGTGAGAAAACCAAGATCCAAGGAGGTTGTTTCCTAACTAAGATCCAAGGAAGCTGTTTCCTGATATTGAGCCAGTATTCCTTCTACTGAACTAGGTTGTCTCTTTACATTGATGAAACAATTAATCAAAATAGTTGGATTTTTCTCAGCCACTGAGTAGGGATGCCCTATTGGACTTTTTCTGTTTTGAATGCACAAGAGGGCAGGAAAAAATCCTGCGTGTTTTGTTATGTTCATTATAAAATTCAGCTTCCTTTGGGAAGGCTATTGTTCAGTAGTAAAAGTTGAACCCTATTGGATCTGGAATGAAATGATCTATATTTTAATATCCAGCTCGCCCAATTTTTAGTTCTGTGACTCTGGGCAAGCCACTTCATCTTTTATGGTGCTCAATTTGGAGCCAGAGGACCTGACATTGATCCTGACTCTGCTCTTCAGGGATGCTGGCTCTTTGGAGCTCACCTATAAAATGATGGAGTTGGACTATGAGATGACTTCAAGGCTCTTTCCTAATTCCAAACTATAGTCCCCCTTGAGTGTCAATGCTCTCATCTATAAAATTTGGATAATAATACAATACTTTCCCCTTATTATTATTCTAGAAATCCAGGTCAGTCAGTTTGACAGGGACAGGAAGTTTCTCCTAGAACAGGGGTTTTTAACCTTTTTTGTTTTATGGATTCCTCCTCAGAATAATGTTTTAAAATGTATAAAATTAAATATATGGGATTACAAGGAAACCAAATATATTGAAATAAAGATTTAATTTTTCTCCATTCAAATTCAAGGATCTCCTAGAATCTTTTCACACAGATCCCTTATGAATCTGTAGACCCCAGGTTAAGAACCCTCTGATTGTCCAAAGTATTTTCAACCTTTATCTATCATATATTAGATTGGTAAAAGATCTAGAATAAGCATTTAGTTAGGCCTGAAATCCCCAATACTACAGCTCTATTCTCTCCCAGTGGTCCCCACGGATCAACTGTCTAACTTTGTTTAGTGACAAAATGTACACTCTAATGTGCTTAGCATGTAATGATAATTGGAGCTAAGTGTACAGGTGTCTTATCCCGCTACTAGACTGTTAGTTTCATGAAGGCAGAGACTGTGATTTGTCTAAATTCTTCTACTGCTCTTCACAGTGGTATGCACATAAAAGATATTTAACAAATGATTATTGAATGAATGAATGCTGAGCCTCCTTGTTGTTTGTTGCAAATATGAGTCTTTCCTTCCCTTGGCTGGGTGTGGAGTGGGGTGTCATGACACTATATGGCCACCAGAGGGAGCAGGGGCTAGCATCAAGGTCTATATTTCTGAGGGCTAGTGGCTCCTTGATGTTGCCATGGGGACAAGCTGACCACAGCATCTCCTTTCATGTCCTATTCCTCAGACCCCTCCTTGCATCAGAGTCACTGGTATAGCTATCTTTGCTGTTCTAAGGAAGACTGGGAGAAAAAGATCCATCTGTGGAATGTCTGGGATATTCTTGGAGGATATTGTTTCCCATTTCCCATTTACTCCCTTATTATCATGTTAACTGGTCCTTTTGATTTTAGTTTAACTGGGATGAACCATTTACATGGTGAATATACTAAAAGGTTGTGAATTGACAGCTTTTCTGATGGTCTAGCTCTGGACACATAGTAGTAATAACGAGAAGAAAATTATTTTAACTTCAGTTTTTCAAGCACTTGTAATTTCATAGGTTCAGGTAGACCTCTACAGTGCTATGGATGGTCTGGAAGAGTAGCCCTGGCTTAAGGATTCATCAATTTGTAATTAAGTAAGAGGACAAACTTTTCTGAATTGAGGTAGTTGGGTTCTCAGATGGCACTCACACAATCCATTGCATATCTGGTATTTGAAGTCTTTGCATCTTCATGGGTCATGGTTTTGCTCTCCAACCACAATGATAACAATAGTAGCAGCAGCAAGAAGAAACATTTATTACAGAGACAGGTGGTGAAGTGGATAGAATGCTGTACCTGAGGCAGGAACTCCTGAGTTCAAATCTAACCTCAAAAACTTGCTAGTGATCCTGAGCAAATCACTTTCAGTTTTCTCAACTTTAAAATTATAGCACCTATTTTTCAGGGCTTTTATGAGGATAAAGTGAGATAACATTGGTAAAGTGCTTAAGACAATGCTTGGCTCATTGTAGGTGCTTAATAAATGTTATTTTCTTCCCTTCCTCTTCTTAGAAAAGATGGCTATTGGAAAGAGGCCTGACTTTGTCAGAAGACATGGACCTAGGAGGAATTGTTTAGACAGTACAGAGTTGAGGTGAAGGTAAAAGATCAATACAGTACTGTTAAGGGACAGGTCAATTCTACAAGTGCCCCCACAGCTATGGATCATAGCATCTGAAGGAGTTGCAAGGCAGCCTTTGTTGACACAGGTGTTGTGGACTGGGAATGAGATAAATTGGAGGCAGAGGGAAGAGGAAAGAGATCAGAGAACAGCAATGCCTCTCAGTCTCTTTGTATCATTCTCTCACAAGAGGAGATCCATTCTGCAGGTCTAGGTTGGATCTCCAGCAGCCATTGTCAGGTGGCTCCTGTGTATCCCAACACAGTAGTCCAAAAGAATTTTCATACTATTTGTCTCCCCTCCTGAGAGAATAAAATATAATTATTAAGTTGTTGCGTTAGGTTTTACATTTCTTTTTGCTTATAGTCAGCATTTCTTTTGTGTGAAAGAAATCAATAGTTGTTTCTATTCTTGATTTAGATACTTTTATACTTACTTCCCTTTTGGAGAGAACTGAGACATAAGGCAAAAGATGAACTTTAAATGATTTTTCTTGCGACTTCAAGGTATGATATATAAAGATCCAAATTATGGAAGAAAAATAATAATTTCTCTTTAGGGATTAGGATCTCCTAGAAGTGAACCCAATTAATGCCTGATTGGGTCAAGAGCTGAGAGGCATCCCTTTGTTGAGATGGAAAAAAGAGATGGTGAGAAAAAATCAGCTTGACAAAGCAATCATGGATGACAATATTTGCATAATCCCATGCCCATATTTTCTCACCTCTCTACAAGCAGAAATGGGGTATGTTTCCACCTTTTTGCCTCTGGGATCAAAGTTTGTGATTCAAATTTATGTGTTCAGATGCATTTGGGGGTTGTTTTTGTTTACATTGTTGAGGTCTGCATAGTGTTCTTTTTAATTTTACTTTCTTCACTAAGCATTGTTTCTTTATAATCCTTGGTGTTTCTCTGAATTCCTCATATTTGTAATTTCTTGAAAACACTTGTTATAATGAAAATCTTTAGAAACATTTTGTTTTATATATATATTATATATATATAAAATCTCAATTTGCTTAGTTATTATCCAATTGATGAACACTTACTAAATTTCCAGTTTGGGGATTTTTTTTCTTTTTGTTACCATAAGGAATACTTTTATCAATATTTTGTTATATATCAGGTCTTTTTTATGCCACTGAAATAGTATAAATATATAAATATTATAGTTGGATCAAAGGATATGAGAAATTCAAAAACCTTTGCCTAATTCCAAATTATTTTCCAGTAAGGTTGGATTTATTTTCTATTTCCACTAACAATGTACAGTTATTTCAGCATTGTTTTCAGATTTTGTCATCTTTGTCAATTTTTTAGATATGGTATAAAACATCAGATTTATTTTAATTCTTAATTGAATTATTAGATATATCTAGGATATTCTTTCATATACTTGTTTATAGTTTGTTTTTCTGATTTGGAGAATTATTTTGTTCATATCTTTTGACTATACATTAAAGAATGACTCTTGGTCTCATGTACTTTTAAAATCTCTAGTGTTCTTTAAGTAAACTATCCTATCATTTGTTTAAAGTGATAATTTCTTTATCTTGTTTTATCACAATAGCTAGCATTCTGACACTACATCAAATAAAAGTGGTAATAATGTCTATCCTTGATTTATCCTTGCTTACTGAAAAGATCTCTAGTATTGTAATGCTGGAGAAACTGAGTCAAGATAGAGATTAGAGAGTTCTTAACATTTTATTTGAGAGGGAGAGATTGTGCTGGAAGCATGTTGCTTCCCGGGCTGATGTCTCAAAGTATCCAGTAGGAAATGTGAGTTTCCCATGAAATACATATACATGTGGCTCTTAAACTATCAGAGTAAAAAGTCAGGGGTGAAGTCTGAGCACTGAGAGTGGGAACCGATTATCAATCTGGTTCTAACAGGGTGAGGATAGGATCATAAAGTCTGATAAATTGAGATTAAGAAGAACAATACAGAATGGGGGGAGGCACCAGACATTTTGATAAACTGGGAAGATGTGGAGTCATGATATCTAAGATAGAAGGTCTTTTTTCTTATCTGGATTAAATTTAGGAGGGAGGAGTGGTGTTGCAACCTAGGGGATTGAGGTAGAACAATTCAAGGAACTGAGGCAGAACAATTCAGGGAAACTGAGGCAGGATAATTAAAAGGGAATTGTGGCACAACAGCATCACCCTCTCTTGTAGATAAGACTGTCTTTTAGCATTTGAATAGCTACTATGTATCATGTTAAGGAGAGGTTCATTTATTTGTATTTTTAGTGTTTTTTTAAATAGATTATATTTTATTAATAGCTTTTTTTTGCACCTATTGATATAATCATATAATTTTTATTGTTTTTATTATTACTATGGTTAATTATGCTTCTTAATATTGAACCAACCTTGAATTCCTATCATAAATCATATCTGGTTATAGTGTATAAGCTTTTTGCCATGTTATTGTAGTCTTGACCAATTTATTCAATATTTTTGTATCTATATTTATATAGATATTGGTATATAGTTTTATTTTTCTGCTTTCTTTTCCCCTGGTTTGGGTATCAAGACAATATTTGGCTTACAGAAGGAATTTGATAGGATCCTTTTTTTCCTCTTTCTTTCCTCCACTGAACAATATTAGAGTTAATCTTTCAATGTTTGATAGAATTCACTTGTAAATCCAACAGGCTTTGGGGATTTTTGGGGGGTTCACTTATAGCTTTTTAAATTTTACTGTTAAAGACTGAGTTAATCAAATTGTCTTTTTTCATTCTGTTAATCTGAGTATTTTGCAAGTTAGCAAATATCCATCAATTTCATTTATTAGTTTTGTTGGCATGTATTTGAGCAGAATAATATCAAATAATCATTTTAAATTACTTTTTACTTTTGTGAATTTAATTTTTTCATTGCTTTTTGGGAGGGGGTAAAAGTATTTAGTGATATAAATTTCCTTTAATAACTGTTTTGGCTATACCTCAAAAGTATATTGTCTAATATAATTTTTTTTGATAGAATGAGCTATTGTATCTTTGATTTATTCTTTCACTCACACCTAATTCAGCATTATATTATTTAATTTTTATTTAAGTCTAAATCCTGTCTTCAAATTCCTTTTATTTGTTATAATTTTTATTGTATCATGGTCAATAAATGCTCTATTTAATATTTCTACTTTTCTGTCTTTAAGAATTTTTATGCCCTAGAACGAAAGTTGACAAATCATACTCTAAAGACCAAATCCAGTCCATTTTCTATTTTTGTATGGCTCATGAACTAAGAATTTTACATTTTAAAATAAAGTTTTGTTATATTTTGAAATGTAAAATAACTATGTTTGTCTGAGTGGCTATGTTAAGACAGGTGTTGGGCCAGATTTGACTTTCAGGCCAAAGTTTGCTAACTATCCTAGAGCAGTCAGTTTTTGCAAAGGCGGCAGGAAAAGCTGAAAGATAAGTTTACTTTTCTGATTCCCATTTAGTAATTGATAGCTACCTATATATCTAACTTTTCAAAAATTCTATTCAGCTCCTTACCTACTTATTTATATTTTCTTATTGTTTCCCTTACATTTAATAAAATCATCAACTATTATATTTTTGCTGTCTATTTTTTTCTGTAGTTCAATTGGCTTTCTTTTAAGTAATTAGATAACTTGCTATTTGGTGAACATATATTAAATAATGATATTTCATTATCTATGGTGCAGAATGTAGTTCTTTTGTTTATATCTTTAAATATCTATTTTTATTCTTGCCTGAGATCATGATTGCCACTTGGCTGATTTGGTTTCACCTGAGCTATGATAAATTCTTCTTCAATCTCTAATTTTACCTTTGTGTTTCTTAATGTTTCAAGTATTTCTTGTAAATGCAAATTGTTTGATTCTGCTTTTTAAACCATTCTGGTATTCTTCTCTGTTTTATGGTTAAGTTCATACCATTTACATTCATGATTATGATTGTTATTCTCTTTATCATAACTTCATAATTTTTCCTCCTTACACCCTCTGTTTTTCTTCTTTATGAAGAAAAATGTGGAGAAGGAAAAGAAAAGGGAGAACTATTAGAAATAATGATAGTGGCTAACATTATACAGCATTTAAAGTTTGCAAAGTGCCTTACACATGTTATCTCATTCAATCTATGTTTTAAGTAATCTGATCCTATTCTTCTCTTTGTTCTCTTTTTACCCAGCCCAGACCTTAATTAATGTTACATATTTTTATCTCCTATATATCTTGGATAGAAGACTTTTAGCAAAGATTTTGTCCCCTCTTATTCTCTATAAAATTAATTTTAAATTTTACAAAATCAAAATTGCCTATTTTAAAATAATAATCTCTAGGCCTTATTAATTAATAGCAACAGTTGTGAAAACAGGCTAGTTAGGAGATTAAATAAGGAGAAAAACTTGGCCAAGGTATTTTTTGAGGTTTAATCCCATTAAATACATAGGCATAGTTATCATGCCTTTGAAAATTCCGGTTAGTGAAGAGCCAAATGCTTTGGCTTTTCCTATTGTTAGCATTTGCTTCTTCCAAAGAAATATCACAGAATATCTTCTGATCAGCTGTCATATCTAATTAGATTGTCACTGTTTTACCTTGCATTGTAGTTGACAAAGAACTTATACTAGATGAGTCAAAAGCATGAGTTTTGTTATTTCCTTGTTTGCTTGTACTCAGATTATTGTTATTCTCAATCTTCAGTTTCTTTGCAGGAATCATTTTAAGCTACTTATCCATTTTGTGAGAATTAGTTTAGTTAATACTGTATAATATCCTCTCTAAGTCCATTTAACCAGAACCAAGCATACTTCAACTATAATATGTTTCAATATGTTAAACACTAATAAACAAGTAAGGGTTTCACGGTCTATTCCTCTTGTTTCTTTCTGTACTCCAATATATTGTCTTGAATAGAAGCATTCCACTTTTGGAAACTACCACTTTGGGGACTACAGAATAATAGATAGACTTCCAGTTTGGCCATCTAAATAAACACTTTTATTAGTAGATTCTTTTGTAGGCCAGTTTTAGGGACTTTGAAAACTCCCTGAGGAGGGTGTGGACATGCACATTAGCACCTTGTTGAAATGTAAGACATCTAGATTGGCTAAGATGACAGGAAAAAATAATGATGATTGTTGGAGGGGATGTGGGAAAACTGGGACATTGATTCATTGTTGGTGGAGTTGTGAACGAATCCAACCATTTTGGAGAGTAGTTTGGAACTATGCTCAAAAAGTTATCAAACTGTGCATATCCTTTGATCCAGCAGTGTTACTACTGGGATTATATCCCAAAGAGATTATAAAGAAGGGAAAGGACCTGTATGTGCACGAATGTTTGTGGCAGCCCTTTTTGTAGTGGCTAGAAACTGGAAACTGAATGGATGTCCATCAGTTGGAGAATGGCTGAATAAATTGTGGTATATGAAAATTATGGAATATTACTGTTCTGTAAGAAATGACCAACAGGATGATTTCAGAAAGGCCTGGAGAGACTTACACGAACTGATGCTGAGTAAATGAGCAGGACCAGGAGATCATTATATACTTCAACAACAATACTAGATGATGACCAGTTCTGATGGATCAGGCCCTCCTCAGCAACGAGATCAACCAAATCATTTCTAATGGAGCAGTAATGAACTGAACCAGCTATACCCAGAAAAAGAACTCTGGGAGATGACTAAAAACCATTACATTGAATTCCCAATCCCTATATTTATGCACACCTGCATTTTTGATTTCCTTCACAAGCTAATTGTACAATAATTCAGAGTCTGATTCTTTTTGTACAGCAAAATAATGTTTTGGTCATGTATACTTATTGTGTATCTAAGTTATATTTTAATATATTTAACATCTACTGGTCATCCTGCCATTTAGGGGAGGGGGTGGGGGGGTAAGAGGTGAAAAATTGGAACAAGAGGTTTGGCAATTGTTAATGCTGTAAAGCTACCCATGTATATATCCTGTAAATAAAAGGCTATTAAATTTAAAAAAAAAAATGTAAGACATCTGAAGAATTTTCAGTGTCTGAAATTTAGGCCAAGGTGATTTGATTAGTTAAGTCACTCTTTGGAAGATGAGTTTTATTGTTGGGAGCTTCTCCCGAATTGAATTGATGGTTCTGAAAGGATGGATTCTGTCAGATAGAAGCACCCTTTGTGCCTTAGGAATTTATCCTTCCTCTCCCCTCATTCCCTTTTCTTCCTGAAAGATTCTAAGAGTACAGAAGAGGTTGGATGGTTTCTCTAGTAAATCCAAATTTCAGAAGGCTGTAGTCATTGTGGAGAAGAGGGTTTTCCTGGGCAGTACTGACCTTGGAGTTGGCCTTGTAAGTAACCTCAAATACTGTAATTGTGAGACTCAAGCTTTTATCTAGAGAAGGAAAAGTCTTTGAATACAGCAACTCTTGGTAGGAGAAGAGGATTCTATAGAGGGTCCCATTGGTGAAAGAAGCAGTGAAAAGAAACTAAAGTCACAATATTAAGAAGCATATTTTTTGTTTAAATAACTTTTTTTGTTTAAATTACTTAATAGCCTTTTATTTTCAAAGCACATGCAAAGATAGTTTTCAACATTCACCCTTACAAAAAACCTGTGTTCCAAATTTTTCTCCCTCCTTTCCCTCCACTCCTTCCCTCAGCAAGTAATCCAAAATAGGTTAAACATGTGCGATTCTTCTAAACATATTTCCATATTCATCATACTGCACAAGAAAAAAATCAGATCAAAAAGGAAAAAAAAGTGAGAAAGAAAACAAAATGCAAGCAAATAGACAAACCTTTGAATTTGGAGACAAACAAAAAGAGTGAAAATGCTATATTGTGATCCACATTCAGTTCCCACAGTCCTCTCTCTGGGTGCAGATGGCTCTCTCCATCACAAGTCTATTGGAATTGACCTGAATCTAAGCCACATCCATCAGAATCAATCATCACATAATTTTGTTGTTGTTGTGTACAATGTTCTCTTGGTCCTGCTCACTTCACTTAGAATCAGTTCATGTAAGTCTCTCTAAGACTTCCTGAAATAATCTTTTAAAAAAAATTTTTTTTATTAGAGCTTTTTATTTACAAGATATATGCATGGGTAATTCTTCAGCATTGACAATTGCAAAACCTTTTGTTCCAATTTTTCCCCTCCTTCTCCCCACCCCAGATGGCAGGTAGACTAATACATGTTAAATATGTTAAAGTTTATGTTAAATACAATATATGTATACATATCCATACAGTTATTTTGTTGCACAAGAAGAATCTGACTTTGAAATAATGTACAATTAACCTGTAAAGGAAATCAAAAATGCAAGTGGACAAAAACTGAGGGACTGGAAATGCTATGTAGTGGTTTTTACACTCATTTCCCAGAGTTCCCTCACCTGAAATCATCTTGCTGATCATTTCTTATAGAACAATAATATTCTATAACATTCATATACCATAACTTATTCAGACATTCCCCAACTGATGGGCATCCACTTAGTTTCCAGTTTCTTGCCATTATAAAAAGGGCTGCTACAAACATTTTTGTGCATGTAGGCTCCTTTCCCTCCTTTATGATTTCTTTAGGAGACAGCCCCAGTAGAGGTACCGCTGGATCAAAGGGTATGCACAATTTGATAACCCCTTGGGCATAGTTCTAAATTGCTCTCCAGAATGGTTGGATCAGTTCACAACTCTACCAATAATATATTGTGTTCCAGTTTTTCCACATCCCCTCCAACATTTATTATCTTTTCCTGTCATTTTAACCAATCTGAGAGGTGTGTAATAGTACCTCAGAGTTGTCTTAATTTTAATTTCTCTAATCAATAGTGATTTAGAGCATTTTTTTATATGACTAGAAACGGCTTTAATTAAGCAAGAAATTTTCACTTCATATTTGCATATTACAGTAATTTAAAGGTAGTGTGGGTTCAAGAGGAAGGTGGTTTGCCTCAACTACCAGTTAATTTATTTTCTCTGGAATCCATGTCATCAGTAAGCTGATTTTTTTTTTGGGGGGGGTCTCTAAGGGATATAACAAAAGACTCAGTAACACTGAGGTTTTAGTTTTCCAGCACCCTCAAGTTCAATTCTCTTCTGAGGTGAGTCCAAAAACCACAGGACTTAAGTATGAAAGATTTCAGGACTCCATAGAATAGTAGGATGCACCAATAAGAAAGGAGAATTTTATCAATTATTATTGATAAATTATTGAGTTTATTGAGTTATTTCAGTCCTTGATGTGTTTTCTGAAATTTTTATGGGCTCCTGTGAATCCTTCAAGTCTTTTGCATCTGTAGAATGAAATAAAAACTATTTTGCAGTAGACAAACCCATTTATTAATTTGAATGTTTGCATGGGAAATGGAGATTTTTACCTGCACCTGTGGAACTCTAGATATGACATATTCTGAGATGCCAGAAACTAAACTATGGAAGAAGTCAGAGTTAGTGATATGTTGGGTTCAGTCCTCGCTATTGGATCCAAGAATTCTAGGTAATGGATTATATACATTTGCAAAAAGAAAGAAAAACTGTATGTTTGAACTTCAGAAATGTACATTGTATTTTGCCTGAGTTTTAATGCTATTTAATGTCTTTATTAAGATAGTATACTCATTCTGTGTTTTTAGAACTGCTGCCTTCTCATCATTCATTGTGTTGTTAAGTATTTACTGTATTATAGTAGTTTCACTCATTTTTATGCATGGAAAAGGATGGCTCATTTTACATGCAGCCCAGCCTAGGTCATATGGTTATGTTTTATTCCTTTTCCAGAGATAGAAATCAGCAAGGATTTTTTTCACTTGGTTACACTCAAGGGAAATAAACCTATCAGGCATGCTCCAGCTCAAGCCAGCTGACCGAATTAAAAGGCAGTGGGACATGGGAACTGAGTTGGGATGGAGGCAGGGAAGGGGTAATGCTGCACAGACAATGGCTAGGGCAGACATATTGACAAGAGGGATAAAAATGATTAGAAATTATCTATGGTCAACTTGTTTTCCTCGGTTTCACTTTGTAGGCACAGGCAGGGGAAAGGAAAAGACCATGAGGCACCATGAGAGCCCATTTCAGATTTGCATGATTGATATAGTCACCTTAGAAAAGCTGACTTTGTGGGAAATGGCTTCTCAAGTTTCAGGTTATGACATTTTCAGTAGGATTTCTATGCCATATGACTAAAGGAGCTAATGAGAATATAGGAAAACTAGCTAACTGTGCAGACTTAATGAGAAAAAGGCTCTTTGGGGGCAAAAAAAGTGTCTTGTTCCAACCCTGTGTTATTGCCAAGTTAACGAAGCAAAGGTTTATGGTCATGTGAAGTACCCTAACTCCTCCTCCCAAGCTGTCCAGTACTGTCGGATGAGTGGGTCCACTATAAGTTCATGTATTCTTCATCAGCTGGGTGCCAGCCTTTTGATTTACCACCTTTTGACTTCCTAACACATACTTCACAATCACTCTTCCAGATCTTTTCTTCTTGTCTTAAGACCTTAACTCTATTCTGACTCTCCTCACTCTCAGTTGTGTTCTTTGTCTCCTACTTAACTGAAAAGATTAAGGACATCAAATACCAATTCCTTCAGTTTTATTCCTTTGCTACTCTCAACCTCTCATTGTCTGCCCATCCTCTCCCCTAGTTCCTGTTTTAGAGGAAAAGATAACCTTTCTCCTTGTGAAAATAAAAGTGAAACTTATCTCTTCCACCAATGCCCTATCCTACCCCCTCTCCTCTATCTCTTGACCTTGTTCTGTCAATCAGTAGTCTCTTTTCCATGCATCATCAATCTCTCTCTTTACTGGCTTCTTACTCCAAATCACAAACATGCTCAGAGCTCTCATACCCTAAAAACCTTTCCTTTATCTTGCCTTCCTTTCAGATGATCTGTGCTTACTTTCCCTTCATCACCAAATTTCTTAGAATAGGAATACTTTTTCCTCAAACAGAATAAAAGATTAAAACATTTTTAATATATAAATTTTTACTTCCAATGAAGACATATGTATAATCCTTATTTGGAAATAGTTTGGATTTTCTTCTCTGTAGGTTCTTGGTTTTCTAGGTACCAGAAAAGGACAGGAAATTTGGTAATGTGATGAGAGGCTGGGGTGAGGTGGACATAAGGAGAGAATTGAATGATATGAAATTTTAAAAATATATTCTAAATTTAAATATAAAACAGCTATGTTTGTATACACAATAGAAGAAATATACATGAAATAGGATATTATATATAGCTTGCTTTTCTTTTTTTTAAAAAGTATATGACAAATTCATGATGTTGCTTTTAAGTTGTCATACTTTTTAATAATTCTTTTTGGTAATCCTTTTGTTCATTTTGAAAAAGATATTACAATGAACCTTTTTTTCTTTCTTTTTTTTTTGCTACCCTAATCCTATCTCCCTCTCCTCTTCCACTTCAGCAAATTGGAATAAAAAAAATTGTGTGTTAAAATTGTATCTCGTTCTGGTCTCCCTAATTTCTAGTCAGTATATTAAGTTTATTTCGTTATTATTATTGTTCAATTGTGTCCAGCTCTTTGTGACCCCATTTGAGGTTTTCTTGGCAAAGATACAGGCATAGTTTGTCATTTTCTTCTCCAGCTTATTTTATAGAAGAAGAAACTAAGGCAAATAAGATTAAGTGACTTCTCCAGGAGCATACAGCTAGTAACTGTCTGAGCCTATATTTGATCTCAGGAAGATGAGGCTTCCTGACTCTAGACCCAGCTCTCTAACCATTGTACCATCTAGCTGAAGTAAATTTATAGGTAACCAGGATAAAGGAAGTAAGATGCAAAGGGGAACCTGGAATCATATACAAACCATCTCAAAGATCAAAGGAATATAATTTACAAATTGTATCATGTGTTAACCAAAATTTGCATCCTGGTAATATGTAATACCATCTAAGTATTGCTTATCAAGATTCTGATTCTGTGATTTGTAAATTCCATACAAAATCCAGACCTCCACAGCTCTGTTTTCCCAAAAAACCCTATGAAAACAAAAATTTAAGCACCTGATCTCCAAGTCCTCTCCCCATATCCATAGAGTCCATTCATGGTGCTGAGTGCTCCCAATTCTAATCCATGGTTTTGTAAATGATATTCTTTGCCTTCCCCCATCCCTGTCTTCTTCCTTTTTACTATCTCCTTTTATTACCCCATCTCTTGTCCCCATGTCACTATCTGCCTCTGTATTACTTTTTTGACTCTGGTCTTTACCTTTATGAGCTTTTTTGCCCGCATCCCTGTCTTTAAAGTATGATTGCCCCATTTCCCACTGCTAATCATGGTTTTTTTTCCAGTACTCACTGAGTAAGTAAAGTCTCCATTTTATAAATCATCATCTCTCTTTGTAACAAACATGCATAGTGAAGACAAATGTTCACATGGACTTTTTCAAAAAAAACACACATGCATATATGCCCACATACATGTTATGAAATATGTTACAGAGTTACTGAAAGGAGGATGGTAGAATGAAGATGTAGAATGAAAAATATATAGTTTCTCTATATATGTATCTTCATATATATATTTCATTTGATACCTTCATTTACACATAGACATATACAGACATATATATAGATTTCTTCTGGAATCATGACAAGTTATTTCACTGATCAGAAAGTCTTTCAAAGTTGTTTTTCTTTGTACCATTGTTATTATAAGAAAAATTATTTTAAAAATTATTCTTCTGATTCTGCTTGCTGCAATGGGTAATCAATTGGTAATCAATCCCTATTTTATTCCAATAAATATTAATCAGTTTGATATGATTCCATAAGAGTAGTGACTGTAAATGCTGTATATTAGGCCATAAAGGACCTGCAGCTTGTAAGCTTACTTGATTAATCATAGGAAGATAACGAAAGAAACTCCACCCTTGTTTTTGCCTTATTATGTCGACCAAACCTAGAGTGGCAGAGGTAACTCAGTGACATGGAAAGTCCCCCAGCTATTTTTGTTGTCCTCTGTCCCTTGTCATCCCTCTGTTGCCCAATGAAGAGGAATAACCATGAGTGCTTGATCAACAAGTGGCCCTGGTTGCTGGTCTGTGTCCTGCCAGGCTGCCAGCACATCAGCCCATGTGGATATTTTGACATGTTTATCAGTCCAGTCCATGGGTCTTTTCATTGGCTCAGCAAAAGCAGTAAGAAACATGTGGACCTAGAATCCTCTAGACAAATGAGTTTAGCAGATTTGACAGAGCTTGAAAAAGCAAGAGCTGATATTTAAGATTAAGTCTTGAGTATTTCCCAACACCAAAGGAAACCAGAGGAAAAAAAATCATGTGCAAGGAAAGATACTGGGGAAGAGTAGTGCTTCCTTCAGAAATATAGGGATCCAGACAGAAGGAGTAATTAGTTTTACCAGCACAATAGCACTTTCTGCATATAATTTTAACATAGAAATTTCCCAAGAGTTTCACATGGGATGGGAATATTAATCAAAGGAAAAAACTTTGCCTCTTTGGGTCTCTAGCATCAGTCTATGTATGTATGCCTAGAATCCTCTGGAGGAAAGAGCCCTGGGTCACATGTGACATTAATTAATGGTAATCCTCATTTCTTTCTTTCTTTTTTTTGTCTAGGACATTTATATGTTCCTGTATTATTCCTTGTTCTTTTTATGAAGTTTCTGGCAACAAATCTATTAGAGGGTATCATTTCTCTTCAATTGAACATATAGTAAGCATAATGCGCAGAGCATTATGATAGATACTGAAGGTGCAAATTTTTTAAAAGTCCCTTCCTCCTACCAGAAGTACATCAGATCATACATGGCACCTACACATAAATGGAGGTTCTGAACCAATCCTATTAGCAAGTGTGGGAAACAGACTTTTTGGTGATATGTATTTTTCTAGACAGAAACAACATAATCCTTGAATATCTCTTGCTGGATTGAATACTGGATTGAAAAAAGGGGTATTCATTTCAATTAAGTCTTTATTAAGCACAAGAATTGTGACTCCAAAGATAAAAACTTACAGCCCCCTTTCGATAGGTGCTTAAAGTCTGCTAAACATCTTCTGGAATTTAATCTCTTTCCCTTTTTAGTAAAGGTTAGATTGGTAGGTTTGGAGGAGTTGGACCTCACAATAATGCTATCCTTTTGTTAGGTCAATTTTTTTTTACTGATTACATTTTATTTAATTTTCTTTTTGAAGATATATAAAGATGGCATACTATTAGCAAAATTATTCATATGGGCATATGGTTCTTTTACACAAATTCTGTAAGTCTCATGAACTTGGGCTCTATTGTTTTGGCAATAGTGAATCTGGCAGATTGTACTCAATGACTCACATTTTTACAGGTTTTTTTGAAAGTGGAAATTCAAACTTATAAAGCATACAGAATTAAAATATACATTGGTCATATTAGGGAAGTTTTAGTTCAAAAAGAAGGTTGCAAAATTAATGTTCATCAAAATGAGAATTAGGTAAAAAAAATAACTACTCTGCATTAAGAATTCACTTAAAATTCTAAGTGAATTACCCAATTATAGTTAAACTAACAATAGTAAAATACATACCATTGTCAGGTACAGAAGACATATAGGGAGAAAGTAGATGTTCAAGAAAAAGATTAGAGTGAAAAGACATGCAAATATACAGAAATCTAGGAACAGAAGTGGAATAACTTTCATCTCCAGGAAAATAATATAGAGAAATAAAGATACCTTCCCCCTGATGGAGGATATAACAGACTTCCTCCACTCCCAGAAACAGTAAGTACTGATCCAAAAGTAAGTGAGAATTGAGGAAGGAGAAAGGTGAGATGGTGAGTTTCTCATTACCTGACCACACCTTGACTGATCCATAAAAGAGTGATTGAAGTTAACAGCAGTCTGGGCTAGGCAAGGGACAAGCCGAGACCAGCAAAGTACTTAGTCTGAGGACTGTACTAAATTCTAAGTTTCCTTTTCTAGTTACTGATCCCATATCTATTATGCACTTTCCTACTTCTGTGTCCTTGCTAATGCTGCTTCTTATATCTGAAACCCCACACCCCTCTTCTCTGTCGAATCCCTCCTCCATCCTTTGGAATCACTTGCCACATCTTCCAAGAAAAATTCCTTGAGCCCTTTGTTCATTCTTATATAGTTATTTGTGCTTATATTTTATCTTCCAATCAGAGGTTAAATTCCAGGAAGACAGGGACTGTTTATGTATGCTTTATTCTTGTCCTGCCATCCAATACATGTTCTGTCCTTGACAGACAATTAAATAATTTGTCTCTGGATTTGAACTGATTATTCAAGTTTGTTTCATTGCTCTTATGGTTTGAACACTTTGGATTTGTGGTTCTAAACCCTCACAGATTGGGTTGCCATGGTGTCTTAATGGGTCAATTCATGATTGGGCAGAAAGATGGATTGTCTCCATGGCAACAGAATAATAGTCTGTTGAGAAGCATGTTTGACCTTGTAAGTGGACTATTTTTACTTCTCTCTCTCTCTCTCTCTCTCTCTCTCTCTCTCTCTCTCTCTCTCTCTCTCTTTTCTCTTTCTCTTTCTTTCTCTCTCTCCTCTCTTCTTCTCCTCTCCTCTCTTTTCTCCTTTTCCTTCATTGGTTTCTTTCTTTTTAGACAGGAGAGTTTCCTTTACAGGGAGATTGCTTTTCTTTCAATGGGTGCATTGGTTTTATAGAATCCAAATTTCCTTTGAGTGATAACTTAATTTTCAATTTTGATTCTTCAGAGATAACAGTATTTCATGAATTATAATATATACAACTATGCCAATAGAAAATTTGTATTAAAATGATGGGCCTTTGTTTTAAGGAAAAGTTTGGAGGCCATTAAATGAGCTCAGTAATCTTCCATAAGTTGTCTAGCCTAGTTTTCTCTGCCTATTTAATTATAGGCTCAACTTATTTCGTTTGCAGTAGTTGTCCAAATATATACATGTGTAAATAGATACATACATAATGTATACACTTTATATATTGTTCACCTATATTTTTCAGTCTAGACAATAATCCCCCCCCAAGGCAATTGGGGTTAAGTGACTTGCCCAGGGTCACACAGCTAGAAGTGCTAAGTGTTTAAGGTCATATTTGAACTCAGGTCCTCCTGACTTCAGGGCTGGTGCTCTAACCATTGTGCCATCTCCCTGCCCCAACAATAAAAAATTTTCATCAACTTGACATTTTCTGTGTGGAGGGTTAGGCCAAATCCTTTTGAATGGTTAAGAATCTTCAGCTGTTCTGTTCTGATATTTGATGCAATCAGCACAATAGCATCTGCAAAAAAAAGTCTCTGGAGGAACTAACCTGGGGTCCACATACCTCAAGGTTCCTTAGATAGATGAGAAAATTCCATTTTTATTTTTACTAACCTTAAATGAAATTTAGCATTTCCCTCAATTATTTAAAAACATTATTATAAGAAAAAGGGATTGCTAGGCTTCACCAGTGTGCCAACGATATCTATGACATGAAAAATATTTAAGAATTTTTGATCAATAAAGAATCCCTCTTCAATTTGGACTCTGTGCTGCATCTCTTTGAGAGCCATGAATACCTTTGCTAAGAATTATCTCTTTTTTCATACTTACCCTGAAACCTAAAACTTCCTACATTTATTGTCTCCCCCTATTAGGATGTTGAAAGCAGGGACTATCTTGCCTTTCTATTTGTATCCCCAGCAACTATGTGCTTTGCACATAGTAAACACTTAATGTTTTTTCATGAACTTAAAAATTAACATAATCGGATAAAGAATCTTTAATGATTTTGTTTTTTGCTTTGTTTCTTTTTTTCCCCCAAGTACATTACCCCTTTAGGGATCATCAAAGTGAGGAAATCCAAGCCTGGCTGATCTCAGTTTCTTCATGGAACAAAAAATGTAGCCAGAGCCCGATCCTGTGTTCCTTTCTCTTAGAAGTTGAAGTACCAATCCCAGCCATCCAGCTTGTCTCTTATTCAAGGAAGTAAGGTTTAAGAAGGCCACTTTTGCTACAAGACGGTCCCTAAACAAAACCAAATAAAGCAAAACACTGAAAGGGGGTCACTTAAGATTGATCTCTCCATAAGTGCACACAACAAAGGGGAGGAAGAAGAGATCTATTCAGCCAAAGGAATCCCAGAGGGGAAAGGTCTTAGACCCTTTTATCTGACAGTCATGAAAAGGGGGCTTGGGTTTGGGGAAGAGTTTGTATACAAGTATTAAGCCTTCTTAGAGGACAAATAGTAGAAAGTAATACATTATTGGAAGAGAGCCTTTAAGATTCTGTTTTGCTCTACTAAATTACAGACTTTTTATAGTCGAAAAACAATAAGCATAATGGGAGCCTGTAATCTGTATATTTCAGTCATTTCTATTTTTGAAAGAAAAAAATCTTCATGAGGGCTTCACCCTAAATAAATCGGGCAGACTCAGGAAAAATGTGACAAAGGGAATTTATTGCTACATACATGGTATAAGAATTGCATGCCCCCTTCTCCTCCCTATGCCTATCTACTGTTCCCATCCCCAGGCAATCCAATATAGGTTAAACATGTGCACTTCTTCTAAACATATTTCCATATTTATTATGCTGTGCAAGAAAAATCAGATCAAAAGATGAAAGAAAAAAAAACCATGAGAACAAAAAAACCAAGCAAACAACAACAAAAAGTGAAAATATTATTCTTTGATCCATATTTGATCTCCATAGTTCTCTTTCTGATTGTGAATGGCTCTTTCCATCACAAGTCTGTTGGAATAGAACACTAATTTCTAAGGGAGATCAAAGAACATATGGCTGTTATGCTTATCTTGTATGTAGGGCAGTTTCCCTAAGAGAAAGTTATCAATTTACTCATACAGTCCCCTGTCACATACCCAACCTGTGGTATGAGCAGGCTGTCACATACATATGGAATGGAAATCATGATTATAATCAGATTTATGTGGTGGTGGTGGATAAATTCTTCAATAATATTATTGAGCTCATTAAATGAGCGTCCCATTGTTCCCAGAGTATCCCATTGTTCTCAGTCCTGCTCATCAGGCCTAAAAACATACCTTCAGAAGGTCATCCCCACCCTCTCCTTCCCCTTTTCCTCACTACTTCTGTCCAGAGAACTATGGATATTCTACATGCACACAAAGTCAGAACTGGACCACTCCTCAGCTCCACCTCTAAGGGATAAAATTAGCATATCAGTGATTCAAGACACCTATTTTTTCTAAATTTTTCCTATAAATTTATTTTCCTGCTCCTGGTTTTTTGTTAACTTTTTTTGGAATTTAGCCCACTTTAATTGGCATTACAATTATAATAAACTTTGCCCCTTGCCTTGGAGATGAGTCTGAGCCAGCAAATTCTTTTGAGACACTTCATGACAGTAGTCTGGTACCCCAACATTTTGGGGGTCCCTTGAACCCCAACACTATGAGATCATTACTGTACTGTTTTTAAATGTGTCTGAGATTTTAAAGACATTCATAAAGTCATGAGAAGAGAAATGAAATTATCTTATAATTGTAGCTTTAATAGTATCCTTAATCAGTCCATTATGAGCATTGAATGCAGTGCTGAATTTTCTGGCTGTATATGCAACCTGATAAATATATTTTCTCTCATATGATAAGACATTATTGTGAATAATACATTTCTTCACACAAAATTTTAAAATAGATTTTGTTTGAATAAATCATAGAAATCAATATGATTTTTCTAACTGAATCTTCCGCAATGCATAATCCTTCAATACATTGAAAAAAACTTAGATAAAAGTGTGATAGTTGATGAGGTCTTCAATATTAGGTGTAGTTAGCAGAAGAATTGATTCCTAAGGCAGACAGGGAGAAGGGACTGATAAAGATCAGTTTAACTCCATGGTCTCATCCTTTGAGAAGGTGGTCCAGTCTGAAATCTAAGTTATATCAAACCTCTGAGACCTGCCCTCTGTAGGGGTCTTGAGCAGTCTCATCTTGCCCTGCCCTATAAGAAATTCCAGAAAACTCAGTCCCTAAGGTTAAATTTTCCCTATAAAATGTTTTTATGGGCCATTCCATGGTTGCTGCCTTCTTTTGGATCAGCCCACCATGGCACTCTGCCTTGTGGTGTCTTTCTCCTTACCCAACCCCTCCATGCCATGTGGTATCTCCCCTAACTTACTATGCTTCCCAACCCCACTTCTCCTTCTTATAGTGAATTAACTCTTTTAGGATGCTAATTCCCTTTCAAGATTTGTCCTGCCAGCTAAAGACATATCCCAAAATGCAAGCAAACAACAAAAAGGATGAAAATGCTATGTTGTGATCCACACTCAGTCCCCCCAGCCCTCTCTCGGGATGCAGATGGCTCTCTCCATCACAAGTCTATTGGAATTGGCCTGAATCGCTTTATTGTTGAAAAGAGCCATATCCATCAGAATTGATCATGACATAATTTTGTTGTTGTTGATCTCTTGGTTCTACTCACTTCATTTAGCATCAGTTCTCTCCAAGCCTCTTTATATTCATCCTGCTGGTCGTTTCTTACAGAACAATAATATTCTATTATATTCATGTCCCATAACTTATTCAGCCATTCTCCAATTGATGAGCATCTACTCAGTTTCCAGTTTCTAGCCACTACAAAGAGGGCTACCACAAACATTTTTGCACATGTGGGTCCTTTTCCCTTCTTTAAGATCTCTTTGGAATATAAGCCCAGTAGAAATACTGCCCTTTTTGATAGCCCTTTGGGCATAGTTCCATATCTGTCTCCAGAATGATTGGATCAGGAACTTGTCTTTCATATACTTTCCCAACTCAATTTCATATTTACTATTTCTGGCATCTATATAATCCTTCATTTTGTCTGTAACCTATTCTTCTAAATTTGTCCATTGCCAAAGAGAATGGCCATTTTGAATTCTTCACATGACTGAATCCCAACTTTTGGTGCTTATTAGCATTTGGTGTCTACATCACCTACATTATGTTGGTTCTCAAACCTTATCATTTGGTACCAAATCATAAACCACATCACTAGTGACTAAGAGTTTTCCCCCCACTAGTTTTCCATTTATTAAGAAAAGGCATAAATAAGTGCTTTGTAAATTACTACCATCATTTTTTATTATAACTTTTTATTGATAGTACATATGCATGGGTAATTTTTTTACAACATTATCCCTTGCACTCACTTATGTTGTGACTTTTCCCTTCCCTCCCTCCACCTCCTCCCCTAGATGCCAGGCAGTCTTAGACATGTTAAATATGTTATAGTATATCCTAGATGCAATATATGTGTGCAGAACTGAACAGTTCTCTTGTTGCACAGGGAGAATTGGATTCAGAAGGTAAAAAATAACCTGGAAAGAAAAACAAAAATCCAAACAGTTCATACTCATTTCTCAGTGTTCCTTCTCTGGATGTAGCTGATTCTGTCCATCATTGATCAGTTACTACCATCATTTTTAATTCAAATTTTATTGTCATTTAAAATTGTCTTCAAAGCAGCTAGGTGGTGTGCTGAGCCTGGAGTCAGAAAGAACCATCTTCCTAAGTTCAAATATGGCCTCAGACACTTATTAACTATTACCTGGGCATGTCACTTAATCAACTGTTTGCCTCAGTTTTTTTTATCTTTAAAATGAGTTGGAGAAGGAAATGGCAAACCACTCAGTATTTTTGCCAACAAAACCCCAAATGAGGTCATGAAGAATTGGACATGACCAAACAATGACAACAAAAAGTTGTCTCCAGTTCCATAGTTGTATTTATTGAATATGATGCTCTTTTGGTTCTGCTTTAATCATTTTGCATAGAAGTTTTCCCATATTTCTTGGAATTCTTCATGTTCATAATACCATCAATATTTTATTTAATTAATATACCACATATCACAATTTATTAAACTATTTCCCAAATTTTGGGTGCAATTTGTTTTTTAATTTTAAAAGTTGCTATTATTAATATTTTCATTTATATAGATTTCTTTTTTGTGAATAACTTCCGTGGTGTATGAACCTAATACTGTGATCACTAGGCCAAAGTGTGTGAGTGATTTTGTAACTTTTCTTACACAATTCCAAATCACTTTCAAAAATAAGTGCCTGTTTTCCAACCTCTCTGCCAAAGATGAATTTTTCCAGCTTTACCAAGTTGATGGGCCTGAAGTAATATCTTGGATTTGTTTTAATTTTAATTTCTTGGAGTTTGTTTTGTTCATTCCCCATTTCTCCCCCATCACTGTATATCAATTTTGTATGTATCTCATATATTTTTTTTTTATTGAGGCAATTTGGGTTAAGTGACTTGTCCAGGAAGTGTTAAATGTCTGAGGCCAGATTTGAACTCAGATACTCCTGACTTCAGGGCTGGTGCTCTATCTACTGTACCACCTAGATGCCCCTCATACTTATTTTGTATGTTGCATTCTCCTGGTGGAATGTGGTCATTCTCCTTGAGTGAAGGAACTATCTCACTTTTATATTTGTATTCCCAGTGCCTACCTGACATCATGCCTGGGACACACAGTGGATGCTTTGCTGATTGACTATCAACATTTTTATATGTTTAAATTTTTAAGTCTTCCTATGGTTGCCAAATTTCAACTATGTGCTCTCTTTGAAATGTGTCTATGGTATTTCAAGGTGTATTATTTTGTACATAATGCCATAGGCAGTACCTGCTCTCCCTTTAGCACATAAGTTATTGCAGCTTGTTGTTGGTATTATTTTGTTGTTGTTGTTGTTTTATGCAAGGGACACAGAGAGTTTATTTTTTGTTCCACTTACCCTGGGCAACCAAAATCCTAGAGCCAGATTTTGAAATTTGTTTTAAATCTATTGATGTGACATAAATCCTATTTGGAACATTCTAGTTCTTATATTTTAGTATAGAGATGTTGAATTACTTGAGTGCTTTTGAGGAACTAGACCCATAGCATTAACTGAAGGAAACATGTGGAACTTAATTGCCTCCAGTAGTTTATTTAGGAAAGGATACCAGATTTTTGCTAAGTTTCTGAGTCACTTGGGGATGAAATAGTCTAGTAAAATTAGTGTAAACAGGACTTTGACACATTTTTTTAAACTATGAAATATTTAATTAATTCCAAAATTTAAAAAAAAATTAAAATTCCTGGTATTCAGACATAATTTTTCCAGTCTTCGAGTGAGGCACAGAATATCTATGCTTGAGAGTTTCTAGGTTTCTTATGTATTAATTCTTATGTATTAATAATTACTAATTAATTATTACTATTATAATGGGGGGGCAGGGAGGGAGGGAGGGGGAGAGAGACAGACAGATAGACAGACAGACAGAAACAGAGAGACAGAGAGACATAGAAAGACAGAGACAGAGACACAGAGACAGAGAGAGGAGAGAAAGAGAGAGGGAGAGAGAGAAGGGGAGAGAGGGGCAGAGAGAGAGAGAGACATAGAGAGACAGAGAGAGGAGGGGGGGGAGAGAAGGGGAGAGAGGGGGGAAGAAGAGAGAGGGAGGAAGAAGGAGGAAGGGGGAAAGAAGGGAGGGTGAGGGAGAAGAGAGTACGTTTCACTTACACCCCTGGCTAAGAGCTTCACGTTTCCCTTCCATGTTAATTGTTACTCTTTTTTTGCAGATCTAGCAAATATCTCAAGGTCTTTGGCAAAACTTTCACACTGTTGAAAGATGACCTCTGAAGTGACTATCATGGTTTGTTTGCTGAACTCTATCTCTTTGTCAGATGCAGCTTCCTGGCAAACAGAGCCAGTAGTGTTGTGGACTGCTGTTTTTAGACACTGGGTCAGTGAAAATTTCTGCTGATCCTTATCTCCTCCTCTTCCTCTTCCTCCCTCTTCATCCTCTTCCTCCTTCTCTTCCTCTTCCTCCTCCTACTTCTTTTCTTCCTTCTCTTCTTCTTTCTCCTTCTCCTCTTCCTCCTCTTCTTTTTCTTCTTCATCTTCTTCTCTTCTCCTTTTCTTCCTCTTCCTCCTCCTCCTTCTCCTCTTCCTCCTTCTTCTCCTTTTCCTCCTCCTCTTCCTTCTCCTTCTTCTGCTTCTTTTTCTTTTTCTTCTTCTTTCTTCTCCTCTCTGTCTCAATCTGTCTCTCTCCTCCCTCTGCCTCTCCTTGTCTCTCTCCCTCCCTCCTTCCCCCTTGCTCCTTCTTCCCCCTCTCTCTCCCCACTTCCTTCTTCCCTCCCTTCCTCCTCTCTCTCTCTCTCTGTCTCTGTCTTTCTGTCTGTCTCTGTCTCTCTTTGTCTCTTTCTGTCTCTGTGTCTCTGTCTCTGTCTCAGTCTGTCTGTCTGTGTCTCTTTCTCTCTTTGTCTCTGTCTTTCTGTCTGTCTCTGTCTTTGTCTCTTTCTGTCTCTGTGTCTCTGTCTGTCTCTGTCTCGGTCTGTCTGTCTGTCTGTCTCTGTCTCCTTCTCTCTCTCTCTGTCTCTCTCTCTCTGTCTCTGTCTCTGTCTCTCTGTCTTTCTCTCTCTCTCTCTCTCTCTCTCTCTCTGTCTCTCTGTCTCTCTCTCTGTCTCTGTCTCTCTCTCTTTCTCTGTCTCTCTGTCTCTCTCTCTCTGTCTGTCTCTGTCTCCTTCTCTCTCTCTCTGTCTCTCTCTCTCTGTCTCTGTCTCTGTCTCTCTGTCTTTCTCTCTCTCTCTCTCTCTCTCTCTCTCTCTGTCTCTCTGTCTCTCTCTCTGTCTCTGTCTCTCTCTCTTTCTCTGTCTCTCTGTCTCTCTCTCTCTGTCTCTCTCTCCCCCCCGCCCCTGCAGTGGTGCTAGCAGTTGGGAAGGGGAAATTGTTTGCTTTGTTTTTAAAAAAGTAGGAGGACAGAATTTCAGGGGGCTGAGGAAGCAGTAGTTGGCATAAAGAAAACAAAGCCACACTCAATATCTTATGGCAGACAAGCATTAGAGAATCAGATCATACCTGAAATATTAGATGCTTAATTGATTCAATGCCCTATACAAACATCTTTCCTTTGGGTAAGAACATCTTGAAAACTGCATTTTAAAAATGATTATGAAAGCAGTATTTTGCTTTGTGAGTGGTTATATTATGAATAAAATTCTAAGGCTGATTTCCATAAGTGATATAGGAAAATAAACCTTTTATTTTATAATGAGGCATGTATGCTGTAATGGATAAAATGCTGGACTTAGAGTCAAGAAGGCATAGTTTAAAATCTCTCTTCAGATACTTACTAGCTCTATGTCTGTGGGCAAGACATTTAATCTTTCTTTGCCTTAGTTTCCTTACCTGTAAGAGGACTTGGACTCAATTATACTCTAAGGTCCCTTCTAGCTCAAAATACATCATCCTATAATTCTATAATTATTCTGGATCAATAGTGGTTCTTCACGGTCAGATATGTTGCTAAGAACATAGTCATAATGACATCAATGCACCTATTGATGTCAATTAGGATCAGTTTTGCTTATCCTAGGACTAAAGTCCAAGTAAACTAAAGTTTAGCCATTTGTAAACAGAGGAACTGGATTAGATGATCTTTAAGGCCTCTAAAATATAGATTTGGGGGCTACAAACCTACATCTTCTAAATTCTGGCAAGTGGCTTCAAACATTGGAGATATATGGAGTCTTAGGGGAGAACTGGCACCTCTGGTGTGAGGGCTTGCAGAGGCTTTTTCAAGGCTGCTCACTCACCTTTGGTGTCCAGTTTTACTCAATTTACACCTGTGGCTCCAAGAAGCTGTATATATCCTGTGCCATGGCCACACCTTGATACAGCTTTCAGAGCAGAAAACTGACACGCTTCAGACCATTGGTGAGTTAGGGGGATGTCCACCCCTTGCATGTGCAGATACCCCTCTCCCCAGGCCACTTGTGGAATGAAAGCATGAGAACAATTTGTTACAATGGACATGGAGGTGGCTAAAGTAGGTGCTGTGGAGTACTTCAGGTTTGGTTATTCCTTGAAGGCAAAGTCATTCCCTATATCTAGGGCCACCCCCAGGGATCCTGACTTTTGTCTTGCTGCTGGACTTCATTAACTCTAGAAGAGAGAATGAAGCTCACAACTTTGTGCAACTGTGCCTCATTTAAATCCAGTTCACTGGTAAGTGAAGACATCCCCCTTATGATGTGATTGGTTCTCTTTGAAACAAAGTAGTTTACCTGTAAGAGGAACTGGACTCAATTATACTTTATTTAAGGATAGTAAATTTACTATCATCATTAGTCAATAAGTCAATCAAAAAACATTTATTAATCACCCACTATGTATCTGGTACTATGTTAAATATTGGAGATGTAGAAACAAAAATGGAACAGTTTATTATTAATAAACTTACTGAGTATCTGCTATATAGAGAGCAATGGATACAAAGACCTATGGTTCAAAAGTTCCTGTCTTCAAGGAGAGGGGGGGGGGAAAGTAATCCATAGACAAATATAAAGAACACAAAGTAGAGAGCGAGGGACAGATGATACAGTGAATAGAGCATTAGCCCTGGAGTCAGGAAGAAATGAGTTCAAATTAAGCCTCAGACACTTAGCTGTGTGACTCTGGACAAGTCACTTAACCCCAATTGCCTCACCAAAAAATAAAACAAAAAAAAATTGCAAAAAAAACAAAGTAGATAGTGATAAAATGAATGTTCACATTAAGTTTATTTCAGAGGGCATAGAAGTCATGAGACTTTTTGCATTCATAAAGAGGCAGTTGTTAAGTTAAATAATTTTTAGGCTCTTCTGTGATATAATGGATAATGCCTTGAACTAGTAGTGATGAGAGAGCACTGGCCCTGGAGTGGAAGATCTGAGTTCACATCCCATTATTGATCATAATTGCCTACATGGCCATGGACAAGTCACATATATTTTTCTGGGGCCTGAGCTTCCTCATCTATAAAATTCAGGGTTTGGAGAGACAGATGTTTTAATTCCTTCCCAGCTCTAGAATCTTGATCCTGCCTACTGTTATGGATGACTGTTGATAAATTGTGTTTCATTTTTTGATAACTATGAGCACAGAACTCTACATGGCTTAGAGGTTACTAAGAAATGGTCTCTTTGACTTTTGACTCTGAAATTTAAGTTTCCATTCCTGTTTCACAAAAGGTCAGATGCCATTGTCACTGGGGAATTGAACAGGGCATGTTGAAAGGGGGCCTTTCTAATTCTGGTCAACCTTATGTTTTAGCTCAGAGCCTGGGTGTTTTAGAGAGGATAAAGTCTGCTGCTTCTGATCATTGTATGACTCAGTGCTGACAGGGACCCGGCACTTTGAGGATGATAAAGCAATCCTGGATGGACTCTTGACTCTGAAGAACTGATGACTCAGTGGACTTTTAAAAAAGCAGGGTCTCTGACCCTGACTTTCTCTTCTAGTCTCCTCTTTCTAGCTGTGAATTTTGTTAGGGCTGTTTCAAACTATTCTTGTATCGGGTAGAAAAAAGGAAAGCTCTCTTTCCTTATCCCATTGGCCATATGGTCATGAGCATATAGAAGCTAAAGCTCATGTTCTAAGTGAGCCTGACCCTGAATTTTGGGCTTCTTTTGTTGTGTCTGTTATATTCTGATCTCATGGGAATGAATATTAATCTCAAGGTAGATGTATCCAGGCTGGAAGGTCATAGCTTGTGGGTATTTGGATTGCTGCTGATTAGGAGAGGGGTCTCCAGCAATGACTCCAGCACTTTTATTTTATTTTATTTTTATTTTTATTTTTTTCTTTGGCATCCCAAAAATATTTTATTTTATTTTATTTTAATTAAATAACTTTTTATTGACAGAACCTATGCCAGGGTAATTTTTTACAACTTTATCCCTTGCACTCACTTCTGTTCCGATTTTTCCCCTCCCTCCCTCCACCTTCTCCCCAAAGATGGCAAGCAGTCCTATACATGTTAAATAGATTACAGTAGATCTTGGATACAAAATGTGTGTGCAGAACCGAACAGTTTTCTTGTTGCTCAGGGAGAATTGGATTTAGAAAGTATAAATAACCTGGGAAGAAGAACAAAAATGCAAGCAGTTTACATTCATTTCCTAGTGTTCTTTCTTTGGGTGTAGCTGCTTCTGTCCATCCTTGATCAATTGAAACTAAGTTAGATCTTGTCTTTGTTGAAAAAATCCACTTCCATCAGAATATATCCTCATACAGTACTGCTGTTGAGGTATATAATGATTTCCTGGTTCTGCTCATTTCGCTCAGCATCAGTTCATGTAAGTCTTGCCAATCCTCTCTGTATTCGTCCTGCTGGTCATTGCTTACAGAACAATAATATTCCATAACATTCATATACCACAATTTACTCAACCATTCTCCAATTGATGGGCATCCATTCATTTTCCAGCTTCTGGCCACTACAAACAGGGCTGCCACAAACATTTTGGTACATACAGGTCCCTTTCCCTTTTTTAGTATCTCTTTGGGGTATAAGCCCAGTAGAGACACTGCTGGATCAAAGGGTATGCATAGTTTGATAACTTTTTGGGCATAGTTCCAAATTGCTCTCCACAATGTCCAGCATTTTTAGAGAAAGACAAACATGACCCTGGATTTGAAGTGAATTGTAAAACGATTAACCAGCAATCTCACAAATTGTAGGATCGTGTTTCAATCATCAGAATTGGGTTAGTTGTTGCTAACTTTGTATTTGGAAGAATAGTTACCAGACTACAATGTAGAATGTCTGTTTTTTTCCTCTTTTGCTCCAATAGGGCAGAAACTGACTTGAAAGCTTATTTTATGCTATACAAGTTTCTTTCTAATTTCTAATTATTAAATTTTCCTTTGGTGGCTATAAAAATTCATTTGCTTTCATTGCTATTGATTTATGCTTTGTCTTATTTGCAAAAAGGGTAGGGCTGCATGAGAGAAGAACAATGTTTACATGTTGGTATGTGGAGATACAGAAAAGACTGAAGTTTGAATTCTGTTCCAAAACTTGTCAAGTTTTCTCCTTACTAGGGACTGATTCAAAGTGAGAGGCAGAATTCTATGATTTTAATATATTTCTGAATAAATTTTCCAAAAGGCAGAATTAAGATGAAAAGCCTTCTCTCCCTTATGCCTTAAGCTAAAAATGAGTCAGACCACTGTTCTGCTATTTAGAACAAAGGTTGGGCTATTTGGACACATCTTCCTCAATTTCCCCACATGTGAACAGAGAAATCTCTCTTAGGAGTGGAATCCAGGTTAAGGATTAGGGAATTATTAAGGAATTAAGAAATAGGGACTGCCCAATGGGAAGGGAAAAGATGTGGCTTGAGAAAATTAAATTGATTCTGTATCATTTTGTGTTGTATCAATTAATCGATTTTGTCCTATAACTGCCTAAGTCATGTTTCTTTGTCTCTTAATATAATTCCGAAATTCAGCTGGCTTGTTAAGTTTAGAAATCCATTTCTTCTTCTAATCACTGATTCTATTCTTGTCTCAAAGAAATCTGCTCCCCTTGAGGGATACAGGTAGACACCAAGAAATCTGGTCCAGTGTCTCTTATCTTGCAGGTGAACTTAAACAATAAACATTTCTTAGTCAATTTACCCTCCAAGTTAGTTGAAAGAAAACTTGTTATCTCTTCTAACTTTAGCTCCTGAAAAACTCAGTGTCATGTTTGATACCTTTGAAGGCCTACAAGCTGACCTGGTACATTTGCATAAGATATAATATCTACTCTTGCCTATCCTTACTCAACTAAAGGAGATCTTATCTTTTTCCTAGGAGCCAGAGCATCTGACTTGGTCCACTATCAACAGCTTCAGGATGCATATGGATTCCATATATCAATAAGTGTCTCTCTAAGACAGAGAAGGGTGTTTGCTGGCTTCTCATGAGTGTTAGACCATTTTTTTTGATGTTACCATTCATGTTGTTCTTAGACCCATGATGCTGCCAATTTTATAACCAACTGTATTATTTTCCTCACCCACCCTGTTCTATTCATTGTCCTATTCCTATAAAAAGGAGCAGCGCCTCCTCCTCTGGGTCTTTTAGCCTAACTGAGGAAGCTATTTGACCTAATTTATTAACAGGTTTGTGCCCTTCTACTAAACTGATAAAAACTCAGAATTCTGTGTCTCAGTTTATCTTTATAAAATTCTATTGAAACAGATTGGTCCTGGCCAACAATGTCCAAGTTTTAAAGGTGAGTGCCAGAGGAAGGAGGACTTTTTTCCCTCTTGGATTCAGTTTCTACTTCAAATCTATACTTAGCTACACAAATGTGTTACATACAGTGAAGAAGGTCAAAATGTGTTGAACTAGACAACATTCTCTTGTTCTCTTCAGCTTTGTCAATGACTGTTAACTCAGTTGGAAGGATAACATTCAATAAAGAGGGTGGTATTCTCTTTTCTGAAAACAAATAACAGATTGATAGAAAAACTGATTAGAGACTATTTATTTAAGTTGCCTAAGCATTTTGAGTTTTCTGCCTCAAAAGCAATGTAGCCATGTTTCTCATGCTAATGAACTTTCCCAGAGTTCTTCAGGTGAACAACTCCTAGCTTACCCATACTTATACTCTCAAGAGCCTAGAATCACAACAACAATGATGTAGTAGGATTTAGTAGGATGAAAGCCTTGAATCCTCATCCTTTACTTGAGGTCTTCAAAGGAAAGGTAGGCAACTATCTGACGGGAGTATTGTGCAGAAGAGTTCTGTATAGGTGGGAGGCAGCTCCTCTCTGCTTCTGAGTGATTATATATTGCATTTCCCTACCATCAAGATGGAAACAGTCTCTTTCCATTGGCTGCTTAACCTGAACTGATCATGTCATATAAAACTACCAAATTGGACAGTCTCATTTTATGGTAGTATCCAGTAAGAACAAGGTTTTGTACACTTGAAACAAGGCCACCATGAACTGAGGTGTGTAGGGAAAGGCTCTTTTGGGTTCTTTGGCCCCAAGAATTAGGCTTAAGGTTTTATTTGTAATGTTCAATTAAAGGCACAAATAGTGGAATCCCTGTATCCTAGAGCTTCAACCTAAAGGTAAGATTCCAGACTGGATATTGCTGCCAGCCCATTGGAGAATTTTTAAAAGGCCAGGGTACTAGGATACAAACCCAGAGATACTTCAAATTTGACGGGTCCATGTCCACCAGTTTTATAGGGACTGAGTTAAGTTATGAATCCAATGTCCATTCTGTAGCCAAAGAAGATTATATTTTCCTTGGTATGGGAGTGGGAAGAGAAAAGTATATACTTTTTTTCTTTTTTATAAAACTTTAAAAATAAATGTTCCTTTGTAAAAATTGATCTGATTGTTAAATGATTAACTTAAAACGGGGACTTTTAAAATTAGGGGAACACAATCAGTGAGGGCTTGAGCCTGTGTCAGTCTCAACCACCTTAAGAATATAGGAGAACTTGAGGGAAGGGTGAAATGGGCCAGAGTAGTCACTGTTAAGGAGGTGGGCTTTCTTGTGTCATTCTACTCTAAAGTACACTTACATTTCGGAAGGAAGAATAGGCGATTGGAAGCATTTCTCTAGAAAATCTGTTCCTGTCCCCACTCAGGTATAAGACAATTAAAAATTTCCATGCTGTGAATGAAGCCTGAAACTCCGCTTTTAAGAATTATGTCCATGGTTGTGTGAATGATGAGTTGGGGAGGTTACTATGGTAACCGTCACTGTGCCGAGCTCCCAGATGAGAAAGATGAATCAGCAGAGGACAAAAAGGTTGAGATCTCATCGAATTCTTACCACTTTTGAGGAGCTGAGGTGATGGTTGTTGTCATTTGTTCTCCAAGAGGACCAAAATGACATCATTTGTTAGAGTCAAGTCCAACTGTGGCTGATCAGACCAATGTGACCTCAGCATCCTTCAGCAGGTCAGGCACAAACAATCTAAGCGAACATTGGAGAGACTTCTCCTAACTCTGCGCATCTCGTGTTTCTTCTGAGCTAATTCAATTCTGCTTTGTTCATAGAACACAGCACCCTCCCTCTGACGAGGGCACACCATGCTGGGCAATCCTGTCAGTGTTTCCTATGTCAGTTATAAAGTTAGGGTCTCCTGGTGTCGCCTTTTCTGATCGCCTTGTGAGCACTACATAAAATACTCTGTTTGGTATATTTGGATTAAAGTTGTTTTCAATGAACTCAGGCGAGAAAGCTAGGTGGTGCAGTAGATAGAGCCCTGGACCTGAGGCAAGAAGACGTGAATTCAAATATGGCTTTAAGATATTTCCTACTTCCTCTGGACAAGTCGCTTAATCTCTGTCTGCTTCAGTTTTCTTATCTGTAAAATGAGATATCAATAACACCTGCTTCCCAGAATTGTTGTGAGGGTCAAATGAGAACATTTGTAGTGCACTAAGCAAGTGGCTGACGTGTAGTAGGCCTTTAAAAATTGCTTGTTCCCTTCCCTTCCCACAGAGTATGTCATGCCTTTGGTCTCGTCTACAGATGGAGTCTTAGTGAAAGCCCTGAAGAATTTTATTTAACTGTCAGTGTCTAGATTAGGAGCTCTTAACTCATCGGCCACGAATGTTAAAAAATTTTTTTGATAACTATATTTTGATAGAATTGGTTTCCTTTGTAATTCATTGTATTTTAGTAGATGAATTTAAAAACGTTATTCTGACAAGGGGTCAATATGTCACTAGACCACCAAAAGGGTCCATAAGATAAAAAAGGATAAGAAATTCTCACCTAGATCTCTGACCAACAGAGATAAGGAAACATAAGTGTGTCTTTGGAGACTTTGTAATGAAAAACATCATCTTTTACTTTAACAAAATTATCACATAAAAATTGTAAAATATTTTATCAATAAATAAATATGCTGTATTTTATTATATGTTTAAGATTTTTATATTATAAAATTGTAATTAATTCTTATTTCTTATTTGAATAATATAAAAAGATATATATATATTTATGTGGGAGTTGAGCTCAAAGATAGACAGTAATTTTGACAATTGCTTTATGTCCCTCCATAGAGGTGCATAGCAAAGTTTTGAAAATTCTGGATTAAAGGGACAATCTAGAATTTCATGGTTGAGAGTCAAAGAAGATTGATTGATGAAGGAGGTGATTAAACAGTTTTGTCCTTGAAAAGGATTGATGGAAGGAAGAATAGTAGTAGCTATCTCTGTTAACCAATAAATCAATCTGTGGCTAGACTTTGGTTATGTTAGGAGAAGAAATTATAAGTTTTGTGCTTTAGTATTTTGTTACTCTTAGTTTTCTAGTAAAATTTGCTCTTAAACTTGTCTCAAATATATTTTGAAGAAAAAGGGTGATCTGCTCCTATATCAGGACAGAGAAAGAAATTCAGGGAAGAATATGCTCATATATATTTAACATTGACTCTCCACACACAAAAAAATGTACTAACAATGCATGTTTAAATTAATCTATATTATTAATAGTTTCTCCATCACTTTCTTAATAGATAATAATTAAAAAAACAAAAATAAAACTCAATAAATCAAGCCCTGATCTGTAGACCTTGTGGATTTCCAAGATATATGATTATGTCTGTATATGAATCTGATATATTCCAAAATACATATCTATATATATATATATATTCTGATATATTTATATTTATTTATGTATGTGTATACATGTATATAAAGCTTCACTGAAAAGTTAATAATCAGTTCTTCCAAGAGGTTAGAGATGGCTCCAGTACATCCCTGCATCTAGGTATTCTGGGAAACCAGTTATGGCACCAGCAATAGCTTCCCACTGCAGTTCTTAGGATAAAGCTGTGCTATATTTGACTCCTAAGAAACTTGATAACACCACAAGGAGAACTTGGGATGGGGAAGTGAGTTTAGCTAGAATTGCTTATCTTTTACTTAATGTGATTTCTCATGGGGATGCACCTTCCAACTCCTCTTCATTTTCTAAGCTCTTATCCTAAATCCCATCTACCTAAAATATTCCCTCTTCCTATTTTCTTCCATCTCCTTTTGTGACTTGTGTGGAACAAACTAAATTTCACTAAGAAATTTGGCTATTATGCAGTTATCTAAAATCTGAGATAGGAACAGAGAAGAGAATTGTGTCACAAACTTTCAGACTTGAAAGAGACCTTAGTGTCCATCTAGTTCAACTCATTTCTGAAAAGAATTTATACCCTAATCAACAAATAATCATTTAGCCTTTGCTCAAAGAACACTGAGAGGGGTGAACCTGCAATCTGTTGAGGTAACCCAATCCACTTTTGATTACTTTAATTTTTAGAAATTTTTTCCTAACTATACAATTTCAGTTAAGTATCAAGCCTTAATTTTTATCTTTGCTTTTAGTTTTGTCCTGCGGAACCACATAAAGAAAGTCTAATCTGTTTTCCACTTGGCATTCTTGGTTAGTAAAATACTAGAAAACTTTTATCATGTCCCATTGAAATACTATACATCTCCAGTTCTTTTAATTGATCTTCAAAGAGCAAGAACTCGGTGTTGGACAACATTCTAGTTTCTCTCCTTTGAGTCACCTTCCATTTACAAATGTCCTTTCTAAAATGTGATGGCCAGAGCTGAATATATTATTTCAGATGTTGTCTAAACAGGTCAGAGTACAAGGGGATTTTCATTTTCTTATTAGTTGAAGTTAGGCTTCTCTGTCTTTTTTTTTTAATTAAAATTTATTTTAAAAAATCAATTAAAATCCACCTTCTTTGTCTATTTCTCATTTCCTCTCTATCACTTCTCCCACATTGAGTAAGAAAGGAAAACAGACCTGATACAAACATGCACAGTCCATCAAAACATGTTCCTGACTTGGCCAAATCCAAAAAAACATTTGTCTCAATCTATATCCTGAGTCCATCATCTTTGTGTGAATGTGTTAAGAGGTGGATAGATATTATGCTTTTCACTAGAGCATAACGTTGCATTAGATTTCTTTGATGCCTTAAAATGCAATTGGCTTAGATGCACTGCTTCCAAGCCACGTTTTCCATATTTGATACTTGAAAAGTTGATTTTTTGAACCCAAGAATAGGGTTTTACATTTATCTTTATTAAGATTCTTCTAATTTGATTTGGCCCAGGTTTCTGCCGTTCAACATTGTTTGGAAACCTAAATCTGTCATCCAGTATGAGCTTTTCCTGGGGGTTTATGGGATGTTCAGTGAGAACTAGCTCCTCTGATGTGAGGGCTTGCAGAGCTCTTTTCAGAGATGCTCATATATCTTCAGTTCTCATCTGAAGCTCTGTAACACACACAGTGACCAAACCCTAATAAAACTATCCCAGACAGATGGGCTACAGCAACCTGTCTGTGATTGGGGGAGGGAGTATCTATTCCAAGTATGTGAAGACTTCCTCAGGTGGAATAAACTGATAAGAGCAATTTGTTGCAATGTTCATGAAAGCACTGTGGGGCAGGTACTGTGGAATGCTTAGAGCTTGCTCAGTCGGATATAGTGGATGCCAATCATCCATTGTATCCCATGTAATCACTGGTCAGTCGTCTTCATTTTTATATATTTTTTTTAATGTACAGAAGAGGGAATACACAAGGCATACACATATTTAGGTGGGTTTACACCTGTTTACAAATGTTAACTTTTTTTGTATCTCATAACAAATTAGGTTCACAGTAAATCACAATGCTTGATTTTAGGTTGCAAATGGATTGCAAATTTAGATTGCAAATTTAGGCTGCAAATTATTCCAATCTCACCTCTAACTGCCATGTCAATAGTTCCCAGAGAAAGATTAAAGTGTAATCCTGTTAAGGGAGGGATATACTATTCTTACTTGCCAATGAAGTTTATGAACTCCTACTAATATATTTCCCATCTTTATCAAATCTGCCAGAAATAATGATTACATCATTGATTTTTTAAAAACTGGATATCCTTTTTTCCCCCCAGGTTGAAAGAATAAGAGCTATCCGTGGGCCAAGTCTTACTCTGATAAGTGCAGAAGTTTTGACCTGTTGTATTTCTGACTTCAGCTCAATTATTTCTCCTTTAGCAATTTAAAAACATTATAATTAAAAGGATATTAAATATTAAATAAGGAAAAAGCCAGATAATCAAAACTTCACAGTTACCCAAAATAAAGCAAAAATAGGAATGATCAATATTTCATTATACAAAAGAAACCTTTGTCACATGTTCCCACCAATGTACATTGTCTTTGTGAGAGAGAGTGGGCACATACTTAAAGAAATCTAACAGAGAGGCATATAAATTTTGATTTTTATCTTGCCACTAGATTTTGATGATTCTGAAAAAAAGAGTGAGACTGAAGATTTTGTACAACTCTGCTTCACTTAAACGTAATTCACACGGGTCAAGATTTCATCCCATTGATTACACTGGTCCTCTTGAAAAAGTGAAAAAGCTCTCCCTGACAGCTCTGTGTCAGTAGGTCTTTATTGTTTTGATTTGTCCCATGTCTCTTAGTTCAGAAGTGTCTAAACATTCCTCTTATTGGATGTATTCAGCAACACTCTCAAGTGGGACCAGAACCAGATTAAAATATAATTGGGGAATACGTTAACAAAATAAAAATGCAATAGAAAATAAATGATAATATTCAATGTTCTAAGTCAATAAAAAGCCCACAAGGATTCTTATCTATGGTTTAGTGGTCCCTATTTCTATTTGAGTTTGACACTACAATTTTATAACACATTGAAGAACTGATTGTTTGCAGAATCCATCAACTCACTATTGGAAGTCATCTCTTATACAAGGAAAAAATATGAACATTGGAGAGAAATGTTAAGGGAGGGAAAGAGATAGAACCTGAACTGAATTTCTGGGTATTCAGAGATCTTGAGAAGGAACAGCAAACTACTTCAGTATTTTTGGCAAGAAAACCTCAAATGGAATCATGAAGAATCAGACAGAATTGAAATTCAATGAACTGGACAGGACTGAAACTCAACAACAGAAGAAGAAGAGTCAGCATCTATAATAATGTTTTAAGGTTTGCAAAGGATTTTACAAATATTGTCTCATATTATTCTCATAACCCTGAAAAACAAATGATATTATTATTATTCCCATTTTACAGATGAGGAAACTGAGTCAGACAGAGACTCACCCAGGACCACACAGTAAGTATCTAAGGCTATATTTGAACTCAGGTCTTCTTGACTTCAGGTCTATTACTCTATCCACACAGGAAGAGAATTCATGACTTTTTAGTAGACAATAGAATAGCCAATCTAAGAACACAATGAAGATGATGTACTCCTCCTTCTTCTCCCTCTTCTCCTTTTCCTAATCCTTCTCCTTCTTCTCTTCTTCCTTCTCCCTTTATTTTTCATCCTTTCCCACTTCATCCTCTCTCTCCCCCTCTTCCTTCACTTTTCTTTCTTTTTAAAATCCCATTGAATGGGATATAGTGGCAATCTCCTATAGATCAAGTTTTTCAGCAGAGTGATCATTTACTCCATCCCTAAGCTGTTGTTGAGTTTCAGTTCTGTCCAGCCCATTGAATTTCAGTTCTGTCTGATTCGTCATGACCTCATTTGGAGTTTTCTTGGCAAAGATACTGAAATTTGTTATTTCCTTCTTCAGCAATTCAGTTCAGGCTCTTGCTCTCTCCTCCCTTAACATTTCTTTCCAATGTTCATACTTTTTCCTTGTATGAGAGATGACTTCTAATAGTAATTTGAGAGCTTTTTCAAGCTTTTATCTATGTGGATTTCTATTCTTTCTTACCTTGAACTTTCTTCCCCATCTGCCTCAATCCAGAAAGGAAGATTGTTTTGAATGTTTGGGGGGTTAGGCATGAGTCCTTTGCAACTTTTTGGAGATTAAATAGGGACCATTATCTTGTTTGGTAACTGTGATCCCTTTACAAACTGTGATCTTTTTCTCTCTCAGACTTCTACTAGGGCTCCTCTCTCTTCTTCCAGAAGAGCATCTTATTATTTGTAGCACACAAAACTTTGGCTAGCATTTAGTATATTCACATCCACAACTCTGCCTTTGTTTTAACAACCAAAGCCTTTTCATACTTTCCATGATATTCCCCCCTCCCCCCGTCCCTGATTATGAAGTATTTGTCAAGAAAGTAGATGGAATGTAGATGGAATGCATTCCTTTCTTTAATTAAAAATATTAGCAATTAGTTCTGAAGATCCTTTGCAAAGTGAATTGTAAATATCAAATTCTGAACCACTTCAGAGGTGCAGGAGAAGCCAGTCACAATGATAGACTTCCTAGTGATGTAGCTGGAGTCTGGAGAACACAGGGAGAAGATCATCTCTGCACATTCTTTTATATTTAGGCTCAGAAGCTAAAGATAGCAGAACTTCTTCTGTGAAGAGAAGGAAAATAGAGTGAGAAGAATCAGCTTCTAGAATTTGTAAGGTAAGTAGAAGATGATGATGAAGGAATAAGAGGGAATCGAGTTGGGGGAACTAATTATCATGACTGTCCTTGGATTCTAATCAACCATTACAATACACTTGTTTTCATTCTCCATAGAGTGATCACTGGTCTAGCAGGTCATATCCCTCTCTGCTAGAGAAAGTTTCTAGAGTTAGCAGGGGAGAATCACATTTGAAGATAATTATGTCCACTGACATCTATGTTTTCAGCTCCCACTTAAATCTTTGCCAAATATGGGCTTCAGCTCTCAGCTCTGTCTTCTGCAAGAATCTACTAGTAGACTCCTAAATAACTAGTTTAATTTAGTTATCTTAGGTATTAACCACTTAGGTAAACTACTTAGCTACTCCTTATTTGTTTTCTTCTCTTTCTTCTCCTACCTTTAAATGTAGGTATGAACAAGGTTTTGTCCTTAAGCTTACTTCTTTTTATTACTTCTCTAGCTATAGTGATCTTATCCGTGAAAACACTCACCATTCTTCCCATTGTGTCCTCATGAAGAAAAAAGAAGTCCATTTGTATTCTACAAATAAAAGGGAACAAGCTAGATTACACTGTGATTTAGCTACTCCTGTTTTTACATAGGTGATTCTGAATCTTCAGCTACTCAACTTTCTTCACAAACTCCAGATCACATTTCTAGCTGTCTATGGACATCTTTACCCAGGAGCACCTCAAACTTAACACTTTCAAAGACACACTCATCACCTTCCAACCTCCAACCCTCGTTCTCTTTTTTGTCTTCCTTTTATTGATTTTTTTCTCTGAATGGTACTGCCTTCATCACAACAATGAAAGCAGTTTCTCTTTCATTCTCCCCATTCATTGACCACTGTTCCCCCTTCATTGTCACTCCTGACAATTAATATTGTGACATTCTCTGGCCTTAAGGATGGATGTTCTGTTCAAAGTTTCTTATATCTCTTGTCTTTTTTTCTATTCCCACTCTAAGGTAGTAGTTTATGGGAGATCCCCACTATCTTTTTCTGGACTATTGCAAAACTCTATTGATTGTTCTTACTGATTTCCACTCCAATGCTTTTATATACTATTGCCAGATCAATTTTAAAAGAGAAGACCAAGTTTCTTGAGATAACCTATAGTATAGAATGTAGTATAAAAGCAGAGTACTAGTAATGGGGGATTGAACATAGTTTAGATTATCAGACTTGAAGATCTAATTTTTAATACTGCTTCTGAAACATATTAGCTATGTAAGTGTAAGCAAATTACATTAAATTCTCTGGATCTCTTTTTTTTACAATCTGTATAAAGGGTCTAACAATACTTATAGTATCTATTTGACAAGTTTATTGGGCAAAAATGGCATAATTATGTAATGCTTTATAAATACTAATATTACTATATAATATGTAAGTAAATGTTACATATACTTATATATAGCATAATAAATATAAATACTACATAGTTATATATGGAAAGATACCTAATATGTAATGTCATATAGTGTAAAGTAACTCCATGTCAATGTTATTTAATAATTATATATGATATGAGGTATCTAGGTGGCACAGTGGATAGAGTGCTGACCCTAAAGTCAAGAAGATATAAATTGAAATCTAGTCTTAATTATTAGCTGTGTGACCCTGGGTAAGTCACTTAACTCTGTTTGCCTCAGTTTCCTCTTCTGTAAAATGAACTGGAGAAGAAAATGGCAAACTACTCCAATATCTTTGCCAAAAATGAAACCAAACCCAAACAAGGTCAAGAAGAATTGGACATGACTAATTGACTAGACAGTAATAAAAATATAATATATAACATATAATTATATATAGTATAATATAGTACTATATAAGAATAATAATAATAATGATAATTTTCATGGCTGTTGAATGCATGAATGTTAATAGCAGAGAGACAGCAGGGAGATCTCCTGGGAGAATCTTTCATAGAACAACATAAAGATGTTCTGACTAAAGCTGAAGAATTAATTTGCAAATTATATGTTTGAATGGTGTCAGGGACTCTGAAGAGAAGCTATAACTATAGGAAATGAACATATCTAACAGTCTCTGACATGAGGAATGATTAGTATGGGACCCATGGAAAACTGGATCCCAAAGAGGTAGTTCTAGGTTAGCCAGATGACATAGTGGATAGTATGCTGGGCCTGGGGTCAGGAAGGATTGAGTTCAAAAACGGCCTCAGATACTTCTTAGTTTTGTTAACAGGACAAGTGATTTGCCCAAGATCACATAGCTTTTAAAGGTCTGGGGCACAAAGATCTGATTTCAAGTCTTGCCCCAGACATTTACTACCTGTACACAGGTTACTTGACTTCTCTTACATTAAATTTCTTAAAAGGGTTGTTTTGAGAATCATATGAAGTTATATATTTAAAGCCCTTTATGAACTTTAAAATGCTATAGAAATGTTGGTTATTTTTTTGACTCAATAATATTCTATATGTTTATAAGCCATAGCTTGTTTGGCCACTGCCCAGTAGATAGGTGCTGCCTAAATTTCCAATTCGTTGCCAATCCACAATAGAGATACAATAAATATTTTTGTATATATGGGTACTTTTCTTTTCTTTCATCTCTTTGGGGCTTAGTCCTAGTAGTGTCATGACTAGATCATAGGACTTTTAGTGACTTTTGGGAAATAATTTCAAATTGTTTTCCAGAATAATTGGACCAATTTACCTCAATGCATTAGTATGTATCCTTTTCTCTAGATGCTCCAATAATTGTCAATTTTCTTTTTTTCATCTTTTCCAATGAGATGGATATTATTTGGAACCTCAGAATTGCTTCAATGTATATTTCTATAACTATTAGTGATTTGTAGCTTTTTTTTGCTCTTTCCACTTGTAATGTGGTAGTCATTTTGTTTATTGTTCTCCAACTTGCATTTTCTTCAAACTGCATTGCATCTTAAGACTTCCCATGTTTCTCTGTATTCATCAAATTTGTTGTTTCTTGTAGTCTGGTAGCATTCCATAATCATATTTGTACATCGCAGCTTTTTTAAAGGAGCAGAAACATTTCATAGACAGTGATATGCAGTTGGATGAAAAATATTCCCAGGATTTGTCTGAGAAGAGAGGTAGGGGTAGAGGTGTGATAAAACAGCCTTAGTCACTGATAGGTAGTACTTTCTCCCCTTTGATTTCAACCAGAGAGGATAAAGCATGAAACCAGTTCAGTGACCAGCTCGGGAGTTCAAAACCAGAGTAGCTTCATCTATTGGGGGGGGGGGAACTGGAAAGAGTTTCCTCGAGTTGATTTGGAAAGAAATTTAGATCTCGAGTCTCAGGATCTACTATCTCACTTGTAGTGACCCTTCTTCCCTTTTTCAGAGTGCACAGGCATTCCTGAGCCACCAAAATTCTGCTGTGATGGAAGGAATTATCATCCTGCTTTTCCTCTTCCTACTCAAATGAGCCCCTTCCATTTTAGTACATGAAAGGTCCCTTTTAATCTTACATGACATAATTCTTTCATTATTCCTGGTTTTATAGGATGATCCCCAAAGTCAACACTTATGCCCCAGGTTCCTCAAGTCTCATTGACTCCCAACCCTACTCCATATACTTTCTTTTCCACATGGGCAATAGCTAGAAGGACTGATAATTTCATATTGATATCCAGGATCTTAAATAAGAATAAAGATGGAGAAGAAAAGATAGGTTATTTCTAAAAACACCAAGCCTTTAATGGAGAGTAACCTAAAGGATGCAATTTAATTCCAAGGAACCACAATTTTTTTTAGATTATATAGATAATTTAGTCACAAATTGATGTCTGTTTTGAGCATTATTCTAGTTTCAAGGATGTTTGCTTGAACTCTGCCCTTAGGTGCCAGGGTCCTGAGAAGACGAGAAAGAAGGTGACTTGCAACAACCTACGAGAGAGCCCTAGAGGCTCTTTATTGTGGAATAGGCAGGGAACTGAAGGGGAGAAAATATGGGAGTATTGGGTACTGACCAGGCATGGCTCATTTCCTGGCTTTTAAAAAAGACTAAAATATGCTAATTAGCTAAATATGTTGATCCAGAATAATCTTCCCCCCAAAATTGATAACACTCCTTTTGAGGAAGAAGATGTGTTAGCGGATGACAATTCCAGAAATAGGAATAGTGGTTTGAAAAAGCAAGAAATGACTTCTTTGATGGCAATGAGAAATGGCAAGAATAGAACTAGAGTGAACAGCATTTGAAATCAGATGGAACTAACTGGTTGTTAAAAGAGGGAACCTGGAAGAAGCTTCATCACAAGGCTAAGAGTATGATTTCTTTGGGAGTGTTCCTTCTCCCATTTGCATGGGAATCTGTAGGAGGTTGGACCCAATTGTGTTTGGGGGATGGTGGAGAAGGAGACGTCTATTTGATCTTGCCTTTGGGACTTGCTACTTGTGTGACTTTGGACAAGTTGCTTAGTACCTCTGAGACCTCAGTTTACTCATCTGTAAAATGAGGGGATTGTCCTCCATGACCTTGGAGGTCTTATCTAGCTCTACACCTGTGATCTTACAATTTTTCTTTATGATCTACTTTTCTATTCAGTCAGAATAAAATGAGCTGTTATTTGGTTCCTTGACAATCAGAGTACATTGGATAGGGACTCAAACTTGATTCATATAATTATGATTATCCCCCAAATTTCACACTGAAACTGATAGTGAGGGAATTCAGACTCATATAGGATGTGTGGTCTCTTTATGGGCCTTAGACTTGAGTGAATTTCTTCCAACTCCCATTATGCCCTAACAACCAGGGCCTGGGCCATATAGTTTAGTTTGGAGTTTTGATAAGTGTCAAGGAGACACTGAGCAGGACAAAGAGCTGATGACTTTTGTCTTGATTCCCTGTTGCTGTGGCAAATGTCTCTGTCCCCTTTATATAGATAATATGAAAGTTTCATTTTCCATGACACATAGGCATATTGATTCTGTGGTGAAACCATAAACACATGTACCACACCAAAAACACCAAGCCTTTAATGGAGAGTAACCTAAAGGATGCAATTTAATTCCAAGGAAACGCAATTTTTCTAGATTATATAGATAATTATGCTAGTGGTAATGGTTCACATTTACATAGTGCCTCACAGTTTTTTCATGGCCTTTCATCTATAGATCTGTTTTGATTCTTGGTACTATTCTTCTGAGGCAAGTTTGATCTCTTTTTTTCAGTTATGGTCATTGAAGCTAGATGAAGTTGCTCAAATTCATCTAAATATGAAATGGCAAAGCATGGATTATAATCCAGATCTTCTGTCTCCAAATCTAGAGCTCCTTTCACAAATCCTATGTACTTCTCACATTCTATTATTGTTCTTTGCACTGTGTGATAATGACTATGTTCCCTGGGCTATCTAAATTTCAATAAAATAAAGTGTGCTATTAAGAAAAATTATCCATTAATTTTTGTTTGAGAAAATTTTGTTTGAAAATATTTATTTAATTGCAATTTAATTGCAAGCTCCTGAAGAGTAAATACTATATCTTAATCATTATTGTGTCTCTAGAACCTACTGCAGTGTTTTGCACATGGTAAAACACATATCAAATGTGTGTTTAATAGAATTTGACTGGATTGTATTGTATTGGATTAATTAGGTCAATTTGATTCAGTTAAAAAAAGTATTTATTGAGATTTGCTGAGTTCTGTGCTAAATGTCTTAGGGATGCTGAAGAAGTATATGATAAGGCCTTTGCTTGAATGGAGCCAGTAGCTTAATTGTGGAGATAAGATATGCATGAAACAATTAATTATCCAAATAAAACACTGAGTGATTAGATGCTAAAATATGAGGATAGATAATAGGGAGAGAGAAAGATAGAAATGAGGACTAGAATATTGAAGAAATTATTCAGAGTGGTACTTAGGAAAGGCCCTAAAGAATGGATAGGATTTCAATAGCCAGAGACCAGAGCATGAAGACCTTTAAGTTTAAGGAAAAGAAACAGTTATGTCGAATTTGACATATATTTATGGTTTGCAGAATAGTGAGAGACCAGTCTTAACTGATACTATTCCTCAATTACATTAATTACCTTTTTGGTTCTGCTCATGTTTTCAATTTCTCTACTAAAAACAGCTGGCAAAGAATCCTTTTTTTGCTATTTATTTTGAACTTTTCTTGGTTCTATAATTTCTGGAGTTATTGTCACTCCTGTTCTTCAGTGTAGGATAAGGTATGGTACAGGTAGCACTGGGGGTGGGATAAGTCCTGCAGGTAGCCACATGGAAACCGCAGGACTTGACCTGGAAAAGGGTATCTAGTAAGTCTAGATCACAATGGCTTCTTGGCTCTGTCTCTGCCAGAGTCTTGCCTGGGATATAGAGGCAGAATCATGTGGCAGCTGATCTGGGTATCTGTGTACCTCCTCCTTGTATAACTAGGTGGGGTAGTTGGGCTGGGTTTTGAGGGAAGGGGAAGGGGCTGAATTATTCTCCCTATATTGAATAGTACTCTGTCAGATCCAGATGCTAGTTCATCCCCCTTGTACAACCTTGGATGGAGTAGTTGACCCCAGGCCCTGCGTCTTGCTATAGTCTCCTAATTTGGATGCTCATTAAGTAGGTAACTTAGTCTCTGTACCTCTCGTTTCTCTTCAACTCCATCCCAACCCCTTGGAACTTTGGAAGGGAGATTTAGGTCCCCTAATAACTAGTTAAGTTTTGGAGAGTATATTGAGATCCTTTATTATCACAACTGTTTTTTTTTGAAGTGCTCATTACCTTATTTTACTGGTCTTTCTCTTACTATTTTATTTGTAATCTTCTGTTTCATTTGACTTTTTTACATTATTCTTATTCAATCATTATCTTTTCCAGAAGTCAAGTTAGTTTGGCAAAATTACCATTGTAACTATTTGTTTAATCTAACACTGAATAAGAGTCATTTCTCATTTGTTTAGTTCTTCTTTGAGTTCTTCCAGAATCATTTTGAAGTTGTCTTTGTTTAGATTTCTTATAGCTATTAAATAAAATTAATCAAATATCTAGATATTTAACACATTTTCTCATTTCTCTTTCTAGTAATTTTCAGTAGTGAAAATGCAGATGACTCTTGTGGTTTTATTTTGTTTCCTTATCTTTTAAAAAATAAAATATATTATTATCTTGATTTTTGGGGGGTTAAATTTCTAAGTGTACAATCATGTCACTTGCAAATAAGAATACTTTAATTTTTTCATTGACAGTGATGAGAGTAATTAATGCCTGTTTTTCATGGAGTTATTCCTAATAAACACTAAAACATTTCCATTAAAAATAAGCCTATTATATGTAATATTAGCCCACAGTTTCAAATATATACTTTTTTAAAAATCATGTTACAGAAAGATCTTTCTATTCCTATTGTAACTTGTGTCCCAGAATCCTAGCTCTAGAACAGACCAGGTTCAGTTATTGAACGTCTTAAAAATTATTCTTTAGTTTCTGTCCTCACCCAGTGTTTCCTCTAGAACTACACAATTTGACTCACTTTTCTCCCAAGAATTCTTCTGAAGGGAAATCAGAATATAACTTAAGTCTGTCTTGTTGTAAATGTGGGTAAATGGACCTTCAATTCCTGTACAAACATTGACAAACAATACATACTGAGTAAAAGTCATTATTTTACCAGACAGAAAAAACAGGAAAAAAGGCTCAAAGGAGTACATAAACCGTTGAGGACGACTCTTCTTTCTTCAGTGAGCTCAATTTTTCTACAGAGATCCAATCACCAACCTATGATTGCTATGCCTCAGGAATAATAAATATATATTTGATGTGCCCAGAGAAGTAGTTTCTTTCCTAATTCACCAGAGGCATCATAATGACTCAGTAGTAGGAGAGTAAGATCTAGGTTTACTCCTCCACATTGTGATTCTATCCTTTGCTATCCCTCCATCTATATAATGCTTTTTTTTTTGCTAGAAAATGCTATCCAAAAAAACCTTGAGGTCCTGGGTAGGCAGGTAGGTATTAGTAGAGAAAATCCGAATCACTGTTAACAATCTGGAAGCCTAGTTACTCCCTGAGGCAAGCAGAGAGGAGCACTGATAGGATCATTTTAGCCTGAAGAAGGCCTTTTTTCAAGTGGACCTTTGATTATACCCCATCCTCACTAACTTTTGAGAGGTTCTGTTTCTATCTTTCTTTGGTTACCATCTTTGGAGTTTAGGAATTCTTTGGGAAGGCCGTGTGGTTAAACAAACTCTCCTTTATTAGAACTCTGAGTTTGCTTTTGATTTTTTTCTCTTTTTGTTCTCAACTCTCTTTCAATATAACTGATCTCTGGCAGCTTCCATTATAAACCTAATCCAGATAATTTCACATAAGTCTTGTACATTTTGCCTTAGAGTACCCATCACTAAAGATCACAGGAAGTTAATTTCAGGTTATGCTCCAATATTTAATGTGGAGCTGTTTTTAATCCAATATGCCAGATTTATCATTTATTGGATTATTTTATCCACTCACATTTGAAGTGAGGTTATATTTTCCTATATTTGTGTCTATTTTTTAAAATGAGGATTTTTTCCTCCCTTTCTTCTGTAAACACTTTAATAAAGAAGTCCTGGGTAGCTAGGTAGGCTGTTAGCAGAGAAAGCCTGAAGCAGTTAGGATTACAGTGCTCCCTGGAACAAGTAGGAAGGGCACTGATGGATCAACTCAGCTTTAAGTGAGCCTTTTGTTCTTAAGTAGGTCTCTGCAAGTGGACTTTCAATTACAGCACTACCCCAGGTAGAGGTCTCTAGAAACTCCACCTTTACTTAACCCAATAGAAAGCCAAGTCAAACCCTGAGTTTATATTTTCCCTATAAAAGATCCCCACTCTTGGTGTAGATATTAGGGTTAGCCTGCTGTGACCGCTTTCCTTGAGGCATCTTTCTTCTTGTTATAGGTAACTTTTAAGATGCTAAATCCCTTTTAGTGGGAACCTACACATAATCCCCTTCCCTTGCTGTCCTCCTTTAGGTCAGTCCACCATGGCACTCTGTCTCCTGGTGTCTGTCCCCTCCCTACTCCCCATACCATGTAGTGTCTCCCCCAACTCCATTTTGCTTGCCAACCCCACTTCTCTTCCTTACAGCTAACTCTTTTAGGAAGCTAAGTCCCTTTCCGGCTTTTCCTGCCAGCCAAGGACATTCTCCAACCTCATGGGGTGTTACCTTTTGCTGCCTACCATCATCTGGTGTCTACTCCACATCATTTTTTACTTTCTATATTTCTCATGCAATCAGAGATTCTAAAGTATCTATTTTGGGTTCTTTCTTCTAAATATTTTCTTTGTTATTGCCTTATAGATCTTGCCTCTCAACCCTTTTATTTTGTTGTGCCTCAGTCTTAGAAATGTAGATTTCTGCAAATAATAGAGAGGAGATTGCCCCATGCTAGGATTTTTCCTATGCCCTGATTGTATGATTCCTCCCGCTTTGTCTCTTCCCGGGTTCATGCCCTCTCACTCTTCTGTGTGTCATTGGTCAATGTTCTCAATTTCCTTTTATAAAATATTTCTCTTCTCCAATGGGACCACTCATCAATGGCATCCACTCTCACTCCTTCCCCCTTTTTAATCTTTCCCTTTGCCTTCTCTCCCATTTTCCTTTAGGCTCTCTTCTTGAGCGATCCCAAGAAATATTTTTCTTTCATTGTTAGCCTTTGATTTAATTAGGATATCAGATATTCCCTTCTATTTCTTTTTTCACCTTAACCCTTTTATGTAGCCTCCCATTCTGTAGTTTAGTCTCACAAAATATTGTTTCACTTGAAGATGAAGCATTGTGATTTTGAGGTTAGTAGATACAGTCAGACTCTCGCTGTAACATACTACCAAAAGGATAGGGTACAGGATGATGCCTCAAAAGTATATTGAGGTTATGGGCCAGTGTCACACATTGTCTCAAAAGAATTTGTAGGTTTAGACATGCTCTAAATGAAGGGGCAAAGATTTTATTCTGTAGCTAAGAGTGAGCTACATCCATAAGGTCTTTATCAAGGAAAGGGATTAAGTAATTACAAGTAATTAAGGTGGAAGACAAGTTCTTAGCAGTAACCAGGGTGAAGATTTCATTAAGAAGTAAGATGGCATTAAAACATGGCAAGTGAAGGATTACACCATTGACTGGCGAGTTAATCCTAGTAGAAATTTAGCACCCTAAAAGAGTTAGCAAGGAAATTATAGTAGAGTAGGTCTTTTATAGGAGAAATGTAAACTTAGGGGGTTGAAGTATTATGATGTTTTCTCTTTTTTTTGGAGTAGATCTATAAATTCTTTGAAAATGAAGGAATGTAGTCTCGTCCAGCCCTGGGACCAACCATGGTATTGAATTGGTCTCTTAAAAAAAAAAAAGAAGGAATGATAGAAATAAGCATTTATTAAGTGCCTACTATGGGCCAAATACTATGCTAAGCATTTTACAAATATGATTTCATTTGATCCTCACAATAATCCTTGAAGACATGTACTATTATTGTCCCCATTTTACATTAGAAGAAATTGAATCAAGCAAGTTAAATAGCTTACCTAGAGCCACATAGCTAGTGAGGTCAGATTTTGTACCCTGGTATTCTTTGCTCTAGACCTAGCTCTCTACTTCTTGCTTTATGGGTCTAGATTCTTTAACTTGAAACATTCTTTTGGAAAGAATATAATCTTTAAATTGTCTCTAAACAATCCCATCTTCATAATCAATATGATTCACTTGTATGGGAATTATGTTTTCTTTTGAGGATATTGCTTTTTACTTCCTTATTGTCCATTTCTTCCAAATATTTATATTATCTATTAATTGACCTTTTTTTTATTTCTTTAATGAGACTTGTCACATGAATTTATGTTTTGTTATTCTTCTAAATATTTCTACTGTGCAAGCCATAAATTCCATATTCATAATTTGATCTTTCTTTCAAATTACTTAGGAACAACCTGCCATGGTTCCATATTCTCTTGGGAATCCACAAAATCCTCTGCCTCATCAGATATTGATTTATTTCCTTTGTCTTGAAATATTTATTCATAAATATGTTTTGCATGATTTCACATGTATAATTGACATGCTTCTTGACTTTTAGCTTGGTAGGAGAGGGAAGGAAAGGAGGAAACCTACAAAAGATAATTAAGTAAATAAAAATAAAAAATAAATAACTCAAAATAAAAGAAATGCTATAAACAATAATTTTTTAGTATACAAAGAAATATTTATAGATGCCTGGAGTCTTATTTGATTTGCAAGTCACATTACTTTTTGTAATTAATATCTTTCCTGTTGATTTATCTGCTTATGCTCAAGGTTATTAATTGAGTTTTCTTCTTCCTGAGATTTTTGGTAATTTCAGTCTTTTTACCCCATTTTCTCCTCTTGCTTACTTTCTGACTCTACTCACATTTGATAGTAGTTTTTCTGGAGAATGGATCTCAGAACTATCTCAGCCTCCTCCCATACTGTGAAATTCATCTTTCATCAGCCTTAGTCTCTGCCCCAGGTAACTTCTTAGGGTATAGAACTGGATTTAACTAGATGCTTGGTTCTTTCCTTCAGACTTAGTGGAGTTCCACACACTCAACACTTGTATCTTGTTCCAGTTTCCTTTGTCCCCCAGTTTTCTGGCTATTGTGGCACAGTGTTGACTTGCTGCTGTTTCAGCCTGAACAAGCTTCTGCTTTCAGATTCTGAGACATTGTAGGGGTAGAAGTAGAGTGGAGATTTATTGCAAGCCTATTAGTCAGCTTATGTAGAAAGCACTGCTGCTTGAACATGGCTGGGATGGGGGAAGGGATGCTTAGTGACTACATTTGGATTTAGGCATTATTAATCTTTTCTGTTTTTAGTTCTTTTCTCTTTTTTTTGCCTCATTTGGGTTTTTGAAGTCAGACATCAAGGAAAACAGCTAAAATTGCTTTATCTCCAGTGCAAATTCTTATTTTGGAGAGGCTTGAGAAGTCACAAGGAGAAAAGAAAATGTCTAATCCTCTGTGTTGTTTGGTCATATGCCCTGGAAAAGATATTCCAACAGTAAATGCAAATAACGAAAGTAGAAAAATACTATAGAACTTGAAAAGACCCTTCAAATTAAATTAACATATGCCTTGATATTTGTTAACTTCAATGCAGATGTAGATACATCAAAAATGATAAAAATTTGTGGGAAAAGATGATTTAAATTTAATAAATGAAAGAAACCAAAGTTTTGTAGACCAGTACATCTTAGATTTGTATATTTTCAAGGTTTTCTTCAAGGAGAGAGTCAGAATGGATAGCAAGATGTATTATCACAAACATTTAATAATTGCTTAACAACATCGTCATCCAGTTAGCATTTATTAAGCGACTACTATTTGTCAGGCATTGTGCCATCTCCTGGGTGTATAAATAAAAGTAAAAAAAAAAGACTCCCTGCTTTCAAGTCTAATGGGGGAGACAACATGCAGACACTATTTGCAAACAATATATGTACAAGGATACACACAGATGGAAGAAAACAAGATATATGCAGGGTAAATCTCAGAGGGAAGAAATTAAGATTAAGGAGTACTGGAAAAGACTTTTTGCAGAAGGTAGGAGTTTAGCTGAGATTTAAAGGAAGCCAGGAAAAGTAAAAAGGAAAGATGAGGAGGGAAAGAGTTCCAGACATGGGAGACAATGAAAATGTAGCTAGGAGATGTGGTATCTATGCAAGGAATAGCTATTTCCTGATAGTGTCCTGTATCATTGGATTCAGAGTAGGTAACAATATTTAAGAAATAGGGAGACTGGAAAGATAGGAAAAAGTTGGTTATAAAGGACTTTGAACTCCAAACAGAAGCTTTTATATCTTGATCCTGGAAGCCCCTATAATTTGTCGAATGAGTATTTGATATGATCAGACCTGCATTTTAGGAAGATCAGTTTGATGGCTGAATGTAGGTTGGATGGGAGTGGGGAGAGTCTTGGGTCAGGAACACCAACCATCTAGGTATTGCAATAGTTCAGACAGAAAATAACTAGATAGTTATGTGGGAGTTATTTCTGAATTAGCTGTTAGCATGAAATTAGAACATCAACTATTTAAAGCAAATGTCAAAATCAAAACTATTTTTTTAAAGGATGAAAATTAGTGAAAGATACTATGCAATAATAACAACAGAAATCTATTAAATGATATTTTATCTCTAAAAATTGAAAATGAATAAAAGTCAGCACTGAGCTTGTTTATCAATATTTCTTCAATATGATTAATAGATATAAAATACTTCTCAGAATAGTGAGGCCAAAAACATCCCCAAAAGAGAAAGGAGTCCTGAATCTTCCTCTCTCTTTACATGAGTGATTTCATCTTTACACCAGCATTCATTTCAGAGTGTTTCAGTTTTTTTCTACTTAAAAGACTGATAATCTCAACTACAAAGGAAAGATAAAATTGCTCTCTTCCTCCCTCTTAACCAATGATAGATTAGGAAGCTTCTCTTCTCTTCTTGAAAATAATTAACTTCCCTGTTTTTTTCCAAGGTCAATTGAAGACAAATTGTGATATGGACTTCCTCTAATATATATACTGCTATCATGACAAAGGAAATGTTATCAATCAAATTGTCTTCCCCATCATGGCTTGTAATATCAATAAATATTTTTTGACCTGTACCCTGAAATTTTGAGCTAAAGAGTTTTTCGATGACAGTTACCTCAGCCAGCAAACACTACATATTCTTATCAAATAGAAGAGCATAACCCTACAACAGTACAAGTTTAGATACAAATTTATTTTTAAAACTTTATAGAAGAAGATGTCAGAAGATTTTAATTTATGCATTATGATGACATCATTAAATAGTGAAACACTAGAGGGGAAAATAAGGCCATAAAATGTCATTATAAGATTCAGTTAAATCACATTTTTCTCAGAGCATTTATTGAAGCTTAAAGCTGGATAACAAATAGACATAAAATGATACAGATTTGAAGATGTTTCTATATGGGTCTGTTCTCATCATTGATGACAATGCAGCTAGTGCATTTGTGTTTCATAAGGAAGTAGAAATGACACTTAAGGTATAGCAAATAACCTAGCCAATTCATCAGTCAAGGCTATAGTAGAGGAAACATTTTATAGACACTGGTTTGATATACCTCCAACAGATGAAGGTGAAAAAAGAAAGGAAAAGAAAATCATGAACAGTATTATTACCCAAAAAAGTAATTGAGAATACATGAACATTTATAGATACATATTTTAAAGGCATTTAAAATTTCTAATTCAGTTCGGCATTCTTCCCTGGTATTACATCATCTCTTACAAAACTAGCCTCCTCAAAAATCCATACTGACATTTTATTATATCCAACCTAGTTTCTAAAGGTCACACTTTAATCCACACTTATTTTGGAAGAAAACATATGGAACAGCACATGTGGCCAAGGATGTTACATCATATGGCCCAGAGACCAAGTTGCAAGACTGGGAATCCTGAAGGGGTAAATAATCTTTCCAAAAACCCAATTGTAAGCTAAACTGATATGAATCTTTCTTCTGAAAATGTCTTCAAATTAAAAGTAGGGCCATCTCCTTGATATTATTTGGATGAGTTGAGAGTAGTTGACAGCTGTGAGAAAGTGTTAATTCTGCCACATTTTGGTACTCAGTCAGGGCTCTGGTTTGGTTTATGTAACAGGTAAATGGTTCAGTTCCCCTGAAACAAAGTGAGTTGGGAAAATGGACTAAATATATTTGAAGTAGATGGAGAAGTAGAGGCAGAGACAGAATATATACAAGAGTAATAATTATTTGTTAATCGTCACCATCCTGAGCCACAATGGCCATTAGGATAAAAAGGAGCTCAGAGTTTTATGGGTTCCTCAGGCAGATTTAACTTTCAGACACAGAGGGAAGAAAATCAAAAGATAATAGATATAAAGATGGCTGAAGCCCAAAAAATTGACTAGTTTAAAGTTCTCATGTTATAAATGAAGTAACTGAAGCCCAGAGAGGCAATATGATATAGAGAAAGAGAGTTGGATTTGGCATCAAGGAGCAGAGTCATTGGAAGGAAAAACTGGTTTCAAAAAAGCTTGACAATATCCAACTAATTAAAACTATCTCAAGGGCAGTTTAAGGGCAAAAAATGGAAGGAAAACAAAGAGAAGAAACATGGAAAAGATATGCAAAAATTATTTTATCAGTTTCTTCTATCAAAGATAATGAGATCACCATACTTATAACTTACTATCACAGCCCTGACATCACAGTAGAAATAGTTCTAAAAAATAAAGTTGAAAAAGTAAGCAGCTTGAACCAATGAAGTCCAAAAGAGATCTGGGCTGGAGGAAATACAATTGTGAGAGCATTAAGGGATTTATATATAAGATATGAGAAGAAGATGAATAAACCAAAGTAATGCAAAAAGTCTCAGACTTTTTAGCCAAAAAAAAAGAAAGAAAAAAGGAATTGAGAGAACATCAAACACTATCAACCTAAAAAATCTGTTAAACTATCAAAAATCTTTATTGAATTAAAGCCATTTTGGAAAAATATTTTAACAGGAAAAAAGGGGGGTTTTGAAAATGATATTTAGCAATGGATCACATATTTGTCATTTCACAGTTGACTTAAAGATGATCACATTGTGCTTATTGTTTGTTGATTATGGACAGGCATTAGATTCTATTGAACAAAATGCCATCTTATAAACTGTTTTTTCCCCCAATAATTGGCTTTCCACCTTTACAACAACAAGATATAACAGCAGAAAAAAACCAAAAAATTTTGTTCAATGAACTTCTGATCACAATCATCAGGTGAGGAATAAAACAAGATGCTGAAAACTTACCAAAGTGCCAGTCACAGTGATGGAAGAGATAGAGCAAAGAGTCAAAGCTGATTGGGGAATTCATGTGGATGGTGAGGTCCTCAAGATGTTCCTTTTTTGCTGAGGGAATTGTACTGATGACATTGCAGAGATCTGCAGCCTGAAAGAGATTTGCAACCATTCAAAGGAATTTGTTTTGACCGCTCACACAGAATAGATCAAATAGAAGAAAAAAGTCTATGTGCAAAAAGTCTTAAATGTACATTTAAATAGAAAGTCTACAAAATTTGCCAATCACAATTTGTATTTAAGACATACTGTACAAAGGAACAATGAGTCAGACCCAGAGAAGAATAAAGGGAGAAGAATACACTGTATTGCCTGGGAAATTACAGAGCTTTTTTAATGATCCCAAACCCACAGAAGCAAAGGATTAGTTTTTAAATTCCAACATTCTATTTGTATTATTTTAAAGCAGTGAAACATGGAATACAACTGTCTCTGAAGGATTAAAAATGAATGTCACAGAGAGAGTAATAGAAGAATAATAGAAAATGCTTATATATGATGGGAATTAGTAAGCTATATGATATATAATCACAGAGGAATTTCAGAAAACAGGGAGAAAATAAGCCATGAAGGAAGAGGAAGAGAATGTATGTGTGGAAGGGAAGATGGATTAGTCTTATGATGAGGATGAGTGGATGACAATGGAATGACTAAAGTGCTCCATTTATACCTTTGCAATGTTAGGAGAAAGCAAGAAAGATCTCTATGAGACCTATTCTATAAGACCAAGTTCTATGGAGAATATATTGGAAGAGGACAAGACATAGATTGTACCACTCACAGGAAATTAGGTGGTGCATTATATAGAGGGTTAGCTTCGAGTCGCTGCCCATCAGTTGGAGAATGGCTGAATAAGTGATGGTATATGAATCTAATAGAATATTATTGTTCTATAAGAAATGACAAGCAGACTGATTTCAAAAAAGCCCTGGAAAGACTTATAGAAATTGATGCTACATAAAGTAAATAGAACCAAGAGATCATTGTACCCAGCAACAACAAGATTATGTGATGATTAATGCGACAGACTTGATTCTTTTCAACAATGAGGTGATTCAAGGCAATTCCAAGAGACTTGGGATGGAGAGAGAGCCATCTCTCCCAGAGAGAAAACTATGAAAACTGAATGTGGATTACAGAATAGCATTTTCATTTTTGTTGTCATTGTTGTTTTTCTTTGTCTTTTTTCTCCTTTTGATCTGATTTTTTCTTGTGCAACATGGTGAATGTGGAAATATGCTTAGAAGAATTGCATATATTTAACCTACATCAGATTGGTTGCTATCTAGGGGAAAGGAGAGGTGATGAATTAGGGAAAAAATTTTTGGAACAAAAGGTTCTCCAGGAGTGAATGTTGAAAACTATTTTTGCATGTATTTTGAAAAATTAAAAACTACTATTATTTTTTTTTTTAAAAAGAAGACCTGAGTTTGAATCCTGTCTCAGAAATTTACTAGCTTTTTAACCTGGACAAGTCACTTGAACTTCTATCTGCCTCAGTATCCTCATCAATAAAGTGGAGATAATAATAGAGTCTACCACCCCGGGTTATTTTGAAGATAAAAATGAGATATTTATAAAGTTCCTTGAAAATCTTCAAGCATTATATAAATGTTAGCTATTAAGAGTTGCATAAGATAGGCAGGCATGAATGAGCTGCAATCTGATTACTGGAGAGAATTTCAAAATCAATGAGATTATAAATCCATTTGAGTGTTTTAATGTTGTTTATTCCAAATACTTCTTATGTCTTTCTATATTTATTTGTCCTTTTATTTATAATTTCTTATGGGATGATAATATTCCATTACATTCACATACTGCAATTTCATTAAGCTGTTCCCCAATAATTGGATGTCTATTTTGTTTCCAGTTTTTCTATTATAAGAAAGATAAATAAGATACATAATCATGCTGTGAATATTTTTGTACAAAATAAGAGTTGAGGTGAACTTATTACAGCAAGAAATGGTTGAGTTCATGGTGGATGCGTAGTGAGAAGGGTATTCCATACTTTTAGACTAGAGGAAATATTATCTGGAGCATGAGGAAAGATCCTATTTCCTAGTCTTCTAGTTTACAGAAATGCACCAGGTTTATCAGCATGTAGATTTTAATTTTAGTAGATTTTAATTTCATTTCTCTTCTCCATAGTGATGTAAAGCATTTTATATAACTATAGATAGCTTTGATTTCTTCATTTGAAAACTACTTGTTCATACTTGTCCTTTACTTTTTATCAATTGGGGAATTCTCAGTGCCTTTAACTTAGGTTAAGGGGTTCCTTAGTCCCTCTGCTCAAAGTGGGAAGTGAGAGATGAAAAAGGTAGAGGGACCAACAAGATATGTACACTACAGCTCATGGATAGGGTTAAGCTAGTGGAGTCTGAGAATTATATTCTTTTCTGGATCTGAGAAGTTAGCTTGGTCAGACAAAGAATGAGACTGATTCCTGTGCTCGTCAGATGGAGGTGGTGCTGAGGACCTTGGGGGAAAGAATATACATTCCAATATTTGACTGATCGGTGATATCAGAGAAACTCAGGCTATGAGAGAGAGGAAATAAACTAGACTCTGTCTCTAAAATACCTGGCCTAGACCTGTGCCCAAATTTGTAAATGGAGAAAAAGGCAGGGAAAGGCCAGGCCAGCAGGCAGTCTCATTCTGGTATTAAGACAGGTGGATGTAACTAGCCACAAGAATCAGTAAGTGTGGAGGGTTTTTAAGAAGGAATGGAAATATCATCTATGCATGGCAATAGAGATAGAGAAGAGGGACAAAATGATGGAAGATTCCAGTACTAAATTTAGCCATTCAGTTATTATCTGGTCCCAGAATGCTTTTCACTAGGATGTAAAACCCAGTAACAAAAATCAGGAAGTCAACATGCCAACAATGCTCCATGGTCTGGATGGAAAACAGGGCACAGAGGATAGTGATGGGCAAGGGCTCTCTTGGTATGATCTCCAGGATCTGTTGCCCATAAAGCAGAATTCCATTCTGATGCTTCTCAAACATCTCTTAAAGCTCCAAATAAATGTGAACTATTTTCATTAATTTTTTTTATACCTGGAGCAAGCTTAGAATTCGGCCATATGTTTCATTCTTTTTTTAAAAAAATATTTTTATTTTCAAAATGTAATACAAAGATAGTTTTCAACATTCACTCTTGCAAAACCTTGTGTTCTAAATTTTTCCCTCCCTTCTTCTGCCCCCTCCTCTAGACAACAAGTAATCCAATATAGGTTAAACATGTGCAATTTCTTCTACACATATTTCCACATTTATTATGCTGCATAAGAAAAATCAGATCAAAAAGGAAAAAAGTGAAAAAGAAAGCAGCAAGCAACAACAAAAAGGTGAAAATACTATGTTGTGATCCACACTCAGTCCCTACAGTTCACTCTCTGGGTGCAGATGGCTCTCTCCATCACAAGATCATTGGAACTTACCTGAATCATCTAACTTTTGAAAGAGCCATATCCATCAGAATTGATCATCATGTAATCTTGTTGTTGCTGTCTGTAATAATGTCCTGGTTCTACTCACTTCACTCAGCATCAGTTCATATAAGTCTCTACAGGCCTCTCTGATAATCATCCTGTTGATAGTTTCTTATAGAACAGTAACAGTTCATAGCATTCATATACCATGATTTATTCAGCCATTCTCCAATTGATGGGCATCCACTCAGTTTCCAGTTCCTTGCCACTACAAAAAGGGTTTCTATAAACATTTTTGCACAAGTGGATCATTTTCCCTCCTTCAAGATCTCTTTGGGATATAAGTCCAATAGAAACACTGCTGGATCAAAGGATATGTACGAGGAATAGCCCTTTGGGCATAGTTCCAAATTGCTCTCCAGAATGGTTGGATCCGTTCACAACTCCTCTAATAATATATTAGTGTCCCAGTTTTCCCACATCCCCTCCAGCATTTATCATTATCTTTCCCTATTATCTTAGCAAATCTGAGAGTTATATAATGGTATCTCAGAGTTGTCTTAATTTGCATTTTTCTAATCAATAGTGATTTAGAGCATTTTTTCATATAACTAGAAATTATTTCAATTTCTTCATCCAAAAATTGCCTATTCATATCCTTTGATCATTTCTCAATTGGAGAATGACTTGTGTTCTTATAAATTCGAGTCAATTCTCTATATAGTTTCAAAATAAGACTTTTATCACAACCCTTGGATGTAAACAATTTTTTTCTCAATTTTCTACTTCCCTTCTAATCTTGTTTGCATTGGGTTTTTTTGTACAAAATCTTTTAAATTTAATATAATCAAAATTATCCATTTTGCATTTCATAATGTTTTCCAGTTTTTCTTTGGCGATAAATTCTTTCCTTCTCCACGGATCTGATTTGCTTTTAGTATCACTCTTTATGTCTAAATCACAAACCCATTTCAACCTTATCTTGGTGTAGAACAGTAGGTGTTGTCAATGCCTAGTTTCTGCCATACTATTATCCAATTTTCCCCAGAAATTTTTGTCAAATAATGAGTTCTTATCCCAGAAATTTATGTCTTTGGGAGTATCAAACACTAGATTACTATAGCCATTGACTATTTTGTCTTGTAAATTTAACCTATTCACTGATCAATCAATTTACTCTATTTCTAAGGCAGTACCAAATTGTTTTGATGACCACTGCTTTATAATATAGTTTTAGGTCTGCTACATCTAGACCACCTTTGTTTGCATTTCTTTTCATTAATTCCCTTGAAATTCCTGATCTTTTGTTCTTCCAGATGAATTTTGTTATTATTTTTTCTAACTCTATAATTTCTTGGCAGTTTGATTGGTAAGGCACTGAATAAATAGATTAATTTAGGTAGAATTGTCATTTTTATTATATTAGTTCAACCTACCCATGAGTACTTGATATTCTTCTATTTGTTTAGATTTAGCTTTATTTGTGTGAAAAGTATTTTGTAATTGTATTCATATAGTTATTGATTTCATCTTGGCAGGTATACTCTCAAATATTTTATATTATTTACAGTGATTTTAAATGGCATTTCTCTTTGTATCTCTTGCTGCTGGACTTTGTGGTAACATATATAAATGCTGATGATTTGTGTGGACTTACATTTATTTCATTCTTGATAAGTTCTAAGAGGTGAGATGTTATATTAATTGACACATATTCCAGGAAAATACAGATGGAATTTGAGTCTCAGCATTCAGCCATGACCTATACTGGAGCTTCCATAAACTATTGGTCATTCTAATTCCAGTAGCATATTTTTTCTTATCCCTCTAATTTCCACCTAGCCGCACAAAACCTTTCTCCTTTCCAACCTCTTTCTCCTTTCTATATCAAAAGATACACTCTTTTGATCTCATATGCCTAAAACTATTTCTCTGGATTAGTCTCTCAGCTTCTCCAACTACCCCTTCCTATTGATGCTTAAAAAAACCCTTGGCAATAGAATCAGTTGTGAGCAGATCTGGGCTTATAGTTAGGGAAAGCTGGCAGCTGTCTAGGATACAAAATGCAGGCAGTGCAAAATGAGGGACATCTTTTAATGTTATCTTTTACAAATGTTTATTTTTGGTTTTCCTTTTTCTTTTTCTTTTTATATTTTTAAATACATATTAACAAACACCAGCTAAAGTAAGCCTTTCTAAACATACCATAGAATAAAAAGAGGATGATATGTGAAATTGCGAATTTCTATTATATTCAGCTTGCTTTTCTTTTCGAGTATATAACCACTTTCATATATGACATATGAAACTTTCCATAAATGTATATATTTTGAATATTAGAAAATTCTGTTTGCAATGAGATGTAGATATTTATTTTGTGATAAAACAACTCAAATATATCATAATTGTAATCCTTGCTATTAAGATTGACTTTCTTTGTATTCCTGTGATTTTTTTCCTCAGGTCTGCAGAAACTCAGAGAGAAAATATCCAAAGCTAGAGCAATGGTTGGATGTTGTAAAATTTAGCCAGCTCATAATAGAGATCTTTATTATTTCTTAAAACATTTTTTCTATTTACAATAAAACAATTTTAACATTCACTTAAAAATTTTTGCCTTCCAAATTTCCTCCCTCTTTTCCTCTCTTCTCTCATCCCCTCCTTGAGATGGTAAGCAATTTAATATAGATTATATGTATTCAATCATGCAAAAAAATATTGATTGGAGCACTTTTTAAAAAAGGGAATGGGCCAGTTGTGACTGCCAGAAAAATACTTATGGTGAGAGCTGTATGGAGCTTCTGAAAGATAGGCAGGTCATACTGCCATATAGCATTCCATGAGATGGGATCACCTTGATGAGAGCTGAGTGAGAGTTGACTTCCTAACTCTCCTCACATCTGGGAAGGTCAGAACTGTGACCATCAAGAATGATAGGGAAACAAGTTAGATATCCCTGGGTATAGTTAGAGAAAAAGCACAATGAGGTGCCTGTGTCCTGAGTGCTACATGCACAATAAAACAGGGCTGCCATCTAGGAAAAAGAAGCCTCTCTCCCCCTTTTTATGGCTGTGGCATTGATAGGAGGAAGCTGATAGCTCTCCTTTGTTTCCAGGTTATAGGAGCATCAGTTCCTTTGGGAGGAATCCAGATGGCATTATTCCTGATTTATTTGGAAAGAGCAAATGTGTGAACTCGGTTATTAATGAGACAGCAGCTGCTAGACTTGCAGATGGATGATCCCTAAAAAAAAGATCAAGCAGTGTTTGGGGGGCTTGATTTTGTGCTTTATCATCTTTCTATTTCTTACAATAAGTGTAATATATAATGTGAATATATTTTCCTTTTGGATCATATGGAACTGAGATAGAGATAAAAATCTTTAGGAAAATGAGATGAATTATATTTGAAAAACTCTGTGGAAATCCAGAGTGGTGGATTACTGTTTGTGAAAGATACATAAAACATTTTAAAAATCCATTTTTATTCATCTCTTTTGTTTTTTATATCATCTACATTTCCCTTTTGTATTTCTTCCCTCTGGTCTCCCAGAAGATTGATGAAATATTATATGCAAATGATTCTTTTACATTTTAAAATTTGTGTTGAACCTAGAAGAGTGAGGGTCAAGGAATGATCACTCGCTTTAGCTACTAGTCTACCATAGCCATTCCCTTTCTCTGAGATGGGGATATTCACATGGTAACATTTACATTTTCTCCCTTCAATGTTGCCCCAACTTGATCCATGTATTGATCACAGCTGCTCACCTCCACATGTGCCCCTTCCCGAACCAGACATTGTGTGATAGTAAAGATGAAACTATAGGCAAACAAGGAGAGATTCGTTGTCCAGTTCTTCATATCCTTCCCAGTGTTTCCTTCCAGAAACATAAATTCCATTCTAGCTCCCCATTTTCCCCAAGCAGCTAACCCTTTGCATATTCTTTCAATGAGAATGATGATAGAGTCCCCACTGACTGGATACTTACCCACCAGCAGACCCTGTGATCACAGGCTTCTTTGTTGGCCAGGATACATTCCTGTCTGCTCCTCCCAGTGACAGCGAGACCAGGGGATGGAAGAGGCTCCTGTGGGCCCAGGTCACAGCTCTGCATCCATTACTTAGGGTCTGATTTCCCTCCTTAGATCAGTTGCTTGTAGAACCATGAGGGAGATGATCAATGTCACAGATACTGATCTGACTGTTTGCATCATGGGATTCATTATCTATATCTTGACCACAGAAGATGATAGAAGAGACCATGAGCCAAAAATAGCTTAATCTGAATGAGATTTAGTTGCACTGTTCATAGTCAGGAACTTTGCAGTTTTCTCACTCCCCCTACTCATTTTTTCTTTTTTTGGTCCAGACATTATTTTATTGGTAAAAGGAACTGAGCTATGAGTTGTTGGGGGGCAGAAGAGAGGGTGTCTGTATCAGTTCGTGCTCTACTGCTAGACAGGTTGGGTAAACATTCTAATTTTACTTTTTTGTGTGTGCATGTGCATGCATGTGATGGAATAAAACTCTGCATCTCATGAGGATGCAACCTCAATATGATATGTGAGATAATAATGATCATCTCTACTTATCTACATGATGAAGGTAGAAACCCTCCACTAATCAGTAACACACAGGTAGATTGTAGTTTTCAGTGAGTTAAAGCTTTTGGGCAGTTTTCTAAGGATACTTTTTAAGGATCACAGACAATTTGGGTCAGAGATGAATGTTAAACCCAGGTCTTCTTGACTCTGAGGTCAGCTCTTTATTTATTATGCATGTTTTCCCTGCCTTACACTTATAAAAGCATGTCTAGTATTCACATTTCTTTGTCATAATCAATTGGACTTGTCCTTACTCCAAGAAGTCTTATTTTCTCTATTCCTTGTTACAGGAGGCAGAAGATAAATGGGAGAAAAACAATTCCTGTGGATTTTTTTGCACTGGGCAGAATGAGAAAATAGAACAATTTTCTGCTTTCATCTCAGCATTCTCATTTTGTACCCTGTTCTCCTTAAGTCAACTAACAAATCAATAAACATTTATTAAGTGCCTACTATGTACCAGGTACTGTGTTAAGTGCTGGGAATACAAAAAGAAGCAAAAGATATAATCTGATCTCAAGGAGCTCACAATCTAATAGGGAAGACCAAAAATAAAACAAATATATACAAGCTATATATAGGATAAATAGAAAATAAGTAATCAAGAGAAAGCACTAGAATTAAAGAAGATGGGATTTTAATTGGGACTTAGAGGAATCCAGGAAAGCCAATAGGCAGTGATAAGGAATAATAGAGAAAATTCTCTTCACTGAGAGATGGAGTATCTTATTCACCGAATGGAAAGCTAATCATTGTCATTGGAAAGGAAGGAGGAGATTTAAGTTCCAAAGTGCTCTGAACATCAAACAGGGTATTTTGTATTTCATTCTGGAATTGGTAGGAAGCCATCATGGTTAAATGAATAGGGAGGTGACACGGTCAGATCTGTGCTTTAGGAAAATCACTTTAGTGACTGAAAGAAAGAGGGATTGAAGCAGGAAGACCCACCATCAGGGGCGTTCAGGGACAATGTGATGAGGGCCTAACCCAGAGTGATGACAGTGTCAGAGGAGAGAAGGGAGGTGAATTCAAGAGATGTTGCCAAAGTGGAATGAACAGACATTGGCAACAAATTGGATATAGGGAGGCGAGAGATAGTGAGGAGTTCAGGATGACTTCTAGATTGTGAGCCTGAGGGAATGGTACGATGACGGTGCCCTCCACCATAACAGGGTCCTGTTCTATTTTCATTTAGCACCTTCCCTACCCCCTTTCCCACTGCAGTCTCCTAAAACTACCCTCAGAATTCCTTGACAACTGTGAAATAACCAAATGTGGAACTTTGTCACTACCAAAGAAAAGTTGGTTGTGTTTTCAATAAATTAACTATTGTGGTTTACGGGGTTTGCTGATCTCTCTCCTCTGTGCCAATCATAAGTTAAGCAAGAGCCTCATATTAGAGCCAGATTGTGACTGCTATAGTATATTCAATAATGTCTGGTTTGTCGCTGCTCTAACCTTCCTACAAAGCAGGGCTTCTTCATCTATTTTTTGTGTCATGGCAGTCTGGGGGAAGCCTATAAACTACTTCTGGGAATAATGATTTGTTGTTTGCATTCATAATTGAAGGAAATGCTCAATTCCAGTTAGAGGTTAGTGAAAATACAGATGTAAAAATTTTCCCCATCCAAGTTTATGGATCCCGTGAAATCTATCCACAAACTCTAGGGTCTGTGGCCCCCTCATTAAGAATCTTTGCTATAAAGTATAAAAAGGATGTTTGTTATTTAGAATTTCTGCTAATTGCAAGTGCTCTTCTTCCTTTGTGAATACAAATGAACCAACATTGCTTGCTAGATGACATATAAATCTTTAAACACATTTATACATGGGATTCTTTTTTAGAATTAAGAGGGCTTTTCTCCCTTATAGAAAACTATTCTCCACAACCCATATTCATCCAAAGGTTCCCAAGGAAAAGCTTTAAATCCCTTGATCATGGACTTCTTTATTGTCTCACTTAAGAAAGTCCTCAAGGACATTCTTTTGGCAGTGGTCAAGTAACTTAAAGATTAAGTTAGAGATAGATAAAGAAAACCACATTAGGATTCTTGAATCTCTACTGGCAGTTTATTCCTCTGTTTACCTATATAGTTTATTACTCCCTATTATTTTGCTTTACCTTAAATCACTGATCTTTCCCTGTCTTCAAAAATTATGACTTCATAGATAATACCCATCTTGACACACATAGAAGAGTCTTTATGGCCCCCTGGTTCCTGGGACTATAGATAACACATTTCTGACTCTTTGTGTTGAGGCCTTAAGCAGAGATAAGAAAGATGAATTTTCCAGTGTCCACTATCTGATTTAGCCAATAACAGACCTAAGATATCTGGGAACCAAGAATTATAGGATTCAAGTTTTTGATCTGGAAGAGATCAAGGAATCCATTGAGCCTAATTCTCTCATTTTACAAATGAGTAAACTGACTCTGTGAAGTTTGGTAAGTTATTTTCTTTTCTTTTACAACTAGTAAGTTACTGAGACAGGATTCAAATTCGAGAACTCTAGACCTTCAAGTTCAGCATGTCTATTGTACCACTGCTTCAAACGACTGTTTACTAATTGTCTACTATGGGCAAGGCGCTATGCTAAACACTAAGTATACATATCCAGGGAATGAAATACTCTTTTTGCCAAGTTTGCATTTAAATGAGTGTAATATAAACCTGTGTACAGAGTAGAGAAGGGGGAAAGGAAGAGAATAAGCATTTATAAAGTATCTACCTCAGACAAACTAAGACTTGTTAAAGACCTTAGCCCCCAAACGCCAAGGTCTCTCACTGCATCCAAAGTCAGATTGAGGAAGTCTCATTCTCTTTCCAGAACATCCAAGAGGTGACACTCCTATTCAATCAAGCATGGACACTTTGAACTTGGGTGGGAGAACAGGCTATCTCTCTTCATTCAGTTTAGACATTGTGGATCCAGGAAATGGGGTTTTGGTCTGTTTTATTTATTTTTAAAATTCTAGGTAGAAGCAGTGTAATCCCTGCATCAAATTATAGTGACCTTGGAGGTACGATTCTAAGCTGGATGTCACTTTTGGCATAATGGGGAAGCCCTAAGAAACCAGAATGTTGGAAATCGAGCCAATGGGAGCTTTGGACTTGGAACTTCGTGGAACCATGCTCTATAGGAACGGAGTTAAAATGTGACTTTAACTCTCACCTCTCTCCAGAGCATGAGGTGTTGTTAGGGAAAATTACGTCCACCCTTGCCCCCACCAAGTGGTTGTGGGGGAATATGTAAATTTTGGTTCTTGTTTTACCTTTGGAGTAAATATTCTTTTATAAAAGCTAATCTGACTGTTTAGTGGTTAAATGGCATTGGGATACAGGGCACTCCTAAAATTAAGGAACATAATCAGTAAGGGAGTTGAGACTAAATAACTAAATAACTCACTCCAAGCCCCCAGCCCCAAGCTACCTGAGAACCCTGGGGAAGGAATGAAATGTAATATATTTGACCATTAGGCAGCAGGGCCAGAGTATTCTCTACTACACCAAAGATCGCTCCCATAGGCCCAGAGAGGAAATCAGGTCTTTAATCCTTTTCTCTGTGAACAATCATCAAATCATGCACTATTTTCAAAACAGCATTTCTCATATCAGCTCCTTCTGGCTTTCAAGGTCACTGCCATAGCCTAGGCCCTCGGCATTTCTTACCTGTATTCCTCTAAAGTGTTCTTTTCAAAGCACCTGCACTACAGTAGGAGCAATGTCCTTAAGTCCTAATCCATGACAGTTAGCCTAGTTTTTCCTTAATAGGTACTGGAAATGTCCTTGAGGTTTAATTGGTTCCAGGAATAAAGGCTTTAGCCATTGTAGCAACTGATCACCTGAAAAAAAAGGCACAAGGAGATAGCTCTAGTCCAGTCTCTGAGGCTCCTGACCACGGACTAACAGTAAGACTGACCCTGGGAAGCTGTGCTCAGATGAACTAAAGAGATGTCCTCATTAAAGTTCCTTATTGAATGCTTTCCCCCTGCTGTGTAAACCTCCTTTTGTTAACTATTAGAGGCATCTCATTTTGATCCAGCATCAAACCTGAACTGCTGATGAACTGGAGTGCATGGGGGAGGGAGGAGTTCAAATAGGATAGCTCCTGTGGTGTGAGGGCTTGCCAAGCCCCTCTTAGGCTGCTCATTCACCTTGGTGTCTACTTTCACCCAATCTAAGAAACTCCAAGAACTCAGCGTACACAGCGGTCTTGCACTGGTTAAGCCATCTTGGACTGGGGATTACTGACGGGCCTCAAGCCTGTTGGTTTCCAAGGCTGTGAAGATTCCCCTGCAGACTGAGTGGATGAAGAAGTCTGCTCCAATGCCTGGTGGCTGGAGCAGGACCTGTGGAGTTCTGGGAGCCACTGCTTGTCCTGACTTTTGCCTTGCCGTTGGACTTTGATAATTCTGGAAGAGAGAGTAAGGCTGACAAGTTTGTGCAATTCTGCCTCTCTTAAATCCAATTCACCAGTGAGTCAAGACATCATCCCATGATGTTACTTGTCCTCTTCAAAAATGGAGGATAGGCAGCAATCATTGGGAAACTGGCCCAAGTGAGGCTTTACCTATCATCCTCCCCCATCTCCATCAGCAGCGCTGTTCCCCCATCCCCATCAGCAGCGCCATCCCCCATCCCCATCAGCAGCGCAGTCCCCGTCCCCATCAGCAGCTCCGTCCCCCCCATCCCTTCTATCTTCATCCGGGTGACTGAGAATTTCTTTTATTTATCATGCTGACTGGATCCCTCATTCATATTTTGGTCTGCCAGTGACCTATAGAAGTCCACTTTCTGAAGAACAGCCAGGTGGTGCAGTGGCTAGCATACCAGGCCTGGCATCCAAAAGAATTAAGTTCAGATCTGACTTAGACACTTACTAGCCCAATAACACTGGACAAGTCCCTTAATCTGTTTGCCTTTGTTTCTGCAATTGAAAAATGGGGGTAATAATAGCAGCTGCCTCCCAGAGTTGTTGTCCAAATCACATCAGGTGTACCATAGTAAATGCTATGTAAATGTTAGCTATTATTAGGATCCATCTTCAGGAATCTTTACCTCTCCACCTGCCTCAGGCATCCTTGTTAAATCCCCCTTTTTGTAGCTGTCTCATTGCATCTTTCTGAACTTTCTACTATGATGTACCAGCTTCTCAGATCCGGACTACATTACTCAATGTACCACATACTCTCCTTCCCGTGATTTCAGCATCTCCTGGTATCCTACTCAGTTGCTAAAGCATCAGATTTTTAAAATCCAGGATTTAATTCCCTGTTAAAGCAGCACTTAGGAGGAGAAGTATGCTTAAATGGCTATTGAAGTTTCTTTTGGAACCCATGTAATGTATATTTTTGTTTAACCTCAATTTGCTTTATGTTACTATCATCATTGTCTGTTAGTAAAAAAACAAAACAAAACAAAAAAAAAACAACCCCCCCCAAAATCTTGACTTTCACAAATAATTGCTTTAGCCATTTCTGCTTATTATCTTTTTTTCATTCTTAAAGGCCCAGTTCATGGAAAACTTCCATGTCCTTGTTCCCCACAGCTGGAAGTGATCTGACCTTCCTCACATCTTTCATAATACCTTAAATCTCCCATACAGTTATCATATTTTAAATTTGTATTCTAGTTATTTGAATCCTGCTCTTATCTCCCTTCATAGCATAGTGACCATATGTGCTGGAGTTTCTAGGATGATTTCAATTTCAATAAAATCAAGTATATTTTTAATAAGGCTTTACAAATGAAATATCTTTTGTCCAACCTTGTGTCCCAATTTTTGGTTTAAAAATATCTCTACTTCGTTCTAGTAGACTATAAGCTGCTGGAACTTATTCATCTTTGTATCCTAGCACCTGGCACTGTGCCTTGTACATAGTAGACATTTTATATATGATTGTTAAATTGAATTGCTCTGCATTCTTTGATTCAATTTGATCCAACCTGAATTTTTTTAGCAAGTACTCAGCACTGTGCCAACTCTTTGGGAGATGCAGAAATATATAGTAGGATCTATTTGTTCAAGGAGATAGGTATACAAGAAATAATTAAAAAGCAATATAAAATACTAAGAGTTGAAGAGTCAAAATAGGTGGGACAGAAGATTCAATTAAATTCAACAAATATTTATTAAGCACCTAAAAGGGTAAGGCACTGTTTTGGGCTCTGGTATTGCAAATACAATAATAAAAGTCACTGCCTCAAGAACTCATATTTTCTGTGTGGTGGAGCAGGGGAATACAGCATGCACAGAGATTTGTAAATATAAGATAACATGAGGAATAAAAGAACATTGGAAAAGTGCAAAGATTAGAAAAGTCTTGGGGAGAGTCTGGCCTATGAACTGAGCCTTTAAGAAAAAAGGGGACTCTAAGAGTCAGATCCAAAGAGGGAATAATTAAGAAAAAGAAGCACAACAAAATTGAAGATAGATAAGTTGAGCAAAGAAGTCTTGGAAAACATTCATAAACGCAATGGAATTTGAAATGGGCCTTATAAAATAGACATAAAGCCAGAAGACCACTCTCTAGGCAGGGAAATTCAATTCAATTCATTTCAGTTCAACAAATAGCATAATCAGGGACCCAGATTTTGATTTGGGCATGGCTAGCTTGTGAAACTTAAAAAAAAAAAAAGACTACCCTGTGTAAAGTGGGAAGGTGGAATCAGTCAGATAGGTTGTATGGGTGGGTCACTCCAAGATTATGGAAGGCCTTAAAAACAAGACTGAGAATGTTAGATTTTATCTGCTGTTATTGTTCCCTCTCCAACACTCCCATCTGTTTTCGTTATTATTATGCCCATGATGCTGAATTCTGCTAGAAGGAATCACAAAATCCTGCTGATTGTATCCCCTATTATTTTGTATTGTGTAATCTTGGCTAGGCCCTCACTGCTGTAGAGGGGTCCAGTCTGATTCTTTTATCCTTCCTTAATGGCGGTTTTAAAATATTTATCATGCACCCCTCAGTGGCTGCTCGCATTGTTGAAATCTCCTATGGTAGAGATGTCAGACTCAAATAGAATGGCAGGAACCAAATCACATATAAAGATCCTTGCTGGCTAAATATTGACTTAGTTTTAAAATGCAATCTTATCTATATTTTATTGTATTATATATTTCATTAAACATTTCCAAATTGCATTTTAATTTGGTTCTGGCTACACTCAGCAATGTTGTCAGCAAGGTTGGAACCTGCATCATGTAACATCTCAGTCTCATACTCTCTCACCCTCCCCATTTTCTCAGGAAATGTCCGTGACTTTTCCTTGACATAAAATTGAAACCATCCTTTGTATGCACTCTCATTTTCCATGCTCTGGATCTTAAAACCCCTTAGATATCTTCAGCTGGGCTAAATAGACAGAAAACATGGGATTAAATTCTGTCTCAAACACTTACTAACTGTGTAATCAAGGGCAAATAATCACACTTCTCATAGGTTAGTATTATTTATATAATATAAGGATTTTAGATAACTAGGGAGCATAGTGGATAGAGTTCTGGGCTGAGAATCAAGAAGGCCTGGATTCAAATTTAGCTTCAGAGACTTCCTAGCATGTAACCTTGGGGATAATAACAACATCTTACCTCCCAGGAGTATTGTGAGGATAAAATGAGATAATATTTATAAAGATCTTAGTACAGTGGCTGGCTTCAGTAAGTGCTATGTAAACATTAATGTTTATTATTATTAATGTAGACAGTGAGTGGCCAGTGGATATAGAACTGGGCTTAGAGTTAAGATAAACATGAATTCAAATTCCATCTTTGATGCTGATTGATACTGGGTGACCCTGAGAAAATTAACTTCCATGTGCCTCAATTTCCCTATCTGTAAAATGAGCAGCGATTAGACTTGATGACTTCTAAATCCTTTGCGCTCTAAATCCATTACATTATGATTGCTAAGTACCCGCCATGTAATTCTCCTTTTTCCCTATCCTTGCTTTGACTCTAGGAACTGCTGCTCTCACAATTATGATGCTTTGTCAATAAGTTCTACTCAAAACCATAGCTCCTGGGCTTCTTTCTGATTTGTTTACTTTTAGTAATCACTATAGATGCTGCTGGATTTTCTCCTATGGCTCCTAATAGCTGACAAATGCTCCATCCTGCTTTTCTCAAGCTTGTGATTTGAAATCTGCTGAAACCAAAATTCTTTTCCCTTTTTGCCGCCAAATTGTCATCTCCATCCACCTCAACCCTGCTCCCTCCTCCTCAGTCTATGGCCTTTTTTGTCCTTCTGTTCCATTGTGCCTTCTAACTATCCTGTGTCCTTGTTAATAGACTTGCTTTGTATTGCATAGGTTTCCTTCCTAATCCTTCCATTTTTTCCTGCTCGTGGAGAGGAATAGTGCTGCTCTAGAAGGCATTGCATCCCAAGCCACTCTCTAGGAGTAGATTCTTCTTTTCTTCCTGTCCTCAGTATGCTGGGCCAGGCAGAAGAATAAATATGTTCCCTGTTTCCCACTGCTGCTGCTGATCAGTCTTTTGCCACCATCATTTGGTAAACTTTTCCCCTTTGAGGTTCACTTCTTCTATCTATATTGCTCCAGATAGACCTCTTTCCACTGTCTGAGAGTTAGCATGGTGTAATGGATAGAATACTGGACTTGAATCTGTGTAAGTGGAGTAATATCCTAATTCCTGTCTACTATGCAAGTTAGGCTACTTTTTCCTTAAAAGGCATTGAAACCATCCTTGTTTCTTAGTTGACTCAGGGTACTAAAAGTTTAACTTTTGAACTCACTTCCTGGTTGTCTGTGTACAAGGCAACCAGGAAGAGATTGAAAGGGAGGGAGTACCCCAATACTTGGCCAGTGGATCATGATGAGTTACTAAGCTAAATCAACTAAACCAACTCAGTGCCTAATCTTATTGAATATTCTTCTACTATTACTAAGTAAAGCTCCTTTTGTTAACTATTGAAAATAGATGAGTATTTCAATTTGTACCAATATCATATATAAATTACTAAAGGACTGCTTGAGTCAGGCTTAGCCCAAAATACTTAGGTTCAAATTAGATACTTTTTTCGGTTTGTTTTTTTGGAGGCAATCAGGGTTAAGTGACTTACCCAATTTTCAAAGCTAGTGAATGTCAAGTACCTGAGGCCCGATTTGAATTGAGGTCCTCCTGACTCCAAGAATGGTACTCTATCTACTGAGACATCTAGCTGCCTCCAAATTAGGAGCTTATTAACTGTGACCTTAGATCAATTAACTGCTTGCCTTACTTTCCTCATCTATAAAATGAAGGGGTTGAATTTGATAACTTCTAAGTTCTCTTTAGGTTCGAAATCTTGTTGAATCTTATTGGACAAAACCTTAAACTTGGAGTCAGAAAGTCTTGATTTCAAATCTTAATTTGGACACTAAATCCATGACCTTGGACGAGTGATTTAGTCTTTCTAGCCAGTTTTCTCATCTGTAAAATGAAATAGTTGGACTTAATGATCTCTGAGGTTTCTTTTAGCTCAAAAAGTTTGATACTATGATCATCTACTGGTCTATATCATTCTCCTTTATCAAAGAATTCCATACCTGGCTTACTGTCTTTCCACCAAACTCGACTCTCATGCCTGGTAAATTCCAAAACACATCTTCAGGACCCTTAAAAGATCTTAATCTCTAAGTTCATTAACCTCAGCCACTTTTAAAGATAGTCATAGTCTGGATATCACCGTTACACTATAGCTGCCACTTTATTGATCCTTTCTGTAATCTCAACCTCCTAAATTTCTTTCACTATCTCCCTTCTTTGACATTTACTTCATTGTCACCATAACCTCTTGACTGTCCATCCAACTTTAATTGTCTCCCAGTTGATGACTTGTGCAGAGAGGATAAAGGTCACTATGTCCTTTTACCTTCAGGGCATTTTGAAGGAACATAAATTCATGTGTGAAAAGATAGAAAGTTGGTTCCAATTCTGAAAGATAATTAAAGACAGTTTTTCATTTATCTTTATTTTATAATGAAAACATATGTGGCCACAGAATACTGATTGCCTATATTCTAAGGATGTGGGGAAAGGATCAAGAATGAGAAAGAAAAATCCCAGATGCAGAGCAGATATATTGAGCCAGAGATTTCCCTATCGTTAGTAATTATGAAGCCATGTGCTATATAATACTCTGGATTAATTTTAAATCTGACTAATAGCTCCCTCCTCCCACACCTGCCCAGTCACATGGTTTAGTGCATTGTGGGGAGAAAGACACTCTTGTGCTTGTGTCAGAAAGATCCGTGGGTAATGGGAAATTTTTGTATTAAACTCCCTTGGTGATTAATCTATGTAACCTGCAGTTCAAAGATGATTTGTAAAAGACACTCCTCAATGATGAAGAGTTTTTTGCACTCAGTATCCTGTACCTGCATGAGGAGCAGAGTTGGTGAGAATCTGGTCGTCTGGCTTCCAGCTTTGAAAGAGAAGTCATTCATTTCCATATTGGCTTTAAGGAGAGATTTCTGAAGTAAGAAAAAGATTCCTGGAAGAAGCCAACATGTAGAAGAGTTTGCACCTTGGTCATGTCCCTATCCTTAGTCTGCTACACTAGAGACATCTAGAAATTTTTCCTTGGTTGAGATGTCAGACTATCTTTTGACTGAACTATCCCAATTCCACGGGAGATATAAATAGATAATTCTCCTCTCTCAAACACTATACATCTCAGACAGGTGTGGATCATTGAGCAATCAATTTCCTCTAATGAGAAGAGTCTTGTGCAAATGAGTTCTAAACTGAAGGTTATATAATAAAGTCATACTTTGCCTTCTAGTAGCCTTAAAACATGACACACCAAGCAGTATGTGCTCCTTTCACTGCTACAATACTCCAAATTTTCTCATGGGATACCCACCAAATGTACACCCAGCACATTTCCACATCATAGATTTCTGTGATGACACTTTTTACTCTGATTTTTCTGCTGAGCTTATGATGTGTCCCAACCTCTTCACACCCACTATGTACTCCTCTATTATCCCCTAAGGGATAATATTTTTAATTCTCCAAAAATTGCAGTATTCTGGGACTTGGCAACCAAACCAATACTAAAAGAATATTGATAATAATTGTTTCAGGATATCTTTGTTTCAGGGTAAAATATGGAGTCTTTGAAAGAGCTTTGCAATTTTTCAAAGCCAACCTGATTTGGAATAATAGTTCATGTTTACACAAGGTTTAGCAAATCCTTTCCTCCTAATGACTCCATGAGGGAGATAGTGTTAAACACCATTATCCTATTTTACTGACAAGAAAACTGAGGCATAGAATGACTGGTTAGTGGTCTAAATTAGTTTAATAAAACTAATTTACATTATCATGATAGCACAGCTTTGCAGACTCAAAGCCAGAATTGAAACCCACATTTTTTGACTCCAAGTTCTCTGAACAATAAATATTTCATGACAAGGGGAAATACATACATATATAGATATACACACATATTATATATAAGCATATATAATATATGTATATATACACACATATATGTATAAAATGAATATAGTGTTATAAATTTTGAGCTAACAGAGACATGTTAATTGTGGGAGAATTTCTACTTGTATTTACAGATAACCAAACTCTAATATGTTTTATTATATTGATAGCTTGTGCATATTGAAAAGATATTTAGCCTCTTGCTTCTTACAGATATAGGATTCAAAATAATCATAATTGCTAATACAATAATATTCCTCTAATGAGACTTTGTGCATGTCCAACTAATGACATGTAATGTGGATTTACCGATATGCCAACAGCACAGGAACAACTCCATCTGTTCATTTTAAATCTCCCTTATTCTGAGGTTGGCACAAAACAGAGGTTTCATATCATGCTCTACACATAGAAGTAGGAACCGTAGAAACTAGTATTTAGAATATCTGCTTATGACACTATTATTGGAAAGATTGATCAATTTATTTATTTGGACCCTGCTTCCTGATGCATGAATGTATCATTGAAATAATATGACAATTGACATTATGCTATAACTTTAAAGTTTCCACAGTCTTTATATAAATTATCTACTTTAATATACACATCTCCATGATCTAAGTGGTGTACATACTGTTACTTCCATTTTACAGATTAGGAAACTGAAATTTAAAGAGATTAAATCATTGCTTAGGGCTGTGCAACTAGTACATGAGTATATGTTACTTAGTACTGGAAATAAATTATCTGATCATTAACATTGGTTTTTGTACAAGTTCATAAGTTTGTGATTTGAAAATGAGAAAAGGTGATCTATTTAGTCTTTTTATCTTTACTTTGTCTTCTAATTCTAATAGATCTCAGCAGTTTTAAATTTTTATTTCTTGAAATAACATCCAGCCTTTTTTAACCTACTTCCTATGTCAATTTTTAAAATAGCAGATATATTTATTTTCTTTTTTGATATTTTGATTTTGATATCTCCTGGGATTATTGTTTTTTGCTTGGTCTATTCCAATTTTTAGTTAGTCCATTTTGGGGTGGGGTGAGATTTATCCTCCTTCTTTTCTAAGCTGCTTATTTTTCCTTTTCTTAAGAGCTTTATTTAATTTTTTAAACTCTTGCTTAATTTGTTCTTGGTACTCATGTTCTTTGTCCATTTTGGGGGGTAAGATTTATCTTCCTCTTCTAAACAACTTATTCTTCCTTTTTTAAAGAGCTTTATTTAATTTTTTAAACTCTTGCTTTATTTGTTCTTGATACTAATGTAGTATCTGTAGAAAAAACATCTTTCCTTTGAGTCTCTGCTTGAAGTTGTTGTGGAGCTAGAACCGCAATAAATTTTGACACTGGTCAGCACTTTCTTTGATTTGTTTATCTCATCAGCTTTAATTCCTGACTTGGGGCTTTATTGTTGAATTTTTGGGTGGATTGGTAAATCATACTGGGTAACCCAAATTTTTGAACTTTCCTTCATTGGGTTTGCCCTTTCTCCTCCCCACATCTTTGAATTCCAGAGTTCTGAATCTTTAAGGCCCTAGATAGTGTTTTATGACAGAATGTTGGGAACCCCAGATCCCTTAGGTCTGGACTGTACAGGTCCAAGCCCCATAAAACTATACTGGTTGATGCTTCTAAGAGTCCTACTCTGGGGTTTTCTCAGGAGAGCTCTTCATGCTTTGACATAGAGCTGCATGTGACTCTGGCAGTCTTTAGTCTTCCTAGAAGGCTAGCCTTTCACTTGTGGGTCCCCTCTTATGTTTCCTTCTGGTTTCTTGTTGACCTCATCTTAAGTTGTTGGGGAGAAAGAAGTCACTATGGTTTCTCATTGGGTTATTTCATTATTTGGATTAATAGCAACTTTAGGATTTTGTTGGAATAGCTATGTGGGAACTGGCAGACTCCCATTCAGGAAGCCATCTTGGAAAGAAGCATTGAATTATTAATAAACAACAAAATATTTAACCTTGGTATGTGTTTAAGCCTGAGATTAGCACGTGCACGTGTATGCGCGCGCACGAGAGAGAGAGAGAGAGAGAGAGAGAGAGAGAGAGATAGAGATACTTTGGAATAAAGGTTTCTCAAATTTATTATACTGATAATATTAACAAACTGAGATGGGGACTTAGATATAATTGATTAATTAATTTGATGTTATAATTTTGACAAATAATAAAGAAAATGTAAAAACATACTTCTTGGAACTCAAATTAGGAATGGATGAAGAAGAGGAGCTAAGGGATGAGTGGACAGAGCACCAGCTGGAGTGTCAGGAGGACTGAATTCAAATCCAGTTTCAAACACTTGATACTTACTAACTATACACCCTTCACAAGTAATTTAACCACATTGCTTTGCCAAAAAAAAGAATGAATAAGGAAAATGGACTAGTAGCAGGTGGGGAGAGAAGTGATTACTTAGGCTATGTGTGAGCATTAGTCCTATAATTCATATTACTTGCATAGACATTCAAACAAAGTTAAAAAAAGTGTATGTTTTGTATTTTGGTTAGGATTAATTCTTTATTCTATCTTTTACCCTACTTCCTACCTGTATGGGAGAAGTGATTGAAATTTGAACTGAGGGCAGGGTAAAAAAGAATAGTTCCCAATCTCTGTGCTCTGGGAAAAAGGAGACTTCACTCAGCAATTGCCACAACTGCTACAAATTGCATTTTGACTTGGTTTCAGCTCTAGTCCTCTTTTATACTATATATATTCTCCATATATAGAGAATACATACATATATATGTATTCTCCATTTCCATTTATTACTTTTATCTGCTCATATTTCTATCTCTGTTTCTCTCACCTCATTGTTTCTTCTGACTGGAACCCCCAAATTCAGGCAGATGTCTCTTTCTCAAGGTCAATGGCATTCCTAAGCAAACTGAGTTCCGAATGTCTGCAAACAGTCTAGCTGATGGATTCTTTATTATGCCCAGAAGTTTCTCTGAAGTCCTTTTAATCTTAGGGAAATTATTCTGAACTTTTCTATGTCTTCACCCCCTTGGGAGTACCTTTTATTACATAGCAACAAGTATTAGTATATATATATATATATATATATATATATATATATATATATGTGGATACTCAAACATTCTTATTGATTGACAACTTGTAGCCAGAAGCACACATACACTATTTGTAGTCTTTGACATAATAATGACATAATAATAATTATATTAACCCATGATCAATGGACTTTTTCCTTACATTGCGCCACAAAATCTACTCACATGGAGAGGCAATGTATTTTGGCAGAAAGATCATGGGGTCAGACTTCAGGAATCATGACAGTGTTCCTTGCTTTGCTACTTACCACTTATATGTCCCTAAGTAACTAATTTAACCTTTCTATATACTTCAGGTTTTTCAACTTCAAAAAAATATAATTTGATCAAGACAGTTATTTCTAGTGCTATAATTTGCTTTGATAATCCTAAACTATTAGTGTGACAGGTAGGGAGCATATAATTATGTTATCTGATCCTCTATTCCCCTATTATATTTTTATAATCTGTGTACATCACATGAGGGGATTTTGTGTACATCATATGAGGGGGTTCTCTGGAATATCAGCCCAGATATTTGGCCTTCTATCAGTCTCTCTAGTGTGCCAAATTTTTACCTGAATTAAGGATTGGAGTGGATTATCCCATTTCAATGTACCTCTATCCTAACTAGACAAATTCTTTTCATTTTTTATTTGAAGTTATATATAATGTATGTATAATATAGCCATATTAAATAAACAAATAAATAGGTAAATAAATAAAGCCAAGTGAAATGAATTCATCTAGTGTGATTGTCCTTAGACAACCCTATCTCCCTGATAAATAGAACAAATATCCTGGAAAATCTGTTTACTGCTTCTCATTTTCAACAGGGGATGAATAAACATGTGTGCCCAAGACTTTTCTACTCAAGACAAGACCTTTTTAGTAGGTAGGTCAGTATCTAGTCTATGGAGGTGATTCACAAAGTCAGGATATTTCCATTAGTCATAGAATGGACTCCACAAGTCCTTGGCCTCAGGTTCTAGTCTTGTGTACAAGTGGCCACAGTCCTACTTTTCAATCTCCAGCCCTAACAGGTGCATTTGTTTAATATGCATTTCTGCCCTAGTAGTACCAGGCATGGTGCCAGACTATCTAAGTCTGGGCCAGCTGAGAGGACAAGGAGCTGGCTCTCTGAAGCATGTCATCCTTTTGTGTTCCTTCTCCCCCATATTCTATCTATACCTTGGTCCTACTATCCTTGGCTACTAGTATCACAAGGGCTGTGTGAATGAAGCCTGAAAGAAACCTTAGTGTTACATCATATTACATAATAATAAGAGCCCACATTTTTATGTTAATTTAAATTTTATAAGGCAGCTTATTGGTTAATGCCACTTTTAAAATGAGATTTACTAACATTTTATAACTGAAAGCCTGACAGCTTAGCATAGAAGTACCCCATAGTTATCAGTTCATAAAATATTGGATAATAAGAACCACTTGGAATGTTTTGAAACCTATGTTTCAAAGTCAAGGCTGGTTCTAGTTCTAAAGGCTGGTCCATAAAAGGAAAAGTGATATATATCCTGATCTTCATAGTATTTCAGAACCATGAGAAACCTTTGACCCCATACATTCTAATTGCCTCATTTTTTTTAGATAGAGGGTCCAGTCTTGGAGCTTTTTCAAACAATTAATCTCTTTTTGTTTCATTATGTCATTATTCAAAGTTTACTCTGAGAATCTCTGAATATAAATAATGAAGAAATTGTATGTAATATTCAAATGATATGGGAAGTTGGATCATTGATTATTATAAACTCAAGATGGTCAGTGGAAATATGTTTAGCATCTAAGTAGTTTAAGTATAACTTATTTCAGGGACAAGTTATTATAAAAACTAGGAAGTAAATAAAAAAATTAAACAGGAAAAATGTGGAAGGAAGCACAAGCTTACTACTTATAACTTTAAATGGGAATGGAGTAAAAAAAATAATCTAACAGAATGAAAGAGAATAGCATACTGGACAAGAAAACTAACTTCTGCAATCTGTTGTAGATAAGAATCACCTCAAAAAGCAGAAACAGAATCAAAATGAGAAGCTGGAATAAAATTTACTATTTATCAAGTAAATTTTTCAAAATGGAAATTGCAATTATGCTATAAAATAGAGCAAAAACAAAAATCCATAAAATCAAGGGAGATAAAAAAGAAAATTATATTACACATAAAAGAATTCTAGATAATAAATGAATATTGCTACTAAACACATATATACCAAAAATAACTAAAATTTATATAGTGTTTTCTTATTTGATTCAAATGACATAAAAAAATTTAACTGGATTTTTAAAAGATACCAATGGTAAAACAATAATAGTAGTAGATTTTAATGTTTTATTCTCAGAATTGAAAAAATCCAACAGAAAAATAAATAATAAAGAAAATGTAGAATTGAACAAACAGATTTTGTTGCTGAAAGATTTAATGCATCTTTTGAATGGGAACACTAAAGAATTTACATATTTTGATGTGATCATAGTGCCTTTTTAAAAAATGGTATATATAACTTGTGATAAATGGAGCCATCCACATCTAGAGAGAAAAATATGGAGAATGAATATAGAGCACAGTATTTTTGTTGATTGTTTGCTTGCTTAGGTTTTTTCCTCTCTCTCATTTTTTCCTTTTGATCTGATTTTTCTTGCATAGTATGATAAATGTAATATGTTTAGAAGAATTGCACATGTTTAACCTATATTGGATTACCTGCTATCTAAGGGAGTGGGGAGTTGGGGAGGAAGAGAGAAAAATTTGAAACACAAGGTTTTGCAAGAGTGAATGTTGAAAACTATCTTTCCGTGTACTTTGAAAATTTAAAAAAACTATCATTATCAATAAAAAAGGAACAGAGAAATTATGAATAAATATAGAAAATATAAATACAAGGTCTCAGAGTAACAGATTTTACTTTACCTCAAAGAAAATTTGAAGGACTCACAAGAATTAATGAAAAAATGTAGAAAACATATATAGGGAATCACAATAGCCTGTTCATAATCATTGCATCCCTATTTTGTGTTTCTCTTTTTTCTAGTAGGACCCTAAAGACTTCTACTCATTGCCACTTTGGTTTAGATAACTTGTCAGGTCAACATTGTGATATTCCAAATGAATCCCTTTTTCTGCAATCTCCTCCAGGAAATTAATTTGTCACCTTGAGTTTTGGATTTTGTCTCCAGAAAGGCACAAAATTTTGAAGTTAGACATGAGCTATCCTAGTTTTGTTTTTCCATCCCTTAACTCATATTAATGAATATCAATTGATATTCTTTGATAAGTTGTACTATAATCTAAATCCTTCCTCTACCTACAGATATTCCTTGAATTGGCCACATCTTTATTCTGACTGTGCAGGATTTTGTGGTTCAGTTATTTAATTATGTTTGACTATTTGTAACTCAATTAAATGTTTTCTTGGCAAAGATATTGGAATAGTTTTCCATTTTCTTTCCAGCTCATTTTACAGATTATAAAACTCAGGCAAACAGGGTTAAGTGACTTGCCCAAAGTCACACAGCTAGTAAGTGTCTTAGGCCAGATTTGGATTCAGGTATTCCTGTCTCTCACTCTCAAATTCTACTCTTGTACCATCTAGTTATCGTTAGGCAGGGTAGTGACCATGTTTATTCCCTATTATGAGCCTTTAATGTGTACCCACAGCAATGCAGCATAGCAAATAAACATTTGACCTCAGTGTAAGAAAGCCCCAGTTCTGACATACTGAACATGTGACTCTATGCAAGTCATTTAATAGTTTAATACTCCAAGTAACATTTTAATATTAAGTTGCAGAGTGATTGTTGTCATTGTTGGAAATTTCCTGACTAGAGACTTCCTTACATTGATGAAATCAGTGAATCAAGAGGCCTCAAATAAAGGATTTCATATGGACCAGATCTGATACTAGAAAGCCTGATCCCAAAGAAGGTCTGGTTTTCTTTCTCTGGCTCTGCTTTTCCCTTGGAGAAACTTTAGGGAAATTTTTGAAATAAATATTACCCATGATTTGGTAGGTGATAGAGTTCTGTCTAGAAAATGCACTGAGACAAAAAAAAAGGAAAATGGTGGATATGGGAGGGGATATGGGAAAACTGGGACACTAAAGCACTGTTGGTGAAGTTGTGAACTAATACATTTTGGAGAGCAATGGAACTATGCCCAAATGGCTATATTATTGTTCATACCCTTTGATCTGTTTAACTGTTTATTTTCACATTTGATACAAATAATACCAAAGACATCCAAAAAAAGGGAAAAGGGCCTATTTGTACAAAAATATTTATAATAGCTTTTTTTTTTGTAGTGGCTAAGAATTAGAAATCAAAGGGATGCACATCAATTGGGAAATGGCTAAACAAATTGTGATATATGGTCATAATGGAATATTATTATTTTATAAGAAATAAACAGGATGATTTCAGAAAAATCTAGAAAGAATTACATGAACTGATGCATAATGAAGTGAATAGAATCAGGAGAAGATTATACTCAATAATAGCAATATTGTTTGAAGAAGAATTGTGAATGACTTACCTATTTTCAGCATTACAATGATTCAAGAAAATCTCAGGAGCAGCTAGGTGGTGCAGTGGATAGAGCACCAGCCCTTAAGGCCAGGTCAAGTCAGCAGAGGACCTGAATTCAAATCAGACCTCAGACACTTAACACTCACTAGCTGTATGACCCTGGATATGTTACTTGACCTCAATTGCCTCAGCAAGAAAAAAGAAAGAAAGAAAGAAAGAAAGAAAAGAAAATCCCAAAGGACCAATGATGAAGAATGCTATCTGCTTCCAGACAAAAAACTGATAGTGATTGAATACAGATGAAGCATCTACTTTTCACTTTCTTTTTTTTCTTTTATTCAAGTATTCTTGTACAAAAAGACAAATATGGAAATGTTTTACATAATTACAAATAACCTGTATCTGTTTGCCATCTTAAGGAGGGGGGAAGAGAAAGAGGAAGGAATAAAATTTGGAATTCAAAACTTTAAATAAAAATGTTTTAATTGTTAAAAATTCAAAAATGAATGCCAAAAATAAGTAGATATACACCCACACATATATACATACAATAAAGAAAATGCATTCAGTATATAACATAGATATTTGATATAGCATATTTATTTATTCTACAATAGAAACTGCATAAAATGTAAAAGAGAAATTCAGAAAATATAAAACACTTAATTTCTCATTGTCCTCATTATAACTCACTCTGAAAAGTAAAAACAACTTTGAGAGACTGCAGAATAGTTATTTTCCATTTATTTTGGATCTGTATTACATAAACAATCCACAAGGTTCAAATATCCTGACTAGCCAGGTCATAGCTTTAAATATAAATACAGTGCCTGGCATATAGTAAGAGTTTGATAAATGTTTATTGATTAATTAATTGATATTTTGGTTTTACACAACTTCTATTTCTAAATATTCTCCTCCTCCCACCAGTCTGAGAAATTCTTTATAATAAAGAATAAAAGAGAGGATAAAACAGTTGAGTAAAACTAAACCATATGTTGAAAGAGTTTGGCATTTTGTGCAGTGTTGTGAACCCATGATTACAAAGAAATGCAAAAAGTTTTCTCATATTTCTTCTTTGGGGACAAACTTATCCATAATAAATTTGTAAATTTAGCTTAAAATTTTTTTGTTGTTTTTTCCACTTATGTTGTTGCTATCATTATATATCTTGCTCACTTTCCTTTGGACTAATTTATATAAATCTTTCATGTTTCTCTGTATTCATCATATTCATAATTTCTTAGTTCATCATGTGTAACACAACTCATGTAGCTATTCCCCAATCAATGGGTATGCTATTTTGTTTCCTCTTCTTTACTAACACAAAAAGTGCTGCTATAAATATTTTGGTGTATATGGTCTTTCCTTTTTGTCACTGATCTCTTTGGGGTTACATTGAAATGAAATGAAATCATTGGGTCACTGAAAATTTTTGTCATTTTCTTCACATAATTCCAAATTGCTGCTATGCAAGTGATATGCTGTCTTACTATACAACTTGTACGTGTTTTTGAAATTCTTATTTATAGAATGCTTGGGCCATTTTGCAGTTTCACAAGCCAATATTTAATGGGTCAGTCTTTTACAAAATGAAATGTTTCCATTTTTGATCATCTTTTCCAATTTGCTGAGTGTGAAGAGCATGCCTTTTTCATCTTAATATTTCTGCCAAGAAATACTTATTACACACATCAGTACAGATAGTACTGATGGTGGTAAAACTTCTGTGAGAAGCTTGCTGTTGAAGAAATTCTCCCCTTTCAGGATGGCTAAGACCAAATCCCAAACTCAGGAGCATGCAAATCATGAGCTAAGTGCCAGACTGGAAATTTCTCTCAATTGTCAGTCCTGGCCAGTGCTCAGGGAAAGAAACAAGGAGACAGGAGAAGAAAACCAGGAACTCAATGTCCATCTTGGATTTCCACATTTTTCTTTTTTCAAGCTGTCCTTTCCTATAAGCAGAGGCCAGAAATGAAAAAAGAGCAAAGAAATCCCATCTCTCTCGTGCTAGAAGTCCAAGGCAAATAAGCAAGAGATGGGGCTCCAAAGACAAGAGGGGATGCCTTTATATCCCTCCTGACTCTCACTCACCAGTCATCTTCATTGAAACTGAGACAGCGGATAGAGTGTGGCGTCAGGAAGATTTGTCTTCCTAAATTTAAATCTGACTTCAGACACTCCCTAGCTTTGTGACTTTGGACAAGTCACTTGACTCTATTTGCCTCAGTTTCCTCATCTGTAGAAATGAGTTGGAGAAGGGACTGGTAAACCACTCCCACATGTTTGCTAAGAAAACCCCAAATGGGGCCATGAAGAGCTGGCTCAGGGTCACACAGCTCGTAAGTGTCTGAGGTCATATTTGAACTCAAGAAGATCAGTCTTCTTGACTAGGACTCTGTGCACAATGGTGCCCCTTAACTGCCCAGTGTATATGTAATGGAAGAGACAGAATTCCCAAAACCAAGGACAGACCAGCACCATTAGACTTGGTTGCAACAGCAAACATATATTACTTACCAAACGACCTGCATTTTCTTGAGAGCTACCTCGCCTGTGCCTTAGCCTTGTAAAATTCTGTCACCCAATAGCTAACATTTATATAGATCCTGGGGTTTGCAGAGTGATTAACACACACTATTTCATTACATATTTTCAATAACTGTGTGTGCTACATGTTATTATTATCCTCAGTTTACAGATGGAGAAACCGAGGCTCAGAGAGACCAAGGGATATGCCCAGAATCAAACAACTAGTAAATGTTTGAGATAGGATTTGAATTCGGATCCTTCTGACTTCAAGTTCAGTAGCACCTACTTCCCAAGATTGTTATGAGGTTCAAAGGAGATGACTGTAAAGAGTTCAGCACAGTGCAGGCACCACACAATTGTTAGCTATTGTTACTATTGCTATTACTTGGATTAAAAAAGATCCAAGTACAAATCCAGTCTCAGGACAGTTGCTATTTGATTCTGGTTAAGTAACTTCTCTGTCCCAGCCTCAGTTCCCTCATTTGTAAAAAAGGAATAATAATAGCACCTATTTCACAGGGTCAGTGTAAGGCTTGAATCAGCTAGTATATGTAAAGCGCTTTATAAACTTTAAAATTCTATGTAAATGTTTAGTAATTATATCGTTATGTTAGAACAAGAAACAGTCTCATCTGGATTCCCAAAATAATAGGGAGAGCTATTCTCGTCCATAATCCTCCTATATGTTAACTTACCTGTCACACACCTACTATACCATGATCTCACCAGAAAGGGCCCAGCCCTTCATTCATTGACTTGTCTTTCTTATATCCCAAGTGTTTACTCATAAAAATATTTATTCATCTTTGAACTTCAGCTTCCATCCATTTTCCAAATCATGTAACCCTTTGTTCTAACCCAAATGTTTCCCAGACCTTCTTCTTTATTCTATATTTCCACAGCTACCACTCACTCATGTGATAGGTACGAGCTATTGCTGTTATTTGTCCTGTGGCATCTTGAAGAAATCCATGGCATCGGGCAGGTAATGCCATGGCAGGCAAGTGAATTGGATTTAAGTCACGGGCAAGCTCACCTGCCTCACTCTCCCTTCCACAGCCATCTGGGTCCAGTGACCAGACCTAGGTCAGGAGGACTGCAGATGACTCTGGATGCAGTGGGAGACATTTATTGGTACAAGCAATGGATGGTTGTTCTTTGTCATACAAGAGGACTAAAATGACAACACTGTGTTAGAGCTGAGTTACAATGTGTCCAGCTATGGCTGATGGGATCAACCCGAGCTTGGAATGCTCTGCCACAAGTCGGACACAAATTGTCCCTGTGAACATTTGGATGATTTCTCTTACAAGCAATAGGAACAATTGAAAAGTGGTCAAGAGATATTAGAATATCAGGAAAGGCTTTATGTTTAAGGACGTTTTGGGGAGGGATCATGAGGTAGAACTGAGATAGGTGGAAAGGAGAAAGTAGATTGTTCTAAACACAATCAGAGGTCTGGAGTATGATTTGAACACGGTTCATTTATAAGTATAATGATGAGCCTATGCTGACTAAAGTGGAAAATGGAAGGAAGAATTGGATAAGTAAGAAGGACTTTGAAAGATAGGCTGAGAATTATCCTGTAGGGAATGAAGAGCCATGACTAGCATTTATTTATTTATTTTTTTTATTAAAGCTTTTTATTTACAAAACATGTGTATGGGTAATTTTTCAACATTGACCGTTGCAAAATTTTCTGTTCTAAATTTTTCCTTCCTTCCCCCCACCCCCTCCCTACATAGCAGGTAGTCCAGTACATGTTAAATATGTTAAAATATATGTTAAATTCAATATATGTATACATATTTATACAGTTATCTTGCTACACAAGAAAAATTGGATCTAGAAAGAAAATAAACCTAAGAAGGAAAACAAAATGCAAGAAAATATCAACAGAAAGTGAAAATGCTGTGTTGTATGACCAACATTTTAGAAGTAAAATATCTTTTATTTTGTTTAAGACTAATAATTCTTTGGAAATGCAGGGCCTGCATCAAGCTAATAAATGACTTCCTCATAATAGATTTTCAAACAGTACTATATTTAATGATGTTTCCAATCAATGTACCCTGTTTACAGAAAGTTCAACTAAGTGGCACAGTAATAAAAATAGACTGTTAATATAGTTCTTTGGAATTCAAAAAGTGATTTTGTATTCATATATTTTCTCATTTGATCCTCAAAACAACCCTGAGGTCTTCTTGAGCTGGAATATTAAACTATTCTTGCTGCCTTCTCCTTCTGGAGCCAGCTCCCTTCTTCTATTGGTGAGCTCTTCCTGATACCACCATTTTGTGGAGGGACCTAGGCTGGCCAACCTTGGTTTTTCTTCTACCAAGACTCCTGATTTTCCAGACTTTAAATCCATGTCCTAATGGGTAAGTACCTTTATTGCCCATCTCTTTACCCCAATTTTTAGCTCCATTTTATGTACTGACTTTCCTTATTAGAATGTAAGTTCTTTGAGGGCAGGAGCTGTCTTTCTTTTTGCTTCAGTATAGTGCCTGGAATATAATTAGTGTCTAATAAATGCTTATTTGCCTGGTCTATGATAAAGGGGGTGTGCTATTATTATCTCCCCCTTTTCTACCAATAGAGAAACTGAAGCCAAGAGACATAAAATCACTTATCTAACATCATACAGATAGTCAGCAGAAGAGTTAGAACTTGTCCTGAAATCCAAGATTCTATTGAGTATATGTCTATTCCTGGAATTTTTAAACTTTTTTGTATCATAGAATCCTTTGATTGTCTGAAATCTATAAATCCCTTCTCAAAATAATGTTTTTAATGAATAAATAAAATAAAATACAAGATAAAATTAATACAAGATTATAAAGGAGACCAATTATATTGAAATAGCAATATATATATACACACATATATATTATATATATCTAAAGTTCAGACTTAGAATCCTTATTTTATTCTCTTGTCTCTTTGTTTCATACTGCTAGAACAAGTTATTATTTTTTTAATTTAAAGGAAAGAGACTAATTAACTGTTACACATAGTCCTCTCCCCAGCACAATGTGTTGTATATTTAGATCCTTAATACCAGCCATACTTCCCTTCCTAGGAAACTGATTCTTTAGTTCCCATCTAATAAATGAACACAGAACCATTTGTTGCCAAATCAAGATGCTTATTTCTCTCCTGTTTTTCAGTGCTTTTTGGAATCTGATGACAACCTAAGTAGGAAAGCCTCAGTGAAGTTTCTGCTGTGGAAACATGAATTGGAGGGCATTTAGGAAATGTTTCCATACCTATAGGTTCAAAACTAGAATGTTGTCACTGCCCTTTTAAAAATCATAGTTCTGTGATTGTCAAAAATTCAGAATTTCATTGATTTGAGAAGTTGTATAGAGTCAGCTGGATAGACTAAATAGTCTTAATCACTTGCAAGTTTTTATTCTAACAAGGAAGATGTGCCTTAAAATTTGTGTTTTATATATATGTGTTATAAAACTTGGTGTCAATGCCATCTGCTCCTATGGATTCATTTAATAATTAGGACTTCTCTTCCTATGGATTCAATTCATTTAATAATTAGGACTTTTGAAAGAAGCGACAACCTGCAGCCACACCAGAAAACAAGAAGCAATGAATATTAGAAACCATGAAATACAAGTCTTCCCTCCAGAGAGTAGGATTTCCTGTCAATACCTTTGAGGACAAGGAAAGAGATTGGAGATCAACACTGGGGATTAATGTGATCAGAAAATGAATAAATGATGTTTTATGGCAAGAGGAAATAAAGCAATACAAGGACAACTGGACTTTGTGATGAATAAGATCTAACAGGATCACTGGACTAGGTTTCCCATCCCCATGTAGTTGAAACAAGTGGGGAGATGGTGCTTGTTAAAGTAATTTACAATCTGTGTGATCTTGGACAAGTCATTCACTCAGCCCTTTAACCTTCAGTTTCTAGAGCTATAAAATGAGGGGGTTAGACTGAGTTCCCTCCCAGCTCTAGATTCATGATCCTATAATTAATAAAGTCTTCATTTTTTTGCATACAGTATGAAAATTGGGTTTTTCTTAAGTTTACTGAATGATCCCTAATCTCCCTCTCTCCTAATATAGGCCTGCTCTTAGTGTTTACAAAGATTTTTTTAAAAAAAGAACAAAGAATCTGTTCAGTATAATAGATATGTCACAAGAATATGCACACAGATATTTAACATATAGTAGGAACTTATATAGAAGAAAGCAGCATTTACAAATATGGCAGCAGAACTGGAATGAGGACATCCTTATGTTTCTTTGACCCCCAAGCTCAGAGTTTCTATTTTGTGAATTCAAGTCTCACTTCCAATGTTTCTGATTTATTGCTTCGTTTATGATTGAGATTACAATTGATTGGCCTTGGATTAGTAATTTAATTTTTCTGGACCTTAATTTCTTCATCTGTAAAAAGAGGAAGTTGGACTAGATTTCTTTTGAGGTCTGTCTTAGCTAATGTATGTATGATGCTATGATCTATGATGCTATGATGCAACGTGGTCCTTGGAACCTTTGTTCATCACCGAGTTATATGGAAAGACAGATTTTTTTTGTCCATTCAGACTCTGCTACATAGTAAATTTCGTTGTAGTAAATCACAAATGGATAATTCAAAGATCATTTTGTTTTATTTTGGGATGAAATTTGCCCAAATATCTGATATAAAGTTGGTATTATTTTAAATAAACAATTAAAAAATATGTTTCAGAATGTGAACCATAGACAATGTAAAGATTCTGTGTCTCAATCATTTAATATTGTATAGCAACAGTGTTAGAAATGAAGAAGCATTTGATTTAGAATTGGAGGACTTATATTTGAAATCTGGGTCTTATATAAGTAGGTCTTATACCTACTGCCTATATGACCTTAGAAAAGAATTAAGTTCCTTAGTGATAAAATAATGGTTTGACCTGGATAATCCTTAAAGTCTCTTAATCTTAAATTGTACTAATAAAGCCTACCACTTACTATCTGTAAACTGTATGATCCTAAGCAGATCACTTAATCAATCTGTGCCTCAGTTTCTTCATCTGTAAAATGAGGCAGTTGTGCTTGATGGCCTCTAAGATCTCATCATCAGCTCTGATCCTATGTTTTTACTTGGGCAAGTCACTTTGTCTTAGTTTTCTCATCTGTGAAATGAAGGTGCTTGGACGAGACTGTAGAGTCTATTTTAACTTTATATTCTATGATCCTATGACTAATAAGGTCATCATATGAAAACTGAATTGCTGAAAACTGAATTTTTCTTTGATTCACTGAATGATTCCCAGACCTCATATCTAGGTCTTCTTACTATTCTCCAGATTCTTAGTAGGAGGTGAAGGGGGAAGGAAGAGATAGGGAGAGTCTGTGGAGAGATTCTACTATTAATCAAACAGAGATTGAGGTAGACATACTATGTCATCCTCATATCTTCAATTTTCAACTTCAGCCTCAAGGTCAATTGAAGCATATAGTGTGTTAAGAGGAGTGTTCAGAGGTCTCTGAAAGGGAAATGATGATGCCATCAAAGTCTGGGGTATCTAGGCTTGTGCTAAAGGAGCTCCTGTCTCTTTCATCCAAAGGTATCTAGATGTAGGAGGAATGAGATCATAGCATCGGAGCTTTCATCAAAGGCATCAGCTGAGAAAACTGAGATACAGTGATGTTAAGTGACTGCCCAGGATGTACAGCTAGTAAGTGGTTGAGATGAGATTTATTTGGAGCTTTCCTGATTCCAAGCCCAGTGCCATATGCTGTCCTTCCTATGCCATACTGCCTTTCCTTTAAAGAACTGGAGTCTAGAGGTTTCAGAAGAAAGCAGGAGTAATGTGTGCATGTTATATCTTTCCTTCTATATCAGCGCTATATCCCTAGTGCTTTCTGAACCATCTACTTCTTACCTACTATTATCTGGCCTATGAACCTCTCCTTCATTATGTCTTGGATATTGCTAAAGAAGACTAATATGGGTGAATGGTAAAGATGATTAATAGATTTTTTTCAGCAACAGCTCCTTTTCTTGGATGCGTTGGAAATTGAAAAGCATGTCTAATCTACAGATACACAACCTCAAGATGGATACTTACTTTACTACTCTTCATTTCAAAGGAGATAGAAAATCTGTGTAGAACAAGTGGAATCCTTGAGGGAATAAACTTACTTAGGAGATGGATCTTGATTATTGTTTTTTTTTTTTAATTTTGAAAAGGAGAACCTCAGAGTTGACATGAGACCTTGATATCCCCAAATGCTTTTTTTTGTATAATCTCTGTTCTTTAGGAGTAAAATTCATCTGTTTCCCCTCTTCTCTAAAGGTACATGCTTTAAGTCTTCCTGTCCTTTCCTATTTCCTCTGTTTGTTGAGTCATCAAAATAGAAGAATGGACTATAGGTTTTTATATCCACAGGCAGCAGACATAATCATAATCGGGACCATATTCAATGCATTTTGGTCTTGGTAGAACTTTTCAAAATCTATGCTTGACTAGCATGGACAATGAGAACCAGAGAGAGTAGAATACTTATTTAGTAATGCCACAAATAACTTTATTAAATGATTCCAAGAAAATTAAATGTTGTGGGAAAATTTTATGATTGAATGATCTACCAATGTACACAAGATTTTGTTTTATTGGCTTTTCATGGTGTGGAGAAACTGTATTGGCTGGAACAGCCTTATTGGGTATACCTATGCCCTGTTTTATACCATTTAGTTTGAGTCAACTGAAATAAAGTTCAATCTTCCTCAACTTCTCACTGTCTCTCACCCCTCATATAAAATTTGTTATCAAGACCTGTCCTTTCACATTTGCAATATCTCTCATATATACCCCCTTCTCTCCTCTGATCTGCCACTATCCTGGTACAGGCTTTCATCACTACAGGTCTGAATCCTTCCAATAACTTGTTGACTAATCTGTTAGCCACAATTCTCTCACCACTTCAAATACCCTCTATTAAGCCAAAAAGTGATTTTCCTATAGTACTCATCCAACTATATCACCCTCAGATAGTTCTATTGCTCTGTATCACTTCCAAGATCAAATACAACATTCTTCACTTGTCATTCAAATTCCTAATGTATTTCCTCTTGACCCCAATCTTTCCAGTCTTTCCATTACAATGTCACTTCCCCAAAGCATTCGTTGATCCAATGACACTCAACTCTTTACTTTTCCACTAATGAGATACTCTGTTACTCAGCTCCACGCATTTTCTCTGGTCATCTTCCATGCCTGGAATTTTATCTTTCCTGGATTCCTTCAAATTCCAGCTAAAATTCTACCTTTTGTAGAACCCTCTCCCAATGCCTCTTAATTCTAGTGCTTTCTCTGAATTGATGATTTCCTTTTTATTCTATATATCATTTATTTGGATTGTGAGCTCTAACGGTCAGGAGCTGTTGTTTGCCTTTCTTTGTATCCTCAACATTCAGCAAAGTACATGGCACTATTAGGCACTTAATTAGTACTCATTGACTGATCTACAATTTCTTCCAGGTCTCCAAGCTTTTACTGACTCTTCTTTTACATAATCCTTTGGGTCATCTTAGTCTTGCTAGTTCTTCCTTACTTCCAACATTTCTTACTTCAGTCCCAAATTGTGTCATTTCCCTTAGCCCTCTGTTTAAAAAAGAAATAAAATCATTTTCTGAACTTTAAGTCAATCTCTCCATTTGTAGTCAAAATTGTTCTTGTAGAAACATATTCTACTTTGGTATAGGTCTTGCTGGAAAGACCTATTGCCCTCCAAGGAAGGAGGAGGTTCATAAAGGAACGTCAAGGGTTTGTTGACAGAACCAAAGAGCTAGAGATAAGTGCTTTGTCAATACAAGGAACCATATGTCAAAAGTTTTCAGAAAATAATCAGGGTCCTCAGAAGGGAGACAGATTTGTACATTCAATAATCATAGCCTTTTCATCAACCTTAAGGAAAGTTTAACTGTAAATCCCTGTCTTGGTAGAAAGTCATATATCAACAACAGAAATATGTGCAGAAATGAATCAAGCACAGAAGCCTTTTCAGATTCTAATTTTAGGAATTGACATTTTGAGTTGCTAGACACAGAGCTATTCTCCCATTAAATTTAAAAGTGATTAGTAAAATATAAGCTTCTTGAGAGCAACTACTACCTAATTTTATTTTATATTTTAAAATTTTTATACTTGGTGCCTGAGACAACTGAATGAAGCAGTGGATCGAGCACTGGGCTTAAAATCAGGAAAGATTCATCTTTATGAATTCATATTTGGCCTCAGACACTGTGACCCCAGGCAAGTCACTTAACCCCATCTATATCAGTTTCCTCATCTGTAAAATGAACTGGAGAAGGCAAAGACAAACCACTCCAGTATCTTTGCCAAGAAAACCCCAAATGGAATCATGAAGACTCGGACATAACTGAAACTACTCATCATCATCATCATCATCATGGATTGACTACAACAAAAACAGCAACAGCAGCAACACTCAGCTATTAGAACAGTGCCTGACAAATCTTAGAAGGTAAATAAATACTTGTTGACTGAAATGAGTGGCAATTGTTAAGGCAGGTGGCTATTACTATAATCTAAGGCCATGTGATCAGTAGACTACAGAACCTCAGCTCAATTAAATTCAATTCAACAAGCAATTATGAAGTTGCCTACTGTGTATCAGGAACTATCCTAGGTGCTAGAGACACAAAGACAAAAGCAAAACAGTCTCTGACTTCAAAAGGCTTTGTTCATCTGGTTTCTTTCTGCAGAAATTCCCTATTAGTCACTTTTCTGTACTGAATATTCAGGATAGATCATGTTTATTCTTTATTATGTAGCTCATGAATACCTACTTCATTGCTAGGCAACGTTTAAGCACTTATGTAATTCTTGTTGATTAATTGGCTGTCAGGGACATAGGCATACATATCCCTTATCTGCTTGCCTTAACCTAAATTCATCATATACTTTAATAGCATCTCTCCTACTCCCGCTACTGATTTTATTTTATTTGGTATTAGCCTAACTCCTTCAGTTTTGGAGAAGTCCTCAGTCCTTTCATAATTCTGCCTGATGCAGCTCTTTTTTTTAGTGACCTAGGATACTCAAATCTCCATGCTGTTATGTAATCACATCCACCTTTGATCACTCAGAAGGATTTTGACTCCATACATATGTGGAGAGAAAGGGGATATGGCAGTTCATATGGAAAAGGGTAATATAGCAGTGTTAGGTAGCCCATGTCACAAATAACAGGACTAGGAATCACAGAAGGGAGAGAAAGCCTTACCAAATCCTAAATTATTAGTTAAATGCCATCACAAGAAGATTCTTAGTCTAAAAACAAAACAAAACAAAACCAATTGTCATAACAGAAATAGGGAATGCTCCTGTGTTGAGTTCCAATGTAATTGGGGAAGTCGATATCTACTAGACACTGAATTCTCTTTTACCTTTTTGGGGGGTCTAATGGGATGTTACACGTATGAGATAGTTTACCATAATGGATAAAAGACTAACCTTGAGGTCAGGAAATCTTGGTTTGTAGTGTACCATGTAGTGTAGTGGTTTGTAATGTATTACCATGGGAAAGACATTCATGTAATCTCTTAATTCTCTAAGCCAGTGGGTCCCATTTAGTGACTATCAGATATCTTAAGAGTTTATGACAATGACCCAAGGGGTTTGTGCTAAAAATTAACTAAGGACATCTAAAACATCAACAATTGTAGAATATTAAGAGTAGCAAATTTATGCCTAGGAGCTCACAAGGGAAGGGGAGACAAAAATATTGGGAACCACTGCTCTAGGTCTAAATTCTCAAAGACATAACTTGTAAGACTTGTCAAACTTACAGACATAGAGTTTCTATCCTGAGAAATCAGTCTAGATTAAACAAACATACAAAAAAACAAAGCAAAATAATCAGGTAACAAATTCTGTTGCTCAGAAGTAGGACAAACTGGGGACCTGGCCTGACCCTATTACAGACAAACAGAGAGGTAAAGGTAAAGAGAGGTATAGCTTTACATAGGCTGTCTGCAATCCCTAGAAAACTTTCCCTCCTTAGTTCTGTTTCTTGAAATCTCTACTTCTTTTGAAGCTCAGCTGGCATACCATCTCCTACACAAAGCCTTTCCTGAAACTTCTAATTTTGTAGTGCTTTACCTACCTCTATCCCCTGAAATGACTTTGTATTACTTTTATATGTTGTTATTCAATCATTTCAATTGTGCCTGATTTTTTGTGATCCCATTTGGGACTTTCTTGGCAAAGATACTAGAGTGGTTTGTTATATCCTTCTCCAGCTCATTTTACAATAAGAAAATTTAGGCAAAGAAGGTTAAGTAATTTGCTTGGGTCACACAGCTAATAAGTGTTTGAAGCCAAATTTGAACTCGGGTTTTCCTGACTCCAAACTTGATGCTCTGAGTAACTTAGCTGCCCATAAGCTGTACTTATTTATTTGTGCACATGTTGTTTTGTTCCAATAGAACATAAAAACCCTGAGGTCAGGGACTGTTTTGTTTTTGTTTTTGTTTTTGTATTCCCAATTCCTCACACAGCACCTGAGCACAGACACTTAGTGCTTACTTAATGGAATAGGTTCTAAAGCTGTGTTTCATCTTGAGCAATAAGGGGCATTTGAATGATGGGGAGCCTTAGGGCTTATTGAGTTCCTCAAGTAGGCTATTGATCACCTGTAGCTAGGAGAAAGGATATTCCCAGAAGTAATAGGGGAAAAAAATTAGAACTGGATATGACCTTATACTACATCTTATCTAACCATTTCATCACTGAAATTATATAAGGGAACTAAAGCCAAGTGAAGGATCTTACCCAAACATACTGCTAATTAATAGTAAAACCAGATTTATCATCCTTATCTTGAGACTTTTGATTAAGGTCCTTTTTCAACTATTATACTAGAAAAATTGCAGTGAGGATCTGAACTTTGATGCAAAAAATTGGGTGAATTTAGAAGAGGGTAGTCACATTTCAGGCTAAATAAAATCTGAAGTTGGATTTGTTTTCACAATGCCTTTGAAGACATCACCTAATTCTTTCTGTGTATATTCCACTAGTCCTAAACCCAGGAATTTCCCCTAATCCTGGCCTCTTTTTACACTCAATTCTCCTTAGTCTTAGATAATAACTGCCTCTTTCCCTTTATGTAATCCTGCTGAGAGTGAGAGAGGTGAGTCTACTTGTTCAAGAAAGGATCACGAATGGATCTGAGGATCTGAGATGGGTTTGGTTATTCTGTTTTTCTGCAATCTGATTAATTTCTCAGAGATATTGTCCCTAGTCTTTCAGAATCACTCTGGTTTTTTCACAAAATATAGCTAAGAGTCTAGGCAATTAGCCTATTTTTCTTTTATATGAGGGAGAACTCTAGAGTTAGTTGGGGAAGGTAAGGTGGAGAGGGAGTGATTAGGAAATGAGTATGATGTAAAAATCAAAAGACATCAATAAAATTATTAAAAAACAGAGTAAATGTTTCAATACGTGTTATTATTTGCATAACAAAAATAAATCTAACAAGCTTAGGTACAAGATTAAGTCCATTCTTTCATTAAACTGAATTATTATCTCTAATATTCTTCAATCCTAAATATATTATTTTGAATCTTCTTATTTGGGAGTTAGAAAGCTTCTTGGAGAGACACACTCTTCAATGTTCTTGTATTACTTCATCTTTTAATTATTTATTCTAATTAATCTAGTTAAGACTATATGATTCCTGTCTCAAGAATATGCTCTTACGGGTGAAGTTGCCTGAGATTTTGTTTCATATTCTGAACAGTTAAACCTTCTTCAGCCTCTCTCTGTTCTTTCCTCATAGGCAAGAAGATATTTCTATAGAAATCTTTCCACGTTTCTCTGAATATATTTTATTCATTGTTTCTGAAAGCACAGTAATATTCCATTCCACTGAATGGCACAATTTGTTTATCCATTCTCTAGTCAATGGGTGTCTACTTTAGTTCCAATTCTTTGTTACCCAAAAAGTGCTGTTATAAATACTTTGGTGTATATATGGACTTTCCTCTTATCCATTACTTCCTTGAGAGTATATGCCTAGTAGTAGAATCTCTAGATCAAAGAATATGGATATTTTAAACACGTCATTGACATAATTTGAAATTGCTTTCCAATCTGTTTTGCACTGATTCACACCTCACTTTTTATGAGGAAGAGGGTAGTAAGAGAAGAGTATTCTCATCATTCGTGATCTATACTTCATGCAAGTATTTTTATTCTATTCAACTTTCTCATTTCTTCCCTTCCTCCCAACCTAGATGACAAGTTCTTACTCTCTAAAGTTGGAATTTGTTTTGTTTATGTCTAATCTGTTTCCAATTCCTCCACCTTAACCTCTCCTGGCTCCCTCCTGTTTCCACGTGAGTTGAATGTATTTGTACATCAAGTTCTCTTTGAGTTTTCTACCTCTTTTTGTCTAGTTTAGATGAAAGTGAGATTCAGTTGATATTTATTTTCCCCTACCTTTCTCTTAAGGTTTTCACAGTCTTCTAATTGTGCATCCCATTTTGTAAGATTGTAAATTCTTCCCCCTTCCCCCTTTTTCTTCTCTAATGAATTCCTCCTTCCACTCCCAGCTCCTTTTTCTTTCTTCTCTTAAAATCATCCATTTCCATTGTTCCTCAGGTTTGGGTCAAGTTTGGTCATTATAATTTATTTCATAATATTTAGTTTCTATTCTTTTGTTTTTCTTCTTCCTGTGTAAATTGTCAGAGTAATTGTGTATATTGTTTTCCAGGTTCTTCTTACTTCACTTTGAATTATATAAGACTTTGCATGCTTTTCTGTTCTCATCATATTACTTGCTCTATTGAAAAGCTTATCTCAAAGGGTTTTAGAGGACAGATAGGTAGGATCCCATTCTCCTGTTTTCTTCTTTGGGTCCAGAAAGAATACTAGAAATGTGCCTTTTTTTATCAGCTTCAGTTCATTGTGAGTTTAAGCATTCCTATATATATATATATATATATATATATATATATAGCTGTCACATTTTATATTCATTCTGAAGCTGCTCTTTCTTCCATCTTCTGGGCAAATCTGAAAAACCCAGATTGGTTGGTGATTTCCCTGGGTTTTCACATTGGTCTTGGACAGTTTTGCTATTTATTCTCATAATAGAGAATAAATTCTTCTTTTTATCCTTCTTGACTTCCCCTGTAGAATGTTAGCCTATGGTACCCTACCTATCCTTTTTCTGAAGCTTTTGAAATCTACTTTCCTGAAATATAGATTATATGTCAAGCCATGTTTGACTTTCTTTTATTTCTCTATCACAAATCTGACCAAGTCTTCCTTCTCTGATACTTGGATTTCCTTACATGAGTGCCTGCCATGCTGCTCTGTCCCCTTCTGTTGCTTTTGAATGACATTTGCCTTTATAGAGATAACGATGTTCCACAGAAAACTATATTGCACCATCACACAGGGGACCAAAAATATAGAGGAATATAAGATCTTTCTGTGCTTGCTACTTGTTTTTTAATAAGTTTTTATTGCTGGTTTTTTGTTTTATAACACTGTAATTTCCTTTCATATTTCTTTCTCCCTTTTTTCTTTTCAAGAACTGTCACATATAACAAATAATATTTTAAAGACCCCCTCCAAAAAAGAAAATTAGAGGAAATAATTCAGCAAAAAACTAATTAGCCTATCACAAAAATCTGAAAATATGTGCAATGTACATTCTTGTGTACTTTACATCTTTTCAAAAGACCATGGTTAGGGTCTCTTTGACCATGCTTCTGTAATGCCAGAAAAACTGAGGCAAAACAGAGATTGAGTTTTAATCTTTTAATGTGGAGAGTTTAGACTAGCCAACTGAATGGAACTCGTGTTTAAAATCATTCTGCAGCAAGGAACTGAGGCAGGGAACTTATAGAGAGTTTTAGCTAAGCAGGATACAGAAACCAAGAATGCAATTAGTCTCACATTTTGCAGCTGTTGTTATCTTTACTTTGGAGAGAGAGAGAGAGGAGTTAACCTGGTATTAACAGCCTTGGATTGTGGCTCAGTTCTGTCAGAGAAGGGAGTAAGACCCTTCTTGGATAGATAGGGGCTATGATTTAGGTTTTTAGGCAGGAGGCAAGATAACAATTTTATTCCAGGGTAGTTTTGGACAAGAATGGAGTCAGAGTGGAGGGCACCTTGATATTGTTTTTTTTTTTTTTTCTGAAACTCAATTTCCAGTCCTAATGGCAAGGAAGGATGGGGGTGTGTGTGGCCATAATAATTTTATTCAGGGCATAACACTTGTTTTTGTAATTTTGTAACATTCACTTTTGATTTATTGGGTGTTCTATTAACATTGTTGCAATTATTGTCTAAATTGTTTTCCTGGATATACTTACTTCATTTTGCATCAATTAATATAGATCTTTTAGGCTTCTCTAAATTTATCATATCTATCCTTTCTTATAACATTTTTAACATTTATTTTATTTTTATTATTTTATTAATTATTTAATTCATCAGTTTGATTAACAATTAATTATTAATATAAATTGATTCTGTAAGGTTAAATAAATAAATATTGGAATAATTTATTATTTAAATTTATTATTTATTTTATTAACAATTTACAACATATTTATAATTCTGCCTTAAAGTTTCCCCTTTAACCATGTCTACTGCACATATGTTAAAATTATACAAGGTTGTTTGAAAGATATGGTTATGTAGGGGATAGAATGCTTTGTCTTTGAGTTAAGGAGACTAATCTTCCTGAGTTCAAATCTGGCCTCAGACACTTATTAACGAAGTGATTTTGGACAAGTCACATAATTCTGTTTGTCTCAGTTTCCTCATCTGTAAAATGATCTGGAGAAGGAAGTGGCAACCCATTCTAGTAACCTTGTCAAGAAAATCCCAAATGGGGTCACACAGAGTTGGACACAACTGAAAAAATTGACTGAATAACAATAATACTACAAAAATATTACATTAATTCACAAATCATGATTTATTTAGTCAGTCCTTTATTGATGAGTTTCCGCAATACTTTGTTTTCAATTCTTTGCTACTCAAAGAGTGCTGCTGCAAATATTTTGGTGTCTAGGGAAACTTTCTTTTTGATTATTTTAAGCTCCCACCTTTACTGGCTCATTCCCTACTTTCTACAAACATGCCCAAGTCTTGAAAATCTTGAAAAAATACTCACACGATCCTTCCATTCCTGCTATTTATTGTCCTATACCCTTTCAGCCCTTTGTGGCTAACCTCTTTGATATAATATATAATAAAATAGTTGTCTCCACTTTCTCTCCTCTTTCTTTTTAACTCCATATAATTTGGCTCCAAAACTTGCACTCCACTAAAACTCCTTTCTCCAAAATTACTAATGATCGTTTATTTTCCAAATCCAATGGTCTTTTCTCAGCCCTCATTATCTTTGACCTCTCCCCAGCCTTGAACACTGTTGATTTTCTCCTTGGTTTTTGGGACAGTATTATTTCCTGTTTTTTATCCTACTAATTTGATAGCTCCTTCTTTGTCTCTTTTGTTGTATCTTCATCCAGATCATGCCCCATAATTATAGGTGTTCCTTCTGGCCCTTTTCTTTTCTCTCTCTACAATACTTCACGTGGGATCTCATCAACTTCCATGGATTAATTTGCCATCTTTATGCTAATGATTCTCAAATCGAAATACCCTACCTTGAAACTGTGACCAGGACATCTACTCTCTTGTGATTGATCATCAATCTCCTTGACCTTCAACCCTAAACATGGGCGATAGAGTTGACAATTGGTACTAACAATTAAGATCCTCTGTAGTCTTTTTCTGACCATTTGTCCTACCTTCTTACTGACTCTAGGCTGAGAGCTTCCAAAACTGCTGTTTTCACCACTACTATGACTACCATCATATGTGTATTTTGTGGACAGGCTTCCATATTGGTGGCAGACTTCTTCTGCCAACCTCTTAAGTTTTCTTAGGATGGAAAAATGTTTCATTTCAACCTTTTGTTGATTCTCCAATGACAAAATGTGATTTCAGGTGTTATTAAAAAATTGGAGGGGAATGTTAAGAGAGTTCCAGCTGGTGGCTTCCCCTAATCCCATTATCTTGACTTTGCATCTTTGTATACATTCACCTGCTTTGTATATAGTTGTTTGTATATTCTCCCCACTTTTCCATCAAATCATAAGCTCTTGGAAGGCAGGGATTCTCTTTTTCCTGTTTGTGTATCACCAGTGCTTAGAACAATCTAGGTGCTAAATAAATGTTTATTTATTGATAATTGACCTTAGGAGTGAATTCTCTGAGTTAAAGAATATGAATATTTTTGTCACTTTCTTTGAATAATTCCAAATTCCTTTCCAGAATTATTGCACCATTTTATAGCTCCACCAATAGTAGGTAATTGTGCTTATCTCTCCATAGCCAACACTTAAATTCTTGAATCAGGTTTAAGATTCAATACATAGTTTCATCATCATGCAGTTATTATTTTTACCATTGCCATTACTACTGTATCTTCCTATAGTTCCTTTTCTGTGTGCTGTTATAAGGGACAGATGAAATACTTATTTCCAATGGTAGCTATTGTCCTCACCACCCCTGTCATTTTCTGGATCTTTTAGGAATCAAAAAGAACAGAAAACATAAGGCTAGGAGGAGTCCCTAGCCATATAACATAAATGGAATGAGAGATCATTTTAATATCACACTATAAGGAAGACATTTAAAAGAAAAGTAAAAAATTCTACATGAAAGAACTTGAGAGGTGGATGCTAGTAGCCTATGAGAAAAGATGTCTCTGACAAAGGGTCTTCCAGTAACTGGATAATAAAGTATCCAATGGCTTCATTTGCTTAGTGGCTAAAGGTCACTAAAGTATATGAAGTATATGAAGGAACTGAGTTAATAATCATTATAAGAGTAGTCAGGAAGAAGGAGGTAAATGTGATGAGTAAGGAGAGAGGACGCCTCACACTTTTTTATCTTTGAAACTAAAATGTTTATTTTCTTGAGTTTTGTTGTTTTTAAACCAATATGGTGAGCCTATGGAAAACTGGATGCAAAAGACTTAGTAGGTAGAGATGAGATTTCAGGCTCAGCTGGTCTAGGACTCTAACCCTGCGTTTTGTTCATTTCAATTCCATTTTAGTAAATGTACTTTAATCTATTTGTGAGTAAGTAATCCTTTCCCAATGATAGAAGAAAGGAGATCAGAATATTGTTGATATGGATTCCAAAGCATAAGAGATTTCGGAGTTATTATTTGAGTTATTCATATCTTTAAATAGAGGCTCCTCAGAGAGTAATGGGAAAAGCTGAGACTGGCAAAAACTGATGTCTCATGCATATGCCAGGATTGTGATGACAGAATTTAAGCTCTGAATGCTATCTATACAGCAGCCTGGACAGGGTAGGAATTTCATTTGAATATGCCCCGTGAGCTGCCACTATTTGAACCTAGAGTTCCACCTAGTGGTTTTTTCTGGTATAGCACCCTGCATATTCAACTTAAATCATTCTACTGCTATTAGGAGATACAATGAAAAAAAAAAGATACAATGATTCTGCCTATTTCCAAATGAAACAACGTGAAGAACTAAAAAGAACAGGAATTCAGAGGAGGAAGCTGATGCAGTTTGAGAAGGCTGTTAGGAGAAAACAAGACTTAGAAAATCAGAAAGGAAAAAGGGAATTCCCAGTTGGTCAATGTGTGAATACAAGTGAAAAGGGAATGGATAAATGGTTAAAGGATATGAACAGGAAGTTATCTGAGGGAGATATCCAAAGTATCAATAGAAATATAAGGAAATGTTCCAAGTCATTCATTATTATTATTATCATGGGTTAGTTGTTTTCAGTCATGTCTGACTCTCCATAATAGTTTCCTTTTCCTTCTCCAGGTCATTTTACAGATGAGGAAACTGAGGCAAATAGGGTTAAGTGACTTGCCCAGAGTTATTCAGCTGGTAAATGTCTGAGGTTAGATTTGAACTCAGGAAGTAGTCTTCCTGACTCCAGATCCAGTATTCTATATACACTATACCACCTAGCTGCACCCATTCATAATTAGAGAAATGCACATTTAAAATAACTTTGACGTTCCATCTCATACCCATCAGACTGACAAAGTTGAAAAAATAAGGAAAATGACAAAAATTAAAAGGACTGCAGGAAAACAGGAACATTAATGTAGTATGGATGAATCAATGAATTGATCCACCCATTTTGGAAAGAAAATAACTCCAAAGTCACTAAACCATGAATATCCTTTGACCAATAAAAATCAACATGAGATTTATTCTCCAAAGATTTCAAAAAAGGAGGAAAATATCCATAATTACAGAAATAGTTATGGCAAGTCTTTTTTGTAGTAGCAAATAATTGGAGACTAATGGGATGCTCATCAATTAAAGAATTGCTGAACAAATCATGGTATATGCAACATAGTGATAATGCAATATTATTGTGCCTTAAGAAATGATAAAATGGATTCTTATCAGAAAAAGCTGAGAAGACTTGTATGAAATGATACAGAGATATTATAAAGAGAACAGTTTTTTAAAATGCCAACATTGTAAAAATAATTTTGAAATACTTAAGAATTCTGATCAACTCAATAACCTACCTCTGTAATGATTATTTGAGAGCAAAAAGGAAGTACTTTCTGATATATGTAAAGGATTCAAGATACAGAATTTTTTGTAAACAGTGTGTGTGGTGTGCATGTGTGTGCGTGCGTGTGTGTGTGTGTGTGTGACCCTGGAATGAGGAGATCCTAAATTCAAACTCAATCTCAGACACTTAGGCTGTGTGACCCTGGACAAATAACTTAACCCTATTTGCCTTAGTTCCTCATCTGTAAAATGAAGTGATTGTTCCTGGATCTTTGCCAGGAAAACCCCAAATGGAGTCATGGAGAATCTGATAAGACTACAACCACTCACAACCACTCAAAACTGAATTTTGGACATGAACAATGGAGGAAATGGTTTGCTTAACTGTGACATTTGTTTTCTTATTTCTAATGGTGGGAGGAGGAGGGAGAAGAGAGAAAAAACAGATTTTAGTCATTTTTTTAAAAAATTCAATTTAAAGAACTTAAGTTATAGAGGAGGATATAGGAGTGTCCTATTTGTTGTTGCTGCTGTTTGTCCTTCCTCATTGAAGGGAGCCATTAGTATACAGTTGGACTAGATGTTTACACTCTCAGGTTACTAGCTCTTAGCCTAAGCTGTTCCCCTTTCTTGGATAAATCATTACTCTGGGCCTTACTTGTCTCATTTCTAAAATAAAACATAATATATTATCAAATTGCATCTTTAAAAAAGATTGAATTAGGTTGATTTCTTGACTTCTATAATAAAATGCCCCAGACAGGAAGAAGAACAACACATATATATGAACTTATAAACAGACAAAAATATGCCTTATCCCTCTTCCCTCAATTAGCCATACACTCTTTCTCATTCCCTAGGTCCACATTCTTCAAATTTCCCAGGCTTATGTGAAGGAATTTTTTTGCCCTCCTATTGACTGATTTTCTAAAGTCAAAAATAGCACCTTACTCAGTAATTGAAAGAAAAATGTATAACCAGCAAAACAGGGTACAAAGTCTTCCTGGTCATGATTACAAAGAGCTGGCTAGAGTTGTCAGGTCATTAACTCAATCTGGTCTGGTCTGCTGAGCTGAACTTCCCTTTCTTAGTTCTCCATTTTCCTTCTCAGCCCATTAAAAGAGAGGAGAAGAGAGGGAAGGGACCCTTAAATCGGTTAGTCACTTGGGCCAATGGTCAGTTTAAGGCAGGATTATGTTAAAGCCAGTTTGAACTGGATTGTTAAATTTTCAGTGTGAGCATTTACATCTCAGAAATTGGCAAACACTGCAAATCGGGGCTTGATTTATTGTTTTGTTGCTTGCCTGGAGTTAGGAAAGTGATGCGGAAAATGTTAATGATGAAGGTTAGATATAAAATTGTGTTCTGAATCAATTTTTGTGGGAGGCCAGTTATTAGCCATTTACCAGCACATGCTTGGGTTAAGACGATAACGATGACAAGTTCTAAGCATTCAAATCTCCAAGGAGAAAGGGAAGGATTACCAGTGGGAAAAGGCTGTTGTAAAGTTCTTTTGTAAGATATCTTTGAGCACTGGGAGCAATGATTACATGATTCATTCAAACTGCTTGTCATATTACCTGCTGCCATGGGAAAGAAGATTGTAGAAGAATGAATTCTCATCCCTTGAGGAGGAATGGAAATGTAAAATTGGAGAATGAGTTGAGTTTTAGAAGCCTGATGTTATGGAAAGACAATTGGATTAGAACTCAAGAACTTTAAACCTTAAGCTTTCTTCTGTCACAAACTAGTTATGTGAGTGAATTGCCGAGTTGTCTCTGGTTGTTGTTCAGTTGTTTCAGTCATATCTCCACAATCCCATTTAGAATTTTCTTGACAAATGTACCAGAATGGTTTTTCATTTCCTTTTCCAGTTCATTTTACTGATGAAGAAATTGAGTCAAGTAGTATTAAGTGACTTGCCCTGGAGTTATAATTAATTAAGTGTCTGAGGCTGCATTTGAACTCAAGATGAGTCTTCTTGACTTCAGGCTGGACACCATTTAGCTGTTCCCAATATTTGTTCAGTCATTTCAATTATGTCCAACTCTTCGCCACCTTAGACATTCATTGGAATCAAGTCCATGGACAGGTTGTTGAGAAATCTTATAAAAGTTATGTTAAAGTTGTTATATCAGCTGAAGGCTGAGAGGAAAGAAGGCAAAATAATTTATATTGAGCTTCCAGTTCACTAAACTCCATCCTGTCCGCAGATATTTTTCACATGAACTGTGTCTGTCCACACTTCCTCTATCTTGTACTTATGCTATTGATTTTGGTGAAGCTAAGTGTACAACTATATTGATTCCCGTTCAATTTTATCTTATTACAGTCAGCCCAGAGTCCCATCTTGTAGAAATATTTTGGATTTTGACTATCATTCAGCATGTTAGTTATTGTTTTTAGCTATGGATTATCACCAGAAAGATTCCTTTTGATATCTTTTGTTCATATGTGAATCACTAAAATCACTTGTGTTTTCAAGTTTTTAAGTCTCAGGAGTTTCTCCAATCCTGTTTTAGAAATATGTACCAGGAAGACAACAGAGCTTCTTACTGTTTATGACAGATGATATATTGCTTATAATTCCCATTACCACTCAGCATTAAGTCCATTGTCAACTCTTCCCTCTGAATTTTATTGACTTTTTTCATCAGCAACTCACTTAACCTCTCTATGCCTCAGTTTCCTTATCTATAAAATAAGAGCAATTCCTACAGCATCCAACCTCAGATTGCCGTTGTGAGACTTAAAGTTAGATAACAAATTTAAGGGAACTTTGAAGAGCAACATAAAAGTTAGTGGTAATTATTAGTTATTGCTGGTGGTGGTGATGGTGGTGGTTGTGCTATTGATCATTGTTGTTCATATTTGAATTCCTTTGTATAGATTATCCCCCATGTCTAGAATATGTTTCTTCTTCTTCTAAAAGGTAAATACCTTTTAGAATCCCTAGCTTTCTTCAGAACACAGCTTGGATGCCATCTATTTCAAGAGATCTTTCTTGACTTCCTCAATCCCAATCATTAGTTGTCTTGAATTTACTTTGCATAAATTTGAATAAAGTTTGTATTCGCAGTTAAGTAAATTTTCAAGAAATACTCAGGTCTCTCTGAGAATTCTGAGAATCCAAGATCCTTCATAACTTGCCCCCATATCTTTACAATCTTCTTACACCTTGTGCAACTACTCCTGTTCCCAACATCTGTGATCCAAGAATACTAATCTACTTCTGCTACTCGAATAATTCACTCCATCTCTCAACTCTGGGCATTTTCACTGGCCTTGAAATGACCTCCCCTCATGACTAAAGCACTCTCCCTTCTTGGCTTCTCTGGCTTCTTTTAAGTCCTCATAAAATTTCAGCTTCTACAAGAAGCCTTTTTTGATCTCTCTGTATTCCGATGCCGTCTTTCTAGTGATTATGTCCAATGTATTCCACCTATATGTTTCTATGTAGTTGAATGAAGTGGACTAAAGTCTTGATTTTCATTGTGTTACTAGCACCCAGCCTGGTGCCCGGCATGTAAGAAATGCCTAATAAAAATTTACCATTTCACTAACTGACTGACTAGACCTTCTTTAGTAGGGAGACAAACCTGTGATTTGTACTTGCCCAGTTGTTACATGGCAGTAGTAGAAATGCATTTCATGTATTCTGCAGAACACTGCAGAATGCTTCCTGCTCTCCCAAGCTGCTGAAAATAAACCATTCAGCCATCGGTCTTTCTTGTCCACAGCCTTTGGTGCTCAGTGTCATGGCAGTGGATTTTTCCCTAAATAAGGGCTCTATCTCCAGGAACTCCTGAGTGAGGCTTTATTTATCATCAGGGAGTCTAACTCTCCTCTCCATAGGAGACAAGCTTACTCAGCTACCTTTGATCAGTAGTTAGCAGCCTCTTGACAAAAGCCCATCACAAGCAGATTTTCTTTGGCTGAAGTCTGGGGAAAAGCTCTTGAGCAGAAAGCTAACTATCTGTCACTTTGTACTTTTTCATGTTTATGAGGCCTTACATAATCTTCTTTAAAGAATCATAGATGTGGAACTTAGAGACCTAGTCCAATCTACTCATTTTGCATAAGAGGAAACAAAGGTCCAGGGAAGGTAAATGATTTGCCTGGGATCACATAGATAGCATAAGAAGCAGGATTTGGACCCAAATCTTCTTAGTCCTAGCTTAGTACTCTTTCCATTGCACCATACTGATGAGGTCAGGGTAGCAATTCCTAGTTCGAAATAAACATGTGACAAATTCACAGTGGCCATTTTCTTTGTCAAAAAGGACAGAGGTTGCAGACAAAATGAAGAGATAAAATAAGTACCAGGAGTAATAAATATGAAATAGGTTTGGGAGAGAAATAGTGTTACCAAGGAAAGGAGTCTGGAAGAATCTACTAGAGGAATTTACCATGACCCTGATTATGTACCATTGGCTGGCAGGGTAAATCCATAGGGGAGTTTAACAGAATAATCAGGATGTGGAACTAGAAAGAGGCCTTAGAGACCTAATCCAATCTACTCATTTTGCATACGAGGACACAAAGGTACAGGGAAGGTAAATGATTTGCCTAGGATCACATAGATAGTATAAGAAGCAGGATTTGGACCCAAATTTTCTTCGTCCTAGCTTACTACTCTTTCCATTGCGCCATACTGATGAGGTCAGGGTAGCAATTCTTAGTTCAAAATAAACATGTAACAAATTCACATTTTCTTTGTTTTCTTTATTTCTTTATAGCTAACAAGGAGAAAGATGTCATTAAAGGGAAGTCACTATGAGAGAGACTTTCAGAAAGAGGACCTTATACTGGGCTTAGTCCTGAAAAGAATTTCATCATGAGCAGGTCTTTTATAGGGGAAATATAACTTTGGAGGTTTTGCTGGGAAGAAGGGGAAATACCAAGAAAGAATTTGGTAGCTCAGAGGGAGGGATCAAGGAAAAGCCACATAGAATGCACCTTGAATGGTCCTAGACCTGTCTAAAGAGATGCTCATTAATATTCCAAAGGTTATTTAAAGATGCCCAGATGTCAGAGAGATTGACAACACAGGCTGATAAAGAGTTCCAGTCTTACAATCACTCTATAAAAACAGAATAATCTGTTATATCTTATAATACCCAGATGGGCTTCTTTCTGACAAGAGAAGAAAGGAAGCTCAAAGTCTACATCAATACAATTCCTCTTTTCATGTAATGCTTTATTTTCTGTCTACAAAATGCTTATTGCATCCAATGGTAGGAGCTACCATAGTGGAAACTCTAGTATCTCTACAATCTTAGTCTAGGGCTCCCCTATTTTTCCTACATTTACAGACTAAGATTCCTCTTGCTTCTCTACTTACTGCTGTATTATGCTTTATACAGTCACTTTCTCCTTCGTCCCCTCATCTAGCCAGTCAGTGATCTCAGCTGAGAGATTTATTAATCCATTTCCTCTTGTCTCATTTGTTCTTATGTGCATTACTACAAATCAGGAGTGGTTTTGAGTTTTATGTCTCAGGAGTTTCTCCATTTCTGTCTTGGAACATGTACCAGGAAGATAGCAAACCTCTTCATTCCTCATGCCAGTTTGACATATGGCTCCTATTCCTCAATATCTCTGCATCAGGTCCATTGTCTGTTCTTCCTTTGAGAAATATTGATTGATCTCTCTCATTGGCAACTCACCTGACCTCTCTATGACTCAATTTTCTTATCTGTAATATAGGAGCAGTTTCTATAGCACCTGCCTCAAAGAGAACAAATATAAAGAGTTTTTGGGAAACTTCCAAGAGCTGTATAAGTATCAGAGGCAGTTAGCAGTTGGTGGCAGTGGTGGTGGTGGTAGTGATAATGATGGTGGTATGGATCATTATCATTCATGTTTGAGTTTTCAACTCCCATTCCTGTGCCTCTGCATGTTCCTATCTGGAACACACTCCTTCCTCATATCTACCTCTTAGAATCCCTGTCTTTTTCTAGGGCATAGGTATCTCATCATAATATCTAATCCCATTCTATTTCAACCTACATTATTCTGCAGAGGCCAAGATAGCTCATAGCTATTGAAAGACATTCTATAAGGTCATCTAGAGAGAATCATCTTGAATAAAAAGGGGATCATCAGGGTGGTAATCTGAGAAGGTAAATAGAAAGCCCTATTATACTGAGCCAGAGTTCCCAGAATAATCAGATCCAAAGGTCTAGGTAGGAGTTGTGAAAGAATTCATATCTAGTGAGTTAATAGGGAGTAGGAAGGGCGTGGGGATCAGTCAACCTAGAGAAAGTCAGGGGAGGAATACCAGACAGTAGGTGAAAGGGCAGGTGTGGAAACTTGTTTACCCAGAAAATGGGATTCTTCCCCTTTTCTGCTTTGTTCTCTAATAGGATTCTATTTGGGTTTCTATGACAGACATAATACTAGTTAGCATTTATATAGTGCTTTAGGCAGTTTGTAAAATGCTTTACAAATAATCATCTGATCTTCACAAAAGCCCTGAGAGGTAGGTGCTGTTATTATTTCCACTTTACAGTTGAGTAAACTGAGGCAGATAAAGGTTAAGGGACATGCCCAGGGTTCCACTGCTAATAAGTGTCTAAGTTCGGATTTGAATTCAGGTTATCCCAATCACAGGAAAAGTGCTGTGTATGCCTAGGATTGCTTTCTCTAAAATTGGGGCTTGGGGATGAACTGAAGAATCAAACTGATTCCATCTAAGGCAGAAAGGTGGAGTTATTTTTTTAAAAAAGGAAACAAAGATCAAGAATCTGGAGACAATAGATCTCAGCATTAGTTCATTGGGATATAAGGAGGACTCAGGGCTGTTTGGGTCTCTAAGGAAGTAACAAACAGAAGAGCATATTAGGTGATTTAGAATAAAACTGGCAAGATGAGGTGGCAAAATGAGAGGAAAAGAATGATTTAGGATTTATGAAGGGCCAGCTAAACTCTGACATCCCAGGATGCCTAGTTGTGACCCTTCTTATAATGTATAAAAGACTATATTTCTCATTCAGGATTTTTGTAACTCTAGGGGCCATCTATAAATGAATGATGTTGCTTACAAAATAATATAATTTGCAAAATACATTTATAAAGTTATATTGACAGTTAAGACCTCTTTTCTTCTAATAGTAACTTTTCTTTGCATTAGGAGTTCCTTCTTTCACCCATTTTTTGACTGAACTAGTATTTATATGTGTAATACCAAAGAAAACCTATTATTCTTTCTTAAAAGGGGTCTTTGTTCTCTAATCTAAAAAAATTTATCTAATAATAACCAAGTAATTTTGGATAAAGAGAACTCCCTGTGTAAACTAATTGTTTACAATTTCAGATAACTATATAGTTTTATTTTGAAACAATTGATTGATTCTGTATCCTTTATTATTGATTCTATTTATAATTAATTGATTTTTTTGCCCTGTAATTGCCTGTCAGGATTCTTTTATTCTGAACTTAGTTCAGAATTCAGCTGACTTATAATAGGTTAAGTTTAGAAATCCAGTTCTCTTGCTAATCATTGTTCTAGTCTCGCCTCAAAAAATTTAACTAACCTTGGGGAATGTGGCTTGCCATAAGGGATATCTTTATACCACCAAGCTATCTTTCAAGGATGTCTGGTTTGCTGTCTAAAAAGTCTGATCTGTTATCTCTAGACTTTGCTTCTGGATGCAAACAATGAACATTTCTTAGTCACTGAGATTAGGAGAGAATCTTTGCTAGCCCTTCATTACCAAACTTGCAGCCAATTAAGTTGTTTATCTTGCCTTAGATATATAACCAAATGTGTGGACCTCCTATATAATTCTTTGCTCTACGCTTATAAAAGTGAGTTGCACCTGCAATTCTGGCTCTTTGGCATAAATTGAGGTAAACCATTGACCCATCTTATTTTTAGGTTACCTGTCCTGATAACAAAAGGTTATCTTGCTTATTATTGGAGAAATGTGCCTCAATTTACCTTTTTGTTAAATTTCATACAACACTTCTCAGCTATTTTGGCCTCATACACCCTAAACTGATTAAGGTCCCATTGTATTCTGCCTTTGTCAGACTTCATCTGGAGTAAGTATTATGTTCATTTCTGGGCAACATGATATAAGTACTGAAGCATGTCCAAAAGAAGGAAATGAGGATGGTGAAGGCTTTACCTCTATGATATATAAAGATTGGCTGAGATAGCTAGACAGGTGATGGGGAAATGAAGACAAAAGGTAACTTCATTTTTGACATTCCTATTTGAAAGCTTTCATGTAAAAGAGGAATTATTTTGTTCTGTTTGGTCCCCGAGGGACAAACCAATTTTGGCTCTATGTCAGAAAAAAAAAACCTACCTAAGAATTTGAATTTTCTAGAATGATCTGCTTCTAGATTTAGTGAAATTCCCTTCTGGGGTCTTCAAGCAGAGGGAATTCTAATGGATATTCTTTTTGTACATAGATTGGACTAGATACCAGATGAGGTCTCTTCACACTCATATATTTAATTAATTCTGTGATTCTAATCTTATAATTCCTTGTTATCAAAACTTGAATAGCGAGCATTCCAGTTCTATGCCTCCTAATCCAGCCTAACCAATTATAGTGATTAGGGAGCAATCAACAAGAATTTATTGTTTACTACACATCCTGCATTGTTCTGATACCAAAGCTTAGCTCTGAAAATAAAGGTAAGAGATAACAGCTTCCTTCTAACTGATGCCTTAGAATTCTCAGGGACCCAAGCAACTGAGAAAATGTCCTTAATTCCCAACCAACAGATCTAAATCATTGGTAAACAGATGACTCTGAAAATCCCTTTTTAAGCTACAGGCCTGAATATTTTCTGTTTTCTGTCTCCAGCCCTTCTGAAGATTCAGTTAATTATAAATAATATACTTTAAAAAACTCATTTGGGCACATAAGTTTTGTATGTGGGATCTTTTTTTTCCCTTTTCTAACACACGCGCGCGCACACACACACACCACACACCTCATTTAGAGAGTCAGTCACTGCTAAATAGAAGAAATAATATGGAAAGGAGAGGTTATTTACTTCCCCTTTCCATCTTTTCTCTTTGTACCAAAATAGCACTAATACAGGGTTAAGTCTTCTAGATATAGATTGATGGCTTGTTTTCAAAACAACAAATCTAGTCATTTCCAGAGTTTGTTCAAACAGAGATCCTTCAACGTTCAAAGGTTACGCTTCTCTTTTCTTAGGTCCCTTAATGAATACTAGCCTTTGCCATACTTTATTAATGGGAGTTTCTAAGTAATTAGACTTTGGTTAATCAAATCTCAACAAGTACAGAACATGTATATGCTGATGAACAGATTAAGGGATTGAAATGAGTTCAAGGATACTAAGAGACAGTCACTCATATATTTTATGAATAAATAGATAAGGTTTCCTGATCTGTTATATGATCTCCCCTTGAGCCCAGTAGGATAAGTTTAAATTAGTGATTACTAAGAAAACAATTGTAGGAAATGATTCTCTTCTTATAGGCCTCTGGGCGTTTACATATTAGCTACACCTAAGCTCCAGCTTTGCAGTCAGCTTAAAGGTACAGTGCCTGGCATGTAGTATGTGTTATGTAAATGCTTTTTTTAGTTTTTGAGTGTTAATGAAGTTAACTGGGCTTTTTCCTGGGTTTTTTCCATTCTCTCTTCTACCCTTACCCAACTCTGTCCAGCTCCCAACATCAAATGTACTATTTAACACCCAGAAATATAGCTTTGACAGGCTGCCTCACATCTTGGGAGAGAAGCCAGCTACTACAATATTCTCTCCTGTGATGAAACTAGAATCTGGAGAACACAGGAAAGACACAATCCCCGCACACTCTTCTGGTTGTCCAATCCTAGATGGAAGAGGAATAAGATTGAGATCAGAAAACCAGGCTCTAGTTAGTCTTTTCCTCTGTATCTGAAGTTTTAAGGGAAGGACCCAGGATGACCTCCATCTTTATGGTTCCTCCAGTTCAAAGGCACCTAGAATAAACAGGGTTTATTCCATGTAGGGATACATGATGAGTTCATCTTGGGGCATTCCTACTTCCAACTCACAAACACAAATCCAAGATTTTGTCAATCTCTCATGCCCTAGAATATTCTTACTCCCAGTCCTATAGAAGATATTGTATGAAGTTCCAAAACTATTTACCTCTGTATTCCATATACTTTCTTAATTTGATTCAGCAAGTCTGCCTCTTCTTGGAGCTGATAAAAGCAAAATATTGAAAGATTTATTATTTAATCAAAATAAGGCTTATTCTGATTAAAGAGCTCCACTGACAACTTACAACCCTCCAACAGCAGTCCATTCTGTCTCTGGACAATTCATTAAAATGGAGCGGATTTCACTTAGACAGAAGGATCATGGCAGGAAATTAAAAAAGGTTAAGCATGGTGTCTATGGCTGTGAGAGGATGAAACCTGCTCATGCCCAAGGAAATGAAATGGAGGGCATTACTGTTTTTTCCCCAAAGAAGATTAAAGCACATATATTTCTACAAAAAAGGAAAATCTACTAAATTCAGTGTATGAAGACTATAATGGATTAATAAACCTAAGATTGAGCCTCCCACTCCTGAATGTGAATCCATAGGTGTTGGCAGGGATTTGACCTGATCAGAAATTTAATCCTCAGTGAAGATGTTGAGAGGATTAGAGAGTAACCTTAGAGTCTTACCACCACTTTGCTGAAGTCAGTCTTGATAAGACCTGGAACCAGACAGTTCAATCGGATCCCCTTTGGGGCCAGCTCCACTGCCAGTGTCTTGGTAAGCCCAGCAAGGCGGTTTTACTGACATTGTAGGGGTCCAACTTCTACAAGGACAAAAAAAATCAAGCAAAGATCCCTGGGACTAGAGAAAAATTCATCTTTCCAGGCTGGTTCTCTGTTAGCTCTGTCACAGATTGGGGTAATATCTTTGGGCTTAGACTTGCATATTTGTCAAATGAGGATAAGACCTGCCTTTGGATAGGATTCCAAGGGAATGTGCTAAATGCTGAATGATATAACAGATGAAAATAAAATACTTTCAAAAATTTAAGGCAACAGATAGGCATAAAAGAATTATTTTTAGAATGCAGAATTTATACCTTTTCCCATGTACTCACTGGGACCCACACAACCAAGTTCGAAGAAGTCAACACTTACTGAAACTGGAAGGTAGGCTGAAATGGATGATACTAAGATCACAGAACATTTCCTACAAGAAAATAACAAATGGGATGACTATAGCTGAGAGATCATGTGTTCTCAAGAGATTAGCTTTTCTAGTGATAGTAGAAGTTGTAGAAGCTAATGGGAAGAGAACTAAGCTCTATGATAAGAGATTTAGTGTCTTCTTATCAGTAAGTCTGGGTAGAAGCTGAATCCTTAGAGTAGTGAAATATTGGGAAGTTTTTGATCATGGAATGATGGATGGTATCTTATGGGCCCCCATGAAAGATACTTAGGTGGAATTAAAAAAAAAAAACCTAAAATTGAAGTCTTATTAGATTTCAAATATGATGCAGTTCAACTCCCTACCTGAAACTATGAGTTTCTATGAGTTCTTTGGCAAATGATCATCCAGATTCTGATTAAAGAGCTCCACTGACAACTCATTCCCCTCCAACAGCAATCCATTCTATCTCTGGACAATTCATAAAAATGGAACAGGTTTCACTTAGGAAGTCTACCTCAGAGTTCAGAGGAAGAGGGATTGAGAGAGTTAGTTTAGCCTTAGGCATACTAAAGAAAACCCATGTAATTGTTCATGTCCTAGTTTCCCTGCTCTGCTTGGCCCAGCTCCTGTGACCAGTAACCCACTTATTCCTCTTCTCCATTTCATACTTCCTTTTCTCCATATGAGGCAGCAGTTGGCCCAATAGCAGGGCTGGTGACTTCACATTTACATCCAGAATCTGAATTCAGAACAAGAAAATACAATATGGTTATTTCTGATCTCTTGATCTTAGCAGAACTTTGAGTTCTGTCAATTTCCCTGTAGGAAATGTCTGGAATATTGATAACTCCTTTTATTATATGAGGTCTCCAAGGAGGAATATGAGGATGCATATAGGGGTCTGAGGAACCTGGTTCCTGCTCCAGTGCCAAGGGAAAAATCACAAATATGCAATTTAGGAAAACCTCTTATAGTTGTCTCTTCCACAGTGACTTCTCCCTATCCAGGCTAACCTATTCTGGAACAGGGTAAGAGAAAACAAAAGTAAAGGTAATATAGGAGAGCTGGTTTAAATAGGTTTAATTAAATGGTGGAGACTCAGGGACAGAATAGGGTAATTTAAAAATAGAAAACCTTTATGATAATTCCTTGAAGAGAGAATTGATTCACTCTGAGGGAAGTTGAGTTATAGCTATCCTGGGTCAGTGACAGTAATCCAGCTCAATAGCAATGGGTTGAAGCTGAGGCTCTGGTACCTCTTTTGGATGGCACCATACAGATTAAAGGTCTCCCAGTAAAGGTCATGAAAGGTAGGGAGAAGCAGAATGATCAATATGCTTCATGGCTGATTTTGGGACTGAGTATCTTTCCTGGAACTATGAAAGCAGTTATTCATTTGGTGGGGCAGAGATTTCCTTGTCCCATCCCAGTTCCATCCTGGAGGATTGATTCCTGTGCCAGGAAAATGAAATGGCATTCCAGGAGATAGCATACATTTCATCTGGTCTATGACATCAGAAGAACTCTGAGCCAACATGGAAGGGGTAAGATCCTACCCCATGGTTTTGGGGACTAAAGTGCTTGGCCCCAGGGCTGTGTCTAAGGTAAGTGTGTGAATAGAGATAAAGATAAGGAAAGCCTAAGAGAGCGAACATTTGTTTTCTTGGCAATTGAAGAATTGTAGGTTACCAGTTCCATGACACAATGAGAAGAGTGACTTTGTGCAAACTCAGAATACATTTAATTATGTTATCAAATATAGCAGATAGCACATGACATAAGTATCATTGAATCAAAACCTAAATTCAACTCCTAAGGCCTCACCTTATCCCAGACCTGCTCACTGGCCCCCAGAGTGCTCCCTACTAATGGATTAACTCCAGCAGCACAAACTAGGAAGTCAACACCTCCATAGTGGTCTACGACCTAAAGAGGAGAAAATGAGAATAAAAAATAGGGAATCAGAGATAAAGGGGAGGTAATAAACAACCTCTCTTTCTTTGTCTTTTATGTCTTTGTTTCTCTATATCTGTCTCTCTTTATCAATTTTTCTTTCTTACTCTTGCTATATTGGGACAAAATCTTCTGACCTGCAGACTCACTGTATATGGAGTGATTTTTTTTACAGACCCATAGATTTAGAACTGGAAATAACTCTTAGAGGCCAGCAAATTCAAACCCCTTATTTTGCATCTGTGGAAACTGAGTCCCTTAGAGATTAAGTGACTTGACAAAGATCACACAGATAGAAAGTAAGACCTGGAATTTGCATCTAGATCTTCATGACTTAAAGCCCAGTCCCCTAACCACTGGACTATTTTGCCTTTTATCGCTAGAAGCTGGAATAGACTTTATTGTCTCCTAAACAATAAAATTACAATAAGAAGGCCTTTATATAGTGCTTTAAGATTTTAAAGTTCTTTACATAGACTGCCTCATTTGTTATTCACTGATGCAAGGCCAAACTTTTTACTCTTCTCTGATTCCTTTCATACTTCTACAGTAAATGATTTCAAACCTTCTCTTTGTTTCTCTAGCTGCTTAAGCTACCTCCTCCCCCCTCATCTGGGGATCTTGCCTCATACTACATTCTCTGCCCAAATTTCCTACTTGAAAGCATCATCCCCATTCTCTCCTCTTTGCTCCAGTCTTGGAGGTGAGATGGCCTTCTATTCGCCTATACCAATTCTTCTATACACACTCTTGATCAGATTCCCTCCTTTCTCCTCTGAGACCTCATCCTTCAGTCACTCCTATTTGTCCCTAATTTTCAGTTTCTTCTTATCCATTGATTCCTGCTGTACTGCTTACAAATGTGCTAATTCCTCCATCCTTTAAACAAGTTCACAAGTTCAAGCTATTATTCTATATCTCTCCTTTTCATAGCCAAATTCCCTGAAATAAGAACTATCTGTCCTGATTGTACTCAGTTTCTCATTTGCCACTCATTTCTTAGCCCCTTTCATTCTGACTTCTGTTCCCTGTACTCAAGTGAAATTGTTCTTTTAATGTTACCAATAATCTCTTTATTGCTAACTCCAATGGCCTACCCATCCTTCTGTATACTCTCTCCTTGACACTATTCTATTGTGATTCTCTCCCTACCTGTCTCATTATTCCTTAGTTTTCTTTGTTGATCTTTATTCATATTTTGTCCCTTTTGTGTCATATACTGTGTGGGTCTTTCTGGGCACTCTTCTCCATCTAAATGCTCTCAGTTATCTCATCAGTTCACATGGACTCAATTGTCTTTATGCAGCTGACTTCCAAAACTACAACTCGGCTTCTATATCTCCAATTACCTGCTCTCTCACCTGGATGTATCATGGATACCTCAAACCCTACATTCTGAAATAGAAACCTAAATCCAATTCCCTCTCAATTTCCCTCTTTCTGTTGAAGGAACCACTATTCCTCCATTCACTCACATTTACAATCCTCCATTCTCTCACCTCTGATATCCAATCTAGTTGCTCGATCTGATAGATTCTTCTACCACAACATCTCTATCCCTTTCTCACTATTCACACCACAACTAACTTAGTATATAGGCCCTCATCACCTGTCCTCTAGACCATTATATAGTCCCTTGTTGGCTCTCCTCCTCAAGAAGCTTCTATGGTTCCTAACTGTTCCGGGGAAAAATTCAAATTTACCTTTTGTCATTCAATTCCTTAACAATCTAATATCAGGCTATTGTTTTCAGGCTTACTTCTCATTACTCCCCCTCATATACTCATATAGGTTCCTGCCATACTGACTTTTTTGTTGCCCTCTATATACAACATTTTATCTCCCACTTCTTGATTTTCATAGTTTGTGTTCTATACTTAGAGCGCTTTTTCTCTTCACAATCATCTCTTGAATCCTTCAAAACTCAAATTAAGCACTACCTCCTTCAAGAGACTTTTTTCTGATTCCTCCACTAATTAGTGTTCTCCATAATTATAGTTTGTATTTATTTTGCATATATCTTTCATTTATTTATTTGTGAACATCTGATTGATTGAGCTTCATAACAACCCTGAGAGATAAGTACTACAGATGAATAAACAGAGATTCAGAGACATTGTGACTTTCTCATTAGTAAGATGTTTGTAAGGGATAGTACAAACAGGACTAGTTTGAGGGGAATAAGCGTTTGAGGGGAGATTTGAATCCATTCCTCTCCTGAGTCCAAGTCCAACACTCCATTGTAAGATATTGCCTTCAACTAGCTAAATGCTGTCCTAGAACAATTCCCATAGGATTATTGTGAGGAATATATTTTGTAAATTTTAAAGGACTAAAGAAAAGAATTCATATTATTACAATGTAATTTAAATTGTCATCTTTGATTCAGAACTCCAAATTTGAACTTAAATAGACTAGGTTTAGTACTAGTGAATCTTCCTACTAATTATTTTGTTTTGTGCCTCTGCCAAAATATTAGGAAATACCCTGTTTTCCAGAGCTAAGGCCCAGCAAGCAAGCTGTGTCCTGAGCATGACATAACAACAATCCTTTGCTCTCATCCTCTGGATGATCTCACCTTATTGTATTGTTTTGACCAGCACCGGTGTTTTCTGAGCTTGGACAGGACAAGTACTCATTTCCCAGTCATAAACTCCTGCTATGAATCAAACTTGCCTCCTTTGTTACCCCTCATTGTCAAGGCTACAGCTAATAGTGATGGGATATTGGTGTGCAAAAGTGTTGAACTCTAAAAATATGGGGTTCTAGGACTTTCCCCATATAGACCACCAAATGTTGGGGTTCTAGGTTGTGTTACCAAATATCAGAAAAATATTTGTAAGCTTAGATCATCTCCAGATCAAGAGGCAAAGATTTTATAATTATGCCATTGACTGGCAGGCTAACTTCCAAAGGGAGTTTTAGCAGTTAACAAGGGGAAAGAAAAGGGCTAAGTTCCCTAAGAGAATTCATCATTAACAAGGAGGAAGACACTATAATAAGGCAGGGCTAAGTTCCTAATGAACTAGGTACAGCATAAGATGGGCTAAATTCATAAAGAAGTTTTAGGAAAAATATAACGTCAGGGGTTAACCTCATAAGTTGGCATTCTGATTGGATACAGTTATTGTGGGGTCATGATAATTTTGTCAATGCAAAGAATTCAACTAGAGCCTATTGCAACAAAGGTCTACTTAGATTCACATAAATTCAACAAAGGCCTTTTCCTGTCAACATCCCTCCTTATGGCCTAACTAGGCACTGGATTGCTAGCAGGGACATGGTCTTTTTCTGGGATCTTATTTACTCCATCATCCCAACTGTTGATATAAATATTGAGATCTCCCTGTACTGCCTCAGGTCCCCCTACTAGGGGCAGGACAGCATATGTATCTAGATTCCCTCCTTGTTTGCAAGCCATTTCCCTTATTTTGAAATTAAACTTCTGTTTGGTTCCTAACTCTCCTCTTTCCAATCTTCTCTATTCAGCTCCAGCCATCCACACATTAGAAGCCAGTTCAATCCAGTTGATACCTCCATCCAGGATTTTCCCTGGGAACCTCAGATTATAACTCATTTCTGACTGTGTAAAAAGGTCCTCAATTTCCATTTAAGCACTCGAGCTAAGAATATAATTTGGATGCAGAATGACCTTTATCTCATTCCATAGAATTGATGCAAAAAATATGAAGGACTGCTAAGATCCATGGATAATCAACATCAGATGAATTCCACTTTTCACTTAAGGACTTTTATAATTTTCCAGACTCAAAGTGCCACCTTGTGGTAGATACGTCTTGGGAAGGGAAACATACCTGTGGACAACAGAGACATACTTACATACATACATTCATATAAATATGTATGTATAGACATAGATATATGCCCTTCAAGTATCCCCCAGAGACCTCCATAGTCTTCTAGCTGTATAGCACTATCCTGAAGTTCAGATTCCCCAACTCTGGAATTTTATACTTGGAGTTGCTTAGAGTCACTCCTCTTTCTACAGATCAGCACTTGTATAACTCAGGGTAATAGTGAATAGTAAGGTCCAGGTTTGCTCCTCCACATCATTGTTTAGTCTCTTGCTGTTGTTCCAGCTCTGAGCCATGTGGCTGCTCTTTTTTCTGGTTCAACAATTTGAAAAGAATTATTCTTCTCCTCTCCAGGATGCCGAGTCCAGAGTTTGGCATTGTCCAAGAAACCTCCCTCTTTTCTCCAGGAGGAAGTGGGAGAAACAAAAAAAAAATGTTTCTTAAGTGAAAAAAAGTTTTCATCACCCAAAGAATCGCCCTCCATATGTCAATGGATATACTTCCCATATTCTACAAAGGAGATTAATTATTTCAATAGGAATGTACATAGAGACATGTCTCTGAGACTAACATAGATCTAAAACAAAGGTTTCATCCTTTAATCTTAAGTTGAACAGGCTATCATTTCATACCCCATTAAAGAGATGTAAAAAAATTCTTGTGCAAATTCTTATACTTTCTAGATGTTATCCTTTCATTTTGTTAAATTGATCAGTCTACTCCTAGTCACAGTTTCTACATTATTATTCTTCAATATTTCAAGGATCCTTGTAGGCACTCCCATATACAAAGATTGGAACGCCTCTTTGGCTTGGTTGGGTAATTTTGAGAATTCCCATAGACTCTTTGTGAAGATCCTTTCTAATTTAGCCAGGCTGGTCCTCAATCAACAGACATAGAGTTTCTTTAAAAACCTACACTCAAACCTCTGCTCCACTGACACCTTCTTTCAGAACACAGAGTTATCTACACATCACAACGAGACATTGGAGAAGGCTTTATTATCATTTTTAAATTGTTTAATTATTCCTGGAACAGGTTTAGTAAATGAAGAGTACTGGTTGACCCATTTCTTTTTCTCTTGATAGATAGTGAAACAATATTATCATGGAGACGAATTCTGGAACCTGAGCCCTATAATATAATTGCAACCTAGAGTGCAACTTCCAGGGTCTTCTGGTCCACCTCATTTTAATAATATAATTTCTCTTTCTCCTCTTCTTCTAGTCACAGCCTTTATTCCAATCATTAATTTCTATCTTTCTTTCAACAAACATTGATTAAATGATTACTAGTTCTATTCCAGGTAAATCTATATTTGATGTCTCACTGTAATATAAAGGTAACCTTAAGTTCTCCAAAATTGTGCCAACAGAGCCCAAGCTCTGGGAGACTCACTAAGTAGAAATGGCTTAGAATTGGGCCCCCAAAAGACTGTATGTATATTTATTGTTGAAGGACCAGCTCAGCTGGTTCAGATTCACCACTTGATTTGGCCACATTTCTAGTGCTGGAATGAGGTTTCTGGATATTAGGTTGGGAGCGTGGGAGGGGAAACCTGGAGTGTAGCATGGAGAGGAATGGTTAGAGGATAGGATACTATCTTAAATGCAATGTATAGTATCTTGCTCATGAGTGCTTGCTTAGATACTTCAAGGATTTGTGGTTTGTTGGTGTGAGTACTTCCCTTCATGAATACAGATCACAGTCCCTCTATTACTTGCAAGATGGACTTTGAGAGTTCCTATGGTCAAAAGATGTATTACCTTGTGGCCAACAAAATGATGAATCGATCTGAACTTATCTGAAGTAGTGAGGGAGATATAGTGTGTCCACATTATCTAAAAATTTTTTGTTTATATCTTTTATTTTTACATTATAGTCATTCTCTCCATTCTCCCACAATCAATCATTTCTTCTTTCAAAAAATCAAAACTAAAAATTGTTGTTTAGATATTTTCAGTCATGTCTGACTCTTTGTGACCCCATTTGGGATTTTCTTGGCAAAGATATAAGTGTTTTGCTATTTCCTTCTCCAGCTCATTTTACAGATGAGGAAACTAAGGCACACAGGGTTAAGTGGCTTACCCAGGGTCACACAGCTAGAAGTATTTTAAACCAGATTTGAACCCAGGAAGATGAGTCCTCTTGACTCCAGGATCAGTGTTATGTCCACTATACTATCTTGCTACCCAAAAAACATTTCATAGTGTGTAAGAGATGCCACATATGTAATTTATCACCTCTCTACTGAAAGGAAGAAGAAATATTCATAATCAGTTCTCTAGGATTACGATTCAGTTTTACCTTTGACATGCTTCAATATTTTGATAAATATGTGATATTTTTGGAATGGATCCTCCCTCCAATTGTGCATATTGCAACCTAACTACATCTGTTCATCCTAAATCCTCCACCAGGCTTCATCTGGATCTTGTAATATTTTCCAAATACCATGAAACACTCAGGCTATTTGCTATTTCTCCCTTTCCCTCTGGGGCAAGGCTGCTCATTTTCCACTCATATATCCTTTATGAGATTTTCTTATGGTTCTTATTACACAATTAGTAATAAGATACAGTTGTTTCCCACACACCTTTATGTTATTCACTATTTTGATTTTTCTGAGATTGTAGTATTCCGTAATTTGTAGTCATCTCACATTACCAGAATGTTAATGTTATAATACTGGTTTTTATAAATGAATATATTTTAATGACAGAAAATTCTGCTCTCCATGGCACATAGGTCCTTATTTTTGATGATCAAGCTGAATGTATTATGCTTTTGACATATAAGGTACCCTTTTTACTTGGGCTCTCAGAAAAGCAGTCTCAGTTCAAGGCACTCTGCAAGTCATCATCCATTCAAAACCATAACTCATGAGCACCTCATTTTAAGTTTACTTTTTACCAGCCAGCCACAGGGCACATTAACTCAAAGCTAAAGACATTTAATCAACAACATGGCAAATAGTAAACTAGAAAAGATTTTTCCTATGCGCTATATGTTCCCACATATTACCTTGTCATCAGTGGGGAAGAGAACAAACATTAAAAATTATGAAAAGATAGATACTCATGAATATAATTTCTTCTACTAATATATTTCTTGAACTGGTAATTTGTTGTTATATATTTTGAATCCTCCCCAAAGTTCTGCTGGGCACATGACAATGTTCTCTTTTGTTTTGTTTTATTTTGTATTCCTTTTCTGTTTTTCTTTTTTTCTTATTCTGTTTTTTAAAACAATTTTTAAAAAAAATGTTACTTAAAAAAACACATGGATATACACATAGGGGATACATGTGACCAGGGCACATATATGAGAGGACATTCAAGAAGGACCTATGGTGGCCAGGACATACATAAAGATGGCATGCGACTGGAACAACTCACAACTTTGATGCTCTAGGACTACTTGTGTCCTCTGGTGGTATAATCTGCTGAGAATCATATGTCTGCTACTCGCTTGATTGCTGGTGGCTGACATTACTGATCTTGCAGAAACTTCTGGGTAGCTCCATTGGTTTCCTGGTCACCAAACTACTCCTTTCATTATCAGATTCTATGTTTCAGCTCTTCAGGGATATCAATTGGCTTTTTTTGGTTCCCAAATAACAGATTAAGTAACTAAGGAAGCCTCTCCCTGAGGAAGGCACGCTGACAGATCTTTAATCCAATTCAGAGGCTAAGAGTCATGACATCCAGCTAAGGGCAAATAACTACATGAAAAATCAAAATATCTCTAGGCAAAAGGTTAGTTCTATTCTTTTTTACTCCCTAAATCCCATGCTAATGTGAAATCTGTTGTGCAGACAATTGTTTTGATAGATTTAGAAATTCCATGTACTTTCCCTGTAATGTTTTATAGGAATTTTGTGCTCCCAAAACCTATTTAGCAAGTGGGGGAGTGAAGGTCTGACAAAGAAACCCCAACAGTAGTTATGTGGAAGCTGAGACTAAGTCCTTTTTGTTCCCATGAACCTCCATCAATTGGCATGCAAATGAAACTAAACAAGATTGAAATCTAAATGAAGAAAGTAAGGTTTGCCCTCTATTCTCTAGGATTGGCTTTTGCCTTTATTATATATTACTTTTTAACAATTTTTAAAATCTTTTCTTATTATATTCAATCCTTTATAACATTTGACTCTCTCCCTATACATGGAAAAAAGTAAACTGGATACAGATAGAAGCAGATAGAAGCAAAATTTCAAACCATAGGGATAAAGGGGAATGTGAATTTCCAAACCCTGTCTAGAAGTGAGCCAATTCTTTGTTTTGGCTCTGTCAATTGGAATCTTATCTTCCAAATAATGTGTAACTGAATCCCCAAATCAAATCAATAAACATTTATTAAACACTTAATATCCCCAACCTAGAGTTTCCACGTCTGAGCCATCAAGATCACTTTCCCTTCCAAGGATTTGCTCTCATTAGCCCAGAATATATGTAATCCATACATTCAAAGCAAACCGCATGAGCCATTTGGTTCATTCAGTTCTAAGCCTCTAAATCATGGGTTGAATAATTAAGAAATGTCTGTGTGTTTTTTCTCATTGGCATCTACCACCATTTTTGATCACTCACCATAGTCACCAGCCTGTGGTGATCCTCCGCCTTCCCTGCATGGCACACCAGGCCCCTCACACTCAGTCCCTCTTCCTTCAGCATGGACACAGCCGGATCCACATTCTGCTGCTTGCGACTGCTCACCACCACGTGGGCCCCATCCCGGGCCAAGCGCTGGGCAATAGCAAAGCCAATGCTGCCAGAGCAAAGGAGACAGAAAGACATTCTCATTTCTTCCCCGAGCTTCTACCAGCATCCTGAAACCTCCTCTTCAGCAGAAAATCCCACTGTCTAGCTCGTTCTGACTCAGAAACTGACTCTGCATTCTCTGGTGGCTCAGTTTTACTTCTGAGAGTGGGGACCCAGTATCCCTGTTGTGCACTTCAATTAGGAATCTATCTTTGCTCACCCTTGAGTGGACCCCGTGATCACGGCCACTTTGTCAGCCAAAATGCCTTTCCTGTCTACTAAGGCGCTGCTCCTCCTCACTGAGACAGGGACCCTGGGAGAGAACAAGGTTCCACAGGCAGATGCCAGCGCCCTGAACATGTCGCTCAGTGAATGATCTTCTTTCCAGTAGACTTGGGTCCAGGGAGAACATTAAGGGAAATGGTCAGCATTATTCATCACATAGGGGCCTCTGAAACAGAACAGCATGGAGTTCTCTGACACACACATTCCTGCCCCATCTTGCCCCAGGAATAGAAGAGACAATATGGTTGCTTTGTTTTGTCTTCTCTTGTTTGGCTTTTTTTTTGGGGGGGGGGGAAGGAGGGAGGTATCCTTAGCACAGTGTTTGGAGCATCACAGTAGATGCTTAATAAGTGCTTGTAGACTGTCTGACCTGAGATAGGGATAATATTGTCATTGAGACTTAAGGGCACTGAAAAGCTGTCTGGGACATGCTGTCCTGTCACAGTTCTGCCGTAGACCTATAAGCTTTTGTGATCTGCTGCCCCAAAGTTATTTTCTTTGTCAAAGTCTGTAGTCCTCACCTTGAGGAACCCAAATACTTCGTTCCTTGATAGAAGAGACAAAGGAGAAAAATGAGAAAAAACAGTTAATGGAACATTAATGACCTTCCAACTTCAGTAGTCCCTCCTATAGAGCCTTGGATACTATTATATAGCTTTAAGAAAGAGGGAATAAAATCTTAAGAAGACAGTTTAGTTGTTTTATAGAGAGAGTTAACTGTTATAGCTGAGAGAGACTATGAAAGACACATAGAGAAAGGACTAAGAGAAATTCTTTTCTGAGAGAATGAAAAATTTAACTATCATGGAGTAAAAATCTAAAGAGGTATTTTGAGAAAACTTAGTTTAACTTTTATTTGTGGAGAAGATAACTTAAAAAGAATTCTTGTTGATTATGTAGGGTCTGTGTAGAAGTCAGCAGCTATATACTTGGTTAGAATTGACTGGCTGTAATTTTTCTCAAAGCTTATATGTTATTGAAATACTTAAATCTCTTTTTTATTGCTTGATATACTGTTAATAAATTGTATGGCCAGTAATATTGTTTATCTATGAATCCCTCTGTCCCTAGTTTCCCTATGAAACTAGGGAGTTTGGTGGAGAGAGGTGGAACGAGGAGAGAACATTTATGGGAAAAGAGATTTATTTATAAACTAGGGTGGGTGCTCAGAGCTGCTTGATTAATGATTGAGAGAGATTGTGTAATTCTATTCATTTATGAATAAATATAAGAACATACCTCCTTGATTGCTTTGGGACATGTGTAGAAAATTACTAAGAAATAAGCCTGTAACAGGTAGAAAGGACTGAAGACTGACATGTTTATCAACTGCTATAAGCACAGGAGGCAACTAGGTGGTGCAATGGATAAAGTGCTAGGGCTGGAGTCAGAAAGACTCATCGATGTGAGTTCAAATCTGGCTTCAAATTTCACTAGCTGTATGACCCTGGGCATATCATTTAACCTATTTGCCTCAGTTCTCTCATCTGTGAAATAAACTGGAGAAAGAATAAAGAAATGTGTATTTTAAAATAATATACATGTATAACTAGAAGAAAACAATAAAAAAAAATGACCTGGAGATAAAAATGACAAACTACTCTAGTATTTTTGCCAAGAAAAATCCAAATAGAGTCATGAAGGGATGGATACAACTAAAAAGTGACTGAATAAACCATAGTGTATTGCAAAATAAACCCTTTTTGATATATTATAGGAGTGGGTGAGGAGTGTTGTGTCTACTCCTGTCACGCTTATATTTGCACCTGTTTGAACAGATAATTGGACATACATTTCTGTGATCACTTTTCACTGAAATTTTCCCTTTTTCACTAGGATAACTTCTGCCTTCTCTTGTTGGGGGATCATTTCCTTCAGCTTTCTCTTTTTGTATCGTTTCATCTGTTTTGTTCTTCCCTCCAAAAAAGGCTCAATTTTCGTCCCTTCAAAGTCTCTTCACAAAGCCATTACAACTTTTATATCTTCCCATCACCAAAATCAAACTTGCCTTTTTATTGTGTTTTTTAAAACTTAATTTTATGGTTTATTGGCCTAATTTTTGCTGTCTGCAAGTAGATTGTCCACAAGTAGTTTGTAAATGTCTCGTTTATCAAATATATAGAGAACTGAGTCAAATTTGTAAAAAATAAAATAAAATGAGAGTCATTCCCCAGTTGATAGATGGTCAAAGAAAATCAAAAAGATAGTTTTTAAAAGAAGAAATCATATCTGTCAAAAGTCACATGAAAAATGCTCTAAATTTCTACTGATTGGAGAAATGCAAATTAAAACCAATCTGAGTTACCGCCTCATATATATCAGATTGTCTAATATGACAGAAAAAGAAAATGACAACTATTGGAGGAGATATGGGAAAAATTGAGACACTAATGCTTTATTGGTGAAGTTGTGAACTGATCCAACCATTCTGGATGGTAATTTGGAATAATGCCCAAAGATCTATAAAATTATGTTTGCTTTTTGACCCAGCAATATCATGATTAGCTCTGTATCCCAAAGAGATCAATGGAAAAGAACCTTCATGTACAAAAATATTAATGGCAGCTCTTTTTTGTGGTAACAAGAAATTGGGAAGTGAGAGGATGCCCATGAATTGGGGAGTGGTTCAACAAATTGTGGTACATGATTGTGATGGAATGCTGCTTGGAAATATATATGCATATACATAAATAAATTTTCATGTAAAAGGGTAGTCTTTGAAATTTTTTAAAAAGAATTTTGAAGGGGCAGCTAGGTGGTGCAATGGATAGAGCATTAGCCCTGAAATCAGGAAGACCTGAGTTCAAATCAGACCTCAGACACTTGATACTTCATAGCTGTGTGACCCTGGGCAAGTCACTTAACCCCAATTGCCTCAGGAAAAAAAAAGATTTTTATAGATTCAAAATTCTCATGTTTATAAAACTTCTACTTACACTAAATAAATGATTTTTCCACAGGCTAGAACTTGAAACAAAACTTAATTTAAAAAATCATTAATTCCTATTAATTTTTAATAAAGTTCAGTTTCATAATTTGTGTACTACCTATTCATATCTTGGCTTAAATTTTTATTCAATTATTTGTAAATCCTTTAATTCTGTGCTTTTGTTTTATTATAAATAACTAGACAAATGATGATCGGTAACTGGAAAATTATATTATGTTATGATTTGCTCTGTCTTATGCAAAGTTAGGTATTTAATAATATCCAATCATGAAGGTTACCTATAAAAGCCTTTGAGGTTAAACAACTCTGAGGTTTTTCCTCACACACAGATAATAGGCAAAAATATGATAAGAGTTTGGAATTGTCATTGTTGGAGGGACAATGTTCCACTTTATTGATGGAACTATAAATTGGTCCAAATATTTTAGAAAGCAATTTTGAATTATATGAAAAAAATGACTATAATTTCCATAAGCTCTGACCAGCATATTCCTCAAGGAGGCTAAATAGTCCCCTATATATTTGAAAATATTTATAACAGCAACTTTTTAAATAAAGAACAGAAAACAAAGTAGGTGCCAACTGATTGATGAATTCCTAAAAAAATTATAACGTATGAATTTAGTGGAATAGTTCTGTGCTATGAGAAATCATGACTACAATGAATAAAGAGAGGCATGACAAAATATATGAACTGATACAGGATTAAATAAATAGAATCAGAAAAAACAGTATATGCAATACCTACAACAATGGAAAGACCAACAACACTAAAAAAAAAATGGACATTGAATTTTATAAAATTATAATGACCAAGCTTGAGCCTAAAGAAGAAATTTGAGTAGGCACCTCCCATTGATGAACATGGACAGATTTTGAAAGATAATGAAGAATAGAAGAGTCTGGTGTACTATGGTTCATGGAGTAATGAAAACACACAGCTAAACAGCTGAACAGCAACCACCTCCCACTGGTTTTTTGCAGAGAAATGAGAACATTATGTACAATTTTAAACTTTTTTCATACATTGGTTAATTTTGTTAAATTTTATTTTTATTCTTTCTTGTAAATGATGGCTCTTTGAGAGTGGGAGAAATATACACTGGGAAATGCAAATGACAAAAACAAAAATTATCAATAAAGTATATTTTAAAAATATTTTAAAGGACAATGAAGATGACTGGATCTCAACATAACTGGATACCATGAGAAAATAAATGAATGATGTCTTGTGGGGAAGCTAGGTAGTGCAGAGAATAAAAAACTGGACCTGTAGTAGATGAGTCCAAATTTGGTCTCAGATTCTTACAAACTGTGTGTTCTGTGATAAGACATTTAAACTCTCTTTGCCTCAGTTTCCTTAATTGTAAGATGGGGATCATAATAGAATCTACCTCATGGGGTTGTGAGGATCAAATGAGATATTTTTAAGACACTTAGCACAATTCTTGGCACATATTACAAGCTATTTAAATACTAGCTATACTGATGAGGATATCAGGAAAAACCATATACAAGAAAAGAAAGACTCTTGATGATCTTGATAACAATAGAAATATTCTTATGATATTTTCAGAAAGTGAAACTACTATTTTTATTGAAGATTATGCATGTTTTATTCACATGGTGTTTATAGACATGGAGGAACAGGTACTAGAATGGATAGAGTCAGGAGACCTGAGTTCAAATCCAACCTCAGACACTTGACATTTACTAGTTATGTGACTCTGAACAAGTCACTTAACCCTAATTGGCTGGCCAAAAGAACAAAAAGAAAAAATAAAGAAGGGGTTTTAATCTTTGGCCTCCAAGCTCCCCTTTTGACTAGAGTACAGGATTGAAGATGAAGACCTACCTAATGCCTATTACCTGTGTGACTCTGGAAAAGACATTTAACTTTTTTGGGCCCCATTCAACTCAACTATTATCTATTAATTTATAACTGGCTCAAAAATGGTAATTTGCATTGCTGAAGGAAATTTTCACACTGGGAGCTTCTTATACAGATGAAATGACAGATGCTTTTCAATATTCACATATTTAGATATACAACTTAAAAGAACTACAAACTAACATACAATATTCTTCTTATGGAACCTTGAACAAATAAATGTCCAGCTTCAGACATTTTAGTGTTGATTTATACATGTGGCCAAAGAACTAGAATGAAGAGTCTCTATTTCAAATGTACTTAACTCTATGGCTGGCATAATGCCCAGAAATTCCTCACTGTGCTCACCTGACTGAGCACTAACCAGTATATCGAATGCCTAGGTTTTCTGTCCATCACAAAATCATGACAAATGAATCCTGTGGTCATTTAAATCTTATTCCTCAGGCATATAACCCTATAGAAGATTATAAATGCATCATTCAAAAACCAATTTGTTATGTTTTAGAAGGGTATAGTAGAAGGGTAATGGAAAGACTAATTTTTACACAGATTTTATACAGACCTATTATTTCAGTGATATAGGGAAACAGAAGGAAACTCACAAAAGCATGGATCTATAGCTGGAAATTATCTTAAAGGTCATGTAGTGCCCCGAGGTTACATTCAAACAAAAAAAGATCACTGTGCAGACCCCAAATACTGATTTAGAAAACTACAAATTAACATTTTTATGTGGTGTTATATTTTCCTTTCTTTTTGTTGAACATTTTCCAATTATATTTTAATTTGACTCAGACTCCACATAGGAATTTTATAGGGCTCTTGGAGAGGGGAGCTCACCCATACTTTGACACCTCTGATCTAATCTAATCCCTGCATTTTATAAATGGGGAAAGTGAAGTTCTGAGAAGTTAAATGACTTGTAAAAAGTCATACAAAAAAACAGAGACAGAATTCATGTCCTTCGGTTCCAAATCCAATATATTTTCCAGTGTATAATAACTGAACAATTTGATCACACATAGAGGGGAAAGATGCAAAATTCATGCCAGATATGATCTAGGTGCTAATTTGTTTTGCTTAATTATTTTTCTTTCTTAGAATTTCTTGGAGAATTTATGGGTGAAGGAAAAGAGAGAGATCAGGAAGTGATAACAATGTAAAAAAAGTAAACATTTTTAAAGAGCATGGAAACAATCCTGCAAAGAGGAAGTAATCATTTATTAAGTATCTATTTTGTATCAAGCACTGTCCTAAACACTTTACAAATATCACCTCATTTGATTCTCTAAACAACCCTGAGAGATAAGTACTATTATTATCATCACCATTTTATAGTAAGGTAAACTGAGGAAAACAAGTTGAAAATATTAAATGTAAAGTTAAATGGTCCTTTTAATGTTAAATATACTAACATTCAGCACATATCAACCATTTTGGAAACTATTCTTTGGGATTATTATAATGCTAAAGTGTCTAACACATAGTAAGTGCTTAATATGTGATTTTTGAATTGAATTAGAAAATCTGAAATTTCTGATCTTCAATCTAAACTAGCAAAAAAGAAAAACCACTTTTTCATTAAATTTCCCTGCTTATGTCATCCTCAAAATCTATTCCTTCAGTAGGAAACAACAAGTTTGGACTAGGATCCAGAGTGAGGGAAAAGCAGAGTTTTCAAATACAAGCCTTTTCAAGCTGTAAGAAAATATCAGCATCTATATGTTAATGGGAAACTAATCTGGTTTTACCAATCATTTTAATATGTGGAAATTATTGATTTATTATTATATTATGTAATATATAGTTAATTGCTTAAAATTAATATTTAATGCATGACTAATAAATAATATATGGAATCAGTTTAATATACAGAAATTATTGGTTTATTATTATATTATGTAATATATAGTTAACTGATTAAAATTAATATTTAATACATAATCAATAAATAATCAACACTCAACATATTTGTATTAAATATTTTAAGTTTAGGCATAATATTAAAAATAAAAGATATAGCATTGTTTTTGTTGTTATTGCTTCCTGTCTTATTCACTTTTTCCTCAGTGAGCATTCCAAAAATGTGTAATTCTTCTTAATGTAAATTTCTGATAACCTCTTTGTGGCTCCCTGCCCCTAAGCTTAACTCCATTTAAAAAGAGGATGTGCTCCAGACATAAGTTCTTGCTGAACTGTTTGGGGTTCATAGTAAAGGAGCAATATATTTCATGATATATAGCTGAGGAAGCTCCCTTTACCTATATTTATTGGTGATTGTCCTGCAACTTAAGGACTGAAAATTGCCTGAGAAAACAGGGACACTGATGCATTATTGTTGAACCTGTGGATGCGTCCAACTACTCTGGAAAACATTTTGGAATTATATAAAAAAAGTTTCTAAACAGCTTGTGCCCTTTGACCCAATTAGACCATTGCTAGGTTTATACCCAAAAGAGATAAAAGAAAGAGGAAAAGGGCCCATATATACAAAAATATTTATAGCAACTCTTTTTGTAGTGACAAAAAAATTGGAAATTAAAGGAATGCCCATCAATTGAAGAATAACTAAGCTGTAGCATATGAATGAGTACTATTGAGCTTCAAAACAAAAAAAGAAAAAGAAAGAAAATGAGGGTATAGTTTATTTCAAAATTATGAAAAGATTAGAATGAACTGATACAGAGTGAAATGAGCAGAACCAGAACAATTTGCACAATAATAATATTATAAAAATAATTATTTTATAATCTAATGAATTTTTTATGAACTTTTATAAACTGATGAACGAAATGAACAGAACAATACTTTAAACAATGATAACAGTACTGTAAAAAACAAATACCTTTTTTAATTAAAGCTTTTTATTTTTCAAAAGATATGCATGGATAATTCTTCAGCATTAACCCTTGCAAAACCTTGTGTTCCAATTTTCCCCCTTCCTCTACTCCTTTCTCTAGGTGGCATGTAGTCCAATATATATTAAACATGAACAAATACCTTTAAAAGCTATAAGAACTATGATGAACACAATGAGCATTTATGATTTCAGATGATGAAACTGCTAAGATAAAGTATCTATTATAGAAAGGTGGTTGACTTAGATTGCAGAATGAAATATACATACATATATGCCCATATTTATATATGTATTTGTATATAGACATTGAAGGAATTTGTTTTATTTAATTGCATAGTTATTACCAAAAGTTGTTTTTCTTTTTGTTTTTAATGTAATAGGAATAGGTGGGAGAGAAAATAGATTTGTTAATTTAAAAAAAAATAGAAATGGAGAGATGCTATAGATGTGCAATATTGCATGTACTTTCGAAAGATTTTACTATTATTAGTTTTATTTGATTGTTTTCTTTATTACAAGAGATCTTTCACAAAGTAGAAGTGATCTATAAATATTTGTAATTAAAAGCAAAATACATCAATAAAACTTTTAAAGACAGAGAGAGAAAAAGAAGAGAGTAAGAATGGGGTTTTGGAGAGAGAGAGACAAAGAGACAGAGACAGAGACAGAGAGACAGAGACAGAGAGAGAGATGCCTTGGAGCCACTACATTTCAGTGACTTACTTAGAAATTTATAACTGCTAAATACATTGACACCCACTCACTCTTTACTCTGCTATACTACTTTCCTCAGAATGGAAGATACCCATAAACCCAATGTAAATAGTTTTTTTTGGAATAACATATATCTTCCTATTGAAAAATAAATGAAACATACCATTCACAATGTATGTCACGGAGAGGTTTGGAAGTCTATGTAACAAAAATTGAATCAGGAAAACTCAGAATTGGGAAAATAGTAAACCCATAAAGCCTCACTACATTCATCCTACAAAGTAGGATGCAAACCAGATCTATCCATTCATTGATGCTGTGAGTGATATAGACTATGCAGGTTTAGGGAATCCTACCAGAGGGAAGGAAGTTCAGTAACTATCCAGTCTAACTTGTATCTCAACAAGAATCTTTTCTATAGCATTCATGACAAGTGGTCATCTAGCCTTTGCTTAAAGATATCCAGTGAATAGGAAAATCTCTACCTCCTCTCCCTGCCATTCCATTTTTCATAGCTATAATGGTTTGGAAGATTTCCCTTATATCAAACCTAAATCTGCCTTGCTATAATTTCCACCCATTACTCCGAATTTTCCTTTCTTGGGCCAAGAGAACAAAACTAATTTTATTCAGTCACTTGAAAGCAGCTAGCATGTCTACTCTAAGTCTAATCATGCTTGGTGCCTTTAATATATTATCACATGGCATAATGTCAAAGGGCAGTTAAGAGGTGACATAGTGCATAGAGCACTGGGCCTGGGGTCAGGAAGACTAACTTTCAAGGTTCAAATCTGGCCTCAGATACTTATAAGCTGTAGGAACTACTTAACCTTTTCCACTTCAGTTTTCTTTCGTGTAAAATGAAGAAAGGAAATGGCAAACCACTCCAGTATCTTTGCCAAGAAAGCCCCAAATGAAGTCACAAAGAATTGGACATGATCTAAATGACTGAATAACAAACAACAGCAACAACATATATGATATGAAGGCCCTTTGCTATTGTGGTTGCCCTCCTTTGGATGCTTTCAAGTTTATTCATGTCCTTCCTAATATTTGTCTCCTAGAAATGAATATACTTCTCCAGATATGGTCAGCCCAGGGCAGTGTGCAGCTAAACTAGTTCCCTTCCCTGGTCCTTTATACTATACTTTTCTTAATCTAGCCCAAAGTAATATTAACCTTTCTTGACTATCACATAACATTGTTGACTCATGTTGGGCTACTGGGAATGAAGGGAGTAGAGAGGATGAGAAAGACCTGACTTATTATTTCATTGTTTTAAGGAACTAATGGTATAGAAATGCCTCCTACCACTGCAAATCACCACCTATTCTGAAATCAAAATCCTAAAATTGACTGGGTCCCCAAGAGGTTAAATATATGTCAGTGAAAGACTTCAATCCAAGTCTTTCTGACTGATGATTACCAATAGGCATTTTTAGACACAAAGATATATAGGGATATGATATTTATGCATTATTGGGGGGTGGTAAATAAAACTTCTCCTAGATTTGACATTTTATTATTCTAATACATGCATGGAAATTCAAAGCCCTTATAGAGACACAAGCCAAATTCTTATATTCCCATGAAAAATCACAATAGGGCAAAATGAGCCAAAGAGATGATTGAGAAGACTCCCCAAAATGAACCTGTTCTTTCCTGGATCCAGAACTGCATTTTTGAGTCATGAATAGAAAACATATTCTGGAATTTTTCCGTGAATCAAAGTCAAATTCATTGCCCCATGGTTTGTAGAATCCATTCTCCCTAATCCTCCTTTTTTTTTTTTCTTTTTAAAAATAGGGACATTTACCTTACTCATGTTTAATGTTTTCCACAATCTCTGAAATCATTTATAGGGGCTCAGCTAGAAACAGGATTAATGGCTATAGTAAGTAAGAAGAGGACCAAAGAAGGGTGGAGATAAATGGTGCTCCAGTATATAGAGGTCATTTCATGGTCACACATAAAGGTGATTCTTTCTGAATAAAGAAATGGAAAGGATACAATGAAGGCAGAGAGATGCCTAGGTGATCCATATTAAAGGGATCCAGTGAGGTTCAGTGGGACAAGCACAGGACTGGAAGATAGAGGACTTTGGGTTTAAAACCCAGCTCTGTCTTTTACTACTTGTGTGATCTTGGGGAAGTAAACTCATATCTCTGAACTTCAGCTGCCCCATTTGTAAAACAAGAGGATTGAACCAGATAATCTCTGAGGTCCGTTCCAGTCCTGTTTCTATATGCTAGGAGTATGTGGAAGCAGTGACATAAAGACAACTTTGTGAAATCCTACCTGTTCTCCAACCAACCATTTCTGATTCACTTATCCCAGTGAACTTTTGTAATAATGGTAATCACATATTTCTTTAGAAAACATGTTTGTCCTTGCTGTCAAATTATAAGGTCTTTCAAGGTGGGACCACAGTCATTCTCTGTCAAACACAAACTATTTTGCTCTCTGCTCAGCAGTCATAAGTGTATCAGACATCTTTATTAATTCAGATACTGACAGTCCCTGTAGGCATGTGCATGTTCCTGTACTTCTTGTCCTTACTGGGATAGATAATTAGATTAAATCCTGACTTCCCTACAACATGATTGTGAAACAAACCTTTCCACATTCCTCCCTCTGTGTCCTTGTATTGAGAAGCATGTTGTTTTCTGTGGGAAGACAAGAGGTAAACTGAAACCTTTCCCTACCCCCTCAATTGTTAGCGTTTTCTCCCTCCTTGATAAGACTTATTCACACATGCTGGGTTCCCTTCTATCCCACACCCAGCCCCAGAATGTGAGTTCTTTGAAGAAAGGGATTGTTGTAGTTTTGTCTTTGGGGATCCCACCCCTACCCCCATGCCCCATGCCTAAAACAGTGCATTGTACTATGCAGCTAAGTATTTGTTGAATTGAATTATTGGATTTGCATGTAAGAAACATATTTCTGTGCATAAGATGATTTAATGGATGTGTAACCAAGCTAGGGTTCATCTCTCCCTTCTAGAGATGTTACCATGGAAACTTGGCAAGCCAGGTACCTGCCTGAGGGCCAGGCCAACTACCCAGAGTTTCCCAGGTTGCTGTGGTAATGCCTCTGGAGGAGAGGAGAGAGCTCCATTTTGACAGGTGTAATGAAGCTTATAATCTTGTCCCATTTTCTGGCTTGGGGAAGGAAGGTAAAGGAAGGAAGAGGCCCTAAGAAGGATAGTTAACAAGAGGCTACAAAAATAAATAGTTGAAATGTTAATAGAGATATATTTAGCCTAACTAGACAAAGACTAGTTTGTATATTGAGTTCTAAAGTTAACAAAAGACCTTCCTTATAATAAAACTGTGTAGTGGGAAGTGAGAATGTTATTATGCCCTTATAGTCATTACTAGCAATTTTTCTGCCTACGGCAAGTTTTGTGCTTATATGTATATGGCAGGAAGGGGCAGGAAGGGATGAAGGAATCTAAAGTAAACCTTGGGGGAAAGCCAGGGAAGGAGATACACAGAGACACTTCCAAATTTTCTGGGCCATTGGAGGAAGAAAATACCATAGCATGGGGTTGCTTCTGGGAGGAGGGATGGACCAGGGAGGGAAATTGTATCCTTGTTGGAACTATTGAAGCCCTATAAATTCCTCACCCTGTGGCAAATACCAGATGGCTTTGCCTTAGTGATGACTCTAATCTCCATTTTACAGATGTTGAAATAAGTTCAAAGTAGTATAATCTCTTGCTCAGGGTCATAATAATAAGTATTAGTGTTGGGAGTCAAATATAATGGATCCTTAATTAGGTTTAAGAAAAGTACAGGCATTAAAATTCAAGGAACTACTAGAATTTCATCAGTTCCCATTAGAGAAAGGGACAGAACCTACTGATAGAACTGTGAGGTGAATATGACAGACACTAAGTATAATTCTAGAATGTTGGTTCTTAACCTTTTTGTGTGATGGATCCCTTCTCAGAATAATGTTTTTAAATGCTTAAAACAAAACACATAAGATTACAAAGAAAACAAGTTTTATTAAAAAGTAGTCATCAAAATATTTTAAAATAAGTTCATAGTTTAAAAGTCCCTGTTCTAAGAGAAACAATGTTACTAAACTCTGAAAGCATATATAGGTTTAAGATATTTTGTGGGGAGAGAATAATTTATTATTTCTCCTATTAAAGTTAATCTGCAATTTCTTTCTTTAGAATCCTCATCAAAAAAAGATTCCCTGTAGATGTCAAATTCTCTCAGAAAACTTATTTCAGTCAAATTGTTCACATGCCTAGACTGTTTTGAATGATCTTTTAAAACACAACATTGACCTTATAACATGAAGGATAGAATTTTGGGTCAGATTGATGGATCAGATCATTGAGAGTTGCCACACAATTTCCGGTAAAGATAAAATAATGAACTTCACAAGTGAAATTTTGGTTGCAATTTCCAAATCAGCAAACTCAGAATTGATTTCCTATACTCCCAAATCTCTGCCTCTCTGTCTGGCCTTTTATTTTCAGTCTAATCCCATATTTTCAGTTGCTTATTGGTATCTTTGCTTGGAAGTTCCACTACTACCTCAGAGTTAGCATGTTCAAACATTGAACTGATCTGCTTGCCCCCTAAACTGGCTGCTCCCTTAAAGTTTCCCTTTTCACTCAATATTCCAGTTCAGAAAATTCCAGAGTTTTTTCTTGAAAAGGGTGAAAGAAGTAAAAAGGGGAAATTATATTCTTGATCAGATTCTCACTAATAGAGAAAAACTAATTGATGAGGTGGAAATAATTGGAACTCTGAGGCAGTAGCTCCTAAAGTTTGTGATGAAGCAGAAGAGAACATCCAAGAATAAGCTAACATGTATCTTAAATTTGGGGAAAGCAGAGTTAAAAGTGTTTAGAGGAAAAACAGGATTCATGGACTAAAATGTTACAAAGGAAATTGACCCAGGAGGGATGAGAAATTCTTAAGAATTAAATCCTGAAGATAGAGAAGGAAACAATTATTTCTGGCTATTAATTTTATGCACAACACTACATCTCTCATCATCATGCTTTTGCATTGATTTTCTCCCATGTCTAGAATGCACTCCCTTATCAATTTTTTCCTTGAATGTCTACTTTCCTTCTAGGATATAAATGCATTAGAAATTTTGGAACAAAAATGACTAATGGGGAACTGATATTCAAAATAAGAAAGGAGATAGTGAGAAGCTAGTTGTCATTCATAAATTTAAGTCGCTGGTCCAACAAGTTGATATGATGGTAATAATACTTTTAAAATCTTGAAAAAAGAGAGAGAGGGAGTACCACAAGATTGGGAAAAGGTGATTGTTTTGATCTTAAAAGAGACAGGATGTGTGGCAAATGGATTAGAGAAAGGAGAGAATCCACTTTGGAGAATATTGGATTAGATCTAATCTAACACAATTAGTTGGATTCAGGACAGAAAGCATAGATAGCATGCTTATTAAATTTGTTAAGGATACAAAACTGAGACGGAATGCTAACATACTGCATGATAGAATCAGCATCCATAAATACTTTACATACTAAAGCTTTAGGCAGAATCAAATGAGATGATAGTCAATAGAGATTTTAATACTTTAAATTTAAGTGTATAATCTTACACTTAAAGAAAAAAAATCAACTTTATAAATACAAAATGGAGGAGACAACAGTTAGACAGCAGTTGTTCTGAAAAAGATCTTGAGGGTTGTGTGCTGTGAGCTCATTATGAATCAGCAGGGTGATGTTGTAGTCAAAAAAACCAAAAGTCATCTTGGGTTGATTAAGAGAAGCATGACTTTTGTGTTTAGAGAGGTGATTATATACTGAACTCTGCCTTCATCAGACAGACTTCATCTAGGATATAGTGTTCAGTTCGGAGCACTATAGTTTAATGATGACTTTGATAAGCTTAACGGTGTCCAGAGGAACAAAACCAGAATGATGAAGGACCTTGAATCTATGTCATATGAGAATGAATTGAAGGATCTGGGAATATTTAACACAGAACAGATAACTGAGGGAGAAGATTGGAGAAGGGGGAGACATGATAGCTGTGCTTAAAATTAACTATTTAAAGGACTATACTGAGAAAAAAAGGATTCGACTTGTTTTATTTGGATTTAGAAGGCAGAAAACCAGAAACAATGGATAGGGGTTGTAAAGAGTTAAATTTAGGCTAAATATCAGGAATGATTTCCTAAGAATTACAGCTATGCAAATTGGAAAAGGCCCTTTTGGGGGGAGGAGCACAAGAACTTTGTTTTTTGAGTGACATGAGTTTTCAAAAGTTCCCCACTCCATTCTGAGATACAATGACCAATCTGAACTGAATCCAGGAATTGGACCCTCCCCTGTGGGGTAGAGAGTTAAGTTCATCTGCCTTGTATATCTTCAAGCAAACGCTGGACAATCACTCATCTAGCAAAAGAATTCATGTTTATATGAGTTGATCCAGATAGCCACCAAGCTCACTTCCAGCTCTTAAATTCTGATTTTGTGTGTGGTGGGAGAAACTGATCAGGAAACCCCCAGCCCTAGGCCAGTTGATGAAGTTACTGAAGGTAAATAACAAAAACTTAAAGTGTCTACACTTTGTTATCCCTTAAATGGTGTGAAGAAGTTTGTCCTGTGAGCTTGATAGAATTAGAAGGAAATCAACCATTGACAGGTCAAAGATAATCCATAGTCTTGCATTTCAAAGAACCAGCAAAGAAAATGTACAAGACATATTTTCTAGGGAAGGAATCAAAAGGTGAGACAGGAAACAGGTCTAACAAGTATGAACTCTGGCAGCCAAGAAAAAAGCCAGATAGGGACAAAGAACCCTTCTTTTGAGAAGGAATTGTACTTCACCCTTCAGAATTAGGAGGGAATTCTCCCCTTCTCTCTTCCTTTAGAGGCTAAGTCAGTTTGTAGCAGAGTTATTCAGCAAGGAGCAGGTACAGAGTCAAAGTATAAGATAAGAGAAGCTTTATGATTTGAGAGTTAGTGAACCCTGGCTGTTAGAAATTGAGTTGTGTAAAGAAACAAATCCAGAGAATCCAGTGTAATGATTTGCCAAGAAGAGATGCTGCACCCAAGAACAATAGCACGAGAAGAGAAAGGGGCTTCACAGTGCTAGAGGTGTCAGCCACCTTAGCCACATGTCTTCCCTAGTATACTCCATGTTATGCTCTCACTCTTTCCACAAACATTTTCTCAGAGAATATAGTCAGATTTGCAAGGGAAAGGAATAATTTTTACTCTTGTCCTTATGATAAATGCCATTGCGTTGAGATAATTGTGTCTCCTGGATCATTAGTAAAAGTAAGTGCACCTGGAGCTTATGTTCTAAGACTACATAGCCACAGAGGTCTTTGAACCTAAGAGTAGTCACTTTCTGGGAACTTAAACTGTAATTTTGAGTTGGAACAAGAGCAGACTATAGGGAGTGTTACATATGAATATGAGATTTAATATGACTATTATATTTTATTTTATGTCTAGCACCTAGCACAGCACCTGACACATAGTAAATGTTTAACAAATGCTTGTCAAATTGAATTACTTTATGTGAATGGACAGGAACTATTACTTCTCAGCCCTGAGTCCTTTTTAGTACCTCTCTCCATGAATGGACAGGTCCTACTTGGGACACATCCCCAGCTTTTCTCCTTTCACTAATACTCCTGGTTTCTATCTAAAGATGTTTAAATCTACATAATTGATAATTCACTTGGCATATGTTTTCTCTTTCTCTCATAGAATCCAAATGTTTTCCCAACTTTATCTTGAACTCCAAAGGACCACTCACTTACAATTGTATTAAAGTACAATTATTGGTATAAAATTGTAAGGAAAAGAGTTAAAATACTGCTTGAGTAAATCATAGTCATTGGCATTATAACCTAAACTTTCCTATTTCTTCCCATCCCAGCAGCTCACCTCACAGGGACCCCAAAGACCAAAGTAGAAATAACTTCAAATGTTCCCCTCAGATCAAAGTCACAAGAGTAGGAAAAATTGTCTCACCACCATTGACTCCCATTGCCTAAATTCCTCACCCACCCCAGATGGGAGCTGCTGCTTAATATCTTCATGGACTATGTTGTTTTCCTAATGTCACTACCCGGGAGTGGGGAGAACTTGACAGACTGGAAGAGTGACCCTTTGCCAAGTACATACTCTTGGCTCCATCCCCAGAAAAGCTAGATTCATTGAATATCCAATCATGGAACACACACACAAAGTTGTTATATTGTTCTTTTAAAAGTAGACCAGAATATCAAAACCATTTGGTAGATCAGTGGGATAGGTTAGGTTCATATGACACAATAGTCAATGACTATGATAATCTAGTGTTTGATAAAACCAAAGACTCCAGCTTCTGGGGCAAAAACTCACTGTTTGACAAAAATTGCTGTCAAAACTGAAAATAGTATGGCAGAAACTAATCATTGACTGACACCCAATATCTTATACCAAAATCATGATTTAAACATAAAGAGTGATACTAGAAACAAATTAGAAGAGACAAGGGATTGTTTACTTCTCAGATTTGTGAAAAAGGAAAGAATTTATGGCCAAAGAAGAATTAGAGTAAATTATGAAATGCAAAATAAATAATTTTGATTATATTAAATAAAAAAGGTATTGTACAAACAAAACCAGTGCAGCCAAGATTAGAAGGAAAGCAGAAAACAGGGGGGAGATGTTTGCATTCAAGGGTACTGATAAAGAGGACCTGATTTCTAAAATATATTGAGAATTGACTCACATTTATAAGAATATAAGCCATTCTCCAATTGATAAATGGTCAAAAGATATGAACAGAAAGTTTTCAGATTAAAAAATTAAAACCATTTCTAGTCATATGAAAAAGTGCTCTAAATCACTATTGATTAGAGAAATGCAAATTAAGACAACTCTGAAGTACCACTTCAGACCTCTCAGATTGGTTAAGATGACAGGAAAAGAGAATGATCAATGTTGGAGGGATGTGGGAAAACTGAGAAATTAATACATTGTTGGTAAAATTGTGACTTGATACAATCATTCTGGAGAACAATTTGGAACTATGCCCAAAGGGCTATCAAACTGTGCATACCTTTTGATCCAGCAATGTCTCTATTGGGTTTGTATCCCAAAGAGATCTTAAAGAAGGGAAAGGGACCCACATGTATAAAAATATTTGTAGCATCCCTTTTTGTTGTGCAAGGAACTGGAAACTGGGTGGATGCTCATCAGCTGGGGAAATGATTGAATAAATTATGGTATATGAATATTATGGAATATTATTGTACTAAAAGAAACGATCAGCAGAATGATTTTAGAAAGGTCTGGAGAGACTTACACGAACTGATGCTAAATGAAGTGAGTAGAACCAAAATAAAGTGTACAGAGCAATAACAAAATCGTGTGCTGATCACTTGTGATGGAACTCTTTTCATCAATGAGGTGTTTCAGGCCAGTTCCAATAACTTGTGATGGAGAGACACATCTGCATCCAGAAAGAGGACCATGGGAACTGAATGTGGATCACAACAGTTTTTGTTGTTGTTTGCTTGCTTGTTTTTTCTCTAATTTTTTTGATTTGATTTTTCTTGTGCGGCATGATAAATGTTGAAATATGTTTAGAAGAATTGCACACATTTAATCTATGTTGGATTACTTGCTGTTTAAAAGAGAGGGGAGGTGGGGAGGGAGAGAAAAATCTGAAATGTAAGGTTTTGCAAGGGTGAATGTTGAAAACTATCTTTGCACGTATTTTGAAAAATAAAAAACTATTATAAAAAAACCCCAAGATTTTAAAGACAAACAACCTTGAAAGGCTTAAGAATTATGATCAATTTAATGACCAACCATAATTCCAGAGGATGAATGATGAAACATGCTACTTTCCTCTTGCCAAAGAAGTAGTAAATCCAAGATCAGAATGGGACACACTTTTATGGACATTGCCAATTCGTAAATTTATTTTTCTTGACTATTCATATGGATTCCAAGATAGTTTTTTTCTTTTTCTTTTTTCAGGGTGTGGTGAAAGGGGACAAGGGAAAAAAAGAAGTAAGAAGGAAAGAAAATTAATGTTAATTTTTTTGAAAAGCAAAAAGGGTCCCATGAGTACCAGCACCCTAACAATTATGCTTTATAATAGTTGGGTCATCTCATTCCCAACTTGGCACCTTGGTAATAAATACCTATGTCATGAGAGGGGCTGCCCTAAAAGATGTTACTTGTATTTATGTATTTTGTTGAGTCATGCATTACTATATCTTCATTTTCAAGAAATGGAATAAAAATGTGTAACAATAGAAAATTATCATATCTATAGAACAAATCTAAGAGACAGACACAAAAATGTTTATACACAAACTTTGAACTTGAATGAGCAAGTTTTCCTCAAAAAGCTGCCTATTAATGCAAAAAAATAGTATAACAAATTATATTTGCCATTTGCAGTATTTACTAAAAGTGGGATATCTTGAATGAGTTTGTTGAAATTACTCTTAAACCACTTTTGGAGATTGCTTGGCAAGCAAGAGCTTATGCAGTAAAAGCTGCAATTTCTCAATTACTGTCAGTCTGTGAAACATTTTTTTTAATGGATAGAAGCAAGTGATAATTTATTTGTTCTCTTGTAAACTGTGGTTTTTAAGACAACATATTTCCACAAAAAGTCACTAAACAAGAATTCAAGTAGGCGTCCTGCAGGAAGCTCCACTGGGACAGAGCAAACCAACGTTTTGTCGAGGATACCATATTTAGAGGTAAATGTCAGCATTTATAGTCCTTGGATGTGCTCAGACAAGATGCTTTCTGCTTTTCTACTAAACTTTGCCCCCACTAAATATACTTATAAGATGCCTCCTAAGCATCAGGATAAGCCGGTGTCCCAGGTTTCTTTCTCCCTACTGCAGAGGAATTCTATTGCTTGGAACATAGTAAACCATTTGATAAATTTTTATTGACTTACTGGCATATTCCTGGCTCAGTCTAGGTTTCCTCTTGTGTTTCTCACTCTAAGCCCAGAAGGTGGCTCTTGACCCAGCTGTAAAACCCCCTAATTATGTATTTGGTAGTCCCAAAGAAGCTGGAAATGCCAACAAACAGAAATCTGAGATTTGTATAAAGGATACCATTATTAGGGCACTAAAGCTGGTTATCTGGAAGGCCCTTGATCATTAACAAATATATTTGGAAATATTGAGTTTTATAATCCATTTATAAACTCACTGTGAAGTGTTCTTCCCCCCTCCCAAATTAAACACATTTATCATTTCCTGCAAGTTTTAATAATGTGTAAGAAAAGAAATTACAAGGACAGATGATAGTTGAGAGGAGGCAAGAGAATGCCACAAGAGGAAAGTAGAATATAGGGGATAGAGGGAGGAAAGGGGTATAAGGAATAAGGACTTTTTATGAGTAGTCTTGATACTTGGAATTTTGATCATTATACTGTAAGCCTGAAAATTTATATCAATCTCTTTTTGATTCCTATAGAGAAATTTCTTGGTCATCATTATGAAATGTCATCTTCACAGGATGATGTAGTGGAAACAACTCAGAAAGACCTCAATCTGAATCATCTGACCCTCAATCTGAATCATAAGATCACAGGATTTTAGACTTAAAGCTGGCTTTTTTATTTGTTATTGATCACATTTATTTTGAAGTCATGAAATGCCAGAAACAGAACAGACTGAATCAGCAAGCTGGACTGATTACAGCCATCTTTCCATGGGTGATAAGCAGCAGCACTGACTTATACAATAAGGACAATATCTTCCCTTCCACTTTCTGCCAAAACTTTATGATTTAAGGCAAAAGAACAGGCATATATTGAACTATGAAAAAACAGCAAATGATGGAATGATAGATGTGAAACAGTTTCATGGAACCATAGTGTACACAGTACCAAGTCAGGAGTCAGGAAGACTCATCTTCTTAAGTTCAAATCCAGTCTCAGACACTTACTAGTGTGTAATATTGGGTAAGTCACTTAACCCTATTTCCCCCAGTTTCCTTTTCTGTAAAAATGAGCTGGAGAAAAAATGACTGATCACTCCATTATCTTGGCCAAAAAAACTCCAAACAAAATCACAAGAGTTGGATACAACTGAAAAACAAAAATATATGATTGATGAGTCTTGGGTTAAAAAGGCAAGAAAGAGAAATTAAACACCATGATAATACAATTCCCCTCATTTTACAGATGAAGAAATTGATATTGAGGGAGAATAAATTACATATTATATATTATCCAGGTAGTAATGGATAAGGTAGAATTTGAAGCCAAGTCTTCCAACTCCAACTCCAGTGTTTTTTTCAGAGCACTCTGCTGTCTCTTTTACCCTTCCTATTTATGTGATCTCTGTTATCTTTCAAGAATCATTCTGCCTCTCAAAACAATCATTTTCTCATCTTCAAAATGAGAGTGGGACTAGAAGATTTCTGAAGTCCTTTGAAACTCTACAATCCTATGAAACTATGATTTTTAAGGAAAAGGGTCTTACTGCCTCTCAGACTTCAAGTAAATGCTAGTGAGAGAAGGCTAGTAATGGGAATTCATATGAGAAATATAATAAGTTCTCAGAAATAAAGAAAATAAGGTCAGAGGTTCTTGAGAGGGTCTAGTGGAAAGATGGTATTTGCCAAAGAGGGGAACATATGGAAATGATAGAGACTATAGGGAAAATGGGTGTTCAATTCAAAGTCAAGTCAATAAGTATTAATTAAGTACTTTTAATATGACAGGTGCTGTACTAACTGTTGAGAATACAAATACAAGCAGGAAAAAAATAGAGATTTCTGGCCCATCATTCTAGTGAGGGAAAACAACACATAAAAGGAAGATGGGAAACAAGGAAGAAGTGGGAGAGAGAGAAGATAAGGGGCATGGAGGATAAAGTCTTGGACTCAGAAGAAATATGAAAACCAGAAACAATGAAATCATGGCTTGATCAAGAAACTTTACTTATAATAGGGCTTCTGGAAGGAATGGCTAAGTCAGAGGAAAGAGCCACAGAGGCAGAATGTACTGGCAGTGTGAGAAGGTCAGGGATGGAATGAACTTCTAGGACAGAGAGTTCAATATGAATCACCAGAGCTTATACCCCAAAGAGATACTAAAAAAGGGAAAGAGACCTGTATATGCCAAAACGTTTGTGGCAGCCCTGTTTGTAGTGGCTAGAAGCTAGAAAATGAATGGATGCCCATCAATTGGAGAATGGTTGAGTAAATTGTGGTATATGAATGTTATGTAATATTATTGTTCTGTAAGAAATGACCAACAGGACGAATACAGAGAGGATTGGTGAGATTTACATGAACTGATGCTGAGCGAAATGAGCAGAACCAGGAAATCATTATATATCTCAACAGCGATACTGTATGAGGATGTATTCTGATGGAAGTGGATTTCTTCAACAAAGACAAGATCTAACTGAGTTTCAATTGATCAAAGATGGACAGAAGCAGCTACACCCAAAGAAAGAACACTAGGAAATGAATGTAAACTGCTTGCATTTTTGTTCTTCTTCCCAGGTTATTTATACCTTCTAAATCCAATTCTCCTTGAGCAACAAGAAAACTGTTCGGTTCTGCACACATATATCCAAGATCCAGTGCAATCTATTTAACATGTATAGGACTGCTTGCCATCTTTGGGGAGAGGGCGGAGGGAGGGAGGGGAAAAATTGGAACAGAAGTGAGTGCAAGGGATAATGTTGTAAAAAACTACCCTGGCATAGGTTCTGTCAATAAAAAGTTATTTAAAAAAATATGAATCACCAGAGTTGTGTCTGTCTTTATAATTCAGAAGGCCAGACAAGACAGTTCCACTGAGCTACAAAAATATTATTATCAATCTGCTCATGGAATTTAGCTGCACTGGAATTTTTTTATTGGTGGTCTTGGTACCTGGAATTTTGGCCACTTAAGCATGAAAACATAAATCACTTTCTTCTTGATCCCTATAGAGAAATTTTTAGTAACATCTATGATATGTCATCTTCACAGCATGTTATAGTGGAAAAAACTCAGAAGACCACAATTTGGATCATAAGATTCAAGGTTAAGAGGTTGATTCAAGGGTAAAATGGCTGCTACATTATGGTGGGGAAAGTCTGGAAGTATCACCTGAAGAATGAAGGAATGAAGGAATGGATGAATGGGTAGATGGGTAGATGGGTGGATGGATGAATGAATGAAGAGAAACCTTGGAGATGAAAAACAGATCCACTTATAAAAGAAATAATAACTGACATGCTTGTAGTATTTACAAAAACAGTTTCCTTATAATAAATCCATAAGGTATAAGTATTATTATACTTATGTTACAGAAAACTGTGCATACTGTTTGACCCCAGAATACTACTATTAGGCATATAATCCAAAGAGATCAAAGAAACAGGAAAAAGATCCATATATGCAAAGAATTCATAGGAACACTTTTTGCTGCAACAAACAATTGAAAAACAAGGGGATGCTTTTCAATTAAAGAATAGTTGAACAGATTATGGTATATAAATATGATGAAATATTACTGTGCTGTGAGAAATGACAGAAGGGATAAGTTCAGAGAAACCTGGGAGGATTGGTATAAATTCATACAGAATAAAGTGAGTGGAGCTAGGAGAATATACACAATGATTGCACACTGTTTAGATGGCTGATTGATGAAAAACACGTGTAACAGGGTAGTGATCAACAGGGGCTCAAACCTTCAAACATAGTCAATCTGTTCTGACTGGTGTCAATCCACACAGATGCTTGGGGAACCTCTTTCCACACATACTTAATGCATGCCTTGCTCTCTAATTCAGAGCATATACAGTTGGTTAATGTTTCCTATCTATTTACTGAAAGATGCTGAAAGTCTTTTAAAATTGCTGTGGAGGGGTAACTGAGTATATATATAGCATGCGTCAAGAGATAAACTCATCTCTTTTTTTCTGGCAGCCATAGAGGGAAGACATGTTGTAAGCCTCTGGGTAGAAAGAGATGCCTCAGGTTCTTATTGCTCAACTTCAGCTACTCTTTGATCTTAAACATATGACACTGATAGTTGTCTATCTCTGTTGGGTTCCATTCTTGCCCGCTCTTTAGTGATGGAACAGACAAGGCTATAATCTTGTGAGTTTCAAAAGGAGCTACCAGAGGTTGCAAGGACAGGAGATCACCCTCCTATTTTCTAGAAGCCAGACCAGGTGGAGAGTATATCCCTGAGGACTGACCTATGGGATTGAGCCCAGTAGTCCACTGGTCATGCTGCACTTGGAAGTGAACACAGTTGTAAGAGAAATATTTGTAACTATCATATTAAGTTTGAGCCCCATTTGTCCAGGTTGGAAATAGTAGAGGGGAGAATGTGCCTCTGTTTGGGGAAATATTTTTGTATTTTTGAGTCTTGCTATATAGCTTTTCAGTCAGTATACCTTTGTAAAAGCTAATTAATGTTGAGAGGTAGAGCCAGATGGTGAAGTATGGCAGCAATCCAGCCGAATTCTCCTAACATTCCATTCCAAACAATTTTAAAAGAACTTCTCAAATCAAATTTTGGAGCAGTAGAGCTAACAAAAGGTAAAATTGAGACAATTTTATAGACTAAGAAAATTTGAGAGGTCAGCAGGAGAGGTCTGTGATACCAGGGTGTGAGCACCAGTTCTAAGTGAAGGTGGCAACAGCACCAACATATTCCTCTGCAACAGCCACAGTAGCAGAAGCAACAGCTTCAGGGGCTTTCAGCTCAGAGGTGGTAAGGTGGTCAGACAATTTGTTAGAAAGAGATGACAGACCAGAAGAGCAATAACCACACCTCTCCTAAGATCATAAGACCTTGGAAGCACCAAAAAATTACAGATCACCAGAACTAGTTCTGAAAACAGTAGTACAAAAAACGCTAAAGCTTAGAACAGGACCTCCCCACTCCCAGATAAAAGTCCAACTTTCAATTTTCAGAAGAAGGAATTGAAAGCATTTTTAGTCATATGAGAAGGTGCTCTAAATCACTATTGATCAGAGAAATGCAAATTAAGACAACTCTGAGATACTACTACATACCTCTCTGATTGGCTAAAATGACAGGAAAAGATAATGACGAATGTTGGAGGGGATGCTGGAAAAGTGGGACACTGATACATTATTGGTGAGATTGTGAAAGGATTTAACCATTCTGGAGAACAATTTGGAACTATGCCAAAAGGGCTATCAAACTGCACATACCTTTTGATCCAGCAGTATCTCTATTGGGTCTGTATCCCAAAAAGATTATAAGGAGGGAAACGGACCCACATGTGCAAAAATGTTTGTAGCAGCCCTTTTTGTTGTGCAAGAAACTGAAACAGTAGGTGCTCATCAGTTGGAAAATGGCTAAATAAGTTATGGCATCTGAATGTTAAGGAATATTATTGTTCTATAAGAAATGGCCAGCAGGATGATTTCAGAGAGGCCTGGAGAGACTTACAGGAATTGATGCTGAGTGAAATGAGCAGAACTGGGAGATCATTGTACATAGCAACAACAAGATTATATGATGATTAATTCTGATGGACATGGCTCTTTTTAACAATGAGATGATTCAGGCCAGTTCCAATGGTCTTGTGATGGAGAGTCATCTACATCCAGAGAGAGGACTATGGGAATTGAGTGTAGGTCACAGCATAGTATTTTCACTCTTTTTGCTGTTGTTTGCTTGCATTTTGTTTTCTTTCTCATTTTTCTTCCTTTTTGATATGATCTTTCTTGTGCAGCATGATAATTGTGGAAATATGTATAGAAAAATTGAACATGTTTAACATACATTGGATTACTTGCTATCTAGGGGAATGGATGGGAAGAAGGGAGGAAGGGAGGGAGGGAGAAAAAAATTGGAACACAAAATTTTGCAAGTATGAATATTGAAAATTATTCATACATGTGTTTTGAAAATAAAAAGTTTTAATAAAAAAAGAAAAGTCCAACTTTAAAAATAAAGCTCAAAGTCAAATAGGTTAGAAAAATGTTTTTCAGTCATGTCCAATTCTTCATAGCCCCTTTCACCCAATGAAATGGTTTGCCCTTTCCTTTTTCAGCTCATTTTAGATATGAATAAACTGAGACAAAGAACATTAAGTGACTTATCCAGGGTCACACAGGGGACAAGTATCTGAGGCGAGATTTGAACTTAGGAAGATGAGTCTTCCTAACTCCAAGGAGGAAGAAGGAGAAAGAAAAAGAAAAGGAGAAGGAGGAGGAGGAGAAGGAGGAGGAGGAGGAGGAGGAGGAGGAGGAGGAGGAGAAGAAGAAGAAGAAGAAGAAGAAGAAGAAGAAGAAGAAGAAGAAGAAACAGGAGGAGAAGTTGGCCATAAAAGGCTACTATAATGTCAAAGGAAGATGAATTCATAAACTCAGAAGAAGGCAACAATGTGAAAACAGCTATAAACGAAGTCTCAAAGAAAAATGCTAATTGGGCCTAAGCTCAACAAGATTCCCTGGAAGAGTTAAAGAAAAAGGTAAGAGTCATAAAAGAAAGGAATAGGGAAAGAAATGAAAGTGATGAAGGAAAATTATAAAAAGAGAGTTAACAGCTTGGCAAAAAAAAGAGATACAAATACTGAAGAAAGCAACACTTAAAAATCAGAATTGGCCAAATGAGAAAAAAGGCACAAGAAAACAATCTTTAAAATATTAGAATTGTGCAAGCGGAAATGAATGATTTCATGAGACATCAAGAAACAATAAAACAAAAGAATGAAATTCAAAAAGAATGAAAATTCAAAAAATGAAAAACAGAAGGAAATGTGAAATATCTCATCAGAAAAACAACTAACTTGGAAAAAGAACAAGAAGAGATAATTTAATAATTATTATTCTACCTAAAAGCCATGATCAGAAAAAGAAGCCTAGACATCATATTTCAACAAATTATAAATCTCCTAGATCCAGAGGATAAAATAGAAATTGAAAGAGTCCACCTATCACCTCTTGAAAGAGATCCCCAAATAAAAACTCCCAGGAATATTATAGCCAAGTTCCAGAGTTAACATGTCAAGAGGAAAATATTGTGAAAAGGAAAATCCAGAAAGAATCAATTCAAATATTATAGTGCCACAGTCAGGATCACATAAGATTTTATTAGCTTCCATGTCAAAAGACTGAAAAATTTGGAATATCTGAAAGTCAAAGAATCTGGGATTACAAACAAGAATAATCTACCCAGCAAAAGTGATATAATCTCACAGGGGAGGAAAAGGATATTTAATGAAATAGAAGACTTTCATGAATTCCTGTTAAAGATGCCAAAGGTGAATAGAAAATATGGCATTGAAACACAAGACTCAAAAGGAATATAAAAAGGTAAATGTGAGAGAATAATTTTTAGGGACTCAATAGTTAAACTGTTTACATTCCTACATGAGATGATAATGTATGCAACACCTAAGAACTTTATCATTATTAGGGCAGTTAAAAGGAGTTTAGATAGAGAGAGGGCATAGATGTGAGTCAGTTATGTTGGAATGAACTTCAAAATAAGTGGGGTGAGAAAAGGGGAGGCACTGGAAAAAGAGGAAGGGAGAGGTAAAATGCAGAAGATTTTCTCACATAAAACAGGCATGCAAGGAAGAGCTTTTGCAGTGGAGGGAAACATGGGAGGAGTGGCATGCAATGCTTAAACTTCATTCTCAGTGGAATTGGTTCAAAATAGGAAGAAAATATATATACTGTCAGTTGGGTATAGAAATCTATCCTACCTAAAAGGCAAACAAGAATGGAAGAATATGAGAAATATGGGGAGGGGGAATAAAAGGAAAAAGAGATTAAGGGAAACAGTGGTCAGACACAAAACAGACTTTTTTGGGATGGACAAGGTGGAGAGGATAAAGAGGAGAGAGAGAGAGAGAGAGAGAGAGAGAGAGAGAGAGAGAGAGAGAGAGAAGAAAATAAGATAGAAATACAGAATTAAAATTATGATTGTGAATTTGAATGGAATGAGCTCATTCATGAAATGGAATCAGCACACTGTATTAGAAGCTGGAATCCAACATTATGTTGCTTACAAGAGACACGTTTTAAACAGAAAAACAAGAAGAATTAAAATAAAGGACTGGAGCAGAATCTACCATGCTTTAGTTGAAGTAAAAAAGTCAGGGAGAGCAATCATGATTTCACACAAAGCAAAAAGCAAAAATCAGCCTAATTAAAAAAGATAATCAGGGAAACTACATTTAGCCAAAAGGTACCTTAGACAATATAAAAAAAAATTTCTGCAAGTTTCTCTGCAAAAGGACTCATTTCTCAACAATATAGAGAATGAAGTCAAATTTATAGGAATATAAGTTATTTCCCTATTGATAATTAATCAAAAGATTTAACAGTCAGTCTTCAGATGAAGAAATCAAAACTATCTGTAGTCATATCGACGCAAGTGAACTCCATATGACCTGAATGAACTCTGTAAAAATCTTGTAAAATCACAAAAACCATGTTTAATCTGCGAAAACCCAGACTCCAAATAGTTTCACATCCTCTCAAGAGGGAGATAAGCAATACCATTCAAGGGCAAATCAAACTCCTATTGATCTTTTGGGAAGTCACAGGCTCAGGAAAGACTTGAAATTCAATTGAAAAATCCTGGTCTGATCAGCTCAGATTGCCCCAGCCCCCCACTAAGAGCTGCTCATAAAATAAGCTTCCTTTTACTCAGAAGATCCAAAGCAGGACTATGCCTTGTCCCTTGGTATAGCTCCTAGGGCCTTGCCCACTGACAAAGCATTATCCAAGTGCCAGCTTCCATTTTCCTAACAGGACTTTGCCACTAAAGAAGTCAGTCTCTTAGCAAAACTGGCTTCCTATAGAACAATAAACTTCCATTTTTGCCATCTAAAACTCTTCAGGTTCGTGAATTCTTTCATAAAGAACTTGCATTGACCAAAAGGGTATTTCCATAACTCTCTGACTGCCACTAACCTCATCAATATGAAAAAATGCTCTAAATCACTGATTAGAAAAACACAAATTAAAACAAGTCTAAGGTACCACTTTATACGTCTCAGAAATAAGGGATAAGGAAAAATAATAAATTGTTGGTGGCTTGTGACGTGGTCCAGTCTTTGTGGAGAAAAATATGGAACCAGGTCCCCATAAAACTGTACATATACCCTTTGTTCCAGCAGTTACCATTGCTACACGTCTGTATCCCAAAGAGATCAAAGTAAAAGGACCTATATGTACAAAATTTTTTATATTAGCTCTTTTTGTGGTATCAAAGAATTGGATATTGTTGGGATGTCAGTGGGCTGTTGGGCTATTGGATATCAGGTTGTAGTATATGATTGTGATGGAATATTATTGTGCTATAAGATAGCTATAAGATGAACAGAATGATTTCAGAAAAACTTGGGAAGACTTATATGAACTGATACAAAGTGAAGTTAGCAGAATCAAGACAACAATGGCAATATATGTAGTATGGCAATATATAATGATGATTCACTGTGAAAGATTTAACTATTCTGAACAATGCAATGATTCAAGACAAAGGACTCCTGATAAAAAAAATTCCATACACTTCCAGAGAAAAGAATAGATTAAGCCTGTGTGCAGATTGAAGCATAGTTTTTTAACTTTATTTTTCTTGGGTCTTTTTCTTTTGGTAACATGGTTAATATGGAAATGTTTTACATAATTTCATATATATGATTGAAATCATATTGCTTGCATTTTCAGTGGGTTGGGGAGAGACTGGAATAAGGGAAAGAATTTGTAATTCAAAAAAATATTTAAAATAAATAATTAATTGTTTTTAAGTAAAATAGTACAACTCATTCATTCATTTAAGTTCTTACAGGAAAGTCATACTTCCCATACTAAAATAAAGTTAATGCAAAAAAAAAAAACCAACTAGTTTCTGTTTTGTAAGTTAACTAAAATTCTAGATTTTTTTTTAAAAAGAGGGAAATAAAATTTCTCCTTGTTTAGTCCCCAGGGAATCTTTGGAAACTTTAAACTGGCTACTGCTGTCTCAGGGCTTTTTCAGATTCTGAAAATTTAAAAAGAAAAGAAAGGAAAAGGAAAAGAAGAGGAAAGGAAGAGGTAAAAGAATGGAAGGGAAAAGAAGAGGAGGGGAAGGAAGGGGAGGGAAGAGAAGAAGGGAAGAGAGAGAAAGGAAGCAAGGGGAGGGACTGAAGCTTTTTTGTGAAGCAAACTACAGCAAACTTTTCTCAGTGATTAATTCTTATTCTTGCTTCTTAACGAAACAGTGGGCAGAAGGACAATGGGAAAGGGCTAATCTAAATCAAATAAAGGAATCACTCATTTCCAAGAAAATTTTATTTGTTTTATGAATGCATATATTCCCTGGTATTTTTCCTCCAGCAGTTATTACAAAGCTGTTACAAAATGAAAGATAACTTTGCAAGGAGACATTGGATGATTTCAAAAATCCCTTCTGAACCAGTTCTAATGAAATTTTCAGCCAATGTTTTTCTAAAGCCAGAGGTAAACATTTTCCTAATTTTTTTCAAGAGTTCAAATACTCTTATGAAAAAACAGAAACAAAGGTTTAGACTAATCCAGCTACTCTATGCTAGCATGGTTCAGAGGGCTACCTTGACAATGCTGCCTTGCCTTCTTTTTTCTACCATCACTTGGTGGTCAGCCTCAGGGAGATAACCCTCTCCTTATTTAGCTAGGCTCACTTGTAAATAGTAGACATAATCTGTTGTAGGCCAAAGCTCAAATACTTTCTGACTTGATGGTGCCTGCTGGAGCCTGGATTCTATTAGCATAACCATGGGGAACCCAAGATCACCTACCGATCACAAAGGTGCATCAGAGGAGAACTTTTGTGGTACCTGAAAGTATGTAGCATATTACTGCAGTTCTTCAGTGACAGTTTCCTTAGAAACAGCTTTCCTTCTCTCCTCCTTTGACCTTCCCTATGGGTCTCTTTTAGGTGTCATTGATTAGAGAAGTATCTTTATCAATCATGTCTTTCCACATCATTAAAGGAGAGTCCTATATCTATTAATGATAGGTCTTGATAGTGTTATTTTTTTTTTTTGGTCTTTAAACCTATTGGCATTTAGATTTTCCAAGAGTTATAAATTCCCTAAAAGTGATTTGTTCAGAGAAAGGAGTATGATGGAAAGAGCCAAGAGCAATAGTGACGCCTAGAGTATACCATGAGCCAAAATGAAACTTACTGTGTTTGAGAAAGCTTCTTTGGTCCTTTGGTCATTCTACACATCCTGTTCATTGCTAAAGCTGGGAATTTCATTCAACAGAATTGAATGTTCAACCAAGAATGTTGTCCTGAGCCCATAGTATTGGAGAAAATCCTAATAACCTCTAGGAGGTGAGGGAGTGATTTGAATAGTCAATTTGAGATTAGTAAATCTGCAGAATCTGAGAACCTTAGAGAACTAAATCTAACTCATTGTAACAGAGGTTGTCAGGGAGGCCCTTGATCTACCAGATTTATTGTTTGTCCTTCATTCTCAAAGGGGACCATGACATTAGGAAGATGATGTCATGACTTACAAGTGACTTGTATACAAGTGAGAGAAGGCTGTGCAAAGTCACCGGCTTCACTTCCTCTTCCAGGACCATCTAGTCCTAGTGGAAGATGTAGATCGGGGAGGTGGGGGAGATATCCAGTTTTCTGCTGGACCAGCTCTCATGTTCTGAAATGGCTGCTTGGAGAAATTATATCTGTACAAGATAATAGGAGGTACTTGAAGCTTTTTTTTTTTTTTTTTTTTTTGCTAGCTCATTCAACTGCACAGGTGTATATTGCTGTCTCCCAGTGTTAAACTGCTAGCCTATTACTGAAGGGGGAGGGGAATTGTTCCCTTTAAAATTATCACTCTGAGATTGTGTCTCATTTGATCAGGATCTCCCAGGCTCCAGAGAGTCCAGACAGAGCCCAAACTTTGCAGGACAAGAAAATCAACTCCCATAGAAATTTTAAATTCTCATTCAATTGAAGAATCCTAATCTGATCTGTCCCAGTCCCAACCTGGTCTGACCTACTCAGGCTGTCCCAGACCCCACCAAGATACCCGATATAACAACTTCCTTCAACCAAGGTCTTTGCAGATGGCCCTGGGTAGCTTGAGATCTCTGTCACTCTCAGCTGCCAAGATCCTTCTGCCCACTTTGGCATTCTCAGTGCCAAAACTCCATTTTCCAATAGATCTGCCACTATATAAGTCAGTCTCTTAGTAAACTGATTTCTATCTAACAATAAACTTTCATTTTGCAACTAATAATTTGGGAATGAGTGAATTCTTTCACTCTAAACCTGTGGCCAATTTAAAGGGGATTCTTAATAACTCTCTTAATGCCACTAACCTCTTAATAACTCTCTTAAGGCCACTAACCTCTTGACCACTAGGAATTGAGACCATTCAGATTGCATCATTACCGATCAAGCAAGCTTCATCCTTAGTCCTAGAATCAGCATGGTACATTGGAGGGGAAAAAACCCAAACCAAAACAATGAATTTACAGTCAGAGGACCAGGATTCAAATCTTGACTCTCACTTATTACTGGTATAATCTTGTGAACGTCATTTAATCTCTGTTAGCCTCAATTCTTCATCTGTAAAGGAGGGGGGTTGTGTGAGCTGACCTCTAAGTTTTCTTCCAGTTTTAAATCTCTGATTTTATTCACTAATGCTCTGTGTTTAAAATCTCAAGGAATATGTTGATTACAAAGAATTCATAATTTTTTTGGCCCATGAATTTCACGCTACTTGCTTTCAATCTTGCTTCTCTTCTCAGCATGTTCCCAAAGAATTCACTTCCTTAACCTATAAATTAAATATATTTACTGTTATGAACATGAAAAAAAAATCATTAACATCTAGACAGCTTGAAACAAGAGAAAAGAGGAGAGATTTTATCAATGGGTCTCAGCCTGCCCAACTCCATTCCACCTGTAATGGATGGAGCCATGAAGGGGAAATATGTGAAAGGGTCAAACAAAAGGAGGAACTATGGATCCCCTTCTCCGGGAACCTTAGGCATAAACCTTGAACTGAAGCTACCTATTGTATCTACCTTTTAAAGGACTGAAGGATGTTCCAACAAAAAGGCCTTTTTTTCCTCCAATTTTCCCTCCTCATCCCTCCTCAGAAAGTGGCATTTGAGCTGAGTCTTGAAGAAAGCCAGGAAAGTGGGTAGAGAAATGTCATGTTAAGAATGGGGAACAGTCAGTGAAAAAGCATAGAATCATGCAATAGTCAGAAAATAGAATCTCATACTCTAAAAGTTCAGTTTTGCTGGGTCTTGGAATATAAAGAGAATGATATTTTGATATAATATATAAACTACATAAAGTAAAAAGGTAGGTACCATGTACACAAGGAAATATTATATTCTCCCTAGACTTAAAAAAAAAGACAAAAAACCCATCCAAAAAAACGATGTGGCTGATTAAATGCCCCAAAGGCAAATGGGATATGAAGGAGAGGGAAGGAATGAGAATTAGCTGGCCAAATGTACTCTCCACAAGTTCACTCACAATCTCTGGTGTTATAAGTGTTGTAATAAAGTCTGAATTTTTAATCACTTCCTCCACCCAACTCTTATCTTCTGTATTTTGTCCCTTTTGTTATCATAGCATGGCTGATACACCCAAAGAACTTCATCAGTTTATGTTCCACCAAATGCTCTCAATCTAGGAAATCCATTTTACCAATCTCTGACTTTCTCTAACTTCTTCTTTCCATAAAGACATAATCAATTTGTTCTCAGCCTTGTTTACATGAATGCATACATGAGCCAGTAAGTGAGTAGGTGGATGGATGGATGGATGAATAGAAGGAATATTAAATGCTTACTATGCATTAGCTACTGTGGTAAGTGCTGAGGACTTTATAATAGTCCAAAAGCATTCCTATACCCAGGTTTTCCTATATGACTAGTCTCTATCTTCATTTCTCCTTTTAGTGTATCATGATCATCATCCATGAGTCCAACAAAGGGTTAACCAGGAAGACTAAATGATCATCATGAAACAAAGCATCTGTTCTTTTAAAAATCCTGCTAAGAAGTGTGACATCAATGAGAATTCTGACAACTTGTCTATATCAAGGTCTCCTTGGGGCTATTCAGTTTCACAATTCCATTGCTTTTTGGTGCCTAGAATGCCAGAGCAAACAGAAGCCTGCTATACAAGAGAAGGCAGCTACTGCAAAGGTTACTGTAGGTAATAAATGCACCTTATTTGGTTATGGGAAAGTCTGTTACCCAAGGAGCATACAATCAGCTATCTGTTTCCATTCATTTTACCTGTTCCTGCTTCTGATTATACATGTATCACAAAGGTATAAATCTGTCTTTTTTTCTGTAAACAAGAAATAGTTTTCAAGTCATTTGAAAATGTGGATACTTATATCATGATGATAAAAGACCAGGAAGAACTGAGAAGCAGAAAAGCTTGGGAGGGTTACCTTGGTGCCTGTGCAGTTTTGGGATAGGAAAGTGCAAAAGGAAGCTGATGAAAGAATTATGCAAAAAGAATAAAGGAGAACTGTGAGTTAGTAGGAGAAAGGACTGAATTAGAGTAGGATGCGTAGGGAGTGAATTACAATATATAATTAGAAAGAGACTAATTTGAGAGATTTCAAGGTGGAAAAATCCAAAAAGAATGGAGAGTAAAGAACATATCTATCTGGTATGACCGGAGTGTTGTTTCTTTAGCAAATGTCAGTATTGGGATATTTCTAGTGTGGCTTCCTTGTCAGTACAAGGTGAAAGTGACAGAAGAGACAAGCATATACTACAAAAGTTGATAAATAGAAAACAGAAAGGAGGGGAGGGAGGCTAATGACCATACAGCACTAGAATTTCCCTGTTGGACATGCCTTCTGGGACCTCAGCTTGTGAACTTTGAAGATGCTATTCTCTTTTCTTGCCAATTCTCCCAGATACTGGCCTTTGTGCAGGTGAGGAGCATCCATGAGGCTTTGTCCTTCTAGGCTGGCAAGTAGAAACAGAAGGCATTCTGGAGAAAGTAAAAAATGCTGGAATCATAATGATAATTAGGACTAAGACACCACTTTAAGGCTGGTAAAGTACTTTGCATGGACTATCTATTGACCTTTCAAGGTATGTGGTATTAAGTTATCAAACTGTGCATACCCTTTGATCCAGCAGTGTTACTACTGGGCTTATATCCCAAAGAGATCATAAAGAAAGGAAAGGGAACTGTATGTGCCAAAATGTTTGTGGCAGCCCTTTTTGTAGTGGCTAGAAACTGGAAAATGAATGGATGCCCATCAATTGGAGAAAGGTTGGGTAAATTGTGGTATATGAATGTTATGGAATATTATTGTTCTGTAAGAAATGACCAGCAGGATGATTTCAGAGAAGCCTGGGGAGACTTACTGATGCTGAGTGAAATGAGCAGAACCAGGAGATCATTATATACTTCAACAACAATACTGTATGATGACCAATTCTGATGGACCTGGCTATCCCCAGCAATGAGATGAACCAAATCAGTTCCAATGGAGCACTAATGAACTGAACCAGCTACGCCCAGTGAAAGAACTCTGGGAGATGACTAAAAACCATTACATTGAATTCCCAATCCCTATATTTTTGCCCACCTGCATTTTTTATTTCCTTCACAGGCTAATTGTACAATATTTCAGAGTCTGATTCTTTTTGTACAGCAAAATAACGGTTTAGTCATGTATACTTATTGTGTATCTAATTTATATTTTAATATATTTAACATCTACTGGTCATCCAGCCATCTGGGGGAGGGGGTGGGGGGAAGGAGGGGAAAAATTGGAACAAGAGGTTTGGCAATTGTCAATGCTGTAAAGTTACCCATACATATAACCTGTAAATAAAAGGCTATTAAAATTTAAAATAAAATAAAATAAAAATAAAAAAGAGATATGTGGTATTATTCCTATTTTGTAGATGAAAAAACAGGTTAAGAAAATTTAAGTGACTTGCCCTACATGTCACACAACTTTTAGAAAACACAGATTTTCCAGCTTCTGCATCTAACACTCAATCCACTACTCTGTTTGGCTGCCTTAAGTAAATATGAAGGAAAAGTCAGAGAGATCTAACCTCGAGGTCACATTTGTCCAGTAGCCTTGCTTAGGAGAATCATTAAAGTTAGCTTCATCAAATTCCAGGCTCTGTACCACCACCCTAATATGTGTGAATAAAATAATCCTCTGCCCCTGCTAAGTGGAGAAATGAAGTTTATTTGTTAAAGTCAAAATGGACTTTAGACATTTATCACTTAGGTACCCTGGGCAAGTTGACTTCAGTTTCCATTTCAGTATACCCATTTCTGAAAAATGGGGATAAAATAGAACTTATCTCCTAAGGTTGTTGTGAGGGTAAAATGAGATGATGTTTATAAAGTGCTGTGTAAATCTTAAAGTACTATGTAAGTGCTAAATTTAATAATAATTATTATTATCACTAATCTCTTGGGTAGAAGTAAGAGCAACAAAAATGACCAAAGGCTGAATGTATAAAGGTATTTTTTGGGATTTCATTATGTGGCCCTTCTGCCTCATCTGACCTTACAGGTGAAGCAAAATGGCTTTTGTCCTCTCCTCTGTAGCTTTTTGCTCCCAAAGATTAAGTCTCAAACACTTTCTATTACATTATTCAGGAGGCCAATGGGACAGTCCTGTTAACCTGACCTTGAAAATGGAGTGTCCTGGTAACAGGGCTTGAGACAAACTTCCCTAGGCTGAAACATACAGAGCCCCCATAACATTCCTGAAAATTAAAAACAGAGGCTGCAATGTGGAAAGAGCATTGATATTGAAGCCAGAGCTCTTGGGTTCAAATCTTGCCTCTGGCATTTAATAAATGTGACCTTGGACTAATCACTTGTTTAATTTCTTCATCTATATAATGAAAGGGCTGAAGGAGAAGACTTCTAAGATCCCTTCAAACTCCTAATCTACCAGCTTTGATTTTCTCCCTCTTACTTCCCCCCCACTCATAGCAAAGCTTCAATCCTGACTGTTGTATGTAAAAAGGGGCAAGCCAATCCCCCTCCTAGGTTTAGTAAACTCAAGCTGATACCAAAAAGGCTTTTACCTGGAAGGTAAGGCTCTTCACTCTGAGATCAATCTCAGGAGGTCTTTTGCCAGATTCTTAGTTCCAAGGCAAGGGAAGAAGAAACTTCTTCTGTCCTCTCCTACTTTTCGATGCATATAAATGTAAGGAAGAGGGAAGTAAGATATATGATGACTTGTCATTTAGAAGACAATAGTACAGGCCTGTTTAGTCACAAAAGAGTGTCTTCTCCCTCCACCCCTAAAGGACTGTCTATTGCCCAGTTTCTGTCAACAGCTTATAAAATTCTTAAATGGGGAAAGCAGGAATTTCTTTGAGTCTCTCACCTTTACTACATCAGTAAGACAATTTCTGTTGAGCCTCACCAAGGCCTTGGCTAGGCAACTGATCACCAAACTCATTTGGATGAATTTCCTGGGATTAGGAATGATCAAGATCAATTTTATTCATGTGATAAAGGTCTAGCCTTACCTTTCTTGCCCTTGGGCAATAAGATTTGCCCTTCATGGTCATTCTTTGAATTATTCTTACCTGGATGATACACAGATAGTTTCTAAGCAATAATCCTTGGTTTGGCATACAACATGCAACAGTGGAAATAGTTCTATATTTGAAAGGAAAGGGTCTGAATTCAAATTTCAGTTTTGTCATTTTCCTCTGGAGGCCATAGACATCCTCTTTAGGCTTGATTTTTCCTCTGTGGGATAAAGGGATTGCCTAAATGATTTCTAAGATCCTTTCAACTTAAAATTTATGATCCATCTATGAAATAACAATTTTTACAAAGCATTTGCGCAACAAGCTCACTTCCAAATGTACACTGGGATGAATCTACATCTTTGTTGTTCCTAAGAAGGGCCAGACAGATGTGCTCAGAACTTTTTTCCTCCCCAATTATTTCTGGCAAATATCTCTATAGACAACAGTTCTTAAACTTCTGGTGATTTGGTCTTCTGACCTTTAAAAACTCACAAAAGTGTTGTTAATTTTTAGTTGTTCCAGTCATGTCTGACTCTTTATGAGCTCATTTGGGTGGTTTGCCATTTTCTTCTCCAGTTCATTTTACAGATGAGGTAACTGAGGCAAACAGGGTTAAGTGACCTGCTCAGCTAAGAAGTGTCTGAGGCCTGATTTGAACTCAGGAAGATGAGTCTGGACCACCTAACTGTCCCCCCTGATAGGGTTGTAACCATCTCCAATTTCCTTCTCTTAAAACAGGAAAGAACAAGCATGAAGATATAAAGAAGCATGATCCTTATTCACAAGCCACATATTGATCTTTAACAGGATTGGAGAAAAAAGAGCCTAGTAGAACAATGAATATACCAAGTAGTTGTATCTCTGCATTCTTCCTCATACCATGTTCCCTTGCTGAGGACTTTAGACTGACTGACCCTCCTTTGAGTGACAGGCATACAACCATTTCATCCCACTCAACACGAGGGCCTGGTTAACAACTTATTTTAGGAGAAGAAATCTGGGTTGTACTTACTTTGCTGCAGTGGCAGGTCTCGAGCATGAGGCTGAGGTTGGGTGGATGTGGGAGTACCCGATGCAAAGCAGGCTGGCTCCCTTTCCACCTACAATGTCATTCAACCATGAGAATATGCTGGTGACTTTTCATTCTTGTTCTCTCAAGATGCTAACTACATCTCTGTCATTGTGGTAGCCTCACCTTCTATTCACCACCCCCTTCCTTAAAGAATCAAGGATGACTTTGAAGCAAGAGGAAGCAAGGTTAGATAACAGAGGGAGAGATGCAGGATTTGATTGTTTCACTTCCCCCCCCCATCCCCTAAAACCAATTTGTGTGATGCTAGAAAGCTTACTACAGGCAGTCAACAATCATTTATTGTTAAATACCTGCTATGTGCCAGGCACTGTAACAAACACTAGCGATATAGAAAAGTTAAAAACAACAACTAACAGTCCCTGCCTTGAAAGAGCTCACATTCTAATGGGGAGGATACCTCCCATGAAAATAACTAGGTTCCTACAAGATACATAGCATAGACACAAAACAAAGTAATCTCAAACAATCTCAGACACCAGCCAAGCAAGTAGGACCAGAGAAAGGCTTCTTTTAGAGTGGTGTTCGAGTCTTGAAGGGAGTCAAGCAGGCTTCTTCCTGGCAGAGCGTAAAGAGCAGAATATTGCAGGTATTGAGGGCAACCAATACAAAGATAGAGAGATAGGAGAGAAGGATCAGTGTCACTAACTTCAAAATGTAGAAAAGGGAACAGGATTTAAGAAGACCAGAAAGATAGAAAGACAGTGGGACCCCTGTCCCAAAGCCCACTGTTATGGAACTCTCTCCTTATTGATGGAGATGAAAGCCCTAGCCCTGTGTGAGGGATACAGCGGAGGAGCTGAAGAGAGGCCAAAGAGTTCCAGTCTCTGCCAGTGCCCCTTCAGGACCCCTCAGGGCCAATTCTCTTTGAAACTCTTGGAGTCCCAGTATTCTTTGTGACTCTTTAGGCTTTGAATTCCTTGTAGCATTTCTGACTTTCAGCTTCAAGAAGAAAGATGGAAGAAACCAATACCATTTCAGGTCACTGGAGGAAAAGATTCTAAGAGGACATGAAAGAAGGGAGCAGTCTCCATTGCGACCCATCTCCAGCTTGCTTTAGTGGAGATTTCAGGGAGTTTTGCCTTGGGTGAGATTGAAGATACTTTCTCTTGGTTGAGTTAAGTTACCTCACTTTTCAATGGGAGAGCCCCTTCTCTCTGTATTATCCGAAAAATATTCTCCTATGTGTATTTCTCTTTTGCTGTGGTTTGGATAAATGGATTTATTTGTTGTTTACTATGTGTGCTCATTGTGGAACTGTTATTTAATGAGAAAGAGGTCAAACTTTGGATATAGAAATTGGGATCCTCTTCCCATCCAAATGACAAAGCAATCAATAGTTAACATGAAACCAGTAATATCCCCTAGAAGAAAAATATTTAAGGAATCAGATACATGTAATCCTAGCCCAGTAATTTCTTTCTCTTAGCAGAGCAGAAAGGCCTCCAATTCCAATTTCCTGCTTCTCCTGGCAGAAATTAGTTTCCCTTAGAGAAGGTTCTAGAGAGAAAAGGCTAGATATGACTATTCTTCCTCCCTTCGAGCCACATACCAACAGCCATGTGGGCCCTTTGCTACACATGCGGCTTTTCTTCCTATAGCAGAAAGGACTTTAAATACCGAAGAGAGGATATTACATTTGATTTTGGAGGTAAGAAACCACTAGAGCTTACTGAGTGGTGATAGGGAAGGAACATATTCAGAAAGACACCTTTGAAAAATCACTCATAGCTGAGTGAAGGATGGATTGGAATGAGGTGAGACTGAGGGAGAGAGACCAATTAGGAAGTTATTGTGATAATCTGGGGAGAGATGATGAGGGCCTGAACTAGACTGGCTCTTTCTTTTTCTTAAAAGGGCTGAGATGATGGTTGTGGTATTAATATATAATTTGTATCTGCCTCATTCATTCATTCAATGAAAATACAACAGTATAAAAAAGCCTGAATTTTATGCAATAACAATGGAAGGTCATTGAAGGTATCTCAGCAGAATATGAATAGTTTAAATACCACTTTAGGAAAATTAAGTGGCAGGAGGGACAAGAATAAAAAAGAGTAATACTCAAAATAGGGACCAATTAAAAGGTTATTGTAAGGATTCATTAATGTATCAATAAAGACCTGAACTACTGGTGCTGTAAGCAGGCAGTGCAGTGGATAGAGTTCTAGGCCTGGAATCAGAAAAAACTGAACTTGCTTCAGCCACTTACTAGTTGCATGAACCTGGGCAAGGAAGAAAAAGAAGAAGAAAGAAGAAAGAGAAGAAGGAGAAGGAAGAGAAAAAGGAGAAGAAGAAGGAGGAGGAGGAGGAAGAAGAGGAGAAGAATGAGAAGGAGAAGAAAGGAGGAGGAGGAGGAAGAAAAAAAGGAGGAGAAGGAGGAAAAGGAGGAGGAGTATTCAGTTTTAGTAACTGAAGAGCAAGATGATTCAAAGTTCCTCTGAATTTTCCTATCTGGATGATTGGAAAAACAGTGTTACTGCTCACACAAATAGGAAAGTTCAGAGGAAGAATTGGTCTGAGAGTAATTCATAACAATTGACTAAACATTTATTAAGTACCTACTATGTGCAGAGTATTGTTCTGGGGAAGGTTCGGGTTCTGACATATTGAGTTTGAGGAGCTAATTCTAGAAAGCATCTGAAGATACAGGACTGAAATTTAAGAGAAAAGTAACATTTTGTGAGTGGTGGTGATGGGAGTTTCTGTCCTTTTTAGGTATTACCATGTCATCCTACTCCCTTAGTATTTTTCTTTTAAAATGATTTTCCCTTTCTATGACTAGCCATTTATAAGACTAAGAACTCTGATCAATGTGACCAACCACAATTCTAAAGGACTGAATGCTGCTGTCCATGGTAGGCATGGTGACACATACCTGTAATCACTTTTCCTGTCTGAGGCTGATATGAATCACTTGAGCTCAGGATTTTCTGAATTTCAGTAGACTAAAAAAGCGATCAGGTATCTTTACTAATTGTGACACCAGTATGGTGAGCCCCTGGAAGTGGGTAGTCACTGCTTTGCTTAAAGAGAGATGGGCTGACCCAGTTGAAAAATGGAACAAGTCAAAGCTTCCATGTAGATCAGTAGTGGAATCTGGGTTAGAGGTGCCAGCTGAAACACTTGAGAGTAAAGGAATAAATGGACTTTTCCTTAAAATAATCAGCAGCATCTATTTAAAACCATCAGTAAGCATCATATGTAATGGAGACAAACTGCAACCATTCCCAATAAGATCTGGAGTGAAACAAGGTTGCCCACTATCACCGTTACTATTTAATATTGTATTAGAAACGCTAGCTATAGCAATAAGAGCTGAGAAAGAGATTAAAGGAATAAGAATAGGCAATGAGGAAGCCAAATTATCACTCTTTGCCGATGACATGATGGTATACTTAGAGAACCCCAGAGATTCTGCTAAAAAGTTATTAGAAATAATCCACAACTTTAGCAAAGTTGCTGGTTATAAAATAAACCCACATAAGTCATCAGCATTCTTATATATCACTAACAAAATCCAACAGTCAGAGTTACAAAGAGAAATTCCATTTAAAGTAACTACTGATAATATAAAATATTTAGGAATCTATCTGCCAAGGGAAAATCAGAAACTTTATGAGCAAAATTACAGACCACTTTTCACACAAATTAAGTCTGATCTAACCAATTGGAAAAATATTAAATGCTCTTGGATAGGGCGAGCAAATATAATAAAGATGACAATATTACCTAAACTAATCTATTTATTTAGCGCTATACCAATCAGACTCCCAAAAAACTATTTTAATGACCTAGAAAAAATAACAACAAAGTTCATATGGAAAAACAAAAGGTCAAGAATTTCAAGGGAATTAATGAAAAAAAAATCAAATGATGGTGGCTTAGCTGTACCAGATCTAAAATTATATTATAGAGCAGCAGTTACCAAAACTATTTGGTATTGGCTAAGGAATAGATTAGTTGATCAGTGGAATAGATTAGGTTCAAGGGATAAAACAGTCAACAAATATAGCAACCTAGTCTTTGACAAACCCAAAGATCCCAGCTTTTGGGATAAGAACTTACTGTTTGATAAAAATTGCTGGGAAAATTGGAAACTAATATGGCAGAAACTAGGCATTGATCCATACTTAACGCCGTACACCAAGATAAGGTCAAAATGGGTTCATGACCTAGGCATAAAGAATGAAATTATTAATAAATTAGAGGAACATAGGATAGTTTACCTCTCAGACCTGTGGAAGGGGAAGGTCTTTATGACCAAAGCAGAACTAGAGATCATTACTGATCACAAAATAGAAAATTTCGATTATACCAAACTGAAAAGTTTTTGTACAAACAAAACTAATGCAGACAAGATTAGAAGGGAAGCAATAAACTGGGAAAATATTTTTACAGTCAAAGGTTCTGATAAAGGCCTCATTTCCAAAATATATAGAGAATTAACTCTAATTTATAAAAAATCAAGCCATTCTCCAATTGAAAAATGGTCAAAGGATATGAACAGACAATTCTCAGATGAAGAAATTGAAACTATTTCTAGTCATATGAAAAGATGCTCCAAGTCATTATTAATCAGAGAAATGCAAATTAAGACAACTCTAAGATACCACTACACACCTGTCAGATTGGCTAAGATGACAGGAAAAAATAATGATGATTGTTGGAGGGGATGCGGGAAAACTGGGACATTGATGCATTGTTGGTGGAGTTGTGAACGAATCCAACCATTTTGGAGAGTAGTTTGGAACTATGCTCAAAAAGTTATCAAACTGTGCATACCCTTTGATCCAGCAGTGTTACTACTGGGATTATATCCCAAAGAGATTATAAAGAAGGGAAAGGGACCTGTATGTGCACGAATGTTTGTGGCAGCCCTTTTTGTAGTGGCTAGAAACTGGAAACTGAATGGATGTCCATCAGTTGGAGAATGGCTGAATAAATTGTGGTATATGAAAATTATGGAATATTACTGTTCTGTAAGAAATGACCAACAGGATGATTTCAGAAAGGCCTGGAGAGACTTACACGAACTGATGCTGAGTGAAATGAGCAGGACCAGGAGATCATTATATACTTCAACAACAATACTAGATGATGACCAGTTCTGATGGATCAGGCCATCCTCAGCAACGAGATCAACCAAATCATTTCTAATGGAGCAGTAATGAACTGAACTAGCTATGCCCAGAAAAAGAACTCTGGGAGATGACTAAAAACCATTACATTGAATTCCCAATCCCTATATTTATGCACACCTGCATTTTTGATTTCCTTCACAAGCTAATTGTACAATATTTCAGAGTCTGATTCTTTTTGTACAGCAAAATAACGTTTTGGTCATGTATACTTAATGTGTATCTAATTTATATTTTAATATATTTAACATCTACTGGTCATCCTGCCATCTAGGGGAGGGGGTGGGGGGGTAAGAGGTGAAAAATTGGAACAAGAGGTTTGGCAATTGTTAATGCTGTAAAGTTACCCATGTATATATCCTGTAAATAAAAGGCTATTAAATAAAAAAAAAATAGAGGTGCCAGCTGCCCTTCCAGTTTGGGGGAGTATAGTAAATACCATGAAAAATAGATAGATGGATGGATGGATAGACAGATGAATAAGAACATACATTTAGGCTTTTTGCCCTCTCTTCAGCCCTCTACCTCCTTTGGAGCTAAGGCAATCCTTTGGGTGGGTTATATGCTGCTTTCCCTTCTGTTCTGCACAGCTTTCAACCAATATTAGCCACTCTTTGCTGCTCTCTGCTGCTTCCTACAAGGAATAGCTCTCCTATCCCAGAATTATAGACTGTTAGAGCTGAAGGGACCCTTCATTATGTAGGTGAGAAACTGAGACATGCACACAAAAATGCACACACACATGTGCATGTTTACACACACATTTAATGGCATCCTCAAAGTCACACAAAGAGAGAAAAAACAACTGCAATTGTCACTTGTCTTGTCATTTCTTCAAATCCAATGTTCTTTCCACCGCTCTATACACTTACTCAAATCCCTCTGAGGTTACATTTGAGCAACATACAGAAACAAATTCCTGGTTGTCCCACCGTGCATCAGGGATTATGCAAAATCGTGTGCCTTGCAAATCACTTTCATGTACAAAATTTTATTTAAGATTCAAAACAACCCTGTGAATGAGACAATGGTGTTGTTAGATAGTTTCAATTATATCAAATTCTTTGTGATCCCATTTTGGAGTTTTTTTTGCAAAGATACTAATGTAGTTTGTCATTGCTTTCTCCAGCTCATTTTACAGATAACAAAGCTGACAAGCAGGGTTAAGTGACTTGCCCAGGGTCACATAGCTAGTAAAATGTCTGAGGCTGGATTTGAACTTATGAAGATGGATCTTGCTGTTTCTAACACTATTCATTGTGCCACCTAGACGTCCCAAGTGAGATAATTGACTGCACAGTGAATAATGTTAAGACTTAGATTCAGGAAGATCTGAGTTCCAATTTTGCCTCAGATAGTTTACTTATTTGGGTGATCCTGGACAAGTTACTCATCCAACTTTTCTCATTGGTAAAATGAGAGGATCAAACGAATTAGTATATGTAAAGTGATTTGCAATCCTTAAAGGGTCATATAAAAGGGAGCTATTTGTTTTCCACTTTCTTTTTTTACAGATGAGAAAATCAAACAGGTTAAATAACTTACTAAAAGTCACACAGCTGACCAATAACAGGATTCGGACTTTCCAGTGCCCAGTAAGGGCAGCTAGATAGGACAGTGAATGGAGTTCTGGACCTGGAGTCCGAAGACCTAATTTCAAATTCAGCTTCAGATACTCCTGGAAAAATCACTTAGCCTTGTTTGCCTCAGTTTCCTCAACTGATCTGGAAAAGGCAATGATAAAGCACTCCAGTATCTTTGCAAAGAGACCCCAAAAGGGAGTCATGAAGAGTTGGCTATAATTGAAACCACTCAACAACAACATTGTCTCACTTACAGGGTTGTGAATGAGAAATGAAATCTTGAATGTGAAAGTGATTTGTAGAGCTTATCTTTGAATAATCCCTGAGGCATGCTGAGAGGGAAATGGCAAATCACTCCAGTAATTTTACCAAGAAAACCCCAAATGGGATCATGAAGAGTGGGACATGGTCAAAAGAGTGAACAAAAGTAACAACATTGCCTGGTAAGAACTTAATAAGATTTCCATGCCCCGTAAGGTCAGTTGATAGTGCAATGATATATATCTCAACAAGCAGGTTCTTTTTACCTACTCTGCCTAATGAAAGAGCAAGAGTGAAAGGAGTTGAACTGTCTTCATCATAGGAAGTGATCAGGGAAGAAAGGGATGCTCTTGAGAAGAACTCAGGATTTCTGAATTGCAGTGGACTTACTAATCGTGGCACTAATATGGTGAGCCTCTGGGAAGAGGCAGTCACTGATTTGCCTAAAGGGGATAAACATAGGTCTTGGGTCAGTGTTTCCAGCTTTCCTACCAATTAACTGGATATCTTTGTTCAGAGGTGGCCTTGAGAACAAAGGAAAGGTAGATCTAGGATGTATTTATAAAATGTTAAAGCTGAAAGGAAATTATCTATATATTGTTGGTACATTGTTATTTACATTAGATCATGAACTCCTTGAGACCAGGGACTATTTTTTGCCCTCCATTGTAACTTCAGCTCAGTGTCTGGCATGCAGTAGGCAGTTAATAAATGTTAATTGACCATTATAAACAATCTTTTATAATGTATATTGCTATAGTTAATTAATTTTATCCATATTATATTTGTGTTGATCTTCATTAGTTTTGGTTCCAAAGAGCATCATTTTGTGACTTTGTCCCAACACTGTTAGAGTGGGCATTATTTGGACTCTATAGTTATCTACATATTAACCATACGCATCATTGGAGAGAATCACACAAAGTGTACAGTCTGCTGATGGATCGGAAGGGTCAGCTATCTGTAGGAAAGGCCTTATGTCTTCTTTGGACTTTGAAGCATTCCTGTATATGAACTATGCATGTACAGAAAATAGAATATAGTATAAATTTCAAACCTTTTTTGTCTAAACAGCCCAAGTGGAGTCATTGCAAATAGAAAGGGCAGAGGATACACTTTAATAACTCATGGAATCAACAAGGCATAATTGTGGACAGCTGCAAAAAACAGATTGGCTCAGCAGGCAGTCCTTTGGAAACAACCAGTTCTTAATGGGCAAAAGCTTCACATTAACAGGACTCGTAGCAACAGAAATCTAAATGAGTGACAAGCTTTTCGAGGGACAGATATCGTGTGCTAGAGAAGAAAGAAAGGAAGGGGGAGAGAGGGAAGGGGGGAATGAGGGAGGGAGGAAAGAAGGAAGGAAGGAAGGAAGGAAGGAAGGAAGGAAGGAAGGAAGGAAGGAAGGAAGGAAGGAAGGAAGGAAGGAAGGAAGGAAGGAAGGGAAGGAGGAAGAAAAGGAGGGAGGGAGGGGGGAAGAGAGGAAGAGAGGAAGAAGGGAGGAAGGAATAGAGGGAGGGAAAGAATGAGGAAAGAGGAGAGGAAGGAAGGAAACACATTTATTAGTGTTTACTGTATACTAAACATTGGGAATATAAATATAAGAGTAAGACCTTCCTCAAAGAGTTTATACTCTAATAAGAAAAAAACACACATTGGGTGATGGCTAGGTAAGGGTGTTTTGCTTTTAGAAGTACCAGATTTGGTGAGTGGAGTTTTAGGATAGTTGATTGTTTATTGCTCCTTATTGACTCAGATGGAATGTCAATAGCAATCATTTCTGCCTAGAGCAGAAATGCTTCCCCTTAGGGTCTTCCCTTCCCAAATTGATAGATAGATTTATTTAGATTAGGTAAAACAGGAGATTCTTTGCCTCAATTGCTACTTAGCCTTAATCACTGAAAGAGTGCAGGCTCAGTCAAACTGAGACCTGTTAAAGATCTGAGCTTAAAAAGGCCAGGGTCTTCCACTGTATCCAGAGCCATCTTCAGTCATCCTGATCTATATCTTGCTACTGGACCCAGATTCTGGAGGGGAAAGTGAGGCAGGTGACTTCCTCACTTAAATCTGATATACTTGCATATCATAGCATCACCTCACTGATATCATGGCCCTCTTCAAGAAAGAAGAACAATAAAACAATAACGACAACAACCTTTCAAGTAATAATAACAATACTGATTCAATTGTGGTTGGAGTGGTACGTTTTCCTTTTCCCCCCAGAGAAATTTTCATTTTCACTTTTCCTCCCCAGGGAAATTTTTACATGACCCTGATATATAAGTATGTAAAATAGGTGTGCAAATCAAACATTTACTGATTATAAATCATAACTTCCAAAATGAAAGGCAGCTCCAGGAAAAGAGACTGGTTTTTAACCAACTAGATCTTATCACTCCTAACAGGTACTATTATCCATTCTAGATGATGCAGTTTAGTTGTTTTGTTTTGTTGATCAATTGTATCCAACTCTTACAACCGCTTTGGGAGTTTTCTTAGCAAAGATACTGGAGTAGTTTTTCATTTGCTTCTCTAACTCGTTTTACAGGTAAGAAAACCTGAGATAAATAGGCTTGTCCAGGGTCACACATCTAATAACTATCTGAGCTCGAATTTCAACTCAAGTCCTCCTGATTCCAGGGATGGCACTTTATCCCCTGTGTCACCTCACTGCCTTCATCCAGATAAGAAAAGATCCACTTACCCAAAAAGAGAAGGATAGATAGAAATGGTTTAAATTACTAATTAATTCATGAGGGCCACCCTGACACCAGCAGTCAACAAGCATTTATTAAACATTTATTGTGAAATTGGGAAAACATTTTTACAGTCAAAGGTTCTGATAAAGGCCTCATATCCAAAATATAAAGAGAATTGACTCAAATTTATAAAAAATCAAGCCATTCTCTAATTGATAAATGGTCAAAGGATATGAACAATTTCCAGATAAAGAAATTGAAACGATTTCTAGTCATATGAAAAGATGCTCCACATCATTATTGAACAAAGAAATGCAAATTAAGACAACTCTGAGATACCACTACACACCTTTCAAACTGGCTAAGATGACAGGAAAAGATAATGACAAATGTTGGAGGGAATGTGAGAAAAATGGGACACTGATACATTATTGGTGGAATTGTGAACAGATCCAACCATTCTGGAGAGCAGTCTGGAACTATGCCCAAAAGGCTATAAAACTGTGCAAACCCTTTGACCCAGAAGTCTTTCTACTGGGCTTATATCCCAAAGAAATCTTAAAGAAGGGAAAGGGACCCCCAGGTGCAAAAATGTTTGTAGCAGCCCTCTTTGTAGTGGCAAGAAACTAGAAACTGAATGGGTGCCCATCAATTGGATAATGGCTGAATAAATTGTGGTATATGAATGTTATGGAATATTATTGTTCTGTAAGAAATGACCAGCAGGATGATTTCTGAGAGGCCTGGAGAGACTTACATGAACTGATGCTGAGTGAAATAAGTAGGACCGGAGAGCATTATACACTTCAACAACAATACTACATGATGATCAATTCTGATGGGTGTGGTTCTCCTCAGCAAAGAGATGATTCAAACCAGTTCCAATTGTTCAGTAATGAAGAGAATCAATTACACCCAGAGAGAGAACTATGGGAAATGAGTGTGAACCACAACATAGAATTTCCACTCTTTCTATTATTGTTTGCTTACATTTTTGTTTTCCTTCTCAGATTTTTTTTCTTTCTTTCTAGATCTGATTTTTCTTGTATATCAAGATAATTGTATAAATATGCATACATATATTGGATTTAACATATACTTTAACATATTTAACATGTATTAGACTCCCTGCCATCTAGGGAGGGGATGGAGGGAGGGAGGGGAAAAGTTGGAACAGAAGTTTTTGCAAGGATCAATGTTGAAAAATTACCCATGCATATGTTTTGTCAATAAAAAGCTATAATAAATAAATATGCATACATATATTGGATCTAACATATAATTTAATATGTTTAAGATCAAAAAAAAGTTTCCTGTAGTATAGTAATGTTGGTTGGAACTTTGTTAAAATTATGGAAGGATAAACACAGGAGTCTCGTCAGATGGGTAGGAATTGCAATGTGAAGAGACTTTTCAAGCTAATATGATTACAGATTCAATTAAGGGCTTTTACCATAAACGAGCACTGTAGCTCATTGAAAATTTTCTCTACATTTAAAAATATAAGCATTAACTCTTCATTTTTCCTTTCGTTAATGTTTCATTAATTATTTCACAGCTATTAATGATTCCTAATATTTTGTTCATGGATCTGCTTTGTTATGGGAGGGAGAATATTTCAGATGATCTGCTACATTATACTTGCAAACTTCTTTAAAATTCATTAATAATATTAGTCTATAATTTTTCTCATCTTTCTTTTAGTTTACTTGATCAAAATCATACTTAACACAAAATAAAATAGAGATAACCTGCTATTTTTCTCTATATTTTGAAATGGTCTATATAATATGTGTTATTAGAATTCATTTATCAATTCATCGGTCTTTGGAATCATATTTGCAAGGCAAGTTTTTAGTGACTTGTCGGTTTCCCTCCAGAAATAACTCTATTTTAGTTTATCAATTTCTTTTTTTTTGTTTCTTTTTCTTTTGATTTTATTTATTTTATTATCCACTTCTAATTTATTAGTCTGATAATAAGAAATTGATCCTAGGAAGCTGGGGCAGTGTGCCTCCTCTCTTCTCAACTAAGAAGTCCCTGTGCATTCCATGCAAGCTTGTGGCTAAATTGAGTTCAGCCTTGAGTAGTCTAATGAGGGATTACATGTCCTTTTCTCAAATACTTGGGCTCATTATACTTCCACTTGGTGCTATAAGCTTATTCCCTGTAGTTTAGTCTCCAGCTCTTGAGTTTTTAAGGGGAACTAGTATAAGGGTATAAGGGCTTGCAGGGCCCTTTTCAGGGCTGTTCATCTACTGTTGGTATCCACCTTTCACTGAACCCTTACCTGTAACTCCAAGAATTTATACCTTGCACAGTGGCCACAACTAAGTAAATCCTCTTGATAGATGGGCTAAACCAGGTTGAAGGTAACTGACTCAAACTGATAAATGGGTTAGAAGGGTATCTACTCCAAGTCTTGCCTGGCAGAATGGGGAAGAATTTGTTCCAGAAGCCATGAAGGCAACTGAAGCTGGCACTCTCTAGCACTTAGAGCTTGATCAGTCCAAGACCCCAAAGTCATTTTGACTTTTGTCTTGACAGTGGACTTGGATGACTCAGGAAGAGAGTGTGAAGTGGATGTCTTTGTGCAGCTCTGCCTCTCTTAAATCCAATTCCTATAACAGTCAAAATATACCCCTGTGATATTATTAGTCCTCTTGGAAAATAAAAGACAACAAGAAAGCCCCAAAAGGGAGAAGTAGAAAGGATTTAATGGGCAGTATAAATCATGGATGGAAAAGGTACTTATTTTCTACACAGAAAACAAATACAAAATATTCCTAAGCAAGTACTTAACAGAAACACATTTTTAAATGGTAGAACTATACTCTTCTAGTGAAAGTGACATTTAAAATTAAATGTTAGACAATTAAAATTAGGGATTAGGCATGTGACATTCTACTTGGGCTCTGTATTGTTTCCTTCAGATTCTGTGTCTTCTGGCAAAATAGACCAGGCTTAGTCTCATTCTCTTGCTGGTAGTCATCTTAAATGAGGGGACCCTACTGTCCCCTATTAACCGAACTCTCTTCAATCTGATTCTTCAGGAAAGAATTTTATTTAGCACCCTGTGGTCTTACCTATCTTGCTCAAGTAGAATTAGGCCTTAAAAAAGGGAGAAAAGCCTCCCCTTTGAGGAAGAGATCCCATTTATTGGTGAAATTAGGTTATGGTCTACATAGTTCAGGCTGCAGTTTCTCCTAAAACTTCTTGCCTCTCCTCCCACTTTCTTGAAAGCTTTGTTTAATCTGATTTATTTAAAAGTTCATCTGCTTCTTAAATCTGAGGACTCATTTGCCAAAGTAGAGTCCTGATCTAACCAGAGAAAGTGGATAAGTGTAGCATGGGGCAGCCAGGTGGTGCAGTGGATAGAGCACCATCCCTGAAGTCAGGAGGGCCTGAGTTCAAATTTGGCCTCAGACACTTAACACTCCCTAGCTGTGTGCCCTGAGCAAGTCACTTAACCCCAATTGCCTCAGGGGGAAAAAATCAGTGCGGCATCATGGGAAGAATATGAACTTGGCAGCAGAAAACCTGGATTCAAAGTCCCCCCTCATATTAATTGTGTGGCTTTAAGCAACTCACTTAAAATCCCTGTATTGTCATGTCCTTTGATCCAAAAATATTATTAGCAAACAGAGACCCTAAAGAGAGAAGGAAAAGTTCCATGTGTACAAAAATATTTAGAGCAGTTCTTCTTGTAGCAGCAAAGGACTAGAAAATAAGGGGATACTTAGTGATTGGGGAAGTATGGCACCTTCAGTATACCAAATTATAATTCAATAGTATGTTCTATACTTCTGTTCTATTGGTCTAATTAGTTCTATTAGTCTAATAATAAGGAATTGATCCTAGAAAGCTGGGATATTGTGTATGAGAGACAGAGACAGAGATGCATAAAGAAGTAATTCAACTTGCTTTAATCATTCAGTGCCCTCCCAAATCCCCATAAAAGCCCAGGACAAAGCTTCAAGTTCAGAGTTGGCTCTTGCCCATAGTCAGACATCTAAGAGAAAACCATCAGGAATGACATACAGAAGTTTAGAAGCTTCAACTCCTTCCCTTAACTAGATACCTTTCTAGGTGACCACAGTACCATCCAGCACTGCTCTCTTCCTTTTTGAGAGCAAACAAGGAACAATTCCACAGGAGACAAAGATTGGGGAGATTATTCTCTTCAACAAAAACTGCTAGGGCTGAAGATTCCAGAAGTAAAGATAGTTACCTTTAGGATGGATCCCGGCTACCTTGTCTGATGTTTGGACAGGACCCCAGGCTCAGTTTTGTAGGCAGTTAGTACAAAGGCCAACTGTCTTAACCCCTCTGCCACTCCCTTTGTCTTTAAATTGAAATTTTCTGTTTCTCACTATTCATAGAACACACTGCTAGACAGTTCCCTATCCCCTCCTCCATGTCCTGTTCATTGAGTCATCAAATCTTTGGAATTTTTTTTTCCTTTTTTAATAGGTGATTTTTTTTTTATCATCCAGTATTCAGGCTAGACCTAAGATTCCAGCTGAAGTACCTATCTATTACTATATACTATATAATTATCTATTACTATATAGTAATTATTATCCCTACCTCAGGTCCCTCCTTATTTCAGCATATCTTCCCTACAGTAAGCAAAGTGATTTTTCCTAAGTGCAGATCTGATCCTGTCACTCCCCTAGTCAATAAATTCCTCTTGTTCCTTATTGTCCCTAAGATAAAATATTAAGTCTTCTATTAAGCTTTAAAAGATCATTACATATTATTGTTCTATAAGAAATGACCAACAGGAGGATTTCAGAAAGGCCTGGAGAGACTTACACGAACTGATGCTGAGTGAAATGAGCAGGACCAGGATATCATTATACATTTCAACAACAATACTATATGATGATCAATTCTGATGGACCCGGCCATCTTCAGCAATGAGATGAACCAAATCAGCTCCAACAGAACAGTAATGAATTGAACCAGCTACACCCAGCGAAAGAACTCTGGGAGATTACTATGAACCACTACATAGAATTCCCAATCCCTCTATTTTTGTCCACCTGCATTTTTTGATTTCCTTCACAGGCTAATTGTACAATATTTCAGAGTCCGATTCTTTTTGAACAGCAAAATAACTGTTTGGACACATATACTAATATTGTGTTTAATTTATACTTTAACATATTTAACATGTATTGGTCAACCTGTAATCTGGGGGAGGGGTGGGGGAAAGAAGGGGAAAAATTGGAACAAAAGGTTTGGCAATTGGCAATGCTGTAAAATTAACCATACATATAACTTGTAAATAAAAAGCTATAATAATTTTTTTAAAAGATCATTACAAGCTGACCCCAATCTTTCTAGTCTACTGATACATTGCTCTCCTTCTCCCTTCCTGTCCTATCTCCCCCCCCATACCTTGCTTCTCTATCTTTTCACTGGACATCCCTAATTTATATAAGGAACTCCCTCCCTTCCTCAATCTTACAAAGTTCCTTTCGTCTTACCAGATGCAGCTCAAGCATCAGTCTTTCCTGATCTTCCCAAGTGCTAGTTCACTTAACTTTCTTCCTTAACTATTTGTTACTGAACTTGAATCAATTCAGAAATCATTGAACAATCAGACCCAAAGAATGGTAACTAATGATTGGGTTGATGTGAGTTTGAAGGAAGGGGCAGTGAGCATGAAGAATGCTATAGACCTCTGATGATAAATCTGAGAGTATTCACCATTTTTATCAGTGATTCATTCAGTTAAAAGCATATGTAACATGTTTAACATGGATTGGATTACTTGCCATCTTGGGGAGGGAGTGAAAAGAAGAGGGCAAAATTGGAACACAAAATGTGGCAAGGATCGATGTTGGAAAATTAGCCTTGCATATGTTTTGAAAATAAAGATCTTTAATTAAAAAAAACGCATATGTAACATGATGATCAGATATGCAGATAGATGAAACTGGATTATAAATTCATGATCAAAAAAGATCTTGATGAGACAGACCCAGGGATTAAAATTAATAGGATGAAATGTATTAGTTATAAATGTAAAGTCTACTACTTGGGTTCAAAAAATCATCTTCATAAAGGCCTCATTTCTAAGATATATAGAGAATTGACTCAAATTTATAAGAATCCAAAGCCATTCTCCAATTGATAAATAGTCAGAAGATATGAACAATTTCAGATGAAGAAATTAAAACTATTTCTAATCATATGAAAAGGTGCTCTAAATCACTATTGATCAGAGGAATGCAAATTAATACAACTCTGAGATAACTACTACACACCTCCCAGATTTGCTGAGATCACAGGAAAAGGCAGGGATGAGTGTTGGAGGAGATGTGGGAAAACTGGGACACCAATACATTCTGGGTGGAGTTGTGAACAGATCCAGCCATTCTGGAGAGCAATTTGGAACTGTGTTCAAAAAATTGTCAAACTGTACATACCCTTTGACCCAGCAATGTTTCTACTGGGCCTATATCTCAAAGAGATCTTAAAGGAAGAAAAGGGACCCACATTAGACACCTAATGAGCTGTATAGGATCCCTAATGTCTCAGCTTTATTTAGGGGGACTCACATTTCCAGAGAAATAGAACAATCCCGAAAATGCTAAAAGCAACAGTTTTTTTAATTAGCCCATTTTATTTCACATAAGCAAAGACTTATGGTTTAACTTGACACATTCAAATGCATGAGGAAGGGTTCAAAGAAATGCTGGGAGGGAAAGGATTGATCTGAATCACAGTCACCAGAGAGATAAGGATACAAACAGATCTCCAGAGAGACAGGATAGAGCTATAACCTAGCCAGTGGAAGAGGTAGTCTAGGCCACAGATGAACTTCAGACCATGAGGAGGAGGAAGGAGATCAGTCATTCAACAAATGATGGTGCTCCTCATCCTGAATTCCAGTTCTTCCATATTCTTGCCACCCTTTCCATTTCAGTGTAAATACTTTAGATTTCTTAGGTTACTTGAGGTTGCAGACAAGAACTAAGCATTTCATGGAGAGCCATGAGGTATATCTTATTGGTTTCTCAACTTTTAAGTTGTATCCTGAAAAGTTACAAGAACAAGTGAATTGAAAAAAAAAATTTTTTTTAATGTATTTACTATGTACAAAGTACTGGGGATACAAAAACAAAGATAAAAATAGTCCCCACTATCAAGAAAAGTAATTTTAATGAGGGAAGACACACAGTAGAGGAGTAAAAGTATGCAAGCATTTATGAAGTGGCTACTATGAGGGAAGATACACAACAGAGGAAGAAAAGGAAGAAAGCATTGATTAAGTGGCTACTATGTGCGGGGCATTAGATTAAGTACTTTATCTCATTTAATCTTTATGCAGTCATGAAAGATAAGTATCATTATTATCTCCATTTTATAGTTGAAATTGAGGCAAATAAAGTTCAGGATTACATGGTAAGTAGCTGAGGCTGAATTTGAACTCATGCTTTCCTGATTCCAAGAGCAGTACTCTATCCCCTGGATCATCTTTCTGCTTCTAGTGGTAGCCAGGGAAGGGCATTTGGTTTGGAAAACTACAGAGATGATAAATGGAGCCATGGATGAGTGGAAGAATTGGGAATATTCTAATATCAGTGGTATGAGTGTTTTGAAAGTGGAAATTGGAGCAGGTAGCAGCAGGGGAGGATACTAGGCAGTGCCAGGGGAGTGGTGAGAAGATTGGGGGTAGGGGGAATAAAGTATAGCATGAAAAGTACTAGTCAGAGATGCTGGAAGGAGGTCCACAAAGGCAAAATAGGCACATGTCTAGAGAAAACATAGCCTAACAGGAAAAATGCAAGGTTTTATTGGACTCTTAGATCTTCCAGCTCTAAGATTCTATGATTCTCTGTTTTGTGAATCTGACATGTAATCTTTCTGGGTAGGGCTTGGAGATTGAACTGCTTTCCTTTCACAGAGGCTGAATTTGTTCTGCTCAGTCTACATTGTCTCTTCAAGTCTCCTTCATGACCCATAGTATAAATCTCCAAAAGAATTATTCAGGATGAGAGCTACCATCTAAATGATAAATATGGGGGCCAGGGAAGGTAATAAGCATAGCTAACTGCCCCATTCAGGGAAAAGACTGACAGCCTTGCTTTCATTAGCACCGTGTTCTCTGATTGAGGAAACTAAGGATCATAGTCAGAGCTGAAAGATGCCTTAAGACGAGAGTGATTAACATTTTGTATATGTGTCCTTGGACCTATTCTCAGAATGTTTTTATATGAATAAAATAAAATACATGAGATTGTAAAAGAAAATAATTATATTGAAATATATTTGTTAAAATATTTTTTAAAATCCATGGATCTGAAATTTAGAGTCTTTGCCCTAAGAGATTACTTAGTCCTTCTAACCCCCGTCTCACCATTTCACAGAGAAAATAGAGATTCAGGGGAATGGGTGTGATTTGCTCAAAGACAGACAGGAATTAAGTAGCAGAAGCTGAATTCAAATCCAGTTCCTGAGAGTCTACACATATGCCTTCCTATCCTATAGGATTCATACTTTGTTCTAACTCACTAACCCCAGGCAATAATAGATGTGCTTAATCAAACAATCCCAGACAATTTGGAGGCATATGTCTCCCAGTCCTGCTGTAAGGATCATAGTTTATCTGTCAATGATCCAAGCTCCTGTCCATCCCTGGTGTGCTATTGGACAATTTGGAGCCATTGTCTGGGTTTCATAGCACTGGAAAGCTCCGCTTCCTAATTGGACAAAACAACGGATAATTTCCATGGCAACAAAACAGAGACTGTTGAGAAAGCACATTTGGCCTTATAAATAGACATGTACATGCTCTTCAGGTAATCATGCTCTGCTTTGAGAGTCAGGTGTTCCCTTTCTGGGGGCTCAGCATCTCTTTCTCATAAGATTAGTGTCCACAGCCCCATTTTTACTTTTAAAATTTATTTTGTTTTCAATTCACAGAATAAAATAAATATCACCATAACATAGTTCAATAAAAAAGATAATTACACAAGAAACTGTAATTCTACCATACCCAACTTGCTATTCTCTCCTAACATACAAGTTAATAGGTAAATTTCTTTTTTCCCCTTCTCTCCTCACCCCCACTCTAGAGATGGCTACCTTTAGACATAAATAGTCATGTTTATGTAAAATTGTTCTAGACATGATTCTATTTATCAGTTTTTCCCCTAGATACATACAGATAGTATATTTCTTCATATGACCTTTATTTTTAATTTGTATATTTATAATAGTCAAAATGACTTAGTCACTCAAAGTCATTCTTAAAATAATATTGCTATTAGTACATAAGATGTTCTCTTGTTTCTGCTCATTTTGCTTTTCATTATTTCATGTGAGTCTTTCCATGCCTTTCTAAAATCATTGACCTCATCATTTCTTATAGCACAGTAGTAGTCCATCAAAACTATATACCATATTTTGTTCAGTTTTCCCCAGTTCTTTGACACCACAAAGAGTTGCTATAAACATCTCATTCACATTTGAAGTTATTTTTTTTTGTTTTTTTTTTTTTGTTTTTTTTCTTTTTCCCCCCCCACCCCCTCCCCTAAATGGCAGGATGACCAGTAGATGTTAAATATATTAAAATATAAATTAGATACACAATAAGTATACATGACCAAAACGTTATTTTGCTGTACAAAAATAATCGGACTCTGAATTATTGTACAATTAGCTTGTGAAGGAAATCAAAAATGCAGGTGTGCATAAATATAGGGATTGGGAATTCAATGCAATGATTTTTAGTCATCTCCCAGAGTTCTTTTTCTGGGTATAGCTAGCTCAGTTCATTACTGCTCCATTAGAAATGATTTGGTTGATCTCGTTGCTGAGGATGGCCTGGTCCATCAGAACTGGTCATCATATAGTATTGTTGTTGAAGTATATAATGATCTCCTGGTCCTGCTCATTTCACTCAGCATCAGTTCGTGTAAGTCTCTCCAGGCCTTTCTGAAATCATCCTGTTGGTCATTTCTTACAGAACAGTAATATTCCATAATTTTCATATACCACAATTTATTCAGCCATTCTCCAACTGATGGACATCCATTCAGTTTCCAGTTTCTAGCCACTACAAAAAGGGCTGCCACAAACATTCGTGCACATACAGGTCCCTTTCCCTTCTTTATAATCTCTTTGGGATATAATCCCAGTAGTAACACTGCTGGATCAAAGGGTATGCACAGTTTGATAACTTTTTGAGCATAGTTCCAAACTACTCTCCAAAATGGTTGGATTCGTTCACAACTCCACCAACAATGAATCAATGTCCCAGTTTTCCCACATCCCCTCCAACAATCATCATTATTTTTTCCTGTCATCTTAGCCAATCTGACAGGTGTGTAGTGGTATCTTAGAGTTGTCTTAATTTGCATTTCTCTGATTAATAATGACTTGGAGCATCTTTTCATATGACTAGAAATAGTTTCAATTTCTTCATCTGAGAATTGTCTGTTCATATCCTTTGACCATTTTTCAATTGGAGACACATTTGAAGTTATAATTACTATTTGTGAATTTCCCTTCATTTTATTCTTATTCATTATTTTCTTTCTCAATGTTTCTTTTCGCCCTGTTACCTTATCTTCTCCCCTGCTCTCCTCCCCTCTACTTCATCCACCTCTCCAAGAGTCCCCCTCCTATTCCCCCATTTCCATTCTCAAACCTCACCTGTCTCCAAAAGTCCCCCCATCTACTCCCAACCCATACAACCCTCTAAAAGCCCCTTCCCTCTCCCCCAGTTTTCTTTACATGTTCAGAAGACTTCTAAACTTCTTCACATGTTCTTCTTCAATCTAGATGAGAGTAAAGTTCCCATGTTACCAACTCTCCATGCTTCCCCCCCAACCTGATTTCCCTGTATCTGGCAGAGGAGGTCAGAAATTTTCAGACTTTCCAGACTTTTATCACAAATGGAAAATCATCATAAAATGAATGGAGCAGCAAAAATAAAGGAGTGAAACAGTTATCCTCCTAAGATAACTCGAGAGGATCTCAGAAAAGACAAGACTTCTAAGGGCTGAGGTTTGGCCTGAATTAAGTGTAGACACATCAAAGCAGGGTCCACTGAATCTGTAAGCAGCAGGCCCTGGGACAGCTTTATAGGGAAACAGATTAGGCCTCAAGAAATTTCATCTTAAGAACTGTTGTCTCATCTTTTCTACCTATCTGAGAGGTTAAGATGATAGGAAAAGAAAAGTGATAAAGGTTGGAGGGGATGTAGAAAAACTGGGACACTGATACATTGTTGGTGGAGTTGTGGACAGATCCAACCATTCTGGAGAGCAATCTGGCCAATGGGCTATCAAACTGTGCGTACTCTTTGATCCAGTAGTGTTACTACTGGGCTTATATCCCAAAGAGATCTTAAAGAAGGGAAAGGGACTCACATATGCAAAAATGTTTCTAGCAGCCCTTTTCACAGTGGCAAGGAATTAGAAATTAAGTGGATGCCCATCAATTGGAGAATGGCTGAATAAGTTGTGCTATATGAATGTTATGGAATATTATTGTTCTGTAAGAAATGACCAACAGGATGAATACAGAGAGGCTTGGAGAGGTTTACATGAACTGATGTTGAGTGAATGAGCAAAACCAGGCAAACATTGTACACTGTAACAAAAAGATTATGTGATGATCAACTATGATAGACTTAGCTCTTCTCAACAATACAATAATCCAAGACAATTCCAATAGACTTGGGATGGAAAATACCATCTGCATCCAGAGAGAGAACTGTTGAGATTGAATGTGAATTGATGCATAGTATTTTCACTCCTTTTTGTTTGCTAACTTGCTTGCTTTTTCTTTCTCTCAGTTTTTCCCTTTTGATCTGATTTTTCTTGCACAACATGATAAATATGGAAATATGTTTTAAAAGAATTATATGTCTAGCTGTGTGACGACCCTGGGCAAGTCACTTAAACCCAATTGCCTCAGGAAAAAAAAAGGATTGTACCTGTATAACATATCCAATTGATTGCTTGTCTTGAGGAGGGAAAGGAAGGAAGGAGAAATAAATTGGAACACAAAATCTTACAAAAATGAATGTCAAAAAATATCTTTGCAGATGTTTAGAAAAATAAAATGCTATGGGGGGGGGAAGAACTTTGATCTCACAAATTTTTATCTGATGAACAACAGACAGCTGAATGGGGACAAGATTGAAGGACCCTCTGCTGTTTCTAAAAACCAGACCTGGAAGTGCTGACCAGTGGTGATCTGGGACTATGTCTATGGGTGAAAAGAAGCAGGTACATGCTCAGAGAATGCAGTATGGAGGAAGAACATTTTTGGGACAGAGGGGTTGGGAGTCCTAACTGGATTAAAACTTGATTACAATAATCATTTGCTAATAATAATAATAAAACAAAATAAAAGTAAAAATCAGTAAGCAATAGAAAAATAACCTGACCACAAATAGCTATTTGGATGTAAAGAAGATCTGGGTAGAGGAAGATAACTGAAGCCAAAAAAAAAAGAAAAAGTCACTCTTACCCTAAAGAGTAACATCAGATGGTTACAAGTCCAAAAGAGTTATTGATAGAACTTAAAAAGGAATTCAAAAATCAAATAAGAGAGGTAGAGGAAACATTAGGAAAAAAAAATAAAGGCAATCCAAGAAGATTATGAAAAGAAAATTAACAAATTAGAAAAAGAGGTCCAAAATCTTAAGGAAAAAACAACTTCCTGAAAACTAGAATTGGGAAAGAGGAATTGAAAGACACTATAAGATATGAATTAATAATAAAACAAAAAACGTAGAATCAGAAATATATCATTAGAAAAACAATTGATATGAAGCACAGATTGAGAGACAATATAAAAATTGTCTGATTACCTAAAAGTTATGATGAAAAAAAAAGAATCTGGATACAATATGACAAGAAATTATTAAGAAAAATTGCTCTGAAGTTCTAGAGCAAGAGGGTAAAATGAAAATAGAAAAAAAACTATTGTTTACCACCTGAAAGAAACCCCAGGAAGAAAACTTACAGGAATGCTATATAGCCAAATTTCAAAACTCTCGAATTAAGGAGAAAATATTGTAAACAACAAGAAATTAAATACTACAAAAATACTATTTCCACTTTTTTGTTTTTTTCTTTCTTGTGGTTTTTCCCTTTTGTTCTGATTCTTTTTTTCACAACATGACTAATATGGAAATATATTTAACATGATTGTATATATATATAATCTATATTAGATGGCCATCTTGGGGAGATGGGAGGAAAGGAGTTTTGGAACTCAGAATCTTAGAAAAGTGAATGTTGAAAATTGTCTTTACATGTAATTAGGAAAAAATAAATAAAAATGGAGAAAATTTTGCCTTTCTATGTGTGTTACAGTTCATTTAGGATTTGGCACCTTCATGAGAACACATGTGATTTTACATTATAAAAGAAATACCCAAGGGCCACAGAGAACAAGATTTTCTGATATTAAAATCATGTGCATGCATAAAAGTAGTATTTCAAAGTATATCTTGTTTATTTGTCTTTTCAAAGACATTTATTAATCATTAAGGTCCGGTCTATCTCTAAAACCTAAGATCTAAAATTTTATAATCTACCTACTATGTACTAAAGTACTGGAGGTAAAAAGACAGAAATGAACAGTCCCTTCCTTCAAGGAGTTTACATTCATTCTATTTCAGAACAGGGAGTAGAGATGGACAACAAGTGCACAGAAATTAAAAACAAAATATATATGAAGTAGATGTGAAGTGATCTTGAAAGAAAAGGGGTACTAACAAACTTAGTGGGGTGGCTTTACAATAGAGATCTTTTTTAAGATATTATTAAAGATTTTTAGATTATTAAAGTTATTGATTATTTTGTAGGACAACATTTTGATGGGCTTTAATGTTCCTGTGATCTCTAAGTATGCAAAGAAGTTGACTAAAATGACTGTACTCTTTAACCAAGAGATTCTGTTATTGGGCTTAAACTCCAAGAAAGTCAGTGATAAAAAGAGTGGTTCTATAAAGACCAGAATATAGCAGTATTTTTTGTGTTAACAAAGAACTGGACACAAAATATAAATTCGTTGATTAAAGAATGTTTAAATTATGGCAAATTAATATAATGGAATACTACTGTACTATGAGATATAATGAAAACACAAACAGCTTAAATGAACTGATACAAAATGAAGTAGGCAGAACCAGGAATATAACATACATGATAACAAGCAAAGTAAATGCAAAGAACAATAACAAAACTTAAAATGAATTGAAAATTATTGAAAATGTGGGTGCTGTAAAATTATATATATTTTTTTATTTAATAGCCTTTTATTTACAGGATATATGCATGGGTAACTTTACAGCATTAACAATTGCCAAACCTCTTGTTAAGTATACATGACCAAAATGCTAGATAAATAACCCTTAAAATCATCAGCATAAAGATGATAATTGAATCTATGTGAGTTGATAAGGTCACCAAGAGAATTAATGAAGAGAGGAAAAATAAAAGATGGCAAAGGTCAGAGCCTTGGGGTATGCCCAAAGTTAGGCATTGGGATATTATCCAGTAAAGGAGACTGAAAAGTAATCAGACAGGGTAGAAAAGAACAAATCAATCAATAAGTATTTATTAAGCACTTACTATATGTCAGGCACTGGGACACAAATAGAAAGAATAAAATAACCCCTACTTACACAGAACTTAGGTTCTATTGGGGAAGATAAAGAATACATATATATGATCATAGAACTTAAATTCAAGTTTTGCCTCTGATGAGTATTCCTTATATAACCTAGGACAAGTCACAAACTCCCTAAATCTGTTTTCTCACCTGTAAAATGAGGGGATTTGGCTAAATGGCTTTTGAGATCCCTTCCAACTTTAGAACCATGATATTATGATCTCTTCTCCCCCCCTCCCCAATCTCTTTGGGTAAATGAGACTTGTGTGGAAAAGCCACTAAGAAATAGTTATAAGTGAGCTTATCAATGCATGAGTGTTTCTCTCTTGCAAATAGCTTCCAAGTTGAGGCAGAACAGGTTAGCTGTAGGATGGATTGTACATGGTCAAAAGCATGTGTCTCCAGGGATGCCCTAGTAGATGCAATAACTCAGAAGCACTGATTCTCCTACACGGGAAATGACTCCCTCTTCTTGGAAATTGGTTGTCTGGGTAATGGAGGAAATTCAGTCTCCTGAATTATCATTCAGTGTGACCCAAGAGAACCAGATTGATATTTTTGGAAACAGAGAGATGAAAATAAGGGCAGAAAGGACAATGGACACTGAGGATTTAGAGTCAATGTAGCTTCACTTGTAATCATCAGGACCATTAGGAAGAGGATTGCGAATCTACTGAACTCAGGGAAATCATGCAAAGAATGGAATGACATTTAAAGGATGATAAAGAATGAAGAATCAAGGAAATAATTTAGGGGGTGGGGGGAAAGGGTGAGATAGCTTATGCAAATTTTTTTGAGGGGGGAAGAGTTTTTATAGCATGTTATCTTTAGTATCTAAATTCATCAGGTTATCAAGAAGGGGAGTCAGTTCAATTTTAATTATGTGTGTTGATAATTATAATGTTGACCTTGTATCATTAAAAGGGGATCATAAAGGATAAAAACAACCAGAAAGAAATGAGTTTTCTTATTTGGATTTTCAAGTATGACTGGGGTCTCATGACCAGACTTCATTCCTCATATGACTTTCCTTTCTCATACACCTTTTCCTTCTGAAAGTATAAAAACCTTTCTGTAAGTTTTATTGAGGGACATCTATGTACTCTTATATGAGGGACCCAGGCTCTCAACCCTCTTTATCTCAATTAAAGACATCTTTTTCCCTCAACTTGTGAATTTAATTTATTTCAGGTGGTAATTATTGGATTTATTGGAGATTATATCTAGGACTGTCCTGGGAGTGCCCTTCTAAAGTCTCTGGTACTAGCACAGGTCCCTTATGCCCAGTCCTCAACTTCTGTACCATTGAATTTGCAATTCAATGTGGGATTGTACCTAATCCTGCTTGAATCCAGGCTCCTGTCATTTTCAGTTGAGTCATATTTTTAGTCAGAATACTAGTAAAGATCCATGGACAATTCAGGGTCTACTTCATCTGATCCCAGAAGGGAACTTCAGCCAGTTAAATGGCTTTCGAATGTAGTTTGGATGTTTGCAAATTCTAAGACCTGAAAGTTGTTGACCATTGTGAGGGTCCTCTGGTAAGGATAAAATTAGCTCTTTAAAGATATCCCTTGATAAAGCAGAACCAAAAATCAAAAACCCTGAATGGGACTCCTTTTATTAGTGACAGTTAGAAGCCATTAAGAGGAAAACTGAATCTTGACTTTCATTCCTCCAAGAATACATTTAAAAACTCAAAGTTGAAAAGAAGGAGGTGGAATCTAAAATATCTCTCCTCCAGGAAGGGTTAGGCCAATTGGAATCCAAAAGAAAGAATATGAAATTAAAAGAGTCTCCCAGGAGAGGTGAAAAACTTGATGGATATGCTGAAGAATTTCATATATTGAGATCCAATTGGGATCCAATTAAGCCTGGATTTACAAAATGTTAGTTTTCAAGGTCATTTTCCAATTAAAGTTTTAGCCTTAAAAGCAAAAAGAGAACTTATAATTTAACTGCTGAGTCTCTGAGTTAAAACATTTCTTTCTAAGTTCATCTTCAGTTGGTCAGTTAGCATTTCTTATACTTTTACTGGATATTTTATTGATAGGAAGAGTTGTTACTTTACAAAATTGGTGGGAAAATAAAGTGAATAAAACACCTGGAGAAAAGCTGGAGTTGGAATCTTGTGTTCTGATCTTTTTCAAATTCCTTCTTCCTTTCCCATTCTCCTTTCTCAATAGGCATAGGTACCAACTAGGAATTATTAGTTATAGGAATGTTTTTAATCAATGGGGGCATATCATATGAGTGTCTTGTGCATTAAAGGGGTCTAGCCTTGTATATAGTTTCACAATTTCATATAACCTATTGTAAAAATGATCAAGATTCTCACTTACTTTTTATATTATCTCCTAAAACTTCATCAAACCTAAGGACATTACTTCTCTAGGTGGAGAGATCAGGAAAGAAAGGTTTGTATCAGCATGACAAAAATCACATTATTCTGATTAGACAACTGGGTTGAGTTTTTAGATGACCTAATTGCCTTTCCATTTTCTGTTTTCTCTGACTCATTTAAGGAAATCCTTTTGGCTAGGACTTTTTTGGTGCTATTCTTGGTTCCCATTACATGTAAACATCCTTAAACTGATCTAGGAGTAGGTCAGTTTATTTTCTAATTTGATTCCTATAATTTCTTTTCCATGCTTTATTGCAACTGCTAGGATTTTGAAATCTATGTTACATAAGTGTGGGAAGAGTATACACCTGTATTCAACCCTTTTGTTGAATAGGATAGTCTAGTAAGATAGCCTTGAGCATAACTCTGTTCAGTTCATAATGCTAGAATATGGTTTTGAAGTCACTTTTTGTCATATTATGGAAAGATTCTTTCTGTATTTTAAGAAATGTTTTAACATGAGTTGTTATTGCTAAAACATCACAAGAACAAAGAAACGGCAAAGAATAAGAATAAACATCGTGAATGAATTGTAAAATAGGAAGATAAAGTATACTGGTCACATACTGGAAGGGAAGGGGACAGGTAGAAATATCAGATTGTTCCAACGATACTCTTTCAAGGTCAACAGGAAAAGAGGAAGGCCTCCAGTATACTGGGTTTTTTATTTATTTATTTTACTACAAGTTTTTTATTTAGTATATTGGGCTTAAAATCATTGATTTCAGTCTATATTTTTTTCACCTTTCTTTTTGTTCACTTGATAAAAACCATGTTTATCACACAATAGGACACAGGTATCCTGCCATCTTTCTCTATTTTTGTAATGGTCTGTATAATATGGGAGTTGCTAGGATTCAATACCATCTGCCCCTGGTATTATATACAGGACAAATTTTTAATGACTTATCAGTTTTCCTACTGAAATTACTCTATTTAGATTATTTATTTCTTGCTTTATTAATCTAATATATAAGGAGCTAATTCTAGAAAGCTGGGGCATTATGTCCACTCCCTTCTCAACTAAAAGACTCATGTGCACTCCACCCAAGCTTGTGGCTGAACAGAGTTCTGTCTTGTGTAGTCTAGCCTCTAATGAGGGGTTACACTGCCTTTCCTCACTTTGGCTCATTGTACTTCCAGTTGGTACTATAAGCTTCTTCCCTACAGTTTAGTGTCTAGCTCTTGGGCTTTTATTATTTTTTTATTAAAACTTTTTATTTATAAAATATATGCATGGGTAATTCTTCAACATTGACCTTGCAAAACTTTCTGTTCCAAATTTTTCCCTCCTCCCCCCCACTCTCCCCTAGATGGCAGGTAGTTTAATACATGTTAAATATGTTAAATTTAATATATTTATACAGTTATCTTGCTGCACAAGAAAAATTGGATCTAGAAAGAAAAAAATCGGAGAAGGAAAACAAAAATGCAAGCAAAGAATAACAGAAAGAGTGGGAAAAAAAGTTCTGTTGTGATCCATACTCAGTTCCCACAGGCCTGTCTTTGGGTGTATATGACTTTCTTCATCACTGAACAATTGGAACTAATTTGAATCATCTCATGGTTGAAAAGAGCCACATCCATCAGAATTGATCAGCATACAGTCTTGATGTTGTCATTTATAATGATCTCCTGGTTCTGCTCATTTCATTCAACATTAGTTCATGTAAGTCTCTCCAGGCATCTCTGAAATCATCCTGCTAGTCATTTCTTATAGAACAATAATATTTCATAACATTCATATACCATACTTTATTCAGCGATTCTCCAACTGATGACATCCATTCAGTTTCCAGTTTCTTGCCACTACAAAAAGGGCTACCACAAACATTTTTGAACATGTGGGTCCCTTTCCCCCTTTTAAGATCTCTTTGCGATATAAGCCCAGTAGAAATACTTCTGGATCAAAGGGTATGCAAAAGTTTGATAACTTTTTGAGCATAGTTCCAAATCGCTCTCCATTATGGCTAGATCCATTCACAGTTCCACCAACAATGTATCAGTGTCCCGGTTTTCCCACATCCCCTCCAACATTCATCATCATCTTTTGCTGCAATCTTAGCCAATCTAGGAGATGTGTAGTGGTATCTCAGAGTGGTCTTAATTTGCATTTCTCTGATCAATAATGATTTGGAACACCTTTTCATATGGGTAGAAATAGTTTCAATTTCTCATCTGAAAATTGTCTGTTCATATCCTTTGACCATTTATCAACTGGAGAATGGTTTGAATTCTTATAAGTTTGAGTCAATTCTCTATATGTTTTAGAAATGAGGCCTTTATCAGAATTTTTGAATGTGAAAATGTTTTCCCAGTTTATTGCTTCCCTTCTAATCTTGTCTGCATTAGTTTTGTTTGTACAAAAACTTTTTAACTTAATATAATCAAAATTATCTATCTTGTGATCAGGGATGATCTCTAGTTCTTCTTTGGTCACAAATGCCTTCCTCTTCCACAGGTCTGAGAGGTTAACTATGCTATGGTCTTCTAATTTATTCATAATCTCATTCTTTATGCCTAGATTATGAACCCATTTCAACCTTATCTTGGTATACCTTGTTAGGTGTGTGTCAATGCCTAATTTCTGACATACTAATTTCCAATTTTCCCAGCAGTTTTTGTCAAATAGTGAGTTCTTATCCCAAAATCTGGGGTCTTTGAGTTTGTCAAACACTAGATTTCTATAGTCATTGACTATTTTTTCCTGTGAACCTAACCTATTCCACAGATCAATTATTCTGTTTCTTAGCCAATACCAAATAGTTTTGATGACTGCTGCTTTATAATAGGTTTACATCTGGTACAGCTAGGCCACCTTCATTTGCTTTTTTTTTTTTTTCATTAATTCCCCTGACATTTTTTACCTTTTGTTTAGCTCTTGGGTTTCTAAGGAGGACTAGCACCTCTGATGTGAGGGTTTGTTTCACCCTTTTTCAGGGCTGTTCATCTACCTGATCTACCTTTCACTCAACTCTCACCTGTGACTCCAAAAAGCTGTACCTTGCACAAGTAAATCCTCTTGACAGATGAGCTAAACCAGATTGAAGGTAATTGATTCAAACTGGTAAGTGGGTTAGAAGGGTATCTACCTAACTACTGCCTAGCAGAATGGGGCAGAATTTGTTCTAACAGCCATGAAGGCAACTGAAGCTGGCATTGTGGAGCACTTAGAGCTTGATCAAGCATCAAAGATCCCAGAGTCATCTTGACTTTGTCTTGACACTGAAGAGAGTGTGAAGTGGATGTCTTTGTACAATTCTGCCTCTCTTAAATCCAATTCATACACCAGTCAAAACATACCCCTATGATGTCATTAATCCTCTTGGAAAATAAAAGACAAACAACAAGATAACCCCAAAGAGGGAAGTAGAAGGAACTTAATGGACAGTATAAATCAGGGAGGGAAAAGGTACTTATTTTCTACACAGAAAACAAATACAGAATACTCCTAAGCAACCATTTAACAGAAACAAACTTTTTAAATGGTAGAACTATAATCTTCCAGGGAAACTGATACTTAAAATTGAATGTGAGATAATTAAAATTAGGGATTAGGCATTTGACATTCTACTTGGACTCTGTATTGTCTCCTTCAGATTCTGTGTCTTCTGACAAAATAGGCCAGGCTTAGTCCCATTTTCTTGCTGGTGGTCATCTTGAATTAGGGGACCCTACTACCCCCTACCAATCCAACTCTCTTCAGTCTGATTATTCAGGAAAAAACTTTATTTAGCAGCCTGTGGCCTTACCTATCTTGCTCACAGACCTAGGCTAAAAAAAAAAAAAAAAAAAAAAAAAAAAAGGAGAAAATCCTCCCCTTTGAGGAAGAGAACCCATTTATTAAGATGAAATTAGGGTATGGGCTACATAGTTCAGGCTGCAGCTTCTCCTAAAACTTCTTGCCTCTCTTCCCACTTAATTGAAAGTTTTATTTAATGTAATTTATTTAAAAGTTCATCTTCTTCTTAAATCTGAGGACTCACTTACAAAAGTAGAGTCTTGATCTAACTAGAGAAAGGGGATAAAGTTAAGTATAAAAAATTGTATGGCATCATGGGAAGAACTTTGAATTTGGCAGCAGAAGACCTAGATTCAAAGTCCCCCCTCATATTAATTGTGTGGCTTTGAGTAAGTCACTTAAAATCCCTAGATTTTCATATCCTTTGAACTAAAAACATTATTAGTGGTAGTAGTAGTTGAGACCCCAAAGAGAAAAGAAAAGGGCCCATTTGTACAAAAATATTTAGAGTAGTTTTTCCTGTAGCAGCAAAGGACTAGAAAATAAAGGGTATTTATGAATTGGTGAAGGGCTAAACAAATTGTGGCATCTACAGTATGCCAAATAATAATTTAATACTATTTTGCTGTGAGAAATGATGAAATGGATAGTTTTAGAAAAACCTGGAAATATTTGTGTAAACTGATATAATGAAGTAAATGAATGGAGAGAACAATTTATAAAATACTGATACTTTAAAAACAATTTTGAAAGAATTAAGGGTCAGTGGTGAAGCATGTTCCCTATCTCCTGGCAGAAAAGTGATAGACTCAAGGTGCTCAATGAGATATATAACATAGTCAATATAAGAATTTGTTTAGTTTGACTAGCTATTGCAAGGGTTTTGTTTGTTGGTTTGTTGGCTTATTTGCTTTCTGTTGTGTTGGGAGCAGATGAAAGTAGAGAAAATCAATTTTTATTCAATGGGAAAAATGAAATTTATTCTTTAAATGAGCAGATAGACTAGATGGCCATTTAATTCCCTTTGAGTTATAAACTTATGATACCCTGATCCAAAACCCAAAGTCATTCACCCAAGAAATACAGTTTCTTATATTGCTACTACTAATTTGTGAACTACTAATTCCATGTTCACTATAAGATAACTCAGTTTCCAAAAGTTGTACTCCATATCCTCCCTTTCCCTACATATACTCCCAAATAAGAATAACCCAACTTGGTGACTTGGCATCTTGAAATTTTCCTGGTTCCCAAAAAAGGCCTGCTATTACACAGGACTATGGTTGGAAGATTTAGATCTTTGGCCATACATTATTAGAGTCGTGGAGAAAAACCCGATACCACAATAGTTTCTCCTGTAATATAACTGGAGTCTGGAGAACACAGGAAGGACACAACTCCAGCACATTCCTCTGGATTCCCCAACCTGAAGGGAAAAAAAGAAAGAAAGGAAAAGGCTATGGTTTATTACTGTGTCTTTCATTGATTCCAATTCACAGGTTCTGCTGCTAAAAAAATTAGAAGAAAAACAGAAAAAAAAATAACCTAGAAGCCTTTCTTTACTCTGTGGAGACCCTGTTATTTTCTAAGACTGAGTATGGGTCTACACCAATTTAATACTATTTTGCAGAAACTTCCAAGGGCCATGCTGACCCTAGGATTACCAGAACAGCATTGGTGGAAGAATAAGTGAAAAGAAAAAAGAAAGAAAGAAAGAAAGAAAGAAGAAAGAAAGAAAGAAAGAAAGAAAGAAAGAAAGAAAGAAAGAAAGGAAGGAAGGAAGGAAGGAAGGAAGGAAGGAAGGAAAGAAGGAAGGAAAGAAGGAAGAAAAAAGAAAAAAGACCCTAGTAACTTCCTTTCTAAATATTCTTCTAAAGAATATGAGTCCCAGTACAATTACCTTGTCAATCCATGTTGTTTCATGAAATTCTGTAGAAAGTTTTTGTCCTTCCAGAGCTGAGAAGAAAAGAAGAAAGACAAAAGTTTGGTACTACCCACTTAGTTTTCCTTTGCGATAAAGGCTTTGCTGGCCATGTCCCCAATCCCACATCATTTGTTCTGGTCCAGAATTTATATGGGATTTCTGAGGAAAATATTGTTGTTCTTCTTAAGAAACCAGACATTCAAAGTATGAAACAGATGCCCAGGTATCCTGAAGGATGGACATTCCTGTTCTCATCCCAACAAAATAGACAGCACGCTGGATTCAGGGCAGGTCAGGGGGGAAGAGTAGATCCACCAGGAACATCCCTGTAGTCATGAAGAATTCCCATCTAAGAGGTCATAACAATAATAAACCTTAAAATGGGCATGAAATATTGCCCCATTGAAAAGAATAACAACAAGGTAGGGGTTGAGGAGGCCCCCTAATATCTCACAAGTAAAGGAAGGATCTTTTTCAGTTGGAGCTCTCAGAGATGCAGAATCTAGTCTGAGGATCCTTAACTGTTCAGGTCTCTTCAGAGAAGGAATGGTAATGAGAACAGTTCATTACTTACTACTTGGCTGAAGTTGGTCTTGATTATTCCTGGTGCCAGGCAGTTCACTCGGATGCCCTTTGGTGCAAGCTCCAAAGACAAGGTTTTGGTGAGCCCCAGTAGGGCTGTCTTACTGACATTGTAGAAACCCAGAGACTAGAATTGGGAATACATAAAAATTCTTGTCACTTTTATTTATGAACTAAGACTGATGAAAGAGAGGCAAAGTAGTGTCATGTAAAGAGAATTAAATTTAGAGTCAAGCCTAGGTTCAAATCTTGGCTCTACTACATATGCCCATGTGACTTTGTACAAGTTGCTTCACTACTCAGGCATCCTGTGTCCTCATATGTAAAATGAGGGGAATGAACAAGCTCTGCCTGTGCACTATATCTTAAATGGTGATGCAGAATTTTGGGACAGGGTCAAGCTATGCCTTTTAAATAAGTATTTATAGACATTTAATGACCCCTTCCTCACATTAAAAGACACCAAAGAACAGGAGAGGCAAGGAAAGGCTCTTGGGATGGGTGGCCCAATAAGATAGATCCCTCTGAGATTAGATTTCACAGAAATTAGAGATTCAGAGATGAAAGAACCCTGACAAAATATTTGCTATAAGGGTTCTTTTTTTTTTTTCTTTTTTTTTTTTTTTTGGATATTGCTATTGTTCATTGGATAAGATGGAGAAGAGGGAAGGGAGAGAAAATAAATATTTGTAAATTGAAGGAAAGGAGGCAAGGGCTTAGGCCAGAGGCTATTATAAAATGAAATGCATTGTTTCCCCTTTCCTGCCTATTCTTATTGCCCCATTTGCAAACATTATTGTTGTTTCCTCTCCAAGTGCCCATTTCCCCATCTAATCTTTTTAATTTGCTGGGTCCCAACATAGAGGAAGCCTGATGGCTTGATTCAGAACTCTGGACAGAGCTAAACCCAATCAAATGCTAAGGTATTATAGCTTGAGGAAGTCAATCTGATGGTGCTAGTTGGTGACTTTGTATCTATAAACCCATACAGTAATATTCGTGTAAATTTTAACCATTTTTCCTTAAGCTTGAATGATTGAATGAATAAATTAAATGCACACATGAAGGGGGGTGGGGAGAGAGAGGGCAGGGAATACAGAGATTTCTTTCTTTGTACCCTAAGCCTTTGTTGTCAACTTTAATTAGTTGAGCCTAGAAGGCTGATTGATTAGACTCTTCTTATGTACAACCAACCTCAGGTGAAGTTTTGATAGAGGAGGGAGATGAAACAAGAGATGACTTCTGTCTTTAATTTCTAGGTATGTTCTTGGGCTTCTCTCCATTTCAGCGTGGGTGCATCCCTATAGCCCGAGTCCTCTATTCTCAAGTTCCAGTACATGCAAATGTCAAGTCTCCCTCATGAACCACCCCTCATATCAAGAAATGAAGATTAGAACAATACTTACTGCCTCGGGAACATAGGCTACCATAGAGGAAACAAAAACCACAGCACTTGCTCTACAAGAAGTAAGAAAACATTGGGAGTTAGGTTTGGTCAGATTATTAGATGCTTGGTGGGGAAAGAAAGGGTTAAAGAGGATGGATGGTTTTTTTCTTATTCAAGAGGAATCAAGGTTCTATCCTGGGGGTATACCCATCTAAATTTCCCTTTATAGTTCTGCATATGTTTAATCAATAGCCAAGTGCAATAAAAAAACTTTTTGGGGGGAGTCCAAGGACATGGATCCAAATCCCAACTTTGTTATTTAATATCTATGTGACTTTAGGCAAAATATTTCATGCTTCTTAGTCTCAGTTTCTTCCTATCTAATAGGAGAATTGGATGCTATGACCACTGATGACTTTTCAACTCTAAAATCCTCTGGTTCTATAATTAAGTAATTATAATATTCAAAGACCCATGCTAAATAATGAAAATAAAGAAATAGTAACAAAAAAATCTAAGAATAGGAAAGGACACAGTCCTTGCTTCTCAAAAAGCTTATAACCCAATTGTAACACAGTTATGACGCAAATAAAAAAGCAAGCTAGAATATAATCTACTGCTGTTGATTTAAATAGACTTTAAATAGCTGTATTATTATTTGTTTCCTAGCTATGGTTATGATTACAATTAAATCAAGACCTCATGTGCAGGTTCCTCCTTATAATGATAGGCACCCATGGCACATTCCTTTATGAAATGACTTAATAGCCCATTAGAGCCTAGGTTTGAGTAGCTATTTTTGATTAAGGATAATGAAACTCTGTGTACATGGAAAGAATGACAAGGAACATTTAAAATAGGATTCTTGACTTCCTTCAAAGCATGGCTTACATTGCTTCTTCCTACAGGAAGCCTTTCCTGATTTTATGCCCCCCTCTCCAGTTATTATTCTTTCATCCCTTGAAATTACTCTGTAATACCATCTATAATTTGTGGTTACTTATGAATATGTTATATTCTCTTATTAAAATGAAAACTTTTGGCGGGCAGGAATTATTTCATTTTTGTTTTTGTATCTTTGGGAACCTCTCCTCATGCTTGTACAGAGTGCATGATTCATAAATATTTGCTGCTTTAATGTAATTTCTTCTGTTCTAAATGTGGAGCCATCGATTTTTAATCCAAAGAAAGAGGTCAAAGAAGAACCAGAAAGTCTTTTGATCAGCAGTTCCATGTTATAAGGGAAAGATAGTGATGATTTGAGTCCTAGTTACAACTTGAGGGAAGATCATCCCTCTTCTTCTCTAAATCTCTAAATCATGGAAATGTCAAAACAGAGAAATCCGGGAAGGACAGTTGACTCTCCCAATGAGAACTGATTTCCCAAGGCCCCACTTACCTAGGATCTGCTTTTGCCAAAATGTCTTGTTCCTCCTTTTCCTCTAGAGTCACCATGTATGGTAAAGCCAGCTTCACAAGACGGGCTGGTGCTTTAACATTAATATCCATTATCTGGAATTATGAAAAGGATAGTGTAAAGGGAGGCTTTTCCACCTTGTGTCACCACTTAGCTGGCCTGAGCACCAGGGATGGACCCATAAAGAAGTAGACTGAAGTAAGATTAAGTAATTAAGGGTTCCACTTTGGGTCCAGATTAATTTATTGTTTGTTGCTAAGTTATTCATTTTCATCCTCAAGGAGAATGCAGATGATTTCCAAAAATCCAGACAAATGAGAACTACAAACAGCCAATATAAAAACATTATCAATCAATCCAACAGAATTTATTAAAAGTTTTCTATGTCATTGACCCACACTTAACACTGTACACTAAAATAAGATCAAAATGGGTTCATGATCTAGGCATAAAAAATGAGATTATAAATAAATTAAAAGAACATAGGATAGTTTACCTCTCAGACTTGTGGAAGAGGAAGGAATTTGTGACCAAAGAACTAGAGATCATTATTGATCACAAAATAGAAATTTTTGATTATATCAAATTAAAAAGCTTTTGTACAAACAAAACTAATTCAGACAAGATTAGAAGGGAAGCAATAAACTGGGAAAACATCTTTATAGTTAAAGGTTCTGATAAAGGCCTCGTTTCCAATTGACTCAAATTTATAAGAATCATAGCCATTCTCCAATTGATAAATGGTCAGAGGATATGAACAGACAATTTTAAGATGATGAAATTGAAACTATTTCTACCCATATGAAAAGGTGTTCCAAATCATTATTGATCAGAGAAATGCAAATTAAGACAACTCTGAGATACCACTACACATCTCTCAGATTGGCTAAGATTATAGGAAAAGATAATGACAAATGTTGGAGGGGATGTGAGGAAACTGGGACACTGATGCATTGTTGGTGGAACTGTGAATAGATCCAACTATTCTGGAGCAGTTTGGAACTATGCTCAAAAAGTTATCAAACTGTGCATACTCTTTGATCTAACAGTGTTTCTACTGGGCTTCTATCCCAAAGAGATCTTAAAGAAGGGAAAGGGACCCACATGTGCAAAAATGTTTGTGGCAGCCCTTTTCGTAGTAGCTAGAAACTGGAAATTGAATAGATGCCCATCAATTGGAGAATGGTTGAGCAAATTGTGGTATATTAATATTATGGAATATTATTGTTCTGTAAGAAATGACCAGCAGGATGAATATAGAGAGGCTTGGAAAGACTTACATGAACTGATGCTGAGTGAAATGAGCAAAACCAGGAGATCATTGTATACTTTAACAACACTACTACATGAGGATCAATTCTGATGGAAGTGGCTATCTTCAACAATGAGAGGATCCAAATCAGTTCCAATTGATCAGTAATGAACAGAACCCACTACACCCAGCAAGAGAACACTGGGAAATGAGTGTGGACCACAACATAGCATTTCCACTCTTTCTGTTATTATTTGCTTGCATTTTTGTTTTTCTTCCCAGATTATTTTTAGTTTCTTTCTAAATTCAATTTTTCTTGTGAGCAAGACAAATGTATAAATATTTATACATATATTTTATTTAACATATACTTTAGCATATTTAACATGTGTGGAATTCCCTGCCATCTAGGGGAGGAGGTGGGGGGAAGGAGGGTAAAAGTTGGAACAGAAGTTTTTGCAAGGGTCAATGTTGAAAAATTACCCATGCATATGTTTTGTCAATTAAAAAGCTATAATAAATAAATAAATAAATATGCATACATATATTAGATTTAACATGTTTAAGATAAAAAAAAAGTTTCCTATGTTCCAATCACTGTGGTCAGAAACATGAAATTAGTCTATAGTGATATTTTCTTGGGGCCCCTAGAAGATGCTGTAGATAAAGAACTCAGGAAGACCTGAGTTCAAATCCACACCCTTAACACAATTTAAGTTCAGATATTTACATTTTAGTTGTCAACTGCCTCATCAGAAAAACAAACAAAAACAAAGAAACATATAGAATGATATTCTCTTAATGAAAGTAATATGTCTCCTAGTACTGCTTCCCTTTCTAAATACTCGCATCCTTTTAATTCTATATTTTAGATTATTCATGCACCTGAGCCAGTTACTTGACCTGTTTAGAACTGTTTCCTCATTTTTAAAATGAAGAGACTGGATTTGATCACATCTAAATTCCTGCCTTCTTTACTCCCTTCCAAATCTATGATTCTAATTATCATGGGCTGCCAAAGCACAGAATCTACCTAATCTCACAAACTATGAGACAAATGTCTCCCCTTCTTCTTGGAGAATCTATTCTGGGTATGGTCTTACCTTGTCCCACATTTCTTCGCTGGCACCCAGTGTGCTCCAAGCCAAAGGGTTGACACCTGCCACACAAACCAGGAAGTTGATAAACCCATATTTTTCAGAAGCCTAGATGGAAATCAGAGGAAATAAAATTAAGTCTCCATGACCAGAGACAAAAATGAAGCTATTCAGAGGATATTGATCCTTTGAGACCTACATATGAGACTATAAAGATGGTCTCCTGGGTGATATTCATACCCATTCTTGCCCACAAGTATTCTCACCATGGACACTAGCTTCTTACAGTCTTCTTCATGTCCCACATGGCACACAGTTCCTGAAGCACTCAATCCCTCTCTCTGAAGTTTTTCAACGGCATGATCTACATTCTGTTGTTTTCGGCTGCTCACAATCACATGGGCCCCATCTCGGGCAAGACGTTGTGCAATGGCAAAACCAATCCTATGAGAAGTTGGAGGAAAGAAAGAGAAATATTCCCGTGGGCTCCCTTTCAAAGGACCAGGAGTAGAACCACAAACTGTGACATGAGAATTTCAGAATAGCCATGGCCATCTGAACCCCCAGTCAGTAGTACTCACCCTTCTGTGGAACCTGTGATCAGAGCCACTTTATCAGCCAGAACTCCCTTTCTGTTTGTTTCAGCACTTCTCATTCTCACTGAAAAAGGGACCACTGGAAGAAACATGTGCCTTTGGGTCTGTACCACTGTCCTGAACATGATAGTAACCAGTCTTCTTCCTAATAGACTCAGTTCCAAAAAAGGAGCCTGAGAGGGACAAAACAAAACAAAATTTTAAAAATTACTCACACCTGAAAATAAGAGCAGAAATTCAATTTGAATAACTATAGAGTTTTTTTCTTCTTTCTCTATTACAAAAAGAATCAGAAGAGACTTGGAGATAGGGATAGCTCTTTAAACTGAAGTACTCATTAAATTGACAATGGTTGGTAAGCATAATGAGATATGATGTTGATAGATCTATGGGAGAACAAGCACTCTTTTCTACATATGAAGTTGTGGATTGGTGCTGTCTCTTAGGAGAGCAATCTGGTAAGATGTAGTAAGAGTTAGAAGACTTATCATGTCCTTTGATTCCTGAGCATAATGGATAGAATATTGGATTGGAGTCAGAAAGAACAGGTTTGAATTCTTCCCCAGACACTTATTAGTTTAGTGAACCAGGACAAGTCATTTAACCTTTCAGACTCAGTTTCCACATTTATAAAATGAGGAAATTGAACTCAAAAGTCCCCTTCAGCTCTAAATCTATTTGAAAACAGTAGGATTATTCTACCTATATTCCTGACTACAATGCCTGTGTCAGTGCAGCCTAAGGATAGTTTTATCTCTTTTGACTTTAATTTTACACTGTTGCCTGGGATTAAATTTATTTTTTTTCATAATTATAACTTTTTATGGACAGAACCCATGCCTGGGTAATTTTTTACAACATTATCCCTTGCACTCACTTCTGTTCTGACTTTTCTCCTCCCTCCCTCCACCCCCTCCCCAAGAGGGCAAGCAGTCCTATACATGTTAAATATGGTACAGTATATCCTAGATACAATATATGTGTGCAGAACCGAACAGTTCTCTTGTTGCATAGGAAGAATTGGATTCAGAAAGTAAAAATAACCCGGGAAGAAAAACAAAAATGCAAACAGTACATTCATTTCCCAGTATTCTTTCTTTGAGTGTAGCTGCTTCTGTCCATCATTGATCAAATGAAACTAAGTTAGATCTCTTTGGATTAAATTTATAATCCACTAAAAATTCTTGATAGCTTTTTAGATAACAGTGTTAAGGCACACCCACCCTCTTTTAACCATTCCTCTTTCCATTTTCTGATGGTTGGTGAATTCCCTTCACATTCACTTGTCCCTTCAACCAGCTTCTGATTTTCTTCCTCATTGAATTCCTTTCCTATTTGTAACTACAGAATTTCATTCTTAAGATTTTCCCATCCATCCTGGATTGATTTCCTGCAGTAGAATTTTAGTTCATGGGGTCTTATCTTGCCTTGGGCTAACTCCTAGACATTCTCTACTTTATTTTACAGATGAGGAAACTGAGATCCAAAAAAATAAATAAATAAAATGACTTACACAAAGTCATACAGCAAATTGGTGGGAAAACTAGAATTAGAACCTGGATCTCCTCTACCTACAATACTACTTGCCCATTAATTGTATTATAATTTACATTCAATTTATAGAATTTAAGTTGTTCCAAGAGTAAATGAAACAGCCCTCCCATCATCACATTTCCCAGGAATTGTGATGCATTGAGAGAAAGGATGAAGGCTGACAAGATGAAACAGAATTGTAGCCCATTCTCTAGCTCAGTCATTCTCAAAATGTGGTCTTGAGTCCTGTAGGGGTGGCTAAGACCCTTTCAAGGAATCAGCAAGATTAAAACTATCTTCATAAAACATTAAGGTGTTTTAATTCCTAATATAATAAATATCAATATATATAATCAACACCACAAAAAAAAAAAGCTCTTTGGGGAAAGATCCTCAATAATTTTTCAACTGAAAAGAGGTCCTAAGACAAAAGAATTTTGAGAATCACCACTCTTCTTTCCATCTTCTTTTCTAGTTGAATCCCCAGGCTGGGTTTACAGGTGGGAAAGATATATGTAGAGTAATCTGGCCTAATGCTCCAAAATGTGCTGAAAGAGAATATATCATAGGATAATTCCAAAGAGGTTATGATTAACTCTAAGGACACACCAGTAGTAACTGGCAGTAGTGGGATTCAAAGTCAGGTCTTGTGATTTGAAATATAACATTCTTTCCAGTATACCACTCTACTTTCACTTAATACCTGGTTAACTAGATTCTGTTATTCTAGCTCTTGGGGAGATTGTCCCCTCTGTTAGCCCCAACCTCAAGGGAAGAGAAGAAGAATGATTTTGTAGGTACATGAAGTTTGCTTTAATGTAATAACTCTAATACTTTTCAAAATTCTTATTATTGCTCACAGTGCAGTTTGATAGATGATGAATGGAAATGATGACTAAGTCCCCAAGGATTACTCATTTATAAGACCAAGACCAAGAAATCTCTTCAGAATAGCAGATGGGATTTTGACTATAAAGCAAAGTACTCCTGAAGCACCCTTTAATTGAGGTCAGGAAGACAAGAAGTGTGGCCCAATGGTCTCTATTTAGAACTATAGCTTAAACATAAAGTCATCACAATCAGAACTTGGAATGAGAGTCTGGGGACAGGAATATCCCCTGAGAGTTATAGAACCTAGGAAAACCATTTCTATCTGAGAACATCCCTCAGACTACATTCCCCACACAAATTTTTATATAATTACAATTCAATTAAAATGAACATCAAAGGTTCTTTCAACTAATGGTAAACACAAAGCATCCAAAAGGTAATATGTAGGGTGTGTGTGTGTGTGTGTATGTGTGTGTGTAAGCATAAAGATGCAGTTCTACTTGCTTTAATCTTTCATTGGGGAACTGAAGTTCCAATCCCTTCCCTCCCGATTGGACACCATTAATTTGTTGCTCTTCCAGTTGACCAGTGTCTCCGAGCATTGCTCTCTTCCCTTTCATGGCAAACAAGGAGCAATTCCACAGGAAGCAAATATTGGGGAGATTACTCTCTTCAACAAAAACTGCTAGGGTGAGGAATTCCAGAAATAATTCCAGAAAAAAGATAATTACCTTCAGGGTGGATACTGGCTATTGATGTTTGGACTGGACTCCAGGCTCAGTCTCTCAGGCAATTAGTACCAAGGCCAATTGACTCACCTCCCTCTGCCACTTCCTCTGGCTTTAAATTGAAATTTTTTGTTTTTTCACTCCTCACAAAACACACCCCTGTTTATAGTTCCCTGCCCCCTCCTTCATGTCCTGTTCAATGAGTCATCAAATTTTGGAGTTATTTCCCCCTCTTTTATTAGGTAATTTTTTAATCATCTAATCTTCAGACAAGACTTGAGATTTCAGTTGAGGTAACTATACAATAATTGCTATCCGTACTTCAAATCTCTGTACTTCAACTTACCTTTCCTACAGTTAGCAAACTGGTTTTTCTTAAGTACAGATCTGGTCATGTCATGTCCTTTTTCATTCCTTATTGCTCTAAGATAAAAATTAAATTTCTTTTTTAAAAGCCCATCACAAACTTGTACCAACCTATCTTTCCAGTCTCCTTGTTCTCTACTCTCCTTCTCCCTTTCTACCCCACCTTCTCCCATATCTTGCTTCTGTTTTTTCACTGGCCATTCCAATTGCATGAAATGAACTTTTTCCTTACTTCAACCTTATATATAATGTTCTTCTTCGTTTCAAAAAATATGATGGTTCTCTTTGGGAGCAGGTTTCTTGGGGAGGTTTTCTGGAGGCAGCCTTAGTTTCAGTTCAGATCAATAATCACCTCAAATACAGCCAGCTGATAAAAGTTCAAATCTTTTATTGTGTCCTCCAAAATAGCCCAGTTAGTTTTTTTAGAGGCCTCTCTGCTTGGTTCCAAGAGCTCTTTCCAGCTTCTGCCTCTAGCTCAACTCTGATTCCTGGCTTCTCAATCTCCCCAACTGACTTCTGGCTCTGTCAATCTTCTGAACTGACTGATTCCACTGACTCAGCTCCTTTTTATGCTCTTTTAGAGGTGTAATGTGTGAACCAATTACCTAAGCATTGTTTCTATCAACTCTAGTGAGTTAACACCTTGTTTCAAGTTCTGGCTCATAACATTTATAAAGTTCCGTTCTTCTTTCGAGGTGCATTTCAAGTCTTTCTTGAACTGCTAGTCCCTAAACTAGTTGGTATTGAACTACCTTAAAATTGCTGCATTTGTATTTATTTCCTTTATATTTATTCTTTCTATACTTACATATATTTGTTTGTCTCTCTGTTAGAATGTGACCTTCGAGAGAGTAGAAATTATTTCTTCCTTTGTATTTGCATCCCCAAAGCCTAGCAGTCAGTACCTGGTTTATATAGTAGGTTCGTCCTAAGTACTTACTGACTTGTTTGGACCTTAATAGAAACTTGGAAGTCATTTAGTACATGATGATACTTATCTTGCTTCATTCTTATACTTATCTTGCTTCATTCTTATACAATATATATTTCTTCTTCTTTAGAAAAGTCTAAGGTCATCTTTAAACCATAGAATACCTGGATTATAAAGGGCACAAATCTAAACAGGAATTCTTTCTCCAATATCCTTAACAGATGGCTATCTCTCCTCTACTTGAATATATATGTATGTGTGTATACACACATGTACAACACATGTATGCACACATATGTGGCCTTCCATAGGGGTTTTCTCCTGAATGAACTCTTATGAATCTCCAGGACTATTTTTTTAATAAACCCCTGACTATATTAATTATATTTATAAAGATTCTTCCCTAGAGATCTGGAGATGGTGTGAGCCTGTGAATTCATTCCAGACAACTCCTTACTTTTGTGATTTATTGTACCTCATCGTGTTGGACCTCAGTATTGGAGTTTTCCTGGCAAAGATAGTGGACTGGTTTGCCATTTCCTTCTCCAGTTCATTTTACAGATGAGGAAACAGGAAAACCGGGTTAAATGTTAATATAGTTATTAAGTGTCTGAGGCTAAATTTTAATTCAGGAAGATGTCTTTCTGACTTCAGGCTTAGCACTCTATACACTGAGTCACCTAACTTTTCAATACTCTTCCTAAAATGTGAGTAACAAGTATTTCCACCACACTATTTCATAATTGGTCCAGAGCAGAACATCCCTGAACTCCTCAATAGGAGGAAACATAATAATAAGACACTGCAAGTAGAAGGACCTGGATATAGGCAGCAGTTGTTTCAGTTCCTCATTTTTCTTCTCATGAGTCTTGAGAGTTACTTCCTCGACCATTTTCGTGGCTGCTGAACAAGGACCCCTGCCACCTAAGCAGGTGATGTCAGGGGAATTTGAGGTTTGGCATCCTATGTTGTTAATGGCTGGAAGCTATCTATGTCTTTTTCACTCTAAGGCTCAGTGTGAAAGAAATTTATCCAACTATGCATTGATAGTTCATAAACTGCCAGTCATAAACTATTAACATTCAGTTTATTATGCTCAGAGCATAGACTGATAGTATATAATCAATGAATCAACATTTAATAAGCACAAAAGGTGGTGAAATTGATAGGAAGAATAAATTCCAGCAAAATACCATGTCCCTGGTAGCAATCTATTATCTGAGTTGGTCCCAGTGAGGAGCAAACTGACCCTGCAGAATTTCTTGTTTTGACAAAATTGGTATGTAGAGGCAGAGCTATCCTGTACTGACTCCTACAGTTACCTCATACATTATGGAGATTAAGCTACACACGACTCTCTAGGCCAGAATATCAGTTGATTTGCTGAGCATCAGGTGATGCACATAATTAGCATAATTAGCATATTTTCTGTAGGTCCTTTTGCATAAAAGGTCCTACTTCCCCCTCATTAATTGTGAGTTCATTGGGAACTTTGCCTGCCTTATGGCATTATAATAAAGTTCTGCCCCTTGACCTAGAGATAGTTTGAGCCTGTGAGCCCATTCCTGATGCCTCCCCATCTTTGTGACTTGTTGGATCTCATCAAAATGATTGTATCAATGAATCAGGAAGACCTGATTTCAAATCCAGCTTCAGATACTTATTAGCTATGTGACTCCAGTAAGACATTTAACCTTGTTTGCCTCAGTTTGTTTATCTTTATAATGCACTTATGAAGGAAATGGCAAAGAAAACCCAGACAAGAAAATGAGCTTTGATATTGTTAATATCAAATGTACTATTCCTTTCTGTATCAAAAGGCCATCCTGACCTTAAGAGAAGGCTCCCCCCTACCCCCCACTAAAGTATCCTAAGAATGTCCCTTCATTCCTGCTCTATAAGCACTTACTCTCAGTCAAGCTGGGTAGGGCTCCATACCCTGAGAATCTTTATATCTTATTTGTCCTGTAAATAGAACTAGTTTAGACTAGTTACAACTATCAAAAGTGTCCTTACTTCCTCATTTAGGGGCAAAAGGGATTGTACAGGGTAAAACCAACCAAAATGAAATGGATTTTTTTTTCTGGATTGCCAAAGGTAGGTAAGGCCTCATAACTAGGCCTTCCTGTCTACCATCATACTTTTTCCTCCTGAAAGTATAAAAACCTTTCTGTAAGTTTTCTTATTGGACAGCTATGTATTAATGATGAGATATGAGAAAATTGCAATTTCTGAGAAACCCTAAGACTATCCATGCCACAAATAATGCTGGCTATCAGAGAACAATCTGTTGATCAGTAAGTCATAGAATTCAATGAAGGGAACTACCCCAACCCTATCACTCCTCTTAAAGTGGATTATATTATAAGCCATTATAATAGCCATTATATTAGCATATCATCCAAATCTTTGTTTCTCTTTCCTATAAAATTATTTTCTTGATTCTGACTCTTGGCTAAATTCCTTTGGAAATTAGCCCTGTCAAGCAGCATAATATCTTCTTACTTTTGGCTCTTTGCTGGATTCTTTGGAACTTTAGACTGCTTCAATTGTCATTACAATTATAATAAATCTTTGCCCCTTAACTTGGAGACAAACTGAGAGTGTAAATTCTTTCACCAAACTCAAGACACTGACCAGAGGACTCTAATCTTGTTGGAGTATCTTCTGCCTCAACATTTTTGGTGCCCAACATAGGCCCCAAATTTTGTCCTCCTTGTTAAGTCTTTTTCACCTCCATCCTATAGCTAGGAACATCCCAAGTACCTAGGAAGGCTTGTCTGTGTCATTGGAGTTCCATGCTCTGCAAATTTTCTTTGGCCAGGGACATCTGGACTTGGAATTTTTGGCCATTTTTCAGCAAACCATTTTTCAGGTTCATTAAGGAACCTTTGCCATCTTTTCACCCTCCCTGGGACACCAGAGGAGGCAAAGCACTATAGGACTAGGGATTCTCAGGCTTGTGGAAAAGATGGGACAGTTTACTTCCATCTTTAAACTTCTGGAGGGAAATTGAGAGGAGACACTAACCTCTTAGGTGATCTTCTCTTTTCTACTCTTCCATGGGCAAGAGATCCCCCAATTCCCCCCTCAGGCAATACTTCTCAGGAAGCCCAAGAATCCCTTTAGGGACTTTATCAAGACCTGGACCTTAAGTCTGGAAATATTTCTTCAAGTCAGTATCCTTTTCCAGAACCTTCATCTCTTATGTCAGTTTCTGAAACCTCTGAACCTTCTGAAAGCCTCTGCACCTCAGTTCCTCCCATATAAGGAACAGGATCCTTTTTTCTTTCCCTCAGGATTCTGATTCAGCCACCCCTTCTAAACTCTGCCTATTGAGAGAACTATCAGACTCTCAGAGTGGAACACTCAGAGTGCATGTGCCTTTTTCAATGTCAGACATTTCCCAGATTAAGAAAAAAATTGACCATTACTCTGCGAATCCCACTATCTAGTGGGCTTTAAGGCCATTTTCCTCCAATTTGATCTCTTCTGGGGAGATGCTAACATCGTTATTTCTTCTTGCTGCACCATAGAGGAGAAAAAGAGAATCTGGGATCTAGCCCAGAAATTTGAGCATGATATGACTAAGTCCTCTTCCTCCTTTGGTAGATACCCCAAGGGATATCACTATCTGAATCAGCACCCTAGGTGGGATTATCAGGAAGGAAGCAAAGACAGAGGAGAAAGGATAATTTTATAATCTGCTTTATTGAAGGCATCAAGAGAGGAATTAAGGAAAATTTAAGAAAGTTACTCAAAGAGCTGAGGAAAACCCTGCCTTCTTTCAGGCGTGCCTTGTAAAGGCTCTAATATATATATATATATATATATATATATATATATATATATATATATATATTTTTTTTTTTTTTTTGACATTCACTGCTTTGTTGATTGCTTGTTCACAAGAAAAGTCTTCATTTGGGCTTTTACCCTGATTAATGAGGCAAAACTCAGAACAAAGAGAATTTAAAGTTTATTATAAGTATGTCTAGGTAGCAACACACTAATAGGTTGATTACTGGAAATCAGTCATGGTTTCAAGGTATGTCCAGTATTTAAAGGTAATTTTAAGACAGTTCAGATTGTTCTATCACAGCAAAAGAAATTGAGCCTTTACATCTCAGTTGGTCCCCAAGATAGCAAGAACAGGACAATTAGCAGGTAAAGGTACAAAGGTCACAGGTTAGGGGAATCACAAAGAGCTGGTAATTCAAAAAGCTGCAAATTTAGTGTTACTTTTCCCAACACTAATAGACAAATAGGTCTGGGAACAATGAGTCAACATAACTATACTCAATGTATTTATACATCCCATCCCAGAACCTTTTGCTACAATTGAAATTAACGACTACTTTTAAGTAAAGTCATTTGTATATTAGAGGTCATGTTCTTGTAAAAAGTGTTTTATTACCTATGTTTTATAGGAGGGATAGATCTTTAACAGTCTTTACTCCCCCTAAGGGGTTATGAATTAATTGGAATTAATCAATTTAATGTAATTGCAATTGGGATTAACTGAAGTTCTAAAAAATGGAGTAAAAATTGTGAGAATACAAGGTCAAATGAATATTTGTACTTTAAAAGGTTTCAAAAATCTACCTTCTATGGTTTTGAAAAAATGTTCGGTTTCTGATTTTTCAGTTTACATTTGAATTTCCTAAATATATCAAAATGACAATATGGTAATTTGCACCACCAGGAAATTATATGTAACAAAGTGAAGTTCCTTTCCTTTCTGGAACTTGAATCTGAATGAGGAATGAAATAAATGAACAGTTAAATGATGGTGGAGTCAATGCCAATTTAAAAGGTACCTTTTTTAGTCTTAACCTACATAACTATATTGGCAAATATCAAATTCATAACTAAAAAGGCTCCTTATACAAATCAGATCCTCATAGATTCTTTTCAATTCTCACTTCAGTCTGCTGCTGAAGGTACCTGGTTTAGAAAAGGATAGGCGCAGCAAAAAGTATGGGAAAATGTACAGGTTTCTAATTTGATCTTATTAGAACCATAAAGTGAAAGCTAGCTCTCATAACATGACCTAGTTATTGGCAAGGCAATTTTGAAAAGGAAGAAATAGAATTAAGAGGGATTAGAGAAATCTTTCTATAGAAAGTAGTTAGGACTTAAAGGAAGCTGGAGAGTTCAAAAACAAGTAGCAGTTTCAACAATCTTACACATGTTTAAGTTACAGAGCAGGATGAGTACAGTGGATTTTTACAGAGGGCAGAAGGGGAAGATAATGATTTATACATAAATAACAAATAACTGTGGGGGAAGATCTCTATCAGCTTAAGTAATAAACTAGGTAGCAAACACCACATTTATAGCTGGAATTTGCAAACTAACCAATCACCTGAGCTGATCTGATACTTCAGTTTAATTCCACTGGCTGTAACCAGCTGTGTAATTCTCTCTCTCATCTTGAGCAAATAGTGGGAAGAAAGTTAAGCTGAAAATTCTCCTCTCCTCTCCACAGTGGTTGTGGCCACTGATTACAATTGATTACATTTATTTCTAGGACTTTATACAAGAGGGACATGATTGTTGGGTGACACTCCTGATGGCTGTGCAAGAAGTCAGGAGCCCTTCAAACAAAATAATCATGTAGAGACAAATCAGATTCTGGAGGAAAAAAGGGAACCTGTAACAGAATGAGATAATCCCAGACAGCAGAGGTCAATGGGAAATTATTCTTACACTAAAGGAAGAAAAAATGGGAAACTCTAGAAATTTACTGTTTGTCTCCAGACCTCTCTATTCCAGAAGTGTCAAAAATAGCAAAGGGCTGCCTATTACCACCAACATTCCAGAATGTTGCCAGAATCGGATTAAAAGGTAATTGGGAAATATTTAGCAAAATAAATCAAAGTACAATAAAACATAAATAATATCAAATTTAAAAATTAAGTCAATACGCAAGTCTACAGGGACCTTTCTGGTATGAATCAGAGATTTCCTTTTCAATTTGAGTTTGACACAATTCCTTCATTTTCAGTATCTCACTATTTTATTATCCTCATTCTGAGAAATTCAGGAGCCTCTTCTGCTTCTAAAATGAATGAAATGCTTCTGTAAAAATATTTGCTACACACATTTTAGGAAGAGTATAGAGAAACTGGAGGGGAGAGCACCCAAAATTAAGTAGGGAATGGAAATTGTGGCATTTAAGGATAGGTTGATAAAATGTGTAACTTGAATGCAAAGAAGAGAAGCCTTAGGAAACAATAACATCTTGAAGCAGTTGAAGAGTTGCAATATGGAAGAGTGATTATATTTATTCCATATGACCCAAAGGACAGAACCAAAAGCATTGAATAGACTTTATTTCCCAGAGGACATTTTTAGCTCAACATATAAAAAATAGCATCTATTGGATTTATCCAAAAGTGGAATGAGTGGAAACACAGGTGAGAAACTTTATAAATATGGTCTGAATGGGGCAGCTAGATGGTACAATGGATAGAGCACTGGCCCCGAAATCAGAAGGACCTGAGTTAAAATTTGACCTCAGACACTTAATAATTCCTAGCTGTCTGACCCTGGGCAAGTCACCTAACCCCAATTGTTTCAGCAAAATAAATAAATAAATATGGTCTGTATGGAAGAGAATTAAATTGAAAATCATTTGTTTGCTTTTAAGTATCACAAGATCTATAGGAAAACTCCTATAAATGTAATTACCATAGCAAAGACTTCAGAAAACAGAAAAGAGGGAATAAGCATTTATATAGTATTTACTATGCAAAGGAACTTTAAAAATATTATCTCATTTGATTCTCACAACCTTGCAAAGAAAGCTTGGTTATCATCCCCATTTAACATGTGAGGAGACTGAGACAAACCAAAATTAAGTGATTTGGCCAGGATCATACAAAAGGTTTGAAAGATATCATTTCTGGGTGATTAATTGTTTTATTAATAAAGCTAGCATGGTTATTAGTAAAAAAGATGATTACTTGGACATTTCTTTTAGACCAAAGACAATTATGGTGGATCAGCCTCCAAGTTTATATATTCTTCTGGAAGAAGAGTGGTAATCTGATTGGTTAACATAATAAGAGATTAGCTATATTAAAATGACAAGTTCAGATTGACATGATATCACCCTTGGACAGAAAAACTATCTCTATACTCAGACCACCCCCCAGCTTTGGACTATCTATTTAAAGGATGTATACTTCCCCACCAAGCTGAATAGGAGAAACTGGTAGCCCCAGGGTGGGTCTAATCTCATTATTAGCAAAGTCCTTCAAGAGGCTGAACTTTTAAAATCAGAACTTTAAAAGGAGGAAGGGAACCTTTGGATCTCCCCAAATCATTGGTTATTAATAACCATTTCTTTCAGAAATATCTGAGGGTACATTTGAATTCAATTCTTCCTAACTCTAATTCCAAGGGTCTATCTAGCTGCTTCTAGGCAGTTTTAAACATTCACAAGAGAGTTCATTCAGGAGAAAACTCCTATTTTTGTGTTAAGTATGAGAGGCAGTGAACTTTCTATTTCATTCAGCCTTCAAGGAAAGGCTGGATGATTGCTTGTTAGGAAGAGTGTAGAAATAATTGTAGATGTCTAGAGTAAGAAATGGGTTGATAGTGAGTCTTCATTAATACTGATATTCTATCCCTTTCCCTTGCTATTCACATATCCCACACCTCCAATCATGCTTATTTCACTTTCCATTTTAACTTTTAACTTTTTCAACTTTACCTAAAATCAGGTTGTCATAAATCTAATATTTACATACGATCTCTAGAAAGCAATTGCTCAAGTCCAAACATAATTATTTCTCAATACTCACAATGAACCCTATTCTCAGTTATAGCTCAGAAGCAAAGGTGTGGTTAATACTAACATATCACCTACTTTCCATTTATAACCCTTTCACCCTATTCCCCACCTACCCAAACCTCCCTCTGGCACACATAAAAAGTATCTCAAGCTGGTTTCACACATTTGTCAGCATACAGTTCCATAAGATAATATGATGTCTTCATCTCCTTCTTTCTGCACCCTAGGAAATTGCACCACCCTGTACCACCCTGAACCACCTTGGACAAATCACTAGATCCAATTTACACTTCTATCTAGGATGAAAGGAGTGTGGAGACTGTCTATGCCAGGCGCAAAAAACTTAGGCATGGATAATTAATACTTCAGAATAGAATAGAGACTTGGGGAACAAAGAGGTAAAGGACCTTGGATAGTCCCAAAGGCAGTATTTTAGTGGACAGATTTCAGCCTGTTTTCTGAAAGCGTGAGATAAGTGGGACATAAGGCATAACTTGTGTAAGCAAATTAACCAGAGTGCACATTTAACAAGGGTTCATTTGATCAGGAGCAAAATGGTCTCCTTTCCAACTTATCTGCCAACTGCTTGGGACTTGACAAGCCCTAAGGAGCTGCCTTTTCTCACCTACCTTCAATAATATCTAGTTTTGAGTAACAACCCTATTCCCCTCAGCTGGCCATTGTAGACTTGTGAAGGCTTGTGGAAAAATAATGTAAGAGGACTTGACCACAGGCACTGATCCTATGATCTCTCTGAACTACTTTTCCCAGAAGGCTGTACATTTTGAGTGGCACTGGGGAAATATTGCAAAAGACTAGACACAGTATTGGAGAAGGTGAAAGATTATACAGAAAGAGATGAGAAGAAAAATATTTCTGAGCTCTAATGATCATCTGATTTCCCCCCAAGAGGAAGCAACAACACTTCACAATGCTCCCTGATTCCCACGCCAAGTAAAAGCCACAACATTCTCTATAGCACTTTAAATTCTCCCACTAACACTGCCATAAGCATCCTGATGTCTTGCTTCAACTATGTTATGGAGACAGAGTGGCTAATGGGAAGCTGAGACTAGACTTCCCAAGAGAGATATGAGTGGGAGGAATGTGTTTATTTAATTCAGCATTTTTTGTTTTTTGGTTTTTTTTTTAATTAAATGCCTTTCTCTGATGACTTTGTAATTTCCATCTCTAAGTAACTTCTCTTCCTTTGAGATTCATGCTATTTACTGTGTTATCCAAACTTGGTAGCTGTTGTTTAGGGGCTTCTAGGTCACTCCCTTGTCTTCTTCAATGAGTTCAGTATATGTCTCACAATTTTTTTCTTCTCCCCAACTCCTGTTTTCATATTAGTGGACTTAAACTTATACACTGAATCTCCCTCAAATACTCTAATTTCTTAGTTTCTCAGTCTACTCACTGTGCATGAGTTGCTTTTCTACCAGACCTCAACCACACAAAAATATGGTCACTCTAGTGATCTTACCATCACTCACAAATGTACCATCTTCATGTTTAAGTATTCCCAAATCCCCCTATCCCACCAAAATCTATTAGCTTTCCCTTACCAAATCTTACTAATTATGTACACCCTGACCTCCAATCCCTTTAGTTTCTCCAGGTCACCTCCCTTGCACTAGGCTGAATTTTCCACATCTTTTCCACATCCTGCCCCCTTGGCAAACCAATTAATTTCTACACTGTCCTCTTCTCTTGAATCACTAGCCTCATTCCCCTTATCATATTGTCAATTATGCCCTGCCAAGCCTAAGCCTTAGATAATTTCTACCATTTAGTGCCTTTATTTCTATACTGCTGAACAAAGAAAGATTAGGTCCACTATAAATTTATGCTGTAGAGCCTCAGCATGGTCCTCACTAGCTAGGCAATCTTACCATGCCTTCTTATCAATTCAATATCCTGTTCTCCACAGCAGTTCTTCCAACTTTTTCATTCCTCCTCAAGATTCACATTGTCCTCCTCACCCCTACTTCTAGCTAAGAATCTTGCCTCATAATTTATGGTAAAAATTGAGGTCATTTCCTATGAACTCCTTCTTTCCTCTTCTTCATCTCATATCACTCTGACTTCTTGCCATTATTTTTTCTTTTAACCCTGGCTCACATAATGAATGTCTTAGTCTTTACCAAGCCTAATTACCAATGCCTGCTCATGATCCTATTTCATCTCATCTCCTGCAACAGATTGCCCTCTCTGTAATTCCAATCCTATCACTTATTTTCAATCCCTCACTGGCTCACTTTTTTGCTGCCAACAAACAAACCCATGTCTCCACTCTAAAAAATAAAAATAAAAAAAACCCTTCACCTGACCCTTTCATCCCTGATAATTATCTTATATCTCTTATCATCTTATCTCTCTTCTGCCCTTTGTAGCTAGCTAAATTCCTCCAAAAAAAAAAAAAAAAAACTACACATAATAGATGTAGGTACTTTATCTTCTCTCACTCTCTTCTTTTTTAAAATAGCTTTTTATTTTTCCAAATACATGCAAAGGTAGTTTTCACCATTCACCTTTTCAACCTTGTGTCCCAAAATTTTTCTCCCTCCCTCCCCTCAACCCCATTTTATTAACAGCAAGCAATCCAATATAGGTTAAATATGTACAATTCTTCTAAACATTTCCACATTTGTCATGCTACACATGAAAAAAAATCAGATCAAAAGGTGAAAGAAAAAACACAAGGAAACAATATTATGCTTTGATTCTCATTCAATCTTCACAGTTCTCCCTGGATGCAAGATGGCTCTTTTCATTACAAGTCTATTGGAATTGCCTTGAATCACCTAATTGTTGAAAAGAGCCGAGTCTATCACAGTTGATAATTATATAATCTTATTGTTGCTGTGTATGATGTTCTCTTGTTTCTATTTACCTCACTTTCACATCAATTCATGTAAATCTTTCCATAAACCATGTATATATAAAACATAACCTATTCAGCCATGCCCTAATTGATGATCATCCACTCAATTTCCAGTTCCTTGCCACTACAAAAAGGGCTACCACAGACATTTTTGAACATGTGGGTCCTTTTCCCTTTTTCTATGATCTTTTTGGAATATAGACCCAGTAGAAACACTGCTGGATCAAAGGATTTGCACAGTTTGGTAATCCCTTGGGCATAGTTCCAAAATGCCCTCCAGAACGATTGGATCAATTCACAACTCCATCAACAATGCATTAGTGTTTCAGTTTTCCCACATCCCCTCCAACATTTATCATTATCTTTTCTGTCATCTTAGCCAGTCCTCTCATTCTTACAGTCTGGCTTCTGATCTTATCATTCCTTCCATATCACTGAAATTGCTGTCTTCAAAGTTATCAGTGTCTATCAATTGCCAAATCCAATGGCTTTTTTCCAACTTTATTTTCTTCAAACTCTCTGCTGTCTTTGACAGTGTTGGTCACCCTCTCCTCTTTGATGCTTTCTTCTAAGTTTTCAGGACATCAGATTCTCCTGGTTTTCCTCCTATTTACCTGATCACTCTAAGTCTCCCTTGCTGAATCCTCACATAGATGTCCCACAGTTCTGTCCTTGGTTCTCTTCTCCCTCTATGATACTTCATTTGGTGATCTCATCAGATCCTATAAATTACCATCTTTACACTGGTGATTCTTAAATCTATTTATTCTGCCCCAGTCTCTCTGCTGACCTCCAATCTTGCATCTCTAATTCCCTTTAAGAAATCTCAAGTTTTGTCTAGTAGACATTATAAAGTCAGTATACTTAACACAAAATTTATATTTCCCCCAAATATTCTGCTCCCCCACTGTCTTCACTACTACTGAGAGGGCAACACTATCTCCCCCTTTCCTCCAAGTCCTTCAGACTTTCATCCCAGGAGTCATCCTAGACTCTTACCATCTCTCACTTCCCCGATCCAAACTGTTAACAATGTTTGGTGATTTCAGCTTTGCAACATCTTTTTTTTTTTTTTTTTTTTTTTGGCAACATTTATTGAATATTCCTTTCTTCTCTCCTTTAACACTACTACCTCTCTGGTAAAGGGTCTCATCAGCTCATGCCTAATTTGTTGCAATAGCCTGCTGATAGGTCTGCCTGCTTCAAGTCTCTCCCTATGCTAATCTGTCCTTCATTCAGCTAGTAAAATGATTTTTCTAAAGGTCAGGTGTGACCATGTCACCCTTCTACTCAATAAACTCCAATGGTTCCCTATTGCTTCCAAGATTAAATATAAAATTCTCTTTTTGGTATTTAATCTAGCTCTTTTCTACCTCTCTAGTCTTCTGTATACTTTACTCCCCTTCATATACTCTGCTTTCTAGTGATACTGGCCTTCTCATTATTCCATAAACAAGAGAGTCCATTTCTTGACTCTGAGCAATTTCTCTGACTCTCTCTCCTTTACTTAGAATGCTTTTCCTCCTCAACTCTGCCCACTGACTTCCCTGATTTCCTTTAAAACTCAACTAAAATTCCATTTCCGACAGGAAGCCTTTCCCTTTTAATTCTATTGCCTTTCCTCTCTTATTTTCTAATTATCCTGTACATAGCTTGTTTGTACACGTTTGTTTGCTTGTTGTCTCCCATTATATGAATCCTTAGGGGAAATGTCTTTTGACTCTTTTTGTATCTTTACTACTTAGCACAGTGCCAGATACACAATAGGTACTCAATAAATATTTATTGACTGACTGTCAAATTCATTTGGCCAGGCCAAAAAAAAAAAAAAAAACTTTATTGCCCCATGCAGCATTTTAAAAGAAAAGATGAAGGATTCTTAAATATATTTCTTGTAACACTAATAGCCTCAGTTTGACTCAATTAATAGCAGAAATTCTAGATGAGTCTCTCAAAATTGTAGTACGGACCTCCTTCAGTCCCTTACATAACTCTAGAACCCCTAACTACTTTTTGGGCATAGGTTGTGTTTGGGGTAATGAAGTATTCAACCCTCTTGACTCAAGCCCCCATCCAGGGTATTTCTCAATGAAGCTACATTGTGATCAGAATATAGTAAAGACCATCTAGATAGAAAGAAGAAATAAAGAAAACAAGAAATCTAGTATAAGCCTGATACTTTTGTAGTAATGGAGCAATATAGCAGAGAGGATTTCAATTGCCCAAACATCTATTGAAGTTTTTTCTGCCCAAAGAAGAGTAGCAATTTCTTGACTTATTTTAATGAGATTTTAATCCTTCAAGAGGGAGAAGAACCAATCTAGGAAAATTCTCTTCTATATATGCCTCTTTCCATGGAGGACCTGGCTGCAAGGGTGAAAATTAGAATACCTTTCAAGAAAGTAGTCATTCTATCTTAAAATGTGTTATAGAGAAGAAAAGGGAAGATGGATGTGGTCTCATATATACCCCAAATCTGGCGAAGACATATTTCAAAGAGTATAGAAAAATATAGATGATAATATTTTGGCCAACATTCCAATGGATTCTACTTTCTTTGAGGGAAAGAACTATTTTTTATTGTCTTTGATTCCTTAATGCCCTATACATAGTAAATGGTTAATAAATACTGATTGAATGGAATTGAATTCTAAAAGGAAAGTGAGCCTAGGATGGATGGGAAAAATGTCAATAATGAAAGTTTGGAAATAAAAACAGAACTACATCTAACAGGGAGCAAAAAAAAAAAGGAAGCCATCTAAAAAGATAGATATGAGAACAAAGGGAATTCATCAAATAGCTTATCATTTAAAAAATACATGAGTATCTCTATAGGCAGATATTGAGCAAGAATGTAAAAGTGTGATGATCTTGTTAAGAATAAGGTTAGAAGCACTAAAACCTTGGAATGACCCAAGGCTGGGCATGAATGCTAAGGATACTAGAAAAGGCATTTTAAAGCTAAATGTAGAAATTGAATGTAGTAATACCAGTCCAGCATATAATGTAATAGGGCAGCAACCAGATGAAAAGATATTAATATGTTAACAAAATGTTAATATTCTGATACCCCCTTTATGAAATATGAAGTTCTTTTTCATGGAATTTTTCTATATATGTAGAATTACTTCATATATGTTAATTTTTCTTGATGGAATTTCTATACATATGTAGAATTACTTTATATATGCTATCTCATTTGATTTTCATGACAATTCTGGGAATTAGGGCTATCATAATCCCCATTTTACTACTGTTTGTGTTACTACCACTTCTACTATTACTAGTACAACTACTATTACTATTACCATTACCATCGTCACCACCATCACCATTACTACTGCTGCTGCTGCTGCCGCCACTGCTGGCATTGCTGCCACCATTAGTACTACTACTACCACAATTACTACTATTACTACTCTTTCTCCTGCTAGAATTCCAATAACTACCATTTGTATAGCACCAACTATGTTTCAGGCACAACTATGTGCTAAAAGCTTTAAAACTATTAAATTTCTTTTGATTTTCACAACAACAAAAGTAAGGAAAGTATTAATATCTCTCTTTTGTAATTGAGGAAACTGAGGCAGGCAAAAGTAAATGAATTGCTTATGGTCATATAGCTAGTAAAAGTCCAAGGCTCTATTTAAACTCAGGTCTTCCTAAATCCAGACCCAATAGCACCGCCCATCCACTGTGCTACCTAGCTACCAGATGAGGACACTGAGGCAGAATGAGTTGGTTATTGAGTCCTAGGTTACATAGAAGTAAATGTCTGAGGTGATATTCAAGCCCAGGATTCTAATTCTAAACCTCAGTCAGTATAGCATGATATGTCTCTAAATACTAACTTTTATCACTAACCAAAAGTATAGAACTAGAGTCTAAGCTTCTTACTTCCAAAGCCTACACCATGAAAACACAATTAAATCTTATATGTATAGTTGGCAAAGTTAACCACTTGATTTTACCCATCACAAAAGACACTGATACTCCATTTCTATAATTCTTTCCAAATTTTTCTCATGATCCTCTATAATGATCATTATATAATGGAGAATAAATCTTTGCTCTTTGGATCTACAACTGTCTGTTACAGACTTGTGGACAATATGAATGGCATAATCAATTCCAATCACTGTTCAGAAGAAGCTTCTAAATTGTCTGAGTATCTAAATTAACCTTCTTCCTTTAAAGTCCCTCCTCCATTAATATGTACATTGCCTGAGGCAAATGTTCCTAACCTAATACTGGTTCTCTCAACTGAGGGAAATATACACTTAAAATTTAAACTTCTTTGCTTGGCTGTCAAGAGGTCCCTAGCCTTCCTATCCAACTGAATGCAACTATATCCCAATGTGCATCCTCTGTTCTAATCAGACTGGTTTTCCTTATGTCTTAGTGCCAAGGGCAAATGTCTTATCCAAGCTTACATGGGGGAGCTTAAAAAAAAATCTCAAAGCCCAAAAGAAATTTTAACTAGAAAGACTGATTTTACAAGACCAGTGAACCAGCCATTAAATCATGGAGCCTTCCAGGTCCTTTTTTTTTTTTTTTAACTTATCCTTTGCCTTTTTGCCTTATGTTTTCCTTGCATACATACTTCAAATTCCCCTTTATGTTTTCTCCCCTTCATTAGAATGTAAGCTTCGGGGCAGCTAGGTGGTATAGTGTATAGAGCACCAGCTCTTAAGTCAGGAGGATCTGAGTTCAAATCCAACCTCAGACATTTAACACTTCCTGGCTGTGTGACCCTGGGCAAGTCATTTAACCCCAATTGCCTCAGGGGGGAAAAAAGTAAGCTGTATGTGTTTAGCAGAGTGCCTGAAACAAAGTAAATGTTTAATAAATGCTCTGTCTAAAATCTGCCCATCCTTCAAGGACTAGCTCCAGTCCCACCTAAATTATGAAGATTTCCAGGTCTTATTTAGGAAATTAGAGTTGATCAGTAGTTTTCTAAGTGTATGTTGTGACATAGTAATGTCAAAAACGGATTTTTAGAATATAACTGACTCCACTTTGTGCTATATTTGCTTTTTATTATATGTGTATTAAATGTCTCCTTTGGTATCTTCCTTCCCCCAATTCTTTACAAGAAAACTCCTAGGACTTTAAATAGCTCCCAGGAACTCACCCACTTCTCTTTATCCTATCTGATGAGGCATATTAGTTGGAGCTTGTTCAATTGTGCTCAACCCTTCATGACAAAGAGATTAAAGTGGTTTGTCATTTCTTTCTCCAACTCATTTTTTTTTTTTTTCAGATGAGGAAACTAAGACAAACAGGTTCATACAGCATGTAAGAGCCTGAGATCAGATTTGCCAGAGTCACACAGCTAGTAAGAGTCTGAGGTCAAATTTGAACTCAGGAATTTTGAGTCTTCCTGACTCCAGGCCTGGTGGTGCTCTATCCACTGTGCCACCTCGTTGCTTAGTAGGAGCTTAATCAATGTTAATTAAGTGACTGATAAGAAAATACTGTCTTCTTTGGACGGATATAAATAGCTATTCTAAAGGCTTTTGTAACAGCTTAAGCATCCTTTTTGCCTACTTGATCTTATTCAACTCTGTGTCATGTAGCACAGAAAGAAAGACTATATGTATATATGCCATCTATGAAATTGTGATTCATACATTTCTATTACTTAATGATAGGGTATGACATGCTCTTGAGTGGATACATAAACTGTAGGGGATCTGTCTACAATCTATTTTGGCTTATTTATTTAATGGCTAGTAAGAACCCTGAAAATTTTTGCAACAGTAATGTACTCTGATTTTCAGCCAAATGAGTTACAAATTCTATAGAACTTACTCTTGCAATCACACATATATCTGCAGTCTCCAGACTTTCCCAAAAAAGTATAAAAATTGCTTCTAGAAAAGAGTAATACTGGCATGGGGAGAGGGAAAGAGGGAAGTTTGTAACTCACTGGAAGAGATATTCAACCCTTTGATTCTAAAATTTCTTGAGTCAGGAAGACTCCTCGCCCGAGTTCAAATCTGGCCTCTCACTAGCTGTGTGACCCTGGGCAAATCATTTAACCCTATTTGCCTCAGTTTCCTTATCTGTAAAATGAATTGGAGAAGGAAATGGCAAATTGCTCTTGTATTTTTGCCAAGGAAACCCCAAAAAAGGTCAAAAGAGTTGAACATGATTGAACAACAACAATAATAACAACGTAACTGTATAAGTCAGATATGCTATGCCTTCCCTGTGTTTAACTCTACCTTCCCATGGATTCCCAGAGCGGTATTAGTCTGCAATTCACAGTTTAGGAATGTTATACATTGTTGTTCCATATAATGTGGTGTAAGAGAAAGACCACCTGGATTCATATCCTAACACTACCATCTACTATCTACAAGATTCAAATCTCTGCCTTAGACTTTAATTTAATCAGTTTAAATAATTTCATTTATGTAACTAAAGGATCTCTAAAGAAGTAAATCTTATTTCTCTTGCCCTTTCCTACTGGGAGAAATAAACACACACAAAGAATTTCTCTCATCTGAATTTTTATGACATAGGACTTTAATTACACAGGGATGAATTGTAACGACAGTTATACCATTAAGATTTTCTTAAGCCAACATCAAGGTCATAAACCGTAATTGTCTATATAAATTCATATAGGTTTGCATTGTTACTTCTTGGAGTGATTTATTCCACTGATCAAATTCTAGGTCAATTACTGATAATTAACACACTGAAATATGTTGATCCAGGTTATGTCATTTGGAGGTCAGTAAGTAGTATAAGATATCCCTAACCAAAATTGATAACGCAATTCCTAATGTAAAGAAGTTAAGCTAATATAAATTGCTACAACAAAGAGACACAGAAAGTACTTTTACAAATGTTTGACTAACAGTTTAGAATAGAAATTTGTCTGAAAAATATTATGAAAGATTATGAACAATAATGAATAGTATCACATAAAGCAAAGAGAGGTAGTGAAAGATAAATGCATTTTAAAGAAAGTTTAGCAAGAGATCCAACTAAGCAAAGTCATAGCAAGGGCATTTAAGTATGAAAATGGAAAGAAGGCTACAAACAAGAAAAATGGAAAAGATTTGCAAAAACATTTCAACTTTTTTCTCCTATCCAGGATAGAGGATCCTAACATTACTGTCCCTGAAAAGTTCATAGAAATGATGCAAAAAAGAAAAAAGATGGGGAAAGCAACTCTATTGGATCAAGTATATGTAGAGAGAGATCCATGCAATAAGTAAAACAATTATGAAGGCAGTGACACATCAAAATAGAATTATCTAAAAGGGGATAAAATAATAAAGGTATGGGAAAACAAACTTTGTTAATATAGGTGGAGATGGGGGTGGGGAGAAAAAAGTAGCTACAAAAACATCAGTCAGAAAACATATTGATCTATATGCCCACTCTCCAATATATATAAAATCTATACACAATTGAGGACATTTTCAATGAGGATATTATTAAGAAATAGGCTAGTTTTCATAAGCAGTATTCAACAATTAGTTGCATCTTTACTATCTCATAAATTGACTGAACAATGTAGAGAATAAAAGGCTCCCTTGTGCTTACTGAGCACAATAATGATTGATCAAATGAGATAATATCTGTAAAGCATTTGGCAGAGTGCCTTGCATATAATGGATTTTTAATGAAAACCTGTTCCTTTCCCTTTCCTTAATTATGGGTTGATTGCAATAACAACAAAAAAGAAACTACTCAGTAGGGAAAAAAAACCAACTACCTTACAGGCTGTCCAACAACAATATTTTTCCTATCCATATATCAGAATCATTCAGGACTTCTTGAAAGATGCAACAATAGGAATAATAACTATCTGATAATAAAAATCAGACAAGGCATAAAACAGGAAGAAGCTGGCTCACCAGAGATGTTCATTCCAGTGATAGAGGAAAACTAGTGCAGACTACAGGTCCCAGAAGACCCTGTGAAGAGTGAGGTTCTCCAGATGTCACTGTTTGTGCATGATATTGTATTGATTACACCAAGCCCCAAAGCTCCTCCCAGAAAAGCTCTGTAATCACTGAAAGAACTTTAGCTTTTGTTTGTACACAAGAAAGACCAAGCATATATAGGATGTCTATTGTGCAGATTTATTTCCCTCCGCTCCCTCCCTCAACTACCCCTCCAGCCCACATCAAACAGGTTTATTCCCAAACAGAAAGGGGGGTGCTAAATATGACATCTTCAAAAGATATATCACAGGATGATTAGAACAGAATTCAATACAGATACAGTTGGCTGGGAGGCTGATAGTGAAGCCTCCTTTGTGCATGATGCAGATTTGTTTTGTTTTGGTTTTTGGAGAGGCTGCTATTCAGATATTTCACATTTCATCCCAGCTTGGCATTGTCTAGCCAATCAACCTTAATCTTCCTGTTAGCCTTTTCCCAAGACTAACTCTTCACTGGATGCCAGTTCATTCCTGCCACTGTTCAAGCACTCTCTCACCCCTGCTGCTCAAGTGTCAGAGATGGGGAAGGCACACCTATCAATGCTTACAAATTTGATGATTTAAGTATGAAAATGCACTAGAGGCAAAAATGATTAGGAATTCTGATACAAGTCTGATTACTTGAGTCCATTCCACTCTCACCCCGCCCCCCATTACATTGGGACAGAAAATGGTCACCCTTAACTCTTTATGACTATCACATCTTATCATCTAGAGGGTTTCATCCAAAAAGAGCTATTACCCAGATTCCAAATCTATCCATCCATCCATTCATCTACTTATCTATTCATCTATCTATCTATCTTTTGTAACGATGACTACTCTGGCCACTACTGCCAGTTCTGTTACTTTTCATTCCAACTTCAAGGTTCTCTGGTACTTTTTTTTCCCCCTGAGGCAATTGGGGTTAAGTGACTTGCCCAGGGTCACACAGCTAGGAAGTGTTAAGGGTCTGAAGTCAAATTTGAACTCAAGTCCTCCTGATTTCAGGGCTGGTGCTCTATTCACTTCACTACCTAGTTGCTCTTGTCTGGCACTTTTAAAGGGATTAAATGTTTATTCTGTTTGCCATTGGCTCTAGTCACCCCCAATGATGTTTCTCCAATTTTAGGTACCCCAGTACCATTTAAGTATTTAGTCAAATTAGCTCATTCAAAGGAATATTTACTTCAAAGCTAGAGTGAAAATGCATGCAGAGATGCAGTTCTCATGTGAGACAGAGCATAGACACAAATACAGCAATGGAAGGTAGTTTTGAGATGGAAGAGTTCCTAATAATTGAAGGGTGGGGCACTAAGAACAACATAACACACCTTCTAGCAAGGGTTTGTTGGCCATATGACTGCATTAGGAGTGAGGCAGTGGAGGGGGTTGCAAAGCATCCCAAAGTTCATGCTTTTGGCATAGCTTCACCACAGTTTTTTACATGAAGAAGAATTGAATGAACATATCCAAGCTGATACATTTTCCCAAAAAGAAAAGAAAAATTCTATTCAAGGCAGTATGCATTTATCAAGCTTCTGCTGCATGCTGGACGGTAAGTAAGACATATACCTTTCACAAAAGGGAGGACAGAAAACAAAAATCAAAATAGTACTAGTCCTTAAGAAGCTCACATCCCATTAAGGGGAAATTACATGAACACAGATAAGTAAAAACGTATATAACAATTATGTGTGTGTGTGTGTGTGGACGTATATGCCATATACACATATTATATGCAATATATTAAACATAACATATTGTATATAATATTATATATTTATGTATAAATAACAGAATAGGACTCGCCTTCAAGGAGTTTCCATCCTGTTGAGAGGAAAATGCACATAGAAAGATAAAAAAAGTAAAGCATTTAATTTATATAAATTATCCACAAAATAATTGGGTGGGGAAGGTATAAGCAACTGGGAAAATCAGAAATGGCTTATATAGAAAGTGGTGCTTGAGCTGAATATCAAAGGGATATGTATCTCAAGAGGTAGAAGTAAGAAGGACAGGCATTCCAGGAATGAGGAATATGCAAAGACATAAAAGCAGAAGATTAAGTCATGTATGGGGAAGAAGAACTAGACCAGTTTGGCTGAAGAATGAGAAGGTTTGAGTGAAGAGTAATATGAAATCAGTCTAGAAGCATAACTTAGAAACATATTGTGAAGGAAGCTGAATGTTAAACAGAGAATGATAGAAATTATTCCAAGAGACCACATCTTAACTGTTCTACTCTATGATGATTTTATTGTTATCAGTACGATCTCAGATTTTTGCAGCTGCCTTTCTCTAAAACCATCTGAGTCAATCTTCAGACCTTCCTTTATTTTGTATATAAGACAAAATAGAAGTCTCCCTTCACGGAGTTTACATTCTAGGAGGACAAACTGAGTTTAAAGCTTTTGTAAATTGTTTTTTCTTAGTCCATCCCATTATCTAACAGCTCTCCATTGTCTAGTCCCTGGCTATGCTCCCAGGTTGGCATTTCTTTAGGCCAGTTCTACCAAGTAGACAACCCCATGTCTCGATTTTCTTTTGAGAATGTTCTTTCCATTTTGATAGCACAGGTTGAAACCAAGCAATGCAGAGAAAAGAGCATTGGATTAAAAGCCCAAAAGACCTAGATTCAAATCTTGCAACTGACTAGATATGTGATCATAGGAAAGTCACTTAATCTCTCTAGACCTCAGTTCTAGGACTAGATGATGTTTATAGTTCCTTTGTGCTCGAACAGGCTACAAATCGAGATGTGCCTTTCGCAAGTAAAAATAAGTGTATAAAAATATGTATGCAAAACAGATATACTGGAGAGTCATTATTTTAAAAAGCTTTCTCTGAATCCTTTTGTAGCAAAAATGAACTTATTATTTATCTGTCTGGTGTATTTGTATTTTCAAAAACAAGGTCATCTTACAATAAAACCTAACCATCAGTCATTTTCTCCTGTAAGGTTTATAGAATTTCCCACCAAACTCCTCTACCATGAAAATAAGATGTTAAGCAAATCATTGCCTCAGGGGCACTTAGTTATACAGGTTCAAAATGATAAATGTTATAAATGGATCATTAGTAGAATTATACCATAGGATGGGGAGGAGAAAGCTTTCATGAATCTGTGTTGGGATTTGGTTATAATGTAATCATTATTGTGAAATAATGTTGCTTGTGTCAACTTTCTGAAAAGTATACTTATTGTATCCAAGCTTCCTTCTCTTCTATTTTTCCACTCTTATTCCACTGCTGCTTGCTTTGGTTACAATGAGACTTTCAGCTTGGTAATATCTATGTAGGAATGGCTATTTCACATAAAACTAATTTAAACTGAGGCACTGGGGGAAAAGAAGAGCCAAAAGATCAATATGCACAATAACTACAACAACAGAATTTTAACATAGAGAAGCAATAAAACTATAGCAAATGCATAAGTTGGTGTTAGTACCATACTATAAAAGTTTAGGAATGCAGTCCTCCTTTTTTATTAACCAATCAATTCGCAAATAATTGTTTAGCCTTCATCATATTTCCAGAATTGATAGCGTCCCATTCTTCATGGCTCCATTTGGAAATTTCTTGCAAAGATAGTGGAGTGATTTGCTATTTCCTTCTCCAGTTTATTTTACAGATAAGAACAATGAGGTAAACAGGGTTAAGGGATTTGCTGGTAAGTGTTTGAGATTGGATTTAAAGTCAGATCTACTTGATTTCAGGGCCAGGGATCTAACCACTATATCATCTAGCTGCCCAAGATATTGTGTCAGTGTCAGGCACATTTACAAAAACAGAAGTGAGAAAGTTCCTACCTTCAAAGGGCTTAAATTCTCTTTGTTCCATCTGATCATCAGATATCCCATGATGTTCAGTCATGTATGACTCTTTATGACCCTATGGGATTTTCTTGCCAAAGATACTAGAGAAATTTAACTTTTCCTACTCTGGTGGATTAAGGTAAATAGAAGTTAAGTAACTTGCTGAGGAGCACACAACTAGTAAATGCCTAAGGCTATATTTGCCTTCAGGTCTTCCAGATTCGACCACTGAACCAGTGGCCTCCCATTTTCCCCCATAAAGAGGGATGGTAAACTTTTTCTGTCAGCATTTTCAGCCTTTATTTTCAGACCACCACTGGTTGTGGCTACAGTGTCCTATTGAATACTATCTTCAGCACCCCTTAGAACCCTTCAGAACCCTTCAGAACCCCTAAAATGAGGAGGACCACTGTGGTTATTGAGCCAACACCCTTTAGGAAGAACTACAACTCTCTTCAAGTTAGCTGATAATAATGACATTTTCCCCTCAGCAAAGCAGTTCACAAAAGGCAACATATGCTTAAACTAAGATCATGTTTGATCTCTGAATGCTTCTTTTTGCTCTTCTAAGCTCTATTCCCTCCTCTGCTTACTCCTCTGAGTCAGTTCAAATCTCATTTCAATGGGCAGAACTCCCTCTTAATTCCTAGGCCTTTTCATATCTCCTGGAGAGGCAAACATCCTCGGGAGTTCAACTTCTTCCAACAGAAAAGATGCTGAACAATGCTATTTTGTATGCCAATAACAAATATGGGGTAACTAAACAAGACTGAAAAGGCTGGTGGCTTTTACCCTATTTCCCCCCAAGCAAAACAACACAGCGTGGTTTCCTCTTTTTGAAAATCAATTTTTATAATAAAAAATAGAGGGATTTTACCTATAAAAAGAAAAATATGGCAGTTTCATGTCCAAGGTTAGGGAAAAACTTTTAAGTACCAGTATCCTTTTTAAAAAAAAGAAAGAGGAATGGTTATTCTCTCTCTCTCCTTTTATTCTTGGTCATAATGTTTGGTTTCTTTAAAGAGAGATGGAATCAACTTTTATGATTATAGCTAATGACCAAATACTAATTAAAGTGGAAATTCTCCATTTAGGGATCAGTTATGCTTCAAGACAAATTTGAGACATGAGAAGCAATCCCATATTTAGAGCTGTGTAGTAATCCATCTGTGCATCTTTAGTTTCCTCACCTATAAAATGAGAAAATTAGAAAAATGACCTCTAAGATCTCTCCCAGGCCAGTTGGATGACTCAGTGCATAAAGTGCCAGGCCTAAAATCAGTAAGATTCATCTTCCCAAGTTCAAAATTTAATCCTTGGCATGTCACTCAAACACTTACTAGTTGTGTAATCCTTGGCATGTCACTTAACCCTGTTTACCTTGGTTTCCTCATCTGTAAAATGAGCTAGAAAAGGAAATAGTAAACCACTCCAGTATCTTTGCCAAGAAACCCCCAAATGAGGTCACAAAGAATTGGACATGATTGAACAATATCAAGACCTCTACCATCCCTAAAATCTCATCATCCTATAAATTCGATCTGCTCTAGTAGTAAGACTTGACAAAAGAAATCAGGAAATTCAGCATACTCCAGAACAAACAGATGAGAGCTAGCATTAAATCTTTTACTTCTCTAATTGCTCACACAGAACCTGGAACAATAAACTGATATGCAATAAACTAATCAATTAGAACTGTGCTATGCAATTACAATTTCAATCTAATTAGTATGAAACAGGAATGAGGAAAGAAATATGGATAGTCTTTAGAAAAATTAGATCTAAGATGAGCTGACTGCGGCTGGAACAATCATTTTAGAATCTTAAAAATTGAAAATTAGAGAAGAAAAGCTAATTAAAGGAAGCTTTTTGGGGGGTTTCAGCTATTACACAAAGGCTTCGACCTAAAACTAAAAGGGGGTGTTTCCTCAATTACCTAGTGATCTTAAGGAGAAATAACTATAGCTTGAATAAGAGATAAAGAATTAAAGCAACTAGGAAGAACTGAGTAACCCAAGTATTGGGACTATAATACTATACCTGTGGGCTAATAACAAGTTCAGAGCTTAATAAAGGCATTAAGCTTTATGTGAAAAATTTCAATTGTGAAAGTGTTTTTTCTCTAATTTACCTTATATAATTTGCAATCTAAAATTTTCTCCCACTGTAATAAAGCACTTTTATACTCTAAACAGCTCTGGCAAGGCATGATGGAACACATCATTAGGAAAAAAGGAAGAGCTGAAAGTACCTGATCTGTGACATTAAAGAAGCTTCAAGCCAGACTGGAGAGAAAAGAGACATGTCCCATTTATGGACTCTAAGATATGAGCCACCTTAGAAACTGGCGTGTGGTTTTCCCTATCTGAGGGGCTTTATAATTTGGTCTGGTATAGAGAAAAGTTGATATGAAGAAGGTCTGGAGGACACTAACAGATTGAGACACATAGATTTTTCAGAAATACTTGTCAATAAAAAAATTGACTGAACTGTTCTCTGTTCATCTATACAATATATTAATTGGCCATTTGGAGGACTGCCCAGGATCTTTCAAAGCTTCTAAGGCTGTAATTAGTCCAAGAATGGAACAAGGAAGGATAAAGGACAAGACTGAGGTAAAGAGAGATTGAAGAAGGAAAAAGAGAAGGAAAGGCAAAAAACAGAGAAGAAAAGTAACTGGATGGGAGAGGGAGCAAGGAAGGAAATATGGAAGAAAAATCATGATAGGTAGAACAATGGAGGAAAACAATGATTTAGCTTATTTTAATCATTTCTTTGAGCAGCTATGTGGTACAGTGGATAGCATGCCGGGCATGGAATCATGAAGACTGATGTTCCTAACTTCAGATCTGGCCTTCAACACTTGCTAGCTGTATAACACTGGACAATTCACTTAACTGTCTTTATATCAGTTTCCTCATTTGTAAAATGAGGTAGGAAAGAAAATGGCAAATCTCTCCAGTATCTTTGCCAAGAAACCCTGAATGGGGTCACAGAGTCAAATGCAACTAAAATACAACAAAATTGTTTCTATGATTTATTTTTCTAATAAATACAATTTGTTGTAATACAACATTTAGGATTATTTTTAGTCTCCAGTTAAGAATAAGTCCTTTATTCATTATTCCCTTAATAGAGAACTTTATTGCATCATGTATTATAAATTATTTTTTTTATTTTTTTAAATATATTTTAATCAACCCAGATCTGTCTTGTTACCCTCTCACCTACCTCCATCCCCATTGAGAACACAAGAAAAAAAAAAGCCCATTATATGTCTATGTAGTTCATCAAAACAAATTCCCACATTATGTCTTTAAAAAAATTTGTCTCATTCTACATTCTGAATCTGTAACCTTTCTTTCTATGAAGAGATGAATAGCATGTTTCATCATTAGTTTTATGGAATCTTCATTGGCCATTATACAATAGTATTATATATATATATATTATAAATTATAACTTGCTCATCCATTCTTTAACATACCAGCATTCCTTCAGATTCTCCCCTTTGCCATCTTAAAAATAGCTTTAAATATGTACATCCTTAGAATTTGTTTTGCTGAATCTTGTTTGTTAATTGTTAATTGCTTAATCTTGTTGTTCAGTCATGTACAATTCTTCATGACCTAGTGGACCATAGCATGCCTATATTGTCCATAGGGTTGTCTTGCAAATACTACAGTGATTTGCTATTTCTTTCTCCAGTGAATTAAGGTAAACAGAGTTAAGTGACTTGCCTAGAGTCACAGTGCAAGTGTCTGAGACTGGATTCAAGGTCTTTCTGACTCCAAGTCCAATGCTAGTTGCCTCCTTTAATCTATCCTTTCTTTAAATTCCCCTTCTCCTTCTTCCCTTTTCATCTTATTTCCCTTTTGAATGAAATGCATTTCTCTATCCAACTCTGTGTGTGGGTGTATGTATTCTTCCTTCTTTCCATGAGTTCAGATAAGAGTTCAAGGGCCAGTCACTCCTCCTCAGGCCCTCTTTGTTTGGATAGATGTCTGTACATCTTCGTTATGTAGGATAAGTTTCCTTAACTTATTCCTCCTTCTTTACCTTCCCATGAATTCCTTTTCTCCTCTTTTTCCATTATTTTATTAAAGAGACTCAAAACATAACAAAATTAGCCCCACTCCCTGCTGGCCTCTTGTAATTACACTTCCTCTATGAATCCTGATGTTGATAGGGGTCAGAGAGACACATATTAGCTCCCCACATTTGAATGTAAGCAGTTTACCCTGATTTAGTCCTTGGTCATTGCCAGTTGATATTTACTTATTTGTAAATCTCTCTGCATCTCAAAGTTTCTCCACAGTCCTGATCTTTTCATCAGAAATGTATGGAAGCCCTCTATTTCATTAAAGATTCATTCCACCCCCCAATAGTATTATATTCATTTTTTTTCTGGGTAAGTTATTCATGGCTGTAAGACCATATCTTTTGCTTTCTAGAATGTCATCTTTCAAGTTCTCTCCTTTATAATGCTAGCTATTAAGGCTTACATGATCTTGACTGTGGCTCTTTGATACTTGAATTCTTTCTGGCTACTTGCAGTACTTTTTCTTTGGTCTCAATTTTGGTTATGATGTTCCTAGAAGTTTTCCACTGGGGGTTTCTTTGAGGAGATGACCAGTGGATTTTTTCTCTTTCTACTTTGCTTTTTTATTTCTCAGCAATCTGGGAAGTTTTCTTTGAAGATTTCTTAAAATATCATGTTTAGACTCTTTTTTGGTCATAGCACTCAGAGAATATAATGATTCTCAATTTTTTTCTCCTTGATCTATTTTCTAGATCATTTTTGCTATGAAATATCTTAAATTTTCTTCCATCTTTTGCGCTTTTTGATTTTAAGATTTCTTGTTGCCTCATAGAGCTGTAAGATTCTATTTGGTTCATTTAAATTTTCATTGAGTTTTTTGCTTGGGTTCTGTACCTAAAGTGTTAAGTTGTTAATTCTCTTTCCAGTTCTTTCTTCCAAAGGTCTAATTTCTTTTCTATTTTTTTTCCTCAAGCATTCTCATTTAATTTATAAAATTTTTAAATTCTTGCTTCGTCTTTTTCAGGAATTTTAGTTGAATTTGTGCTGGTGTTGTGTTTTTCCCTGAAGCAATTGTTCATTTTCTTCTGCATCAGTGTCTTCAGCATTCCTGCCACCATGATAAATTGTTGTTTTCCCTTTTAAAAAAGAAATTAATATTAGGGCCAGATTCTGAGACATTTCTTGGAGGAAAGGTCTGGGTTTGCACTATTGCAGCTTTCTTGGAGGTGTTGAGTGTTGTGTCATTCTAAAACCAAAGGGACAGGCTTAAAGGGTTTGCCAAAGGGTTCTGATCCAAGGCAAAATGGTATTGCTGGACCTCTTGTCGGAGCTCCATAAGTTCCTGATATGGGTTTGGGTCTGAGTAAGAATAGACTTCTGCTGGACTCAACCTCAATCAGTCAGCTAAAGAGCTCCATTGGCTCAAAGAGGTGGAATTGTAGGTTTTCCTTGGGTCTGAGATTTCTACCCTGGTTATCTCACTGCAAGCTGGGCTAAATGATGAAAATGAGACCCCTCCTTTGCACTGAAGTCTGAACCACACACTGATACTGCTGCAGCTACTTTGGGATTCTGAACTTCTTCTTTCCTGGTACCCAGGACAGAGCCTTTCTCTGGTATCTGCTGGATACCACTGCCTTGCCCATCTACTCTGAATCTGTTGCCTGGGACTGGGTAATGAGTGCCAAAGCTGTCAGTTGGTACTTATTCACATTGCAGCCCTCTGTTGTAGGTCTGGGGATATCCTGGTATGAGTCTGAGACCTCTTGCTGTGTTGTACAGTATCTCCTTAGGTACAAGACTGCTCTGTTCGTGGTGCTGGCTGGACCCCTGTCTTTAATATCCACAGAATTCCTTATCTGCTCTCTGTTCCAAACTGGTTTGTACAAAGGATTCACTGTGCCTTTTTCTTTCAATATTTTTCTATCTAGAACATTTTCTAGATCTGTTACGAGGCATTTTTGGAAAGGAGCTCAACTGCATTGTACCCAATAATTGATTTGGTTTCTTCTGCTTTGTGCCTTTCCTTGAGCACAGGTAACTGCAATGTTCTTAAGATGAGTTTCTGATCTGGGAGCAACTTTGTTTTTGTTTAGTTTAGGTGAGGCAATTGGAGTTAAGTGACTTACCTGGGGTCACACAGCTTCATGTCAAGTATCTGAGGTTGAATTTGAACTAGGCTCCTCCTGACTTCAGGGCCAGTACTCTATTCACTAACTGCCCCTTGGGAACAACTTTATAAGTTTAAGAAGTGGGAGCTTCTTATTCTGGGTGACAGTTGCCCAGAAGGAGCTAATTTCAACAGCTTCTTGGAGGAGATTACTACCAGGAGAATACTGCATAAGTGAGGACTAAGAAAGCACAAATGAGGACATGACTTAACGAGAGACTTTGTTATTGTTCAAATCCAAGGTAAAAATTAAATATCTGTTCATTAGCCCCACAAAATTCTCCAAGCTTTGGTGTTTTATTAACTTCTAGGAAGGTGCAATAGGAGTTATGAGTTACTGGATCATATTTTTCAAGTTCATTAAAGACATGATTATAATCCTTTTGTGTTTTAAGCATATATTTTATGTGGTTAGAAATAAATAGCAAACGCCTATCTGAAAAAAAAAATTAGTAGGTCAAGCAGAAAAGACCAACAAGGGGAAAATGGAAAACAAATGAGGAAGGGTACAAAAGTGGGAAAGGAAAAAGAAGAAAGGAATAGAGGAAAGGAGGAGAAGAAATGATTCTTTGAAGACTCCCCCTTATTTATGGGAATCTGAAGAGGGCCCTGTGCATGTTATTTAATCTTTTTGAATCCAGTTTCTTTGTCTGTAGTCATTGGTTATTGTGTCATGTGTATCTAACCTTTTCCACTGATCTACTTCTCTATTTCTTAGCCAGTACCATATGTTTTTGATGACTGCTGCTTTATAATGGAGCTTAGTATAATGATATAATGTTTAGTATAATGCTAGGCTACCATCCTTTGTAGTTTTTTTTTTTCATTAATACCCTTGATATTCTTCAACTTTTGTTCTTCCAGATGAATTTTGTTATTTTTTCTAACTCTATAAGATAATTTTTTGGCAGTTTGATTGGTATTGTTATGCCACAGTTCTCTTTAACTGTCCTGACTCAGTTTCCCTACACTAGTTTCCCTTATCTCAGTTTCCTTAACTGTTCTGTCTCAATCCCCTAAGCTGTAAAACTCCCCCTCTGACTCATTAAGACTGAGGACCATTTACTCTAAGGTTATAAATTGTTAATGCAAGCAAGATAAACAAGAGAGCAGAACTCCTGACTCTTTTCTGTCCTCAAGAATTTACAATATCCCTCTAAAATATTCCAAGATACCTCAATGACATCTTTATTTCTGTGTATTCAGACATCCTGTCTCTAGTTTTTAGGATTTATGACCTCCCCTATCCAGACAGAAATTTTTGTGCCCTTTTCCCTCTTCTTTGTTTCTAAAAGGTATTTAAGGGTTTCAGATTCTCCCATTCATCGCTGGATGCTGGATGCTGGATTCTTTGAGATGACAGTCTCCTCCAGCCCTAGGACCAACATGGATCCCTTGGTCCCAGTATATCTTTATCTCTGTCTGACTGGATAATTTGAGACGAGAGTCCTGTCCAGTCAATTATGCTCTCCAATTAATAAAATATTAAAAACTCTCTAATCTCTCTCCTGCCTCAGTTTTTCTGGCATTACAGTATGGCATTGAAAAAGTAGAACAATTTAGATAGAATTGTCATTTTTGTTATATTAGCTCATCCTACCCTTGAGCAATTGATATTTTTCTAATTGTTTAGATCTGACTTTATCTGTGTGAATAGTGTTTTGTAATTGTGTTCATATAGTTCCTGGGTTTATTTTGGCAGATAGAAACCCAAATTTATTTTGTCTACAGTTATTTTAAATGGAATTTCTCTTACTATCTCTTGCTATTGGACTTTGTTAGTAATATATAAAAATGCTGATGATTTTTGTGGATTGCAGATGTTGGCATCAGCTAAGTTGGCTCACTGAGAGCCAATTGCTAAATTCTCAGTGTGAGCATCTATCACTTGGAAATCACTGTGCTACAAATAAGGGCTTGATTTATTGCTTTGTTGATTGTTTACATCTAAGAAAATGATAGGAAACTGTTAATAAGTTACTCTAATGGTCATCGGGGGATTTGCTTTTTACCTCATTTGCTTCTCAAAATGCAGTAGAAGTCTGAGGGCATCCTACTCTAGCATTTACAGATAGATGCTGGATGGAGTGTTGATGATGTTGAAAATACACAGAACAATATCACCAACAAATGAGAGACAAAGCCTCCAACATTGTGCTATGATGAGAAAGATTCTTCAAAAAGCAGTGATCCCAGGGCATGTAGGTGGATAGAATGGATAGAATAGTGGATAGAATACCAACCCTGGAGAGAGGAGAACCTGAATTCAAATCTGGCCTCAGATGCTCACTAGTTGCATGATCCTGGGCAAGTCATTTAACTTTCATTGCCTCAAAAAAAAAGAAGAAAAAAGCCATGATCCAGGGGACTATTGTGGGTGAAGGAGAGCTATAACCATATGAGATGGTTTATGACAACATTCTATGATTGTGCCCATGGATAAATGATCAGTGAATACAGACTTTCATTTACTTAGAATTGATATAAGTGGCCAGAATAACAAAGACAAGGATAATGCCCAGAGAATGCTCAGAAGAGATAAAACCCACCTGGACATCTTATGTGTGGACTTTTGAAATCAAAAGAAGGGCTGCTTCCGTTCAGCTATCTGCTAAAGAAACTTTTGGTCAGTTCTGACAGAAGAAAAATCAACAAATAAAGGCACCCCACTCAGGGGAACAAAAAGGCTTGGGACAAGATTTTGAGGCAAATTGCCTCCAGAATAGCAATGACAGGATGCAGAGAAAGAGGCAGCTACAGACGGGATAAACACATTGTTTATGTGGAAGACACATTCGCTTAGGAGAAGAATCCACCCAATGCTAATATTGTCAATCAGTTGTCTATCAATTAACAGAGTTACTCTAAGTCATATGTCTCACTCCCAGAATCAAAGTTGGAGGGAACCCCCTCTACCACTTTCCTGCCTAAATTTGCCTCTTTGATAACTTCCACTCATTGCTCCCACTCCTGCTATTTGCATTTACTCTGAGGCAATCAGGGCCCAAATGAAGATCAAATTTTGACCTGGGACCTTTTGTTGGCCAACCAATGAGAGCCAGAGTAATTTGTCAGAATTGCCAAAAGTCAAAGTCTTTCAAAGTGACATAAGGAAACAAAAATGAGGAGGAGAGGAGCCACAGCCTCAACAACTTAATTCTTGGGCCTTTTCAAATGGATTCATAGGACTCTGTGTTATCAGGGCAGTGAAGACTGAAAATTTAAAATGTCCTGCAGTTCTGACAGCAAACTCAAAGTGATGATATGTTTGTCTTTTCAAAAAGGATATCTGCAGTATAAAACCTGGGGTGGGGGGAGAGAGGTGGTGAGCATCTGTGGATGAAGTGAGAAATACTATAACTGTGTTATCTTCCTGGGCCCAGAAAGCCCAGAAACTAACAAAATTTCTCTAGCATTTTAGTACTCATTAGAACAAATTCCAGTATATCCCAAATCCTAGCAGACTATTAAGCTAAAGCTTGCCAATTTAAAATTTTGATAATCCATGCCTCAGTGTTTCTGGACCAAATGGGCTGGACCAATCAATGAGAGCTAATGTGGTTTGGGTTTAAGTCATGATCCTCGAAAAAGAATGAACCCTAAATTGTCTTGGAAGGTTTCAGCAATCAAAATTACATTCCTTTGGGCTAAGCGCTTGTAGGTAAGGGAAAGGAAAGAAGAGAAAGAAAAAAGAAAGGCCAGAAATCCTTAGTCTTCCCCTCCCAGACTGAATTTTTAAACTAGGTCAAAAAGGCCATTCTTTGCCTCATTTCTTCCTAACTCAGCCTTAATCACTAAATGGGTGATTGCCTCAGTCAAAATGAGACCTACTAAAAGTCTTAGCTTAAAAAGCTTCAAAAGGCCAAGATCTCCCTGCATCCAAGGTCATCTCTAATCATCCTGATCTACATCGGGTCACCGGATCCAGATGGCTCTAGAGGAAAAAGTGAGGCTGGCGATTGCACAGCTCTCCCTCCCTGAAATCCAATTTATTTGCATGTCACGGTATCATCTTCCTGAAATCATGGTTGTCTCAATGACAAACAACAATAATCTAGTTCTGCTATCTCAGACCAAGCAATATAACACCTATTCCCATGTGATGATCCCTCAAATATTTGAAGACAGCTGTTCTCCTAAGTGGTGCCCAACAGGGACACTCAGACAATTGAGATTATTCTTCCCCTTTCCTCTCAAAAGTGAGAGAAGTTATTTCTCTCTCATATTAATAACCAATTCTACTTCCTCATTCAGAAATCAGCCTCTGTAGATTACTCAGTCAGCCTTTGAAGTGTAAGACTGGAATAAAAGGGAAAACTCAGATCTGTTCAAAAGACAAATTTTAGTTTAGGTGAATTGATTGGATTCTAGCCCATTGGTTTTACTTGTACAAGTCTGGGGGAAAGTGGGTTCTCCCTTTTGTCTAGATTACCCTACACAGGGTGATACAGGTATAGATAAGTCTCTTTAACCAAGACTAAGTGATCAGAGTGACATCCCCCAGCTCTTCACTAGAATAAATCTACTTTTCATTATATATTCTCTCATTACTTGTTATCCAGTCAAAATTGATTGCCACCCTCTGGAATATCCACTCTTCCAAGGGCATATAAGCATCAAATGGGTTCCATGAGGAGTCTTTAGCATTAGAGACTGCCACTGACCCCCTTATTAATTATTGCTAGCCTAATTAATAATTAATAAAATTTTTAATTACCCAGAAATTGCATCTCTTAAACTTTTTATGCATCACAAGAGTGAATTTCCAGCTCTTCCTGCTATCTAAAATCTAGGTAAACAACATGCATAATACTCCTGATCATACCAAGTTGGTAGCCCTAATTAGGGGAAAAGGAGTAAGGGTTTTCTGATATAACCTTTCTTTTGGATGAAGCTATGCTGGCTCTTTGCAAGCATTGGTTTATTTTAGAAATATTCATTAATCCCCTCTTTATTAATAATACATTGTAGAATTCTTTAAGGAGTCAAAATCAAGTTCACTGGCCTACAGTTTGCATATTTCATTCTGTCCTCTAGATTGAAAATTAGGACATTTACCCTTTTCCAGACTTCCAGTATTTCTCCTATTTTCCAAATCTTTCAAAGTTTCCTGAGAAGAGTCCAATTGTCTCCTTTTCTGTCACACCTTTAACTGTGAGTGTCCTGGGCCCTCTTCTCTTCACTCTCTATGCTTGGTGATCTTTTCATCCCCCATGGATTAAATTATCATCTCTATACTGATAATTCTCAAATCTATCCAGCTCCAACTTCTCTACTGACCTCCAATTTCAAATTTGTAAATGCTTATTGAACATCTTGAACTGATGCCCCATAGACACCTTAAACTAAACTGAGCTTTCCCCACCAAATTCTCCCCTCTTCCAAACTTCTCTATTATTTTGAGGATATCACCATTATTCCAATCACCCAGACTCACAACCAAGGTGTCTTCTCTTCACTCTCCCCTACCCCATCATATCCAAATGATTGCCAAGTCCTTTTCACTTTACCTTCATACCATCTCTAGGATATACCTGCTTCTCTACACTGACACTGCTACCAAAATGTAGCCTTCATCACTTCATGCCTAGGTTATTACAATGGTTTGCTGATGGGTCTTTCTGCTTCAAATCTCCCCCTGCTCCAGTCTTGCAGGTGTCAAATGGATCTACCTAAAGTAAAGGTCACTGTCACATACACACACACACACACTCACACACACACACACACACACACACACACACACATTAAATAAATTGCAGTAGCTCCCTATTATCTCTAGGATCAAATATAAAATTCTCTATTTGGCATTCAGACTTCATAACTTAGTTCCCTCCCACCTTTCCAGTCTTCTCCTATACATTATCTATATACCTATACAATCTAGCTTCCTTGTTTTCCTCAAGCAAGACACCCCATCTCCTGGCTCTAGACATTTTCCCTAACTGTCCTTTATGCCTGGAATTCTCTCCCTCCATATCTGCTTCCTGGCTTCCTTGATTTCCTTCAAGTCCCAATTAAAATCCCATGTTCTACAAGAAGCCTTTCCTGATCCCTCATAATTCTAATGCCTTCTATTGATTATTTCCAATTTATCTCATATATAACATATCTATATACAGTTGCCTGCATATTGTCTCCCCTTTACACTGTGAGTTCTTCAAGGGCAAGAACTGTCTTTCTTTCCTCAGCATTTAGCTCATTGTCTGGCAGACAGCTGGAGCTTAATAAGTGTTTACTGACTGACATCTATTAATTCTTTGAGTACTCAAGAATCTAATTGATCTAGTCTACGTGGCTTCCACTTACTGTGTTCTCTTATTATCTTCTGTGTATTGAGGGGTATCAGCTCTATTGACCACTATGGTTCTTTCCTTTCCAATCTAAAGGTAATTCCCCTTGGAAAAGAAAAAAAAAAAAAGAAATGTGTTGCAAAGCTTTATCCTTTTCCTATCCTGTTATCATCATCCTGTCCACTTCAAGCAGTGATGGAACCTCTCTTGCCAACCTCTTCTTTCCCAATTCTCACTAACTTCTCTTACTATTCATTCCAAATTTCACCATTTATAACTAGAGATCATACCACATTTTTGTACAGCTAGGTTCTGATTACCATAAATAATGAAGCCCCTGAAGTGGTTGTGTTGATTAAAATTCATATTATTTGAGATTATAATTATGTAAAATATAGTCACTGGTTCCAACCCAACGGAAAAGTGCATTGTGATTTGGAAAAATGCAACCACATCTCCAGAATTCATTATTCACATTAATAGGGGTCTAGCTAATGCCCCTAATATTTTCTGCCCTTGTTTCTTTCTTCTGTGTGGATTTAAAAAAAACAAACAAACAACTTTTTAGTTACTGAGCTTCCTGTGAATTCACCTTGTTCTCCTTAAACTTCCAAATCTCTCTCTCTCTCTCTCTCTCTCTCTCTCTCTCTCTCTCTCTCTCTCTCTTTCTCCACATATATATATACATATATATATATATATACACACACACACACATACATGTTTTCTAATATAATCTTATTCCATGGAATCTTATCTTCTTTTTCTCTGTATTTTTTCAAATTTTCTCTCCCAAAATCTATGGTATAACCAGTGATGAATTGGTATATGTTCAACAAATAGCTCTCCATGGGGAAACATACACACACATACACATACACACAGATGTACACACACATGTACTACATATACAAAACATACTTTTTCATTTTTTTTTAACATTTTCTACATCACTTTCTTAAATCTATACAATCAATAAAACAACAAATTATACACTGCTTTGTGGATTTGCTGATTTCCAAGGTATGTCATATTTGAGATTTTGACAAAAGAGTAAACTGAGTCAGATTGTGTCAGATCACATTACCAGGGGCATGCCATCTGCCAATAAATGGCTTAATGGATTGCCTCCATTTATGCCAAAAACCCTGAGCAAAAAGGACAATTTCCCCTATTTAGGTTTTAGGGAATACAGAACAAAGAATGGAACAGGAAAGATGGCATCAGGGAATTAAGGGCAACATGATTAATTACAGATCTGAGGCATAGGGAACAACATGATTGGTTAGAAATTTAGTAATGAGAGCTAGCAAAAACCTCCCCTTCTTTTATAAGACTAGGATGTATTCTTTGTTTGAGTCCCTAGGACAAGATTATGGCCCAGACTTTTTTTTGGTCAGCATTGTGACCTGAAAATCCTGAAGAATAGTTTGGTAAAGATATCAGACCCAATTCCTTTTCTTTTCATGTGCATTCTCCAGACCATTTAAATTCTTTAAACAGGAGAGCTGGATTTTTAAACTTAACTTATTATAGACCAGCTGAACTCTCTACTAGGTTCATAGACAAAGAACCATAATTTAAGCAGTTAGAGGACAAAAGCAGTTACAGGATGAAATCAAATAATTGTAAATAGGATCAATAAGATGATGATACAGGATCCAGACTTATTCTTCTCTGGTATAAATGCTCACACTAAAAATTTCACAACTGACTTGGGAGAGCTGGTTAGAGCTATTTCTAACACATTCCAATATGTCAGAATATGCCTGGCTTTCTTCTCTAGCACAACTTCCAAAATGAAGTGGTCACTAATCCTCAAGGTTCCCATTATTTCCTCACCTGCATCTCATTCTTCCATCTTGGTAAGTATCAAATGGAGAATAGAATTTCCTACGTTGCTTCTTCCACCTTTTGGAAGGAGAAATTTTCACTAAAGCAAATCATTAAATTATTAACTTCTCTAGTTATTTGCAAAGAGAGAGTGAGAGCTTCAGTAACTATATGGATAATTCAAGTAGTAATGAAGGCATCACTATAATATCATATATCAGCTAATCTTGTGATTTACTGCCTGAACTCATTTGTCAATTTCCATAGTTTGGTCCAAGTTCTCTATATTATGTTTTAATGATAATACCTTTCTCTGCCTTCATTTATCCAAATGTTCTCCACTATGTGTCTCTTATATGACCCCTGCCTGTCATTATCTCATGTACAAATTAGATTTCTTGGCTTTGAAGTGGACAGCTATTGAAAGGTTCAACGACTGCATTTATGGCACTTAAATTCAAGTTTGGAAAGACATCTACAGGATGACATTTTGGCCGGTGCTAAATTGGATGCTACTTGTCAGAAACTAGATAACTATGAGTTCAGCATATATGATAGGTCAGTGAAGATTACTAAGGGTAAAGATGCTGAATTCCATAAACCACTTGAGTGGTTATACCCATATGAGAAATGAAGAGAATCTCTGACATGCAAGATTATGAACCTTTGTCAAATATGCGTGCTGCTGAGACTCTAAGCCTTCTACCAGAGATTAAGGCATTAATATGGGTGATGTCTATTGCATTGAATCAGGAATTTTTACATCAGGTTGCCCTTGGCAACTGGCAGCAGGAGCAGCAACTATATAATGAAAGATTAGAAGACGTGATACAGACCAAGAAGTAAGAGATGCTCAGGGATCCAAGTTTCATTCTCTAAACTACTGATGTTGTGTGAGAGTATTATACCAATCTGTAACTGGTGCCACACTTGGTGCCAGGAAGCAATTGATGCTGCCCCAAATATTTTGCTCCATCAGCGTGACAGTCCTGAACAATGACTTTGGATATTTGGGTTAAAATAGAACAATGGAGCCAATAAGAAGCAGATTTCACAGCTCTAAAATGAGAACAAATGTCTATAAGAAGTGTGATAATTGTGCTTTCTGTATTCAAATGAAAGTGTGGCCAATTTGTGTTACATACTTGGAGAGAATAAGGACCAAAAAAAGGACTTGGAAGCCTGAGTTTTTGTCTCTGGTAGGAGAAAGCAAAAACATAAGCAGCATCCCAGTGATAACAGATCATCTCAGCTGGTATGCACAGTTGCTTCCAATTAGAAATCAGAAAGCTTCTACAGATCCTCAGGTGTTGTAGGGAAAGTACTTTTCTATATATGACTTATTCTTATTGTTCAGTCATTTTAGTTTTATTGATTCTTCGTGACTTTATTTGGATTTTTCTTGTCAGGGATACTGAAGTAGTTTGCTATTTCCTTCTCCAGCTCATTTTACAGATGGGAAACTGAGATAAACCAGGTTAAGTGACTTGTCCAGACTAACATGGTTTTATTATGTCTAAGGCCAGATTTGAACTCAGGAAGTTTTCTTTCTGACTCCAGGCCCAGCATTTTATCCACTATGCCACCTAGCTGCCTCTGTATATGACTACTCTTATATAATCTATTCTGCTCCAAGTAGTCCCTTGGAAAACAAACTCCTTAAAGAACTGTTGGCCTTCATGTCTAGATCCTTATCTTAACCACCTCAAAGATTTCAATCCTCATCATTGTCAAGCATGTTGGAAACCAGAAGTCTGAATAGGAAGGCTTGACATACATATGATGCTGCGATGCTGTCCCAGGTTTTACTTGGTACATTTGTCCACTGCTTTACGCTCTGGAGAATTAGAATATAGAGAAGGCAGAGACAGACACATAAATAATACATCTCTCTACTGAGAAATCAACTAAAAGAGACTTACCACCTAGCTATGGCCTCAGGTCAGAAAAACTTTAGAAGAAGCAAATGATGATTTAATTCTTAAGTTTGTGGTTGAGATCTTCAGTAAAATAGAAAAACAAAACACAAAAAAGACTGATGACAGGAATTATTGGTAGTCAGAGAACAAATGATAGACTGAGGAAAGTACATCCTGTATAAACAGTTGAAAAATTGAACAATCTGTAAACAAATTAGCAAAAATTCATCAAGCAGACACTGCTAGGCAGGGGAGATACAAAGCTACTAGTGAAGCATTCCCTGCTCTTGAGCAGCTTACATTCTATTGAGGTGCCCCCCCACAATGTTTCAGGAAGTGATAGATAGGGAAGGATCCATGTTTAAATCATCAGCCTCATTCTACTAAGGCTTATTGATGCTCATGAGATTATATATGCCTTTTATTATTAGAATCTCTAGCTCATCTTTCTTGTTATCCATACTTCATAATTTTTATATTAATGTCTGAGACTGTGAGTTTTATTACTGTCTCCTTTCTTGGATTTTTGTCTCTTGAGAATATCTTTATGTCTCTGTTGCTATTCTTAGTGTCTTTTTTTTGCTCTTCATGGTGGTTGTCTGCTTGGTCTGCTTGGAGGTACTGATGTTTTAAGATGATGTCATCTTATTTGGAAAGATTGGAAAAACACTACTAAAGGTATTAAACTGGCTAGAAGCCACTGGTCTAAATATGTCAGATGAAAAATGCCAGTTCTGTAGATACTCTGATTCAGTCTGAGTTCTATAATACTTCAACAGGAGTCAATACCAACTTTGAAAAGATGGAAGCACTTCTCATCCTTCACATTTGAAGAATTCTTGGGAATAAAAGACTTTACTCAAATTCAGTGGTTACTGTTATTAATCTGTGGAAAGATTATGTCTTTATCATTAAGATTTTCAATGGTTTCATTCATGAGGAAACAGTTATCCCTTCCCATCACAGAAATTAGGGGCCCCGTGTCCACATAATCTAAAAAATCCATGTCAAAATTTTTGACCCTCCCTTCACCCCAGAGAAGAAGTCTAAATTTTTTTTCTTTTATGGGATGTTTATAGTAACTTATTGTAAAATTTTGGTTGATATTATACTACACTATACATATATTTTATCCATTTCTGAGTTACTAAGTCTGACCCTTGCATGTTATATGGAGCTTCTGCAAAACTCAAAAAATTCCCATTTAGTTTTTTATGCTGACCCATGATATAGCAAAACCACAAAATGGAAAGTTACAATGTGGAAGAGATAATTGTATTCTTGAGAAAAACTAAAAGCATGAGAGTAAAACAACAATAACCAAAAAAATTCCCAACTCACCATCATTTGGAAATTTTGGAATGAGAAACACAAGTAGGACTTTGAAGACTTGGTGGTCAGTACCTTCACAGATTCATCTAAGCCCTTTGAATTACATATTGATGCCAGTTTAGAGGGCATAAGAGCATTTATGCAAAGAGAATGGAAGCTGCCCAAAGCTTGCTGTATTTTCTAGTAAAAGTAAACTCATTATGTTAACTACAAATTGAAGTGCTGGGCTTTGAACATTACAAGTATATAGAGTTTGCTTCTGGTTTCAGATAGACAAAAATCTACTGACATATTCTGACAAGGGTCAAGTGGGATGCTCCCAGTTAGAAATAGGCAACTATAAATTCAGTAGCCAAGGAAGACCAACATGGGTATCCCACAATCCCCATTTTTTTATAATCCATGGAAATATCCTCAAAGGGAATGAAAGTAATTTATAATACCCAAGAAGTCAAGTTACTGACATAAAAAAATTCAACTGAGAATTTGGTACTTCTTCCATAAAGTCTTCCATCAAAGGACATAGACATGGTTTTGGACCATTCTTCCCTGCCCTAAGTATCCTTCAATGACTGTAATAAGAGCAGCTGAAAGATAAAGATTCATGAGAAGGAATACAGAACATAAAATGTAAGTAGGAGACCCTTTGGAACTCAATCTTTACTTCCCAGGGTGTTTCTTCTTGTGTCCCAGATATAAATCTGACATGCATTTAACTTTTATTCAATAATTAGGAATAGTTCTTTCTCAAATCCTCAAAACAGTTTGTTTCTCCTCAATATTTTAATCTAAAAAGCTAGTTTTTCCCCAAGATAAGAATAATACTCTTTTTTTACTGCCTTACTACTTACTTACTACTTAATACCTTACTTACTTACTTTAAATACACTACTGTTGGAAAAGTGAAGAAATTGAAGCTTATACACACTGAATTGAACCATAACTAATCCAACAAAAGCTACAAAAAGGCAGTTTTACTATACTACTCGAAACCCACTGCCCCATGGCAATGAAAGTATTGAAAGATGAAAATGGACATTAGGCCCTAGATAGAACTCTACAAGTGATAAGCAATTATTTTACTTCACAAAGATGGCAGAAGATGTATATAAAAAGTATAAGATCTGTGCCCAGTATGTCCAAAGGAAGATGCTTCTGTCTCTTACTACTAACCTGGAACCCATAAACATCTGTAAACCTTTCAAGCTTACATTCATAGATTTCTCATCTCTGAAAAGAAATAGGAAGATTATAAGCAACATCCTAGTTTTGAGAGATCACTGTACTTATTAATACACAGTTCTATCTAACAAGAAGCCAGTAGATTTTTCCAGTAGTCAGAGTGTTATGGGAGAATTATTGTACTACATATGATTTGCTGTCAAGATGCATTCTAATCAAGGTGGCCATTTGGAGAATATAATTGATTATTCTTAGCTATAAGGTCTCTGGCTGGCATCCTTATCATTACTCTTGCTACTTTCCTACTTTCTTAAAACCTGGCATTTTCAAGGGAATCTATAAGTTAGAAGTTACCAAATCCTGAAAGCAACTAAATCAGTGTGAGTTGATCCTCCATAGCAAATAATGAAAAGATTCTTTGATTTAGAACATTCAGGTGCAAAGTGATGGCAGAGAAAAATTGCCTTCAAAGAAATAGCTACAATTCCATACAGGATTCTTGGTTGTTGGGGGAATATCCTCATTACAAATAGGCTATGACCACATCCATAATGGAACAGCCTCAAGCAGTTCTCTTGAGGTTCACCAATGTCAACAGTTTTGTCAACTCAAAGCTATCATGGATTAGGAAGAGATAATATTGAAGATATTTCTTGAGAACTTAAGCACCTTTTAGCAGGACATCCTATGTCTGGTTATTTGAATGATCTGGACCATCTGGAAGTCAAGAAGAAAGGGTAGACCTGAGGCCAGAAACAACCATGTGAAATCCCCCAAGTCAATGAAGCTAAGGATTAACTTAAAGACTGTGATTCCCTAAGAGGTGGTAATACTAAGTTTGCCACACCTAGTACTTTCTTCTTTTTTTTTTAATTTTTTTGGGGGGATGCTAGTAGAAGACCTGGCTCTTGGCTCATGGGTCCTGATAGAAAGCCTGGTTCCTGGATCCTGGGTCCTGGTGGAAGCCCTGCTCTTGGGTTGTGATAGAAGGCCTGATTCCTGGGTCCTGGGTCCTGGGTTCTGGTGGAAGACCTGGCTCCTGGCTCCTGAGTCCTGATGGAAGGCCTGACTCCTGGATTCTGGGTCCTGGTGGAAGGCCTGCTTCTTGGGTCCTAGATCCTGGTACAAGGCCTGGCTCCTGAGTCCTGATCCTGATAGAAGGCCTAACTCCTGAGTCCTATTAGAAGGACTGGCTCCTAGCTCCTGGTAGAAAGCCTGCTCTTGGGTTTTGGTGGAAGGCCTAGATTCTGGGTACTGTGTCCTGGGTCCTGGTAGAAGGCCTCGTTCCTGGGTCCTGGGATCTAGTAGAAGACCCGGGGTCCTGCTTCCTGGCTCCTGGCTCCTGGTAGAAAGCCTGGATCCTGATCCTGATCGAAGACCTAGATCATGGGTACTAGTGGAAGGACTATTTCCTAGCTCCTGGGTCCCGGTAGAAAGCCTGCCTGGTTCCTGGTTCCTAGATCCTGACTCCTGGATCCTCAGTCCTGGTTCCTTGTGATGACCACGTATTTTAAAATCAACTAGAGTCAGGAATTCAGGTTAACGGAAAATCTTCGATCTTTATTCTTTTTGGAGGAGAAGGGGGATGGCGATAGCAACGTGAGCAGCCACAACAGGAACCCAGCCAGCAGTCTCTCCCCGCTTCTCTTCCTGCCTCTCTGCCTCCACCCACCAAAATCGTCCTATGTCATTTACTATACAACACATCAGGACTTGCACAAAAAGTGGGCGGGGGCCATTCTTTCTCCAAGCATATCTATTAATAGAGTATGGTCCAATTACTATTTAACCTCACGTGCTTGGGACCTTAGTGCATCAACTCAAGCTTCAGCCCATTACAGTTCCTGACTCCTAAGTTCTGTCTCCTGGTAGAAGACCTGAGGCCTGAGTCTAATGGAAAATCTGAGGCTTGGGTCCTAAGTCCTAGCTCCTGGGGAAAGGCCTGAGGTCTAGGTTCTACCTTTTAGTGGACCTCCTGGTTCAGTCTCCTGAAGTCTGGGTCCTGGCTCCTGGTGGAAGACCTATCTCCTGTCTCTTAGGTCATGACTCTTGACTTATGGTAAAAGGCCTGGCTCCTGGCTCCTTGATCTTATTTCCTGTTGGAAGGCCTAGACCCTGGATCCTAAAGAAAGGCCTCAGTTCTAGCTCCTGGTGGAAAGCTTGGGAACTAGATCCTGAGTCCTGGTGGAAAGCCCAAGGTCTAGGTCCTGGTACAAGGCCTGGGTTCCTACATACCTTGTGATTTCAATGTGGTGGCTTATACCTTAGAAACTAGACCAGTGAGTCAGCACTAAGGACTATAGAAGGAGACCACTAGGAAAACAAAGAAAGCATTAAGAGAGAATCAGTCAATCAATCAATAGTGCCAGGCTTTGCTAGGTGTTAAGGATGGTATGACAAGAAATGAAATAATCCTTGCTCTCAAGGAGTTTACATACTACCATGGGAAATAATATACTTAAATAAATATATACAGAATAAATACTACATAATTTGAGAGGGAGAGCCCTGGCATTTGGGAAGATCAGGAAAGTTTTAGAATAGCCAGAAACGTCATACTCTCACAGTATAGCTATACTGATGTGTCAGTGCTGGTGTTTCCCATTCAAGGTTCCCAACTACCTGGCCCAGGAGCCTTTACAGCAAGAAACAAGAAAAAAGAACTATCAGAGGCAGAGAAAAGAAGTCCCAAGGGTATGGCAATAGCTACTCCCTTAATTTTACTTGAAAAAATATTTATCTGTGGCCATTTGGAAACTAGATCAATGAGTCCAGTGGTATTTTTTAAGTGGTTATTCTATACCAGGCACTGTGTTAGGCAATGGGGAAATAAAAGCAATAAAATGAAAAAATCATTTCTCTAAAGGAGCTTACATTTAAATGGTGGAGATAACAAGTGTTGAGTATCCCAGTTTTGAATGCATGACACAAATAATACATTGTAACTTTAAAAAGTCAAATGGAATTTTGAGAAAAGCAGTTTGTACTGGCATTTTGAGGTGACAGCTAAAAATGTCTTGCTATGAAATGTAACCTTTATAGAGTCAGGAAGATTGTATTTATCTGTATCTATAAAGTTTTGTGAGGAATTTTTGAAGAAGACAGATAAAGAGAAAGTGATATAAAATTTCTTCCTTGTCAAAGTTATCATAAATGAGATATACAAATAAATCTTATAAAGGGAATTTTGTGAAAAGATTTTGAAGAACTTCCAAGTACAACATATTTTAAGAAAGACCATTTCTGGTGATTACTGAAGAGAAGACAAAGACAAATAATCTAGCTTTATTTTCTAAGAGATTGAATTTAACTTTTATCTTAAGTGGAAATACTAAGAAGATTCTTAAGAGACTTTAATTACTATCTGGAAAGAACTGAGTGGTTTAAGGCTGAGTTTCTAGACAAGTGAAGGGAAGTAATTTCCTATTATAGTGAGAGTTTAAAGTTTCTCTAGAAATTAACGTTCACATAGCCAAAATATTATAAATAGTTATATATACCTTTGTCTCATTATTTATTATAAATAAATTATATATAGTCATTTTAATTTTCATTTAACCATGGAAAAGAAGAATAATTACTACTCTGCAAAGAAGTTTCTCCAATTCACTAAATAACTAATTTTTAATGAACTAGAGTGGGAGCTTCAGCTAATCAATTAATTCATGAAAATGAGATTAAAATTTTATTAATGAGAAATAAATTATCCAAAAACACTCTTGAATTTCTTGAGGATAGGGGAAGATAAGTGTAAATAAGAGAATGAATCAAATATAGGGCTACAGGGTAGGTACGTGTAAGGTTGGTCAATGTAGTGACCTAATTGTTTAACCTACCTACACATGGGAAATCTTTTCAACCTGTTACAAACAGAATAAATTTAAGATAAATGTTATTCTCAATACTAAGATAGATGTTATTTCAATCAAAGTTGATTGCAACCCATGCATACCTTACCATATTGTTTTATGATCTTTTTCATAATCTCCCAAAAGTTTTCCAAAATGGGCTTTCCTCATTTTCTCTTGATTTCATGAGAATAGTTAGGTGATTCAGTGGATAGAGCCCTGTATCTTCCTGGAGTCAGGAAGACTTGAGTTCAAATCTAATCTCAAACTTACCAGCTGTGTGATCCTGGGCAAGTTTGCCTCAGTTTCCTCATCTGTAAAATTAACTGGAGAAGGAAATAGCAAGTCATTCCAGTATCTTTGTGGGAAAAAAAGGCAAATGGGATCACAGAGAATTAGACATGACTGAAAATGACAGAACAACAAACTAGTGACTACCCACTTGTCATTGCTCAAACTAGCATTATAGATCCAACTTCGACTTCCTATCATACAATTCATAAATAATAAACTTTACTCTTTCCTGTTCTTAGCTCTTCCTCACTGGCATATATTGCAACCTACCTACAATGAATTTCTCTATTTCCTTCTGTGTGATATTCATTTTTATTTCTTCCATGCCAAATCAGGAAGTGAATGTACCATTCATTTCCATGCAATGCCAGCCTTTGTCTTTCTGAAATAAGAGAGCTTTCTCCCTCCGCTGTTACCTCTGACCCTGCTTTGTCATAGAGCAGACAATTCAAAAATACTATTTTCAGGGCAACTTGGTACAGAGTATTCAGCTAAGATTCCATAGCAAATACATCTGGTTGTAGATGGCTCTGGTGCATTTCCTATTAGCCCTAGAGAGATTCCACCTAGGTCTCTACAGATACACAACATGGTTGGGAATTGGAAAAGTCCTTAGTTGGGGTTTAAGGTCCTATGGCCAGTATAGGCCCCTAGGGCAGATTATGTCAGTGGCATATTTGTCCCCAACTCTGAAGAAAAGGTCTGATGACAACTTTCTGAAGGGCCCAGAAATGACCAAAACTTTATTCACCATTCTAAGGCCAAACCTAAACCTTCATATGCCTCAGTTTCCTCAACTCTAAAATGGAGATTAATTGCACCTACTTCCCAGAATTGTTGTGAAAGTTAAATAAGATATTTGTAAAGCACTTAGCACAATATCTGGCATGTAGTAGATGCTTAATAAATACTTGTTCCCTTCCTTCCTCCTTTCTAGGAGAGCTAAACTATTACTGGTTTCAAAATAGTTCTATTGGAAATTGAAAGTATCCTCCTTTATATTGCTTCCTATTCCAGGTATCTAAGCTTTGATCCCCATTGGTGAGTTAACACCCTTCTAAGTCATGCCCTTCCTGGAAGACTTCCCATGCCTGGTCCTCTTGGAATACAGCCCTCTCAGTATCTGAACATGCTCATTCTCCCTGGAGTCCAATTCTCCCGGGCAAGGAAAAAAAACAGTTCCAGTAAGTCCAAGAATGATTATAATGTAATATATAGCAGGATGAACTTGAAGTCAGGAGATCCTGGCTCTATTCCTGCCTCAGATATTTGCTATGTGACCATGACACCAAGTGATTCAGCATCTCTGAGCCTCTTTATAAAATGAGGATAATAAGATTTATATCAGCTATCTGCCTCACAGGGTAATTGTGAGGCAAGTGTTTGACAAATCTTAACTATATCAAAGACAGAAATGGAAGGAGGAAAGAAGGAAGGAAGGAAGGAAGGAAGGAAGGAAGGAAGGAAGGAAGGAAGGAAGGAAGGAAGGAAGGAAGGAAGGAAGGAAGGAAGGAGGGAAGGAAGGAGGGAAGGAAGGAGGGAAGGAGGAGGAGGGAAGGAAGGAAAGGAGGGAAGGAAGGAAGGAAGAAGGAAGGAAGGAAGGAAGGAAGGAAGGAAGGAAGGAAGGAAGGAAGGAAGGAAGGAAGGAAGGAAGGAGGGAAGGAGGAAGAAGGAAGGAAAGGAGGGAAGAAGGGAAGGAAAGGAGGAAAGAAGGAAGGAAGGAAGGAAGGAAGGAAGGAAGGAAGGAAGGAAGGAAGGAAGGAAGGAAGGAAGGAAGGAAGGAAGGGGAAAGGAAGAGAGAAAATGTAGTAGCCCAGGTAAGTCCCTTTGATGCAGGCCTTTGAGAAGATTTTTCTAGACATTCAGGCCACTCTGTTCCCTCCCCAGGCTAGGAAAAACTCCCAAGAAACAAAAACACATTCATCCTACCAGGAAGTTCCATTACAGCATAAAGTCAACCTATAATCATTATATATAATTATAACTATGACATCTTAAGCCCCATAACCACTTAAAAATAATCCTGAGACCAGGATACATCTTGCCTAAGTACTAGGGATGGTTAATAAATTTTTTGTGGTTGATGAACTGATGGCATATGTTCCAGTGTTCTTCAGTAATTATAGTCAGGAACCTCTTAACCCAACTCTTTTCTCTGACAATTTCAGCCTATCCTCTCTGATCTTGCCCAGGTGAAATGATGCCAGGATTTTCTGTCAAGCTTTAATTCTTTTATTACAAACTTGGAAAGTCCTTGAGCTATTGATTTTAAAAATTATTGCAAAATTATAAAGCATCATCTTAAATCTTTGCAGGGTTATTAAGGGTTATTCCCTTCATATCTGTAACCTCGCAAATGGGGAGTCTAGACCCTTAGATTTTTGGTTCAAAGATTACATTTCAAGAGCCTATCTAAGATGTTGGCTTTTTTGTGGGGGGAAGTCTTGGCTGCCAAAATTAGTACTGCATTGATCAATTCAGATCCCACAAACCCCAAGGCAGAAGTGACCAAAGGAAGCATTGTACAATTAGTTCTCTGTTGGAGGTAAGTGGTTGCCATGGCTATTCTTTTATTGGAAGACTGGGACAGTGATGAGTAGGTCTCTTCACTTAGCACTATTAATTTGAAAGTGCCCATGGAAAGAAAATCATCTAAGATTCAATGAATCTGAGTTCAAATATCATATTTGATGTTGGCTAATTTACAACCTTGGACAAAAAAAAAAATCAAGAATCTGAAGGAAAATAATGAAAAAAGGGGAAAGGAAGAAGGAAGAGCCTAATCATTCCTAATAGCCACTCACGCAGGGGTCCTCAAACTACAGCTCCCCAGCTAAGCATGATTATCCCCCTCACCCAGGGCTATGAAGCCCACAAAACAAAGTTTTTGTTTTTACTATAGTCCAGCCCTCCAACATTCTGAGGGACAATGAACTGGCCCCCTATTTTAAAAGTTTGAGGACCCCTGCATAGTAAAGCAGACAGAACAATGAGCCCAGAGTCAAAAAGATTGAATGAATGTTTAAATGCTGCCTCAAATACTATGTTACCCTGAATAAGTCATTTACCTTCTGTTTGTCATAGTAAAATGGGCATAATATTAGTACCTACTTTCCAGAATGGTTGTAAATTATCAAATGAGATAATTGGTTAGGGGGGTGGGGTTGTGAGATTATACCCAGCACTATAGTATCTTTATTTTTCATAATAGCTTTTTATTTTTCCAAACGTAAAGATAGTTTTTTTCTTCCTTTTTTTTTTTTTTTTTTTTTTTTTTTTTGCTGAGGCAATTGAGATTAAGTGACTTGCCCAGGATCACACAGCTGAGAAATGTTAAGTGTCTGAAATCACATTTGAACTCAGGTCCTCCTGACTTCAGAGCTGGTGCTCTAGCTGCCTCTGTAAAGATAATTTTCAACATTCATCCTTGAAAAACATTGTGTTCCAAAATTTTCTCCCTTCCTTCTTTCCATCCCCTCCCCTAGACAGCATGTAATCCAATATAGGTTAAACATGTACAATTCTTCTAAATATATTTCCACATTTATGAGATAAATATAAAGTGCTTGGTGCCTAACACATAGTAAGCAACATAAATGTTATTGTATTCCAATTATTTAATTCAAAATATCAAATTATACTACAAAGCAGTAATAATCATCAAAGCGATTTTATACTCATAAAAAGAAATATTTAATATTTTAATTTTCTCCTGTAATGTGTGAAAGAATTTTTTACATTTTTTTTGAGTTCCAGATTCTCTTCCTTCCTTTTCACTAAGGGAGTGAGGCACATGGCAAAAAAAGGAAGGAAGGAAGGGAGGGAGGGAGGAGGGTAGGAAGGAGAGAGGGAGGGAGGGGGGAAAGGGAGGGAGAGGGAAGGGAAGAAGGGAAGGAGGAGGAAGGGAGGGAGGGGGAGAAGGAAGGAAGGGAGGGAAGGATGAAGAAAAAAATTTATCTGTTAGATTAGGTAGTCAACATACAGAAGCAAATAAATATAATAACATGTTGATTAATAAATCCAAATACCCCAGCTACTGGTAGAAAGAATCACTATTTGACAAAATGAGAAAATTGGAAAGCAGTCTGGCAAAAATTAAGTTTAGATCAATATCTCATGTGGCATATGCGTCATAATAAACTCCAAATTGATTCATGATCTAATAGATATAAGATCAGCTCATAAATAAATCAGAGAAAGTAGGGAAGAATAGACACCTTTCACAGGTATGGATAGGGGATGAGTTCTTGACCAAAAAAGAAGAACCCAACCGGTAATCTGGATAATTTTAATTACAAAATTAAAAAAGCTTTTATACAAGCAAAATCATTGCAATTAAAATTAGAAGAAAAACAGTTAACTGGGGAAAATGTTTGCAGGAAGTTTTTCTGATAAATGGCTGATATTCAAGATATATAGAGAATTGAATCAAATATATGAAAATAAAGAATCACTGATAAATAAATGGTCAAAGGATATGAACAGATAACTACTAAAAAGAAGAGCATTTTTAAATTTGCCCTATTTTTTTTAAATGGTCCAAATCACTAAGAGAAATGAAAATTAAAATGGCTCTGTGATTCCTCTCAAGCTCATCAGACTGACAAAGGGCAGAAAGAAAGATAGCAGCTTTTGAGGAAATGAGAAGACAACCACACTAATGCACTGTTGGTGGACCTCTGAATTGTCCAGTCATTTAGGAAAGCAATTTGGAACTATACTCAAAAAGTCACTTAAACAATGTACAGTTTTTGATCCAGAAATGCCACTAGCAGGCAAAAATAAGATCAAAGAAAGAAAACGGGTACTCCTATATACAAAAATTTTACAAACATTTTTTGTTGTAGTAAAGAGCTGGAAATTAAAGAGGTATCCATCAGTGGGGGTAAATGACTGAACAATTATGTTAAATGAATGTATGAAATATTGTTGCTCCACTAGAAATGATGAAATGGATAGAGAAACTTGTATGAATTTAGGAAGAGTGAGATGAGCAGAATCAGAATGTTTTATATGTAACATAAATTTCTCTGCAACATTGTAAAAGAAAGTCAATTTTGAAAGACTTAAGAAGTCTGATCAACACAGTGATCAATCATAACTCCAGAAGAGTCATGATGAACTGTGCTTTCCACCTCTTTTGAGAGAGCTGATATTTATGGGTATAGAAAAGACAATCTCACAGAAGTATCAAGACATTCTGGGGACAGATGGAGTATAGAGATGGCATAGTGGATAGAATGCTGGGTCTGGTCTCATCTTTCTGAGATCAAGTCCAGATGCACATTAGCTGGGTGACCCTGGGCAAGTCACTTAACTGTTTGCCTCAGTTTTCTTATCTATAAAATGATCTAGAGAAGGGAATGGCAATCTTCTCCAGTATCTTTCTCCAGTATCCAAGAAAACTTTAAATGATGACAGTCAAGAAGAGTCAGATATGATTGAAAATGACTGAACAGCAATAAAAGGGAGAGATAAATGGTGACATGTGTCAGGTAGATCAAAGCACCTCCACCATCACCTCTCCTCAGACCCTGGTACAGATAATATAGGACCTTGAGCCCCAAAAAAAGCCTCAAGAATAACAGTAACCCCCCAACCCACCAGCCCAGCTTCCAGCATGGCTCCAGCAGCCATCATCAAGGGGGAGCAACCCACTAACATCACCCACAGCACAAAGTCATTAATGGTCAGATGAGCCCAAGAGCCCTGAGAATAGCAGCTCACCTCTTCCCTAACTACTGCCTTGCTTCTAGGCTGTTAAATGCTTCACTATCAGAAATAAATACAGTTTTATAAATGGAAATGGCATTAAGGAAGAAACAAATACAGTTTTATAAATGGAAATGGAATTAAAGAAGATGTATTGCCATCTGTAACTCAAGAACCACCAGACTTTTCCATCTGATTGATAGATAAAACCTTCTACAAGTATTGTTTTTCTCTTGTAATATTAGGCCTGGTAGCCTTGAAACAACCAGGACAATTTCCTCTTAAGGGAGGCTGTAATTTATAGAATCTATGCATGGAAACCATCGTTACAAGATTAGACCTCATACTTTTGAGGCCCTCATGACAGTCTCTCCTTAGGGGAAGCTATAAGCTTATAGAAGATGCTTATTTTAAAATACTGAAAATATTTTTCAAAGGTTAGTACAACTGTGTTCCCCAAGTAATATTTTGTCCACCACCTGATTGTTTATCTCCCTGATATGCAAACTCCCAAAATAATACTATATCTACCACCAACTTGTTTTTTCTCCCTAATAACAACCTTCCAAATAATATTTTACTGTTACCCCTAATATCCAAATTTTCCAGCTTGGAGAGGCACCCAAAATCAGATATAAGGATCCCACCTTCAGCAAAGCACTTTGGAACAACCTTCCTCTCTATCAGGGACATTCCTCCCTGCTGGAATTCCCCTTCCTGCTGGAGCACTCCCTTCCTGTGAATGCTCCCAAATCTATATATTCCCTAACACATTCCTCCCCTTTTGTGAATTATATTATATTCTATATTAGCATATATGCCTGAGTATATTAGGTCCCCTTTTCCTCTCTCCTTCTTTCCCATTACTTGCAATAACATTTTTTATTGAACTGATTCCCCTGGTTTAACATATTATTGTCATCATCACCCAAACTCATTATGTGATTGTTTTCCCTGACATCTTTAGCTGGTTCATCTCTCATTCCTTAAACATAAACTGGATACCTAGATAAGGACTTGAGTTATTGATAGCCACATCTATACTGGGGAAGAATGACACTGTGAGCCCAATTGTAGAAAGTGAGGACCAAGGCCCTGCATCCTTCCAGGAGGGACTCCCTTATGCCAGAGGACTATCTCAAAAGAATTGTCACAGTGCAGTGACCAGAATCCCAAAAACCTTCCCTGCTAGAGCAGGAGCTCTTTGTGAGCTGGGAATGTTTTGCCCTTCTGTATGCTTAGTGCTTAGCACATGGAACTTAGTAAACACTTTACAATAAATGGTTTTTCATTCATTTTTTAAAAAGTTGTATGCAATAGATTTGCAGTTTAATATACAATTCTCTTTTTCTGTTTATGTATGAAAATGTTCATGTTTATTGATGTTTGTCAAGGTCAGAATAACTAAAAATAAAAACTTAATTGTCTTAAAATAGATGATTGCTAGAGAGTGAGACACCATCCTCTTCAGCCAACAATGGCAATTAAGTTATGAACTCGGCCTTTAGAGCAAGATGTTGATCAAACAGTATGGAAAAAAGGGACTCTCTTTGAAAACTTAGGTTTCTTTTCAACAAAGAATCTCTTCCCACACAGAAAGGAGGACTTTGGTACCTGGACTTTGATTCATGTCTCAGATAAGGGACTAAAGCAGAGAAAGATTAGAGATTACAAGAGGGTAATCTTTCATCAGTAATCAATCATTACTTAAAACAGGTTTTTCTCCCTCCTCACAAAAATACCTGCTCTACAAGCGTACTAAAGACAGAAAAGCCAGTGGATAAAAGGGTAAATGATGCACCTGGCCTGGGGTGGGAAATAATGGGGTGTGAGAGCCTGGAGAACTGCTCAATGTGAAATCTCTGGCTAAGACACCAGGTGGCACTCAAGCTTCTCCAGCACCCAGTTCCCCTTCAGTCCCTTTAGTAGGTGAGAACTAGTCAGTCTGGGTTCCCTGGAACTCAGCCTTCCTTTTAGTGCCTTCAAAAGCACAGATTCTGTCTTATTTCATCTAGCATATGCAATTAATTTAGGGCATAAAATATAAAGATTTCAACAGTTATTCATAATTTATCAAAATGGCTCATCTCCCATCTCTAGTATTCTTATTTCCTTCCCAATCCCTTTCATGATTCAATGGGAATACATATTTACCTTCATATGTGGATGAACTATTTATTAAATAAAATTGAAAACTACAAAGGGTATCCTTGAAAGAGATTCCAAATAAATGGTACCCCATAGAACTTTCTCCCATCCTCTTCTAAAACAAGTCTTATTGCTCTCATGAGGAAAGAGGGGGCATAGGGCCCTAAAAACTTGGTTGAAAAGCATTTCCAAGTGGATCTAACAAACGGGGAAAGGGAACCATTTCACCATGCAAAAGGAGACAATCCTGTATTCTGGCTTCTATAGGAACAGCCTTAAATACAGGTGAAATCTAGACTCCTTTGGAATCAGCAGGATGGACAATAGGGTTTTCTAAGACCATGGGGTAAAGAATGAGGAAATTTCAGGGAAAGAAAAGCTAAGCTGTTTCTAATAGGGATTACAATTTGTACTTCAATGATGCAACAGCTCAGGGTTACTTCTGTTTGCCATGGAATAACCCGTTTTGTAACATTGATGGTGTTGGAGCTATCTTTATGAAATTCCTAACCTCAAGAAGAGGAGGAGAAGCTCTCCAGCTTTGTTCCAGAGTTGGAGAGACTGTTATAAGGACCAAGTATTAAATGTACAATAGTCATGGGGTTCAGGAAGTCTGACCATAGTTGGGGGAAGGAGGAGACTGAAGATCAAAACTGATTCATCTATGGTTCCATCAACATGATAGCATTTATAGAGCACTTAATATGTGAGAGGTGCTTTATAAATATTACTCATTTGGAGCAGCTGGGAACTTTGCCCAAGGGGCTATCAAACTTTGATCCAGCAGTGTCTCTACTGGGTCTGTATCCCAAAGAGATCATAAAAAAGGAAAAAGGATCTACATGTGCAAAATCATTTGTGGCAGTCCCTTTTGTAGTGGCCAAAAAAACCCTGGAAACCAAGTAGATGCCCATCAGTTGGGAATTGCTAAATAAGTCATGGTATATAGATATAATGGAATATTTTTGTTCTATAAGAAACAATCAGCAGGATGATTTCTGAAAGGCCTGGAAAGACTTACATGAACTGATGCTAAGTGAAATGAGTATAATCAAGAGAACATTATACACAGCAACAACAAGATTATGTGATGATCAACTATGATAGACTTGGCTCATTTCAACAATGAGGCGATTTAGGCCAATTACAAAAACTTATAATGGAGAAAGTCGTTTGCACCCAGAGAGATGTCTTTGGGGACTGAATGTGGATCACAAAATAGTATTTTCACTTTTTTTGTTATTGTTGTTTATTTTTCTTTCAAATTGTTTTCCTCTTTGATCTGATTTTTTCTTATGCAGCATGATAAATGTGAAATACGTTTAGAAGAATTGCACATGTTGCTGGGAAAATTGGAAAATAGTGTGGCAGAACCAAAAAAAGGTCAAAATGTGTCCATGATTTAGACATAAAAGTAAATTATGAAAACAAGGAATAGTCTACCTCTCAGACCTATGGAGAAGGAAAGAATTTATGGTCAAAGAGAACATTATGAAATGCAAAATGTATAATTTTGATTATATTAAATTAAAAAGGGCTTGTACAAGCAAAACCAATACAGCCAAGATTATAAGGGAAGCAGAAAATGGGAGGAAATTTACAACTAAAAGTTCTGATAAAGGCCTCATTTCTAATTTTGACTCAAATTTATAATACAAGCCATTCTCCTACTGACAAATGGCCAAAGAATATAAACAGACAATATTCAGGTAAAGAAATTAAAAACATTTCTTGTCATGGAAAAAATGCTCTAAATCACTATTAGAGAAATGCAAAATAAGACAACTCTGAAGTACCACTACATACCTCTCAAATTGGCTAAAGATAATGATAAATGCTGAAAGGATATGTGAAAACTGGGACATTAATACATTGTTGGTGGAGTTGTGAACTGATCCAACCATTCTGGAGGAGCAATTTGGAATTATGCTCAAAGGGCTGTACATACCCTTTGATCCAGCAGTGTCTCTACTGGACTTGTATCTCAAAGAGATTTTCAAGAAGCAAAAGGGACCCACATGTGCAAAAATGTTTGTGGCAGCCTTTTAAACTCAGTGGCTGCCCATCAGTTCAAAAATAGCTGAATAAGCTATGATATATAACTGTTATGGAATATTATTGTTCTGTAAGAAATGACCAGCAGGATGAATACAGAGAGGCTTGAAGAGATTTACATGAACTGATGCTAAGTGAAATGAGCAGAACCAGGAGATCATTATACATGGCAACATGGAAAAATATGGAACAAGGTTTTGCAAGGATGAATATTAACTATCTCTGCATGTATTTTGAAAAATAAAAAGCTGTTATAAAAAATTCTAAACAAAACTAAACAAATATTACTCATTTGAGCCTCACAACCTTGAGAACTAGTTGCTGATATTATTCCTATTTTATTGTTAAGGAAACTGTAGCAAACAAAGATTGTGAATTGCCCATCACATAGGAAGCTGAATTTAAACTTGGACCTTTCTGAGTCCAGGTCCAGTTCTTGTATCTAAAGGGTCATCTAGGTCTGGGAATGTTCTCTAACTACTCAAAACTTTTTGGGTCAGTCCAGGAGGTTAGGGAAGAGTATACTGTAACAGAACCCATTTTATTATGATTTGTACCTTGAAGATGAAACAACCCAAAGGCACAGTATTCAAAAGTGGAGTGTATACAGGCTTAGCCAAATACAGCAATTAAGTGTGGGTTATTACTGAAACAAGAGAAAGATCAAGCCAACCAGAAAGAACTGATGATAGATGCTGAATACAGGTCTGCTGGGAGCCATTACACCAAAGCAACAGGGCAGTTGAGGATCAGAGATCAAGTCCAGCTCTTTGGGTAACATCCAGAAAGCATATCCAAAAAGGCCAAGTAATGTTTTACTACCACTGTGGATGAAATACATGTTTGATTTATTCAAAAAATAGATCTGATATGGGTTTGTCCCAAACTGCATTCCAGCAGAGCAGTATTGGAAAACAGTACAGAACCTATGCCAAAAAATTCCCCCTATGTTACCAAGCTCTTCAGGGTCCTTTCCACTGAGACTCATATATCGCTGTCATGGTGAGAAATTGAATTATCTTGTGCTAGGGAGAAAAAAAGAAACCAAATGACAATTATATTCCAATCATTTTATTAACAGTACCTGAAGCTATTGTTGAGTCATTTTAGTCATGTCTGTCATCTCATTTGGGATTTTCTTGAACAAAGAAACTGGAGTGATTATTTCCTTATGCAGTTTATTATACAGATGAGGAAATGGAGGCAAACAGGACAAAGTGACTTGCCCAGGGTCACATAGCTAGTCATTATCTGAGGCTAGATTTAAACTCAGGTTCTCCTGACTCTAGGGTCAGCTCTGTATCCATTGTGCCACCTACGCTGCCTACATGCCATCTTGCTGCCCTGAAGAACATAACTCTAAAATCTATATAGGAGTTGAACTTCATGTATAAGTAAGGAGGATGACCTAAATCTGATAACATCATAATGTATTTAGAGTTTCCCAGGGAGGTTGAGGATGCCATCTAAAAGGAACATTACTATACTGGATATTTGTCATGATAATTTTTTTTTAAGACAGGGTTCAAACCAAACAGGAAGAAGGGTTTTATTTGGGATCTATTTCCTAAAAATGACTCACATAAAAACAATAACATATGTATGTACGTGTATATATATAACGTAAATATGTAAAATTTATAAATAACATATTTAAAATTAAAAAGAAAAAAGTAGACACCATTTCACTGGTATGAATAAATCCAGCAAACAATTCTAGGGATCTAGCATTGATTAGTTACCAACTCTGATCTATTGAAAGTGGTGGCAAAGTGCAATGACTTCAGTTGTACTGGTTCTCTACTTGAAAATCCTAACAATCTGTGCTTGCAGAAACTTTAGGTGGATGGCGGCAAATGCTTCCTTGGAGCATCGAGGATTCAATCCATCCTTCACTTACTTCCCTAGTAATCCCAGAGATATTGAATTTTTGAGACTTGTATTTAAGGAATGAAAGATATATCTCACCTAAACTAATCTATTTATTTAGCACTATACTAATCAGACTCCCAAAAAACTATTTTAATGACCTAGAAAAAATAACAACAAAGTTCATATGGAAAAACAAAAGGTCAAGAATTTCAAGGGAATTAATGGAAAAAAAATCAAATGAAGGTGGCTTAGCTGTACCAGATCTAAAACTATATTATAGAGCAGCAGTTACCAAAACCATTTGGTATTGGCTAAGGAATAGATTAGTTGATCAGTGGAATAGGTTAGGTTCAAGTGATAAAACAGTCAACAAATATAGCAACCTAGTCTTTGACAAACCCAAAGACCCCAGCTTTTGGGATAAGAACTTACTGTTTGATAAAAATTGCTGGGAAAATTGGAAACTAATATGGCAGAAACTAGGCATTGATCCACACTTAACACCGTACACCAAGATAAGGTCAAAATGGGTTCATGACCTAGGCATAAAGAATAAAATTATTAATAAATTAGAGGAACACAGGATAGTTTACCTCTCAGACCTGTGGAAGGGGAAGGACTTTATGACCAAAGAAGAACTAGAGATCATTACTGATCACAAAATAGAAAATTTCGATTATACTAAACTGAAAAGTTTTTGTACAAACAAAACTAATGCAGACAAGATTAGAAGGGAAGCAATAAACTGGGAAAATATTTTTACAGTCAAAGGTTCTGATAAAGGCCTCATTTCCAAAATATATAGAGAATTAACTCTAATTTATAAAAAATCAAGCCATTCTCCAATTGAAAAATGGTCAAAGGATATGAACAAACAATTCTCAGATGAAGAAATTGAAACTATTTCTAGTCATATGAAAAGATGCTCCAAGACTTACACAAACTGATGCTGAGTGAAATGAGCAGGACCAGGAGATCATTATATACTTCAACAACAATACTATATGATGACCAGTTCTGATGGACCTGGCCATCCTCAGCAATGAGATCAACCAAATCATTTCCAATGGAGCAGTAATGAACTGAACCAGCTATGCCCAGAGAAAGAACTCTGGGTAATGACTAAAAACCATTACATTGAACTCCCAATCCCTATATTTATGCCCACCTGCATTTTGGATTTCCTTCACAAGCTAATTGTACAATATTTCAGAGTGATTCTTTTTGTACAGCAAAATAACGTTTTGGTCATGTATACTTATTGTGTATCTAATTTATATTTTAATATATTTAACATCTACTGGTCATCCTGCCATCTGGGGGAGGGGGTGGGGGGTAAGAGGTGAAAAATTGGAACAAGAGGTTTGGTCATTGTTAATGCTGTAAAGTTACCCATGCATATAACCTGTAAATAAAAGGCTATTAAATAAATTTTAAAAAAATAAAAAAGTAAAGATTAATGTCAAATGTAAAAGAAAGATATATCTCAGCAGGAAACAATACAATGTTTTATTGAAGGAATGGGATATAGATGTATCTAAGGGATAACATGAACAATTCATATCTACAATTTCCAACATTTTCAAAAATGATATGAAAAAAAACCCACTATTAGAGATGAAGGACCTCAGACCAACAGAAACTGTTGGACAACGACATCAGAAGAGAATTAGTTCCACCCTCATGATTTCTCACCTATGGTGATGGGAAAGGAAAAGACTGGGAAAGTCAAGATGTGTATAAATGATCAAACCATCATTACCAGAACTAAATTATACTGCATCTCTAATTTAAAATGCGGGGAGCCAGAACTTCTGAACCCTTTTGGGGTGTTATAGATTTCTTTAACAGCTTGATGAAGCTTATGAACTCCTTTTCAAAATAATGTTTTTAAATGTCTAAAATAAAATACAAAGGATTACAAAGAAAAACAAAGGTTGGTGAAAATTAAAATATCACTTTTTTCCATCCAAATTCATAGACTCCCCCTGAACTCTATCCAGAGACCATCCCCTCCCCTTAAGAGTTCTTGATCTAGACTGTTTCTAAGTAGCCAGTGATTCTTAATATTGTTAATTCACGACAATTACTCTAAGATATATATTACTGAAAAAGATAAGGACATGGGTCTCATCTTTCCAGCAGGATTATACCAATTAGATCTCATGTCACCCCTGCCCTGAGATTTCTGAGACTCTGACACTTTTTAGCAGTTTACGGAGAAAGTATTTAGAATTGTGAGCTACTTAAAAGCATTGGGTTTTTTGGATGATCTTATTGTATTTGGGGAGATACTGGAAGAATGTAAGAAAAGATGACTGCAAGAATCAGATTGATGAAAACTTGCTAGCCTAAAACTGGCAACTGACAAGCACTACTTCTGGGGAGCTTTGCCAAGTATGTGGATTACTTATGATAGCTGACATTTATTTGGTTCTTCAAATTTGCAAAGCACTTCATAATTAGTTCATTTGATCCTCACAACAAAGTTGGGAGGTAGGTGCTTTAAATATCCTCATTTTACAGATTAGGAAAGTGAGGCAAAATGGCTAATAAGTAGTGTCCAAAGCAGGATTTGAGTTTAGGTAGTCCTGAATCCAGGTCCAGCACTCCATCCCTTATGCCACCTGATTTATGGAAAACAGCAATTTTGATTTCCGAGGGAAATAAAACAAAGGTGACAGCCTTACTTTATCCTTTTTCCAGCTTGCTCTTGAATTGTATGACAGGAAGGAGGTATTATGGGTGCTGGATGAGGAAATCCTCATCCATATTCTTTGTAATTTTAGCAAATCCTTGAGATGTTTTGAAGGGGATTTGTATTCCTAACTCAAGGCAATGATAGGAGTTCCAAAAGAAAGTTTGTACTCTAACTTAGATAAGAATTTAAATTAATAACCCTAAGAAGCAGATAGGAGTTCAAAAGTTAGGCTTTAAAATAATGAAGGGAGTTAACAAGGAATTGTTAAAGTTTTTGCAGAAACAAAATCATGATTAGAATGAGAAGAGAAGCAGTAACTGGAAAAAAATATTTACATCAAATATCTAATAAAAATCTGATATCACATACACACACACACACACACACACACCCCTAATACATAAACCAAATACAAAAACATAAAACTAACAGTTGTTCCCCAATGGGAAGTGGTCAAAGAACATGAACGCAAATTCTCAAAAGAATTGTAAGCTATCACCAATCATAAGAGATTGCTCCAAATCACTAATAATCAGAAACTGTCCATCAAAACAATATCATACACAGCAAATTGACAAAGATGACAAAAGTTGTAAATAGTCAGTTTTGGAAGGTTTGAAACATATCAGATGCATTAATATACAATTGATGGAGCTGTAAATTGGTCTTACTCTTCTGGAAGGAAATTTGGAATTATGCTAAGAAACTGAGTTAGGACTCATTGACCCAGAGATTCCACTGCAAGGTATATATCCCATGAAGATCAAAGATAGAAAGCTTCATTTATATAAAAATATTTATAGAACCATTTTTGTAGGGATAAATAACACATAAGAAACATGTGGAACCATGAAAAATACAAAGCAAGGCCTATACATGAGGAACACATGATTAGGGCACATAAGTGAAAGAATATCCATAGGTGACGCTATCAGCTGCTCTTGGAAAAGGTCCTGAGATCCTTTCTTCCCCCTCCCTTTTGGAAAGGTGTTGGAGCGTTCAAGGAGGACTAGCACCTCTGGTTTGAGAGCTTGCCAAGCCCTTTTGAGGACTGCTCATCCACCTTTCCTGCATCCACCTTTCATCCACTCTCACCGGTGGCTCCAAGCATTTGTGGCATGAACTAGGGCCACACCTTGCTAAACTCTTAGCAGACAAGCTAAACCAGGATGAAAATAGGTGACAGAACTCAAATGGAAGGTTGAGTGTGTACACCAAGCATGTGAAGACTTGCCCCATTAGGGGGGGGGGGGGGGGAGAACAGTCCACAAAGGCAGCTACCTGCAGTGAAGCATTTAAAGCTTGGTCAGACACTGGCATCTATCCAGTGTCATCCACAGGCCCACTGACAAGTGAAATGACTTGGTCTAGCACTGGTGACTTGGGGTAGACCTCAATGATTCCGGAAGATAGAGCAAAGCTGACTATTTTGTGCATCTCTACCTCACTTAAGTCCAATTCGCTCCAAAGTCAAGATATCCCCCATGATGTCATTGGTCCTCTTCAAAAATGAAAGCTAAATAGTGTTTTCACCCTTCTTTTGGTTGGTTGTTTGCTTTTTCTTTTTTCCCTTTTGGTTTTTTCCCTTTTGGTCTGAGTTTTCTTCTACAACACGACAAATATGGAAATAAATTTAGAAGTATTATACGTAATTGACCTATATCAGATTGCTTGCTGTCTTGGGGAGTGGGGAGGAAGGAAGAAAGAATTTGGAACACAAAATCTTACAGAAATATAATGTTAAGAACCATAAGTGTATTTGGAAAAATAAAATATTGTTGAGGGGAAAAAAATGAAGGCTATACAACAAACCACAACTGAAGCTTACCTAGGCCTCACCTATTTCTACCCTGCCCCCTTTTCTTTCTCTGACCAGAAGCTAGATATTTAATTAGTCACAGCCTATTACAATTGCAAGCACACTTTTAGCCTAGGGGCAATTTACTGGACCTTTTAGGTCCTTGTGGTTCCTCTCTCTGATGTTTTCTGGAGTTTACACCAGAAGAAAAGTTATTAGTATAATAACATATGCTCAGAGCTCCTACTTGGGAAAATTCGTAACATTACAGCTGGCTTTTTGTCCTAATTAAAGTTTTCTTTATCTATAGCTAATTCTTGGCTTGCATATATGTTTGAGGAAAAAATAAAGATATCCATAATGTTTAGGTAAAAGAAGTTAGATGAGCACATAACAGTATCTGTTACTGGACAAGTTTGGGATGGAAAAGTTAAGAGAAAAGCAGCTTATGTGGGGGGAGGGTGTCATCAAAAAGGTAGGTACAAGCAGTAACTTCAGTCCAAGTCTTTTATTCTGAGATGCTTTCAAGGCAAGTGTCCCACCTTGATCTCTACTTCTCTGCAGAAATTCAGTCCTTCTTTATATTTTCACTTTTCAGTTTCTCCTTTCATTTATTGTCTCTGTGCTGATAACTCTTTTCTATTCTTGTTCAGTGAAGGTGAAGGGGGTATTTCCTGTACATTCTCGGTCTCCAAGAATGTCTATGTTCCTTTTAGAACTCTTGAGAGCCATTCAAGTCATATCTCTAATTTGAGATGAGTAAAAATGATGTTGAGGTACAGTTTTCTTCAGGGCAAGATCATTTTTAAAATATCTTGTTAAATTTATTTTTCAAAATGTATACATAATGAAAAACTACATAACAGTTCATAGTTTCATGAAAGATCCTTTTTCTTTCTGATTTGAAATATTTATATTTCTTTTTTTAGCATTTAATAGTATTTTTCCAATTATATGTCAAGATAGTATTCAACATTAATTTTTATAGATTTTGAGTTCCAAATTTTTCTGCTTTCTTCCCCTCCCTCACCTCTCCTCAGAGATTAAGCAATCTGATATGTTATATGTGTACAGTCATGTTAAACATTTCCACATTAGTCATGTTGTAAAAGAATTAGAAAACAAGAGAAAAACCATGAGAAAGAAAACACAAACAAAAAAAGTGAAAATAGTATGATTCAATCTGTATTCAGATTCTACACTTCTTTCTCTGGATATTGATAACATTTTTCATCAAGAATCTTTTGGAATTATCTTGAATCATTGTATAACTGAGAAGAACTAAAACTATCATAGTTGATGATCACACAATATAGCTACTAATATATATGATATTCTCCTTGTTCTTCTCACTTCATTCAGTATCAGTTCCAGGTTTTTCTGAAATCCACTCATTCATCATTTCTTATAGAATAATAATATTCCATTACAATCATATAACACAACTTCTTCAAATGCCCAACTGATAGGCATTCCCTCAATTTCCAATTCTTTTTTTTGTTTGTTTGTTTGTTTTAAATTAGAGATTAAATGCTATAGATGCTATAGATTCATGTTTTTAAAAAGAGATGCTATAAATATTTTTGCTCATATAGGTTCTTTTCCCTTTTTCATGATCTTTTGGGGATACAGATCCAGCAGTAGTGTGATCAAAGTGTATGCACAGTTTTATAGCCCTTTGAGAATAGTTCCAAATGGCTCTCCAGAATGGTTACATCAGTTCTCAATTACACCAATAATGCATTAGTGTTCTACTTTTCTCATATCTTCTCCAACATTTATCATTTTCCTTTTCTGTCACATTAACCAATATGGATAGGTATGAGCTGGTACTTCATAGTTGTTTTAATTTGCATTTCTCTAATCAATAGTCATTTGGAATATTTTTTCAAATGTATATAGATATATTTAATTTTTTCATTTAAAAACTGCCTGTTTATATCCTTTGATAATTTATCAATTGGGAAATGACTTGTATTCTTATAAATTTGATTCAGTTCTCTATATATTTTAGAAATGAGACCTTTATCAGCAACATTGGCTGTAAAAAAATTTTTCCAGCTTTCTGCTTTCCTTCTAATTTTGATTGCATTGATTTTGTTTGTGCAAACCCTTTTTAATTTAATGTAACCACAATTACCTATTTTACATTTCATAATATTCTCTTTCTCTTATTTGGTCATAAATATTCCCTTCTCCACAGTTCTGAAAGATAAAGTATTTCTTGCTCTCCTAATAAAGCAAGATCATTTTAATCTTAATTAATTTCATTTTAATAATAGTAAAATGGGTAGCTCTGATACCTCAGCAGTAAGCAAGGATCTGAACATGATCAATTCATTAGTGAGGCTACCAGAAATCAATAAATTGGGTCAGTGGTCTCTCTCAATGACCAGATACCTAAAGTAAGGACCAGCAAGGTCTTTTAAACTTAGGTATGTCTTTCTTCTGATTGGCCTGACATTATTTGGATCTTCCCTGGCTCAGGCAAGGCATTCATGATTGATAGATATTTTAGGAAGGAGGTGGGATGGGATTAGAATTCAGATACCCCTCTCTAATATTTGTGGTCTCTTACTTGCTTTATGAGATCCAGCTGCCTTTAATAATCTTCTCTAGGGAAAAAAAAAACACATCTTAATTAGGTTTCCTCCCCATTTGACCTGCCCTTGAAGATCAAGTCACCATTAACTTTGATGAGGAAAAGCAAGGACAGGAAAGTTGTCTCCTGGCTCAGCCTAAGCTGGTTAAAGAACATATCCTCTGGGGAAAGTTGGTAATTATCACATTACTCCATCATGCCCCATAGAAACTGCCTAGTGAGACACATTGTTGATGGATCTGTGAACAGATCCAGCCATTCTGGAGAGCAGTTTGGAACTTTGCTCAAAAAGTTATCAAACTGAATACTCTTTGACCCAGCAGTGTTTCTACTGGGCTTATATCCCAAAGAGATCGTCAAGTAGGGAAAGGGACCCACATGTGCAAAAATGTGTCTAGTAGCCCTTTTTATAATGACAAGAAACTGGAAACTAAGTCGATGCCCATCAGCTGGAGGATGACTGAATAAATTATGGTATGAATTAATAAATTAATGCTATGGAATATGGATGATTTACCTAAATACATGAGCTGATGCTAAGTGAAATGAGCAGAACCAAGAGATCATTATATACGGCAACAACAAGACTATACATCAATCAATTCTGATGGACATGGCTCTTCAACAATGAGATGATTCAAACCAGTTCCACTTGGTCAGTGATGAAGAGAACATCTACACCCAGAGAGAGAACCATGGGAATAGAGTATGGAACACAACATAGCATTCTCACTCTCTGTGTTGTTATTTGCTTGCATTTTGTTTTCTTTCTCAGTTTTTCTTTTTCTTTCTTTTTGATCTGATTTTTCTTGTGCAGCAAGAATAAATATGTATTCATATATTAGATTTAACATGTATTTTAACACATTTAACATACATTGGACTACCTGCCAGCTAGAGGAGGGGGAGGGGGAAGGAGGGGAATATTTGGAACAAGAAGTTTTGCAAGGGTCAATGTTGGAAAAATTACCCATGCATATATTTTGTAACTAAAAAGCTTTAATTTAAAAAAAAAGAAAAGAAACTGCCTAGTGAATTAGACCGAAAAAAAAGCGGGGTCTGACCAAATAGAGAAAAGGGTGGATTCCAGATTAATGCAATGCAACATAATATCAATTTTTCTCAAACTCAAAGATCAAGACAATTCTAAATTTCTCTCTGGATTGAGAAAATACACTTGTCCCTCTGAACTTTAAATCCTAGGATGTCAATAAGTTCTCAAACTTCTATTAAACATGTAAAGTTGTGGCCAATGCAAAGTCTCAAACCCAAAGCTACAAAACTGTCTGTGTTCTCTAGTGACTAAAGCAAGCTACTGTCTTCACTAAGATGGGGTCCTCTGTTATCTGGGACCTTCTGCCATATGTTCTCTGCTGAATATAGCTACTAAATTACTCTCAACTGTCATCTGCTGAACATCTCTGATGTCCTTCCTTACTATAGGATTGAGTTTCAAGAAACTAGATTCTTTCCTCAAAGATTCTTTCCTTTAGGAAGAAAATTCTAGCAGCTACTTGGTTTAAAGATATCAAGAGCCATTATTAGCCCTCCCTTTTTAAAAATGATGAACAACTCTGCTAGCTAAGCAGAGAAGGCTTTAGTCTTTCTTTTGAACATCATTTCCTCTTTGTGAGCTTGGACACCCTGACTTAGTTACAAAATTCCTTTCATTGCTGTTATACTTGTTAGTTTGCATATTTTCTTTTTGTTGTTGCTTTTTATTTATGTTGGGATTTTTTATTTTGTTTAAGTTTGTGTATTTTCTTTTTTTTTTTCTTTTGTTTTGGTTTGTTTTTTTGTGAGGCAATTGGGGCTAAGTGACTTTCCCAGAGTCACACAGATAGGAAGTGCTGAGGTTGGATTTGAACGCAAGTTCTCCTGACTTCAGGCCAATGCAGTTTCAAAAATTACCAGGGACTCCACTTAACAAAACAGTGAAAAAATTATGTGGAAGAAAGACAAAATTATTTTCAATTCCTCATGACTGTCATTCAAATAAACTTGTTGCAAGAATGGAAGAACCAGGCAGAGTTGGCAGAGTCTGCTATCTCAACCTAGCTGCTTTGTTTTACATTCCTTGCCTGTATTATATATCTCTGCCAGTAACAAAATTATTCATCTCCTTCCTTTAAATTTAGAGAGGTTTATAACAGATGGTTGTCTACAGAGTGATATAATTTTTGGTCACAGCAACTCACAAAGACCATCATTAAGGTATGGAGAATAAAATATTTATTAGTAGAAGGAGTAATAATGCCAATGAAAGCATAGGTCCTTAAATTACTAGAATGTAGCCTAACATTGCCAAAGTATCTTCCTAGATTATTTATGTTTCTCTTGGGTTTGAGGTGTCTTGATGATAGAATGTCTATGTAATTCAATATTATTTTATTTTTTCAGTTCCAAATTCTCTTCTTCCTTCATCCCTCCCTCATCCATTGAGAAGACAAGAAATATAAAATTCTAAAATACATCTGGGACTTTAAAATAACACTATTGTCCCTTCGGTGAGTACATTGCCTTCCTCCCTTCTGCTTTTTCAATATGCACAATATGAGTAGAAAAAAGAGAATGACACAAGATAACATGTGAGCCTGAGAGAAATAATGCCAGACTGTATATGAGTCTGAAGGGAACTTGCAAAGAGACGGTTCAGGAGAGCAATGAAACAGTCACAAACAGAAAGAAGCTAATTGCTGGCCACTAGTTTCATTAAGACTCAGAGAAAAGAATTCAGTGCCAGAAGATGACATTGAACTGGCAGCAGAACCAACCTGATTCCCCACTCTGCTGGGACCTCCCACAGGGTAATACCTTGAGTCATAGGAACTGTGAAATACACTGAAAGAAGGCTCTAAAGAGGGAGGAAAGGGTTCTTTTGACTGGATAAAGGCTCAGATACAAGTCTTTTCTGTGTCTATCACTGTGCTAAATAAAACCTGTTCCATAAGTATGCTCTTTAAATTAGCCTAAGTACTTGCAAAGGAGATGAAGGCCCTTTTGTTGGAAGAAAAATAAGAAATAAAATTAAATTCCTGGAATTTCCAGAGGGCATGCAGCCAGAGAGATTTTTGTGAGAAACTTCCCAAATCATAATCAGGGATTCAAGGTAGGAGGAACATCCTGACACTGGGTTATAAATATTAAGATATAATTTTATATAATGGGGACCTATAATAAAGCATACTATTTTTCATTCTCTTGCTTCATTTTACCTATTGAGATATTCTTTTGTTATCTTAGTTTCTATTGTGAACTATGCTTAAAAGTTACAAAGTCACATTTACAGTTTTTCTATATTTCATGCTGTTAAACTATCTCTCCCCTTACATACAACACACAACACAGGCCTTTTTGCAGTTCATTGAACATGATACTCTCCTTACTTCTGGCTTTTTCACTAGCTGTCCTCCATGCTTGAAATATTCTCCCTCCTCATTTCCACCTTCTGGCTCCTCTGGAACCCTTCAAGTCCCAAATAAAAATTCACTTTCTACAGGAAACCTTTCCCAATCCCCTGTAATTCTAGTCCTCTACCGCTGTAAGTTATTTCCAATTTATCCTGTATATATAACTTGTTTGTACATAATTGTTCACCTGTCATCTTCCCTTTAGACTGTGAACTCCTTGAAAGAAAAAGCTTGTCTTTTGTATCCCCAGAGCTTAGCACAATGCCTGACAAATGGTAACTACTTAATAACATTTAATCAATTTATTAATTAGTTGCTGTTACTTCAATCTTTTCCCCTTGAAAACTTCTTTAGAATTGCAAATTAATTGTTTCCTCTGTTCTCCCTGATCTTCCTCAGCACATGAAAGAATCAGCAGCAAGAAACCTGGATAATTTCCTCACGGGGATAGTAAGCTCCTCCTTGTATACACATATATGAAGTTTGTGAAGCCTTTTACTATAGGCTTACACTACTGAATTGTGTTGAGTTCCTGTTGTCTTATAACTCTTAGGTCTTTTTCTTTCTAAAGATATTTTAAACCCTTGATTATTGAATATCTATCTTTTGTGCTGTATGATTAGGTTCAAATTTGCAGGATAGTTCCCTGGACTGCATCCTGACTTCCAATAGTCTTTGGAACACATTATTCCATTCCTTCCTCCTTTTTCTAGTGAGAGTAGAATAATTTTGCATTATACAAATTTCCTTTCCTTTATATTTAAAGGTTTTTCTTCTGATGGTTTGAAGAATTTGTTTCTGAATCAAACTGTAAGATTTAATACTTTGTGTTTTGGAGTTTGAAACCTTGAATTTTTTCTGGAGGTAATTTGTGAATTCTTTCATTTTGAATTTCATTTTTATGTTCAGAATTTCTGACAGTTTTCTTTTATTTCCTTGATAATGGTGCTAAGATTTTTTTGTCCTATTGTGTTCTGGAAATCTATGATCCATATGTTATCATAGCATATTAAGCACATATGTTCTTGTTTTTTGTTTCTCTTCTTCCAATCTGTCTTTCATGTCTGTGTAATTATATTCCCAATCTATTGTTCTCTTTCCTTTCATTGGTGAGGCTTACCATTGAAGATTCAAGTTTTTCTATTCTACTAATTATTTTTTCTGTGCAGAACATAAATTTTGCTCTCATTATTTTCATTTTTCTTTTAAGCCACTCAGAAACAGTGTGCTATGGTTCCATATTCTCTTCAATTTACAGAGGGTCTTTTGTCTCAAGTATGAGAGCATTTCCTTTCATTTTTTCAGAATTTATTCATAGATAATCAAACTAGTTTACTAGACTTGTAGGCCATATTTCTTTCTATTATCACTTTTTCCTGTTATTTTATCTGTTTATGTTCAAGCTCTTTAGATTTAAGATTTCTTCTTACTGAAATTTTTGGTACTGTCAGTGTTTTCCCCTCCATTATTTTTTTTCTTTATTGCTCACTTCTGACTCTCCTCTCTTGTTATAGTTTCCTTTGGGGTTAACTCTCAGAGGGTCTCAGCCTCCTCATATATTGGGCAATTTATAGTTCACCAGCTTAGGTCTCTCTATCCTAAATGACTTTTGGGTGATCATAACTGACTCCAGTTTAATGCTGTGTTCTTCCCTTCAGCTTGGTGGGGAACACACCTCCCCCTATACAATGTCCTGTCTTGATGATCTATACCATTTTCTTTGTTCCTTTGGTCTGTAACTAGTAGTTCATAGCATGTTGGCAATGGAAGTTCAAAGTCAGTTGTCCTAAATACCATCAGTTTAGAGCTGCCAACGATTTAGAGCTTTGTAGGCTGATGCTTCCAAGTTGTAACAACTAGCAGACTTATTTGGTGAAGGGACCTTTGGTCTTTTTTAGTAACTCTTCATAGATTTCATGGACAAGACCTCTGAGCAAAAATTATTCAGTTTATTCCACAGCCACCCACATCCTCAGACCCTGAGTGAAAGTTACAACATAAGGATATGGAAAATTATTTCACATCCATCAAATTTGAAAAAATTCACAGAAACAGAAAATGATTGTTGTTAGAATGACTGCAGGAAAACAAACATACTGATACATTGTAGGTATAGCTATGGATTGATCCAAACATTCTGGAAAACAATGTGAAACAGCCCCAAAAGTCACTTAACTGCATACACTTGGGTTGAGCAATATCATGATAAAACCTCTCCTTCAAAAAGATCAAACTTAGAGGAAAAGAACCCATATGTACAATAATATTTATATCAGCTCTTTTTGTAGTGGCAGAGACCTAGAAATAAGGGAGCTGCCCATCATTTAGGAAAGTGGTGTTGAATTTAAATAGAAACAGGAATCACTATGCCATGCATAAGGATCCCTATGGGCCATATGTTGACATAGTTTTAAAATGTGATATTAACTAGTTTTACTGAATTTATTTTCTTAGATATTTCCCAATTACATTTTAATCTGGTTTGGTTACACTGAGGAGTATCATAGGCTGCATGTAGCCATTGGCTATGCATTTAATACTTCTGATCCGGGAAATTGCTGAACAAATCATAACCTATGTATGTAATGGAATGCTATTATGCTGAAAGAAATGACAAAAAGGGACAATTTCAGAAAACTTAGCAAAATTTATAGAAACTAATGCAATGAAGTAAGCAAAACTCAGAGAATAATAGCAACAATATAAAGTAAAAACAACCTAGAAAGACCTAAAAATTCCGATCCATGTACTATCAATCACATTTCCAGTGATGAAAAATGCTATCTTCCTCCTTACAGTGAAGTGGTTAACTCAGGGTCAGAATGATATATATTTTCAGACATAGCCAATGTGGAGATTTATTTTCTTTGATTCAGGGGTCTTCAAACTTTTTAAATAGGGGGCCAGTTCACTGTCCCTCAGAGTGTTGGAGGGCCGGACTACAGTAAAAACAAAAACTTTGTTTTGTGGGCCTTTAAATAAAGAAACTTCATAGCTCTGAGGGAGGGGGATAGAAGTCCTCAGCTGCCGCATCTTGCCCGCAGACCATAGTTTGAGGACCCCTGATACATATGATACATTTTGTTTTTGTTTTAATAGCAGGTGTCATTAGAAGTAGAGGGGAAAGGCAATTAGCCATGGAGTTGCCAGAATTTTTATAGGAAAAAAGAAAAGAGGGTCAATGAAGTCTTTTTTAATGCACAGAAGATCAGTAGAAAATACAGATGAAGCCGAACAGCTTTGAAAACAAGTTAGAGAGGCAAGATACATACTTGCAACTGAAGTGCAAAGCCTCTTTTCTGTTTTGTTTTGTATATGGAAATGCTCATTTTATTTGATGCTAAGTTCTGAAATGAAGAAGGAAAAAAGGAAGAGGAGGAGGAGGAGGAGGAGGAGGAGAAAGAAGAAGAGGAGGAAGAGGAGGAAGGGGAGGAGGAGGAAGGAGAAAATGAATAGGAGATGAAAAGGAAGAGGAGGAGGAGGAATCAGTCCAAGGGCAGTGAGTGAATACCCAGCCTGCTCCTCCATGGGTGCCTGCAAAAACTGAGGATGTGCAAATACCCTTATGAATGGAAGGAATTTCAGAGATCATCTAACCCCACCCCATTACTCTATAAACAAGAATAATAAGGCTTTTCTAGTGGCCAAAAAAAAAAATGGAAATTGAGGGAATGCTCATCAATTGAGGAATTCCTGAACAAGTTATGGTGTATTATTATGATGGAATACTATTGTGATATAAGAAATTATGAGAAAAGTGCTCTCAGAAAAGCCTGGAAAGATTATATGAATTGATACAAAATGAAATTAATAGAACCAGGATGATCAACTGTGAATGACTTGGTTTTTTCAGGAATACAGTGATCCAAGACAAATTAAAGAATTCATGATAAAAAAAAATGCTATAACCCCCAGAGAAAGAACTGGTGAAGTACGAACACAGATCGAAGCATAAGTTTTTACTTTATTTTTCTTGGGTTTTTATTTTGGCCTGTTTTCTTTCTTTCACATGACTAATGTGGAAATAAGTTTTATATGACTACACATGTATAACATCAAATTGCTTGTCTTTTCATTGAGGAGACTGGAGAGGAAGATAATTTGAAATTCAATTTTTAAAATGAATGTTAAAAATTGTTTTTCATGTAATTTGGGAGCAATAAAAACCCAATTTCTTAAAAGAGGAAAAAATATTAAGGTTCAGAAAGATTAAGGGACTTGAACATGAGTTAGGGACTTGTAGTTCCTACAAACTTGTAGTATATAGTAGTCAAACTCAGATCCTCTGACTCCAAGTTCAGATTTTTTTTCACTCCACCCCACTAGGTGGACCTAAGTTCACTTTTTCAAGTTACCCAGGTATACTTGGAAGTTATCAACAGACCCAAGTTATAAAATAAGATGTCCATAATCATGCCATTCTTGGTGCACTAACCCCTCTTTTTACAAATGAAAATGAGATAATACATATAAAGCACTTTCCAAATCTTAAAGTGCTACATAAATGGTAAGTATTAATTATTAGTAGTAGTAGTAATTATGGAACTTTGTGGCATAGAATAGGAATTTGGCCTTAGAGCCTTAGATCTGGGTTCAAGTTGCATCTTCTACATGTATTGCCTATGTATACTGTTCAAATTAATAAGCTTTCAGTATTCTTAGCAATTCTCTAAGACTCTGAGTTACAGAGGAGGTGCTCTCTTACATTGAGAAGAGTTTTCTCTCAGGAAGTTCCGTAAAGCAATGAAATCACAAGGACACAAGGACTTATTCCTAACCTTATAGAGAAATTGAGGCCCACAAAGAGGAAGCGATTATCCCCAAGATTTGAACCCAGGTCTTTTAATTCCAAGTTCAATATTTTTTCAATCATAGGTTTGAGTTTCAATCGGCTTTGCATTTTAGTCGGTGACCTCTATGACAGCAAGGACTATTTTTTGCCTTTCTTTGCATATAATATAGTGGTTGGCACATACTAGGTATTTAATAAACACCAGTTGACTGAATTCCAGTGCTATCCCTTACTGACCTAGACAAATTATTAGACTCTGCTTCTCATCTGTAAAAATAGAAATTATGTTTTTATTACCTATCATACAAAGTTGTTGTATGGAATCATATAAATGGATGTTTTCTCTTTTAAGTTCATTATTTTCATTTCTCTCTCTCTCTCTTTTCTTTTTTTGGCTGAGGCAATTGGGGTTAAGTGACTTGCCTAGGGTCACACAGCTAGAAAGTGTTAAGTGTCTGAGGACAGATTTGAACTCAGTTTCTCCTGACTTCAGGACTGGTGCTCTATTCACTATGCCACCTACCTTCCCCTAAGTTCATTATTTTCTAAAATATTCTTTTCTTTTTAAATTTTGAGTTCCAAATTCTCTTCTTCCTTTTTTTTGCTTCTAACTACGGCCCTTATTATGCTCGTATTATCCTTCCCCTATATCTCTTATCCCCTTTCTCTCCTATTTCATTATTGGATAAAGTATATTTCTTTATCCAATTGAATAAGTTCTCTCTTTGAATCAATTCCAATGAGAGTGAGTTTCAAGTATTGCCCCCCCCCCCCACCATTTTCTCCTACACTATAAAAGCTCTTCCTTGCTTGCCTCTTTTAGGTAAGAAAAATTTCCCCATTCTACCTCTTCTCCCAGGATAGTCTTCCTTCTCACTCTCTCTCTTTTTTTTTTTTTTTTTTTTTTTTGAGGCAATTGGGGTTAAGGGACTTGCCCAAGGTCACACAGCTAGAAAGTGTTAAGTGTCTGAAGCCATATTTGAACTCAGGTCCTCTAGACTTCAGGGCTGGTGCTCTATCCACTGCACCACCTAGCTGCCCCTCACCCCTTCCTTTTAGGGGGTGGAGATGGAGATCATCCCTACTTAAATCAATTTACACTCATACCCTCTGTTTATGTAGATTCCTTCTAACTGCCCTAATAATTTCTTATAAGTTCTTAGCAATTACATGTGTTATCTACCCACATGGGAATGTGAATAGTTTAACTTTATTGAGTCCCTTATGATTACTCTTTCATGTTTACCTTTTTATGCTTCTCTTGAATTTTGTGTTTAAATGTCAAATTTTCTATTCAGCTCTGGTCTTTTCATCAGGAATATATGAAAGTTTTCTAATTGATTAAATATTCATTTTTCCCCTGCAGAATTACACTCAATGATTAGGTTATTCTTGGTTGTAATCCTAACCCTTGTGCTTTCCAGACTAATATATTCCAAGCCCTCCACTCCTTTAACATGAAAGCTGTTAAATCTTGTGTGATGCTAACTATGGTTCCATGATATTTCTTTCTGACTACTTGTAATATTTTCTCCTTGACCTGAGAGCTCTGGAATTTGACTATAATATTCCAGGGAAAATGGTCAAAGGATATGAACAGACAATTCTCAGATGAAGAAATTGAAACTATTTCTAGTCATATGAAAAGATGTTCCCAGTCATTATTAATCAGAGAAATGCAAATTAAGACAACTCTAAGATACACCACACCTGCGATTGGCTAAGATGACAGGAAAAAATGATGATTGTTGGAGAGGATGCGGGAAAACTGGGACATTGATGCATTGTTGGGGAGTTGTGAATAATAACCATTCTGGAGAATAGTTTGAATATGTCAAAAAGTTTCAAACTGTGATACCTTTTGATCCGCAGTGTTTTACTGGGATTATATCCAAAAGAGATTATAAAGAAGGGAAAGGGACCTGTATGTACAAATGTTTGTGGCAGCCCCTCTTGTAGTTGAAACTGAAACTGAGGATGCCCATCAATTGAGAATGGCTGAATAAATTGTGGTATATGAATATTATGGAATATTACTGTTCTGAAGAAAACCAACAGGATGATTTCAGGGTTGAGAGACTTAATGAATGATGCTGAGGAAATGAGCAGGACCAGAGATCATTTATACTTTAAAACAATACTATATGATGACTAGTTCTGAAGGACTTGGCCATCCCAGCAACGAGATCAACCAAAATTTCCAATGGAGAGAATGAATGAACTAGCTAAGCCCAGAAAAAGAACTTGGGAGATGACTAAAAACCATTATATTGAACTCCCAATCCCTATATTTATGCCCACATGATTTTTTGATTTTTCAAAGTAATTGTACAATAATTAGAGTCTGATTCTTTTTGTGAAAATAATGGTTTTATGTATACTTATTGTGTATCTAATTTATATTTTAATAAATTTAAATCTACGGTCATCCTGCCATCTGGGGAGGGAGGTGGGGGGTAAGAGGTGAAAATTGGAACAAGAGGTTTGGCAATTGTTAACGCTGTAAAGTTACCCATACATATAGCCTGTAAATAAAAGACTATTAAATAAAATAAAATTTAAAAAATATAATATTCCAGGGAGTTTTCATTTGGGGATCTTTTTCAGGAGGTGATAAGTGGATTCTCTTTTAATTTCTATTTTACTTTCTGATTTTAGGATACTGGGGCAATTTTTCTTGATGTCTATGTCTTTAATTGTGCCTTTTAGGTAGTCTAATAATTCTTAAATTATCTTTGAAGTATTTTTCAAGTCAATTTTTAAAAATAAAATTATTTACATTTTTTTCTTTTGATTTTAATTGTTCTTGATGTCTTGTGGACATCACTTCCATTTACCCAATTCTAATTTTAAGAAATTATTTTCTAATAGAATGGAAAAAATTAGCAATTGACTGACATCTAATACCCTATACCAAAATAAGGTCAAAATGGGTTCATGAATTAGACATAAAGGATGATATAAGAAAATTAGTAGAGCAAGGGAAGAAGAAATTAAAACCATTTCTAGTCATATGAAAAAATGTTCTAAATCTCTATTGAATAAAGAAATGCAAAGACAGCTCTGAGGTACCACGTCACATCTATCAGATTGGCTAAGATGGCATAAAAAGATAATGATAAATGATGGAGGGGATGAGGGAAAACTGAGACACTAATGCATTGTTGGTTGAGTTGTGAACTGATTCAACCATTCTGGAGAGTCATTTGGAACTATATCCAAAGGGCTATAAAACTGTGCATACCATTTGAGCAAAATTCAAACGGGTTTGTTTCCCAAAAATCATAAAAAGAAAAAGGAACCATGATAAAAATGTTCCAGGAAATTTTTTGTAATGGTACAGAATTAGAAATCAAGAAGCTGCCCATCAACAAGATAACTATAAATATGTATACATATATTGCATTTAATATATACTTTAACATGTTTAACATGTATGGGACTACTTGCCATCTAGAAGAAGGGGTGGAGGGAAAGAGGGAAAAATGTTGAAAAAAGTTTTGAATGTGTTGAAAAATTATATGCATATGTTTTTTATATAAAAGCTAATTTAAAAAGATGCTCATATTTGGGAATGAGGAAAAGTGTAGATATGAATATAATGGAATATTATTGTTCTATAAGAAATGAACAGGCTGATTTCAGAAAAGCCTGGAAAAACTTGCAAGAACTAATACTGAGTGAAGTGAGCAGAACCAGAATAATACTGTACCTAGTAACAAGATTATGTGATGATCAGCTATGCCAGACTTGTTCTTCACAACAATGTAATGATTCAGGGCAATTCCAACAGACTTAGAAAAAAAATTCTCATCCAGAGAGAGAACTATGGGAGACTGAATATGGATCAAAGCATAGAATTTTCAACTTTTTTGTATGTTTTTTCTTTCTCATGGTTTTTTTTTTTACCTTTTGTTTTGATTTTTCTTGCACAACATGACAAATATGGAAATATGTTTAAAGGAGTGCACATATTTCCCTTATAACAGAGTTTTTGCTGTCTTGGGAAGGGGAGAGGTAAGAGAGGGAGAAAAAATTGGAAAACAAAATCTTACAAAAATGAATGTTGAAAGTTATCTTTATGTGTATTTACAAAAATAAAATGCTATTGATAATTTTTTTTAAAAAAAGAAAAGAAAATTTCAGTGAGCTTTTGTACCTCTTTTTCCATTTGGCCAGTTCTTTTTAAGGAATTTTATTCAGTGAATTTTTATGATGGGTCTCCTCCACTCTGCCCATAGCTCTTCTGCTTTGCCCCTCATCCCCTAAGAAGGAATACCTGCACCAAATTCATCTCCACCCCTGCCTTTGTGAAGAGCAGTTTTCAGCTGCTGAGTTAAATGTTATATACAGTGATGTTAAGCTAGCCAGAGGTTCAGAAAGAATGAAACCTCAGCATCTTAGTAATATCAGGTCATTTGATATTCCCCAGATGTGGAATCTAAACTAGCATTGTCTCAAAGGATTGACACAGAAGCCGCCTTCATTGAAGCTGAGACTGCCACTGTGAGGGTTGGGGGCCCTGGAGCTGGGAATGGGCCTGTATTTGGAAGTCTCATTGGTTATTTCAGGAACCCCTCTCTGAAGGAGCAGTTCCTATACCATCTCCTACAACATCCTGGGCTTTTCCTATCAGAAGCTATGGGGCCTTTTTTTGTCTAATGGTGATCTTTCTTACCTTTTTGCCATGTGATGGAGTCATATCTTCCCCTACCCACAATGTTTCCGAATGTTTCTCCTCTTCCTTATGGTCTTTCCATGTCTTATCCAGTCTTCCCTTCCAACTCCCCCAGCCAAACCTGAGGAAAGTTGTGGGAATTTGAGGGAAGAAAAATACTGTATGAAGAAGCTATTTTTAGAATTTTTGTGCCTCTTTTACCAAGTAACTTTTTCATAATTTCCTTTTATCACTAATTTCTTTTTCCAATTTTTCTTCTATTACCCTTTCTCTCTTTAATACTTCCTGGAATTCTGGTTAGACTTGTATTCAACTAGCTATTTTTTGAGGCTTTGGTTGCAGCTATTTTCACATCTGTTTTCTTCTTCTGAGATTGTATCTTGATCTTTCCTACCACCATAATAATTATGATCAAGTTCTTTTTTTTGTTGTTTACTCATTTTCCAGATTATTTCTTAACTTTGAACTTTCTATTAAAGTTGTGCTCTTCTCAAACAGGAGTGGGGAGGTACTATTCCAAGCTGTAGGCTTTTTCACACTGCTGTTTTCAGAGCTAATTTTGGAGATCAGCAAATTTTCAGTGCTTTCATAGTGGTATGATCTGGGGAGAGGTGTGGTCACTGCTCTCCTGATTCATGCTCTGGTCTTTACTTTGGAAGGGCCCCTAAAGTCACAAATGTTAGCACTTCTCTCTACCCTATAATTGAAAGCCAAAACTATGTATAAGCAGCATATTTGCCAAAAAGTGCAAACTGCACTCAGTGCCAGCAAAGGGTCCTTGTAATACTATAACACAGAGAAAATAAAAAACAAAGCCCCAAGTCAAATACAGTTCTCATTAGAGCTCATATCTTATTTCTTTTACTTCCCAGGTCTGATTTACTTTAGGAAAGGAGTTCTTAATCTAGAGTCTGTGAAGACTTTTTAAAAATTAATTTGCTATTCTCACTCTCTCTGTTGTTTACTTGCATTTTGCTTTCTTTCTCAGCCTTTCTTTTTCTTCCTTCTTGATCTGATTTTTCTTGTGCAGCAAAATAACTGTATAAATATGTATACATATATTGGATTTAAAATATATTTTAACATATTTAATATATTGGACTACCTGCCATCTAGGAGAGGGAGTGGGGGAAAGGAGGGGAAAATCTGGAAAAGAAAGTTTTGCAAGGGTCAATGTTGAAAAATTACCCATGTATTTGCTTTGTAAATAAAAAACTTTAATAAAAATAATAAAAATTAATTTGCTAACTATATTTCAATATAATTGGTTTCCCTTATGGTCTTATGTATTTTATTTCATGCATTTGGAAACACTATGCTGAAGAATCTCTAGGCTTCTCTAGTCTGCCAGAATAGACTATCATCTCTGGAAATTCATCATTTTGTGATATGAGATCAACTTTGAAATTCTCACCTACTCAGATAATTTCTCTTCCTAGCTATAATACTTCATCATGCCATCAATCAAGGTAATCCTCCCCAACCTTTTCAGTTTCTTTTCATGCTGTATCTTCCCCCAATCAGATTGTGACCTCCTTGAAGGCAGGGATTGTCTTATTCCTTTCTTTATATCCCCCAGTGCTAAGCTATGTGTCTCTCCTAATTTCCCCAATATATCTACCTCCCATATCCAGGGCCTATAGAGATAGAAAAAATATTCAGGGACTACTTTAATGGGCTACCTGTATAACTGTATTTTCTGATGTGGGGAATATGTTTTTTATCCACTTTGTTTCTCTACTAAACAAAGGAAGATGGTGCTGAACGAATAGATAAGGTCCTGGAGATTAGGGGCCCTCCTATCCCCTCTCTATAGTCTCCAAGATAATAATGAAAGTGGTGGTATTATATTGTAAATATATGCTCTCTTATAAAAGATAAATATCATAAATAATACTTGGAGGAACATAAGTGTAAATGTGTCATTGGTAAAGAAAGGAGATGAATTTTATGGCCAAAAGAAAAATTTCATTACCCTTTTGCCAACCTAGTGACAAGCCCTTCTGGCTTTAGGCTAAGGTGCTCCTGACAAATATATCTACACTTGCTGTAGGAGTCAGATTTATTGGAAAAAGTAGGAGAGACTCCTATCAGTCTGGCCTGGGGAAAAGAAAGTCCTACTTAAAAGTGGAGAGAAGCTAGGATGGTTTGGTAGGGGAGGGTGGGCAGCCAGGAAGATTCTCTGGCTCTCAGAATTAAGGGAATTAAGGAAGCATTCCTCAGGTCCTCCACATCTCTGGGGAAGAAGTAGAGCTTGGAAAATGCAATGGCTGGCTCCAGCCAGGCTGCACACTCTGCATTAAGGTCTTTCCACTTTTAATGGCTGGCCTTTGAAATCTCTGGCCCCATTCTGACATCTGGTGGCCACCCCTGCAATCAGCCCAGAGATGTGCAGGGCGGTTCCCGACGCTCTTTTCCTGATGCTCCTGGTTCACCAGTCCTAAGCAGGAGCACACCTTCAGTCCCTTGGGGCTCCAGGTCCCAGGAGAGACATTATTCCCAACACCAGGCTAATTCCTGAGGAGTTACCAGGAATTCTCTTGGGTGTACTTGATTCCTGGACATCTCTTCTCCTGGGCAAAAGCAAGACTTAAGGAAGGTGAGGAGGGAATTTTGGGAGGGAAACAGAAAGATAGTCAGTAGTCCCCCAAGAGAGGAAAAGCAATAAAACCCACCAAGACTTCTGAGAGTCCAATTTACAGAGCTGGCAAGTCTATCTGTCACCAATTAACAGAACCCAGATTTGGGGGCCTGGAAAGCATGAAAATACTTGGTACTTATCAGAGGCCTTCTTGCTCCCAAGAGAGTAAATGAAGTAGAAATAGCACTGAGTTTGTTGTCAAGAGACCTGGCTGATTGGTTTAAGTCCTGGTGTAGACAATCGCTCTGTGACTCTGCTGTGGTAAATCACTTAACTGCTCCAAGCTTCATTCTTCTCATCGAAAAAATGCCTATTAGAAAGATAAGCCCTCCATGCCTTCTTATACCAGGTGATTGTTGATCATATCTTTCCATAAATCTTTCACAGAAGAACCATCCCAAAAGCCAGAACTTGTATTCTGATTATCTTCATATCTCAAAGGTACTTTTAGGATGTCCATTTGCTGTCTCTGATCCACAATTCATGAACTGTCTATGTCTTTTTCTTTACCCTACTTCTCTCATGCAATTTATTGTTCATAGACCACCATAGCCTACTTAATGATAATAAATAGCATTTATATAGCATTTAGTGCTTCATTTTATCCTCACAGTCCTGGGAAGTGGGCGCTGTTATCATTCCCATTCTACAGGTGGAAAACTGAAGTACATAGAGACTTGTCCAGAGTCAGACTTAGTATCTGACGTGAGATTTTTAACTCAGATCTTCTCCAGAGCTCAATCTATCCTGCCTTAGTTGCATATACCCACCATACATTTTTCATTACCCTTAAAGTTACCTATTTTGAATCTTCCGAGATAGCAGAATTCTATAATTTGAAGTTCATGCAGCAACAGGAAAATACTAGTATTACAGAAGTAGGCTTTTATGGCAGTAAGAAGTTTGAAATCATTGAAAATACTTTTGAAATTTCCCAAATGTGATCCAGCGCAGCATCTATCTGCAACTGAACGCTGGGCCAAGTTCAATGTCCAGTTTATAAATGGAAAGGGTTTATAAATCTTCTAGTCTAACTCACTCATTTTACAAATATTCTATTATAAAAGATAAATAACACTAGTAAGAACCTAACTTTGTCAATACGTGTATTTCTTTCACTGGTAAATAAATTGTGTCGTCAAAAAAAATTCATTACCCTGTAACCAACCTTCTGGGGACAAGCTTTCCTGAATTTGGGCTAGGATGCTCCTGATAAATATATATGTATGTATGTATTTATAAATAAAATTGCTGGGTCATATTTGAAGATTTTAAAGTTAGGTGGGATTTACAGAGTTTGTGCAGGCATCACCAGGCAGTACAGAGCAAAGCAAAATCTTGTTTGGGGGGTCAGAGGACTTTGGTTAGAATACCGACTCTGCAAATTCATATCTGTGTAACCTTGTACAAGTAACTTTGCATCTCCTAAACCTCAGCTCCTCATCTATAAAATCAGGAGTTTGGGCTGAATAACTTCAAAGGTCCCTTTCAGCTCTATGAATATTTGAAAATCCAAAGTCACCTCCAAACCAGAACATGTTGATAGGGGAAAAGTCCAGCAGCAGCCTATTCTTGCTCAGACCCAAATCCAGATCTGGAAGGCGCAAAGAAAAGAATAGGAAGACTGCAACCAGTCTTTATCCTGGATCAGAGCACTTTGGGAGCAATGAAAGTTTGCAGGTTCCCAGCCTATCCCTGAGATCCTAGAATAACAAAACATTCAATACTCCCAAGAAAGCTGCAAGAGCACCAACCCAGACTCTCCTCTAGAAGTGATGCAAAACTCCGCCCAAACCTCAAGGCTGAAGTCAGGAAATAGGCAGGAAGAATGGACAAACAAAAAAAGAATCCCATCATAAAGAACTAATATTGGGGCAGGGATGCTCAAGTCATAAATGCAGAAGAGAATGACTCCCAGACATCTACAGGCAATACTTCAGAGAAAAACACAGCATATTCATAAACCCAATTAGAATTTCTAGAAGAGATGAACTAAGGATTTTTTTTAATTAAAAAAAATCTTAATGGAATGAGAGCACTTGAAAATGAAAATAAATGAGAGTCATGGAAGAATTGAAAAGGGAATTAACACCTTGGCACAAGAAAGCACTAAGTCTTGCCCAAGCAACAAACTCCCTGAAAATTCAAAGGACCAAATAGAAGCTAATGACTCTCTGAAACAATAAGAAATCTTAAAACAAAATTAAATGGCTTAAAAAAAAAATAGAAGAAAATGTAAGATGTCTCATAGCAAAAACAGATGGAGAAAAAAAATTAAGAATCATTAAACTTCTTCAAAGCTAAAACCAGAAAAAAAAGAGCTTAGATATCATATTTAAAGAAAATTTAAAGAGGGCAACTAGTTGGTATAGTGGATAGAGCACCAGCCCTGAAGTCAGGAGGACCTGAGTTCAAATATGACCTCAGACGGTTAACACTTCCTGGCTGTGGGAAGAAAGGAAGGAAGGAAGGAAGGAAAGAAGGAAACTTAAAAGAAAAAAGGCCATAAGCAATCAGAAAAGGATTCAAGAACTGAAGAACCACAATCAGGATCAAACATCATTTAGCAGTCACCAGCAAGTATAACTTATGCAAAATAAGAAATTCTCTTCAATTCCATTTGATTCAATTCTAAAGCATTTAAGGACTTACTATATTCCAGGCACTGTGCTAAATATTGGGGGTACAATCTCTAATCCCAGTCCCAAAGTTCATTGGGGTGGAATTCTAACCTCTGTGAGAGAAGAAAAGGAACTGATGATAGGCAAGAGAGCTCCAGCTTTTGCCAGTCTCTTTGGGGACTCTCTAGGTGAGTCTTCTTTGAGTCCCCCTTCAGGGCTCCCCAGGGCCAGTCCCCTTTGGCTACGAGAGCAGCCATTTTCTTCAGGACTCAAAGGGTTGAATTACTTTGGGTACTTCTGGCTTCCAGCTTTGTGAGAGAAGACAGAAGATGCAAATTCCATTTCAAGTTACTAAAGAAAAAGACTGAGAAAACACGAGAGGAATGGCAATATGTACTTATGAGGGTTTTTTCCCTTGCTTTCTCTATAGGGTTGTGAGGAAGGAAGTGGGATGGAGAGAAGACTGTTCTTTGTTTGAAAATAAAATGTAATAAAAAAAACAATATGAGGAGCAGCGAGGCATAATTGAAAAAGCACCGGACTGAGCCTCAGGAATGCTGAACTCTTGACTAATTTCTGCACTAACTGGCTGAGTGACCCCACCCCGCCCCGCCCCAGCCGGTTTCTTCATCTATAAATTAAGAGGGCACTCTCTGCAGTAGCATTTAAATCGCATTTAAGCCACTAATCCAAACATAAGGAACTGCACAGAGCATGTGGCCTCAAACTTTTCAAATGTAACGTTACCTATGCTCTATTTCACTTTTATTTTCTGTTAACTATTTCCCAATTATATTTTAATTTGGTTCTGGCAGCCCTTGGGCTACCTGAGGGCTCCATGTTTGACATCTCTGGATTGGGTGTCTTGCAGCTCCAAAGTCCCATGGTTCTGGAACCTCCCATTCCCGAGTACATTTGCATTTCTTACATGTTGCTTGCATCTTGAACATGTTGCCCTCCTCACCTTGTGCGGAGAAAGCTTAGACAGAACAGAATATAAGTGGATGGGGATGCCTCATTATGCTCCTGCGTGGGTGGTGACATCTGCTGCGTGTGCCTGCCAGGGGGGGGTCTGTCCGTCTGTCTGTGACCGCCCCTAAGGAAGTGTGGAGGCCTTTGGGTACCACATACTCTTGTGTGTGTGCCTGAGCCTGAGGGCGGGGGGCTTCTGGTATGTGGGTGAGAAGAGGAGAAGCATGGGGCGGCGATGTGCAGCCTGGTCTGCATCTCAGGATCTGATTTGTCCCTGCCTTTCTGTTATCTGGTACAGAGAGTATGCATTTGTCTAGGGTTTTTTTTTTCTCTGTTTTGTTTTGTGGGGGAGAGGACCAGAGAAAAAGGAGTCAGGAGGAAAAAGAAGTGGTTCCAGATAAAGATAGTATCTCCATGATAATCCACAAACTCTTTCCCCTCCTGACACCTCTTCTGGGCCCCAGCCCAGCCCACCTCCAGAGGATGTAGCAGCTAATCCTAGAGAAGGCAAGATTCTATGTAGCCGTGAAAGCTCAGGTTTGGACTTCCTCAGAAAAGGGGAGAGAGGAGAGTAGCCCAAGGTGGTCAGGACTTCTGCCTACCTGGGCCTAAGGGATCTCCTTTTATCCCTCCTCAGGAGGAATAATACAGATGCACTGAGGAGCCCCACGCATCCATGAAAGCTTCCTTGATGGGTTTTGCAGAGGGCTCAAAGAGCTAAAATTTTTCTCCTCCCTCCCTCCAGTCTGCGTTCTGGAGAGCTGAAAGGCAAAATAAACCCCTGGTACCCAACCACTCCCAATTCAGCCCCGTCTCTCTGAAATTTGGTCTCTGCTTCTCTCTTCCCGCCCTGCATTGTTTCTCTCCCCAGCCCCGCGCCAAGTCTTCCGTCTCTGTATTTGTTCCTTCATTTCTCCCTCTATCCCTCCCCAGCTCAATCCTGGCCTCCCTTTCCTCTGTTAGCTCCTGTTCCTTACATCTCCTTTGCATTTCTCCCTTGCCTGCTCCTCCCAGCCCCCGCTGGTTTCTGTCTCTCTCCCGCTTCCCCATCTTCTTCTCAGCTTCCCCCCCCCTCCCCTCCTCTCTGCCTGGTCCCACAGCCCTCTCCCCGGGTGGCTCTCCGGCCTGGCACCTCCTGCCTCTCCTTCCCTTGCCCCCTCCCACTCACTGGTGGCATCGGTGCGGGTCTGTCTCTTTCTGTCTCTGCCTCCTCCTTCCCTCCCTCCCACCACAGGCTTCCCTCTTCCCTGCACCTCATACGATCCCCAACCCTCTCCTCTCCTTTCCCTGCCCCTTTAAATCTGCCCGGCCCTGGCCCTGCCTTCCCCGTGATGCTGCGACGGAGCAAACATTGATTTGTGCTGGGATGGGATCGGAATTTTGATTTTTTATCCTCCCCCAGCCATAAGAAGGAAAAAAAACAACTAAAAATAATACCCCCCCTTACGGCTGCCCCCTCCCTCTTCCCGCCCAGTTCTGATTCCAGTCTCCATCAGAGGCAGTTCTTTCCCTACACAATTTCCATCTCCCCCCAGCCCCTGCCCCCGCCCCGCCCCCCCGCCAGCCTGCTCCTCTGTGGCTGGGGAGAGAGGGGAGCCGGTCCCGCTGCTCTGGGCTAGGGGAGCCTCTCCGGAAGAGAGGGGGAGGGGGCCGGCTGGGGCGGGGCGGGGGCAGGGGTCTCCTGCCATGGACGCCGCGCCCGGGGGGCAGTCTGCGCCCCAGTCCACATGGTGAGTAGAACTGGCCCCCCTCCCTGCCTGTCTCCACCCCGTGCCTTTCCCCCGCAGCGCCGCCCCCAGCCCCCCGCCCGTCTCGGCCAGTTGACGGCACCCTCCCCCAGCCGCGCCGCCCCCCCCCCGGGCCGGCTTCAGAGCGACCCCAAAGAGCGATGGGGCGCTAGCAGCAATTGGGGAGGGGCGGAGCGTGGCTTCTGGGAGCTCCCCAGCCTCTTCTCCAAGCGGCCGTCCTCGCCCACCCCTTTAAGGCTGGAGATGAAAATTTTCTCGCTAAAGCTGCGCGAGGGGGTGAGAAGTTCTGGGAGGCGCCGAGGGGCGGCGCGGGGCGGGGGTCCCTGGGGCGGGGGGAGCTCTCGGCGAGGAGGAGCGCGCCCGCGGGGACGTCCCTTGGCTTCGCCGCGCTGCCGGCAGGCTGGGCAGGGGAGGGGCGGAGCGGCGCTCACCCGCTCTCTCTCTCCCTCTCTGTTTCTCCTGGCAGCCGCTCGGGATGAGGGCCCACCCCCGCCTGCCCGTGCCGGGGCGCTCGCGGCCGGCCCCCGTCTGACCCCGGGCCCGCCCGGCACATCCAGGCCCCACGCCCTCGGCCAGGCCCCTGGCCCTCCGGGATGCGCTGAGCCGCGGGGGGCTGAGGCCGCGCCAACTACATGCATGTCCCCCGGGGGCAAGTTCGACTTTGACGATGGCGGCTGCTACGTGGGGGGCTGGGAGGCCGGGCGAGCACATGGCTACGGCGTGTGCACGGGGCCCGGGGCCCAGGGAGAGTACAGCGGGTGCTGGGCGCACGGCTTCGAGTCCCTGGGCGTCTTCGCCGGGCCCGGGGGGCACAGCTACCGGGGCCACTGGCAGCAGGGAAAGCGCCACGGGCTGGGCGTGGAGCAGAAGAGCCGCTGGACCTACCGCGGCGAGTGGATGGGCGGGCTGAAGGGGCCCGCCGGCGTGTGGGAGAGCGCCTCGGGACTGCGCTACGCGGGGCTCTGGAAGGACGGGTTCCAGGACGGCTACGGCACCGAGACCTACTCGGACGGAGGTGCCAGGGCGCGAGCTGGGCCCCCCCGCCTCCCCCGCATGCCTGGCCCGCTCCCCTCCCGCCTCCACCTCGCACCTCCGTGGTCCGCGAGAGCCCGCCTCCCGCCCGGCCGGGCGCGCCGTCTGTCCGGGGGTCTCCCCCCGCCCCGCCCCCAGGGGGTCCCGGCGGGCCTTCCCCCGCAGCCAGCCCTGCCAGGCGGCTGTCCCCGCCCTGACCCGCTCCCCCGCCGCCTCCCCGGTCCTGGGCGCTGGGGCCCCGGGGAGAGAAGGGGCGCGGCCGGGCAGCGCCCCCCGCTCACTCTCCTCTGTCCTCTCCTCAGGGACCTACCAGGGCCAGTGGCAAGCCGGCAAGCGCCACGGCTACGGGGTTCGCCAGAGCGTGCCCTTCCAGCAGGCAGCGCTGCTGAGATCGCCGCGCCGCACCTCCCTGGACTCGGGCCACAGCGACCCCCCCACGCCCCCCATACCCCTGCCCCTTGCTGGCGATGAGGGCGGCAGCCCGGCCTCCGGCTCCAGGGGGGGGTTTGTGCTGGCAGGCCCCGGCGACCCAGACGCAGCCTCCTCCAGAAAACGAACTCCAGGAACGGGGGGCTTCTTCCGCCGCTCGCTGCTGCTGAGCGGGCTCCGGGCCGGCGGGCGCAGGAGCTCCCTGGGCAGCAAGCGGGGCTCCCTGAGGAGCGAGGTGAGCAGCGAGGTGGGCAGCACAGGGCCCCCAGGCTCCGAGGCCGGCGAGCCTCCAGCCCCGGGCCCTCCGGCCCTCATTGAAGGCTCCGCCACCGAGGTGTACGCCGGCGAGTGGAGGGCTGATCGGCGCAGTGGCTATGGAGTGAGCCAGCGTTCCAATGGGCTGCGCTACGAGGGCGAGTGGCTGGGCAACCGCAGGCACGGCTACGGCCGGACCACCCGCCCTGACGGCTCTCGGGAGGAGGGCAAGTATAAACGCAACCGGTTGGTTCGAGGCGGGCGGGTCCGCAGCCTCCTCCCCCTGGCCCTGAGGAGGGGCAAGGTCAAGGAAAAGGTGGACCGAGCCGTAGAAGGTGCCCATCGGGCAGTGAGCGTAGCCCGCCAGCGCCAGGAGATTGCCGCTGCCAGGTAGGGCCCCAAACTGGAGAGCCACCTTAGAGGAGGGGGCGGAACCAGGCCACGGACGCCCAGGAGCCGCAACCAACACAGAGACACTTGAGGGGGAGAGGGGGCTGGAGGGGTGGGCAGAGAAAGGAACAGGCAAGATTAGGAGGAGGGAAAAAAGGTGCAGTTGTGACAAAAAGGAGTGAGAGGAAAACTGATTTAAGCTGAGTAATTCGTGTGTGTGTGCATCTATATTTATATATAGCAGAGGACCCAGATTCAAATTCCAACTACATGAACCTGAGCCTCATCCCCCTAGGCCAGTTTCCTCATCTATGAAATGAGGAGGTTGAATTATATGATTTGTAAGACGAAATTTCTCTAATTTCACAGCCTATGATCCTATAATCCTGTGATTTTTGTTTGAGTTTGAGTCTTCAAGTGTGGGTGCGTTAGCGGGGATGGGTGCATGTGTGTGTGTGGGAGGGTGTATATCTGATACACATAGAATTATGTGTATCTGTGTATATGCATATATGTGAACATACATATATATATATATATATATATACATACACACAAGTATGTTGTAACAGATTCAGAAATGTCAGATTGTTGACATATTCAATGCCATAGATTGTTGAAATAGTCCAAGTTCTTTCTTCTCTTCCCTCAAAACAGCCTCTGAGACTCGAAGCAGCATGGGCCTAAAGAAGGATTGGCCCAGAGCTTAGTTAGTGATTTCCATTTCTAATCACATTCTAGCTTGATAAATCTGACATCATTTCAGACCTGCCCTTAAAATCAAAGCTGGCATACTCATCTGTAAAGGTGTGGCCCAACATTATCCCCTGTACCTCCCTTTAGCCTTTAGATGAGGTCCCTGAAAACTTATGTGCAAAATGACTTCTTATAAATCAAATCATGTTTTCAGCCTTCCAAGAGATCTTGCTGTTTAAAAAGACATATGAAAAATCCTATTAGAAAGTGAAAAATCCTTTTTGGAATTTAAGAATTTTCAAGAATATAACTCCTTAATGTTTTCTGATTCAAATGTTTTGAACTTTGTATATTAGATTTTCTTTTTCATAGGACACACTGAATAGAGTGTGTATTGCATAATATATGAATAAGAATATTGGTGTAGATATAAAGATAAATAATATATGTACACATCCCTATGAGAATGTACAAGTTTTTCTGTATTTGTCATTATGTACCTGTGTTTATACTAGGAGCTCTCTGCTAACATAGAGTCAATATCTTGAGCATTGGCTCCTTACCAATTGTAGAGAAGGCCCGAGGTTGAATAGGGGGATTGAATGGTTCAGGAACAACTGTTCTGTGTTTTTGTATATGGCCAGCAAGGCAGTGGGAAGAGGCTGGCTGGTCTCCCCAGCAACAGGACTGGCAGCTCTGATTGGCTCTTGGATTCCATGGAAACAAGGGAACCTTAGCCGTAGAGTTTCTCCCAGGTAGCCCTAGAAGCCTAGGCCTGAACACTCAGGTTAAGAGCCTGATGCCCAGGACTCTACCATCAAGACTACACACCCAAATCTCATAAGCCACCAAAGATCAGCTTACAAGCAGAATAACCAATGGCAATGCTGTGATAACAGAGCATGGGGGAGGGGATGCACATGAAAATGAGGAGGGGTGGGGAATATAGAGAAAAGATATGTAACAGAAAAAGGCTGTAAGAAAACACATGAGAGAGAATTGCTATAAGATGGTGCGTACCCAGGAAGGGAAATGACAGCAGAGCTCATAGAGAACAAAAAAACAACAAGGGGATACAGTAAAAAGAGACGGTTTGGTAGAATAATAAAGATTTTAACCTGTATGTGACATGAATTCCAGAATGCTGGAAAAGCATGGTTTTTGGAACTAGGAAGGGATGTGATACAAGAAAGAGAGACTGGTATGGTAATAGAAAAGAGACTAAACCAAAGAGAGGAACTTGTAACTATCATGTACTAGTGAAGAGATGGTGAGAAGAAATAGTGAATTTGTGCCGTATGGACAATGTGGGGGTGGGGTGTAGGCAGTGAACAAAACGGCACGGAAAGGACACACTTGCTTCTAAAAATCTTCACAATGTTCTGTAGAGGAAAACTGTGTGATGCGTAGGGAAAAGCATGATGATCGAAGAGAGAAAGGTAGTTGTGGAAAGCACAGAGGGGGTGTGATAATAGAGAAGGGGTGTGATGACACCATTTGAAAAAGGGTGATAATAGCTGGGGGGGGAGAGGTGAGGTCGGGTGATGATAGCAGAAGAAACGGTTCCCCAGCACAGAACAGTGATTTTTTGAGAAGGATGTGCTAATATATGGAGGGATTTCATAATGAGAGGAAGGCTGTAGAGGGATGGACTAACAGAAAAAGAGGAATCCTTTGAGGAACAAGGATTAGTCCAAGAGGCTGGAGATAATAAAGTGTTACTAGAAAAAGGAATTGAGAGAGAAGTGTGACAACAATAAAGTGTACTAACAACTATATCAGAGGTCAGGTATAAGAAGATCAAAGTAAGTTTTGCACTGCAAGTGGAAGGCAGAGAATCTCCTCTAACAGAGAGAAGGATCATGGCAAATTGATTAGTGATTGAATAATTACTTGGAGTGGACTAGGAATAGGACAATGGTGGGAGGATGTGCTGTAAACTGAGTGTCACCACTCAGGACTCACCGTATGAAATTGGGTCATGAGGTAGGAGAGTCATTTGAGAGCTGTGCAGTATTAGGTAGACCCACTAAATACCCTGTCCCTGGTCCTGGCAGGGCCGCAGATGCTCTCTTGAAGGCAGTGGCAGCAAGTAACACAGCAGAAAAAGCTGTAGAGGCAGCTCGAATGGCCAAACTGATGGCCCAGGACCTGCAGCCCATGTTGGATGCACCAGGTGAGATGGGAAGGGCTCTGGGATGGTGGTGGTGGTGGTGTGTCCTAAAGCTCTATCATGGCCTTGACAACCCAGAGAAACAAGGGGTAAGGTTTCAATGGAGGGGGACAGCTAAAGAGAAAAGAGAGGAAAAGAGACATAAGAATCCCTGGAAGAAAATCAGGGGGTGACTATTTTAAGAGTCTTAAATGAGGTCAGTCAATGGAATGAGAATCAGGGTCAGGAAAAGAGAGAGAGGATCATATGAGATAGAATCAACAGGTTTGGGGGATAAGGTGAAATAAGGACCATTTGAAAATAAGGTTAAATTTATTTGAGGTAGGACCAAGGAATCCAGTAGATGATGTCAGGAAAATTTAGAGAACTCAAGAAAAGGGAAGGGAATTTATATAGTGCCTACTATGTATCCGAGACTATGCTAAAGGCTTTACAAATCTCATTTGAAAGATTATGGGGTTAAGCCTAGGAACCAAAGGCTATAACTTCCTCTACCTACCTCCTCAGCATAGATTTGTGACCTCATTCATCATCTCCTTTGTCCCAGGCCGAAGACCCAGGCAGGACTCTGAAGGCACTGATACAGAACTGCCTGACTGTGACAGCCCTGGAGTTTATGAGAATGGACTGACCCCTTCTGAGGGCACACCAGAGCCTCCCAGCAGTCCTGTCTCCCCTTGCCAAACCTGGAGACACCCCACCCACCGTAGTCCTTTGCCCTGTAGGGATGATGGAGGCCACCTCTCTGGCCCCAAATCTTGGCCAGAGGAGTGGGGAGGCCCAAGTGGACCTGGAGAGGAGCTAGCTGGCTATGAGGCTGAGGATGAGGCTGGGGTGCAGGGGCTAGGGGTTTGCAATGGCTCTCCCCTCCTTGGGGGGTCCAGTGACAGTTCTGGAAGTCTTCGAGAAGAAGAAGGAGAGGATGAGGAGTCCTTGCCCCACTCAGAACCTCCCCTAGACCCAGGGCTTGAGCCCACTGTCACCCCCATACTGAGGGGCACATCTGGAAGGACTCTGGAGGCAGAGAACCCGACAGAGGCACCAGAGGAACCTGGTGCCACCGAAGAGCCTGCCCAACGGGTAAGTTATTCTCTTTACTCCATACCTTCAGCCTCTACTCCACCCCAAACCTTCCTATTCTTCCCTTTGAGTCTCATATCTCATATCTAGTCTTTCTTCTCCTGACTTTGGAGACCTAGAGTTAACCTTAGCTTCTTGATTTCTTACCATTTTTTAATCCCCCAATTTTTTAGTATCTTCATTTGAAAAAAGCTTTGCTATATAGAAAGGATCTCTAAGGTCTTTTCCAGAGCTAAATTTATGTTCTTTGAAAGTGGAGGGAGAGGGATGTCAAATGACTTGCCCAAGTTGACACAATGAAGTTCTCAGCAAGAGTTTTTCAGACTCTTCATCCATCTTCTGTTTCTTCTCATGCCTCCCAATATACCTTCCAATTTGTTGACCAGAAATAATAATTAGAAACTTCCTTCCCTGCCATGGTTCCTCCTCCTTCCCAGAAAGCAGCAGGAGAGAAGGAAGGGAAGGGTTTTTCCCAGGACTCCAGTTATTTTCAACCTCCTAGAAACCACATCCTCTACTACCTGCCACATTGGCCTGACCCTACTAAGACCTGGTAAAAAGTTGGGGACACTCAATAGTCAGTAAACATTTATTAAACATCTGCTATGTGCCAGGCACTGGGCTAAGCAGTGATGATACAAACAGAAAAAGAAAAAGACAATCCTTACCCTCAAAGAGTTTATGGTATAATGGGGAGAGATAAAGCATAAAAGGAAATTTAAAAATGGGGTGGAGGGAGAAGATAGCCAACTTTGAGGCATGGTGGAATAAGTCAGCCAGAGAAGGCCCAAAGTAGTGCTGCTAGGTGAAAAAGGAGAGATCCTTAAACAGAGGTTTGGAGTTTGGCTCCATCCTCCAACTGAGGAGGAGAAAGACCAAGATCCCTCAGGACGATGAGGTTATCCAACAATGAGAGTTCTGGGGCATGGTGGAGAAGTCAAAAATGTCCAGAGTAGTGCAGCCAAGTGAGAAATAAGGACTACTGGGGTACACAGATACAGGGATGCTGGAGAAGAGGAGTGTGAGCTGGCAAAGAGAGACAAGATATTGTGCAGAACCTAGAGTTAGTGGTTAATTCTGGCCTTTCTTGGAACCAAAGGGACTTTGGCACTTGAAGCTTTGCCCTCCTCAGACCAGGTCCCATCTTGCTAAATGACTCAGTCTCCAATGGGATAGATAAGTATGTGAATATGACACTCTTTCCCTTTTCTTTTTTCAGGGAGCTGCTAACCCCTTGGTGGTAGGAGCTGTGGCACTACTGGATCTGAGCCTGGCATTCCTGTTCTCCCAGCTCCTCACTTGAGGTCTCTCCCTAGACTATGGCTCTGGTTCCCGTGTCCTCTTCCCTTTGGACCTGCCTTTTCTCTCTCTTCCATCTTTTATCTTCTTTTCTCTACCTTTCCTTTTCTGTTCCCATTTATTACTTTCTGCTCCCTCTTCTTTCTCTTACTTTCTCTCTCTTCTCCCTTATTCTGACTTTATGTATCTTTTTTCTCTCTTTCTCTAGATTGTTTACATATGAAGGGCTCTTCTCTCTCAGAGTTACACTCTGAGAAATACAAATCTAAGTCAGACCATCACCACTCACACCCTCCTAACTTTCCTAGGGATCAAAACTTCAATAGGGAAGAGATGGGGTGAGCACTGAGGGTAAAGGAGGGCACAATATTGAGGTATATGAGCCCTCTCCTACCAGCAAGGTGGAGAGGGGACCTGGAAAAGGGGTGACTGACTGCAGGAGTGGGGCACCAGTGATGCTGCTATGAAGTCACCCCCTAGGTTTCTGCCTCTCCATCCCAGACAACCTGCTTGGACATTTTTAGGATTCTTCCAGTCCCAGAAGTGGGTAACCAATATCCCCTCAAGGAAATGATGTTCCTATGGAGACAAGCAGGACTAATGAATAGAGATGGAGTATATTGGAGGCATCTCTTACCCTATGGCAAGTTATCAAATTTCTAGGCACTGAACTTGGTTTCTGCCTAACTTTGTCCTTCCTTCAGGTAGAGATCTGAAGGGGAGAGCAGGGTGCCTCTAATTCTTACCTCTACCCCAGCCCCAGGGGTGGTGGACAATTGGCAGAACAAAAACACCTGAAAATCCATCCCCCTCCTCCCAAACCTTCACATACCCTTTCCACCTCCACCCCCATAATTTTCCACCACCATCACCATCTATACATGGTCTAGACTTGTTTGTGGCCTTGATAATGTTCTGGAAGGGCCAAGTGAGGCATTCCTACTGTATGGAGTTAGGAGAACCTCTGTCAGTGCTCCATTACCATTGGGGGTGGGGAAGGAAGTGAGGTGGGAAGGACTTCTGGGTGATAGAACTAGATAGAATATGGGGGACTCAAAAGGCAGCCAGTCCCAGGAATCTCAGTTAAGGGCTGAGGATAGAGTTAGGTACCAAAATAAGGATAGGAATTAGAGGAATTAGGGGAATTTAGGATCAAAGTCTAATTCCTATTAGACCTATGATTTTATTGGTTTAGGGAACTCCCGAATGAGTAAATTCCCTCTACCAAAGCAGGCTGGCACCTTCTCTGCAACTTATGGTCTTGGAGAGTTGCCTAGAACACTGAGTGCTTCAGTGACTTGCCCAACGTCACTCTTACTATCTACCACATCAGGTTTCCTCCTCTCTGAGGATCAAAATGGGGACCTATCTCTCTGGGGTCAAAATCCCTTGAAAAAGAAGAAGAACCCTCATGCACAGGAAGCAGGGTGAAAGGTAGAAGTTGAAAGTCCCAGAGAAAGAAGGGTGGGGAACACCAGGTTTGAAGTTGAGCAATCCCTGTTATTGGCCATTTCCCCAGATGACAGGGCCCTTAGCCAGGGGGTGGGTGTGAGATGCCCAGGATCTGTCCTTCATGGCTGAAGGCCTCTCCCTGCCCCTGCATGAGGCAGAGAGGCAAGCTGCTCATTATCCCCATTCCCCAAAGAATGTCCATGCTTGGGAATGCCCCCCATGCCCCTCTTCTTTTTTTTCCTGGCCAGCCTATTTTCTACCTGGCCCACTTCCCTCTTAAGACTTTACTTCAAATTTCTACTTTGTGGGATTTGGGATCGAAGTCAAACATCTCGGCTCACACCAAGTCTTGCAGGAAAAAAAAAAATAAATTTAACAAAAAATATATTAATAAAAAAGTTTTAAAAAGGGGGGGCAGTCATATCCTTTGAGGTGTGAGAGATTCAGATCTTTTGACCCCAAGACTTCTTTGCTCTACCCTTGGTCAGTTTTCATGCTCTAAGAGTAAGGTCTTATGGAGAGAAAATTGGGGGTGAGGGATTGAACCCACAAATGGCGGGGGGGGGGGGTAAGCTGGTGACTCCCAGCTCTAAAGGCTGCCCTTGCTCCATCACGATCATTGAGTTTTCCCTCTGTTCCATCTGCTCACTTCAGAGCCAAATGCATGAAATATGACTGGGGGATGGGTCCTGCTGATACTATTTGCGCTTTTTTGTTTATATAAATTTATAATTTCTATAACTCGTCAAGATTTGCAAAGAGCTTTACAAATACTATCTCATTTGACCCTCACAACCACCTTGGGAGATGAGGGCTGTTATCTCCATCTCACAGAAGAAGAAGCCGAGACAAGTCGCGGTTAAGGGACCTGCCTGGGGCCGCACAGCTAGTTCGCCTTTGCTTTTGGTTTTTCCGCGGTGGACTCGGGTCATCGGGACTCCAGGCCTCCCAGACACAGAACCCTGAAGGCCGGGATGGGCCGGGGAGAGGCTGAGGTGGGGCGGGGAAGGGGCAGGCCCAGTCGGGAGCCGCCCCTGACCGATCTGGGACCAGGAAGCCCGCACCGAAGCCGAGCGCCCCCGAGACCCAGGCTAGGGAGAGGTGGGTGGGCTCTCGGGCGTGCGCGCACGCGCGCGGGCACGCCAGTCTGGGAGCGGGAGATCGCGAGCATCTCTGAGGCGGGAGGGACTGCAGGGCTGCAGGCCCCGCGAAGCACGGAGTGTGTGGGAAGGGGGGGGGGAGAACAGGTGGCTGGAGCGGAGATGCAGAAGGCCGGGGCAGGGCGGGGTGGAGAAATGGGGCGAGGCTCCACACACGCGTACTTGGGGCATAGGGAGAAGGGTGGGGCTCAAGGGATGCGCAGGCCTACAGAAGAAAGCGAGACGAGGAAGGGCGCATGCGCGGTGAGGAAAGCCTGCAAGAGGGGCGGAGCCAGAAACCCGCAGGTAGAGGGGGGTGGGCAGGATTCCGGCCTTGTGGGTGGTGGGCGACGGGGGAGCCCGGCGGGCGGGGCGCGGGCGGGGCTAAAGAGGTCCCTGTCTCGAGGCCCGCCCGCCCTTGTTGAGCGCCTGCGGACCCGCAGCCCTACCCCGCCCTGCCAGGATGGTGCTGCCGTCCCTGAAGCTGCCGGAGTTGATCCAGGAGATCCGCGGGGCCAAGACTCAGGCCCAGGAGCGGGAGGTCATCCAGAAGGAGTGTGCCCACATCCGGGCCGCCTTCCGCGAGGGCGACGCCCCCCAGCGCCACCGCCAGCTTGCCAAACTCCTCTACGTCCACATGCTGGGCTACCCCGCCCACTTTGGACAGGTATTCAGCCGGGGCACGGCGCTCAGGCAGGAGCTGTCTTCCCCTTCCACCTCTCCCAGGTTCTCCCTGCTGTGCCGAGCAAAGCTCATCCTTCCTGGCGATCCCTCGAGGAGCGCCCCCCACACACACAGCCCCCCCCCCAGAAGCATAGCCATTGCAAGCTGGTGACCCTCAGTCTGTCCCCTGCTGCCCAGACCCTAAGATTTTCCAGGATCCCCCTACACACAGTCTCTGCCCTCCATCCGAAGCGTGCCCATTGCAGCCTCATCTCCCTTACTGTCAATCCATGGCAGTAGGCTAAGACCAGCAACCCCAATGTATCTTTCACATGAAAGTCGTTACTAAACTAATTATATGAAACTGTGATCCTAACATACTTACAACTGGAACCATTGATTTAACAGCCTACCACCTATATCAGTAAAAATGAAATCAGTTTACCTTACCTTCAGAATCCTATTTCTTGCTCATCTTTCAGCCATTTCGGTTAAAAAAAAAAAAAAAAGCCATTTGTGGAAAGAAAAAATTTTAAATCCCCCTCCAAAATTCTCAGTACTTTGGAGTACTCAACTCCAGCTGTCTCCTGCTGCCAAATCCCAAGATTTCCCAGGAATCTCTTTTTTATTCACAGCCGACTCACATCCTTAAGAGGAATAGGTTATTTCAGCTAAAACCCATCCCTTGGATTGCCTATTTTATTTCATTAATTGAACTAAAATCGAGCATGTGAATAAGATCCCCACAATATCTCCTCTGTAGATCCCAAGAACCTCCTCCTTTCACATATGTAAACACACATCAATAAAATGTCTTTCATATGTCTTATCCATCCCAGGATAAGGCCTTTCCAGGCCTTGATACTGGAACCTAAGATTCATAGCTAGTGAAACTCATATTAAAAGTAAGGGCACATTTCCACTTCCTGTCCCATTTTGGCACTATTCTACTTCTCCCACATTGAACAGTCACCCATAGAGGGTTAATTTTAATGATAGGAAGGAAGGTACAGAGGTTTCAATATCTTTGGTTCTTCTCATTCTTCCTTCTGGTTTGCATCCTTTCCTCCCCCCTATAGATGGAGTGCCTGAAGCTGATTGCATCACCCCGATTCACAGACAAAAGGGTGGGCTACCTGGGGGCAATGTTGCTGCTGGATGAGAGACAGGATGCCCACCTACTCATAACCAACAGCATTAAAAAGTGAGGGGGTTGGGGAAAACAAAATATATTGGGGGAATCTGGAGGCTTCTCAATCTAGCCGGGGAGGTGGACCCGATGGGAAACATCTAACAAAAGTGCTTCCTGATCTGGGAGGGAAGAACTAAATAACTAGGACATTCCCCAATCTTGGTGACCCTTCAGTGACCTGAGCCAAGGGACCCAACCAGTGCAGGGGTTGGCACTGTGTACCCTAAGCACCATGGGCTCAGCAGAGATGTGCCGAGATCTGGCCAATGAAGTAGAAAGGCTGCTGTTGAGGCCCAGTCCTTACATCAGAAAGAAGGTAAGTAGGGATGGAAGGAACTCGTGCATTTACCTTCAAGAAATTTTCCCTTAGAGCTCTTTTTATTCCTTTCTGCTCCCAAATCTGGGCTGGATATTGCTGTGCACTTATAATGGCTTCTTCCCTCCCCCACACCCCAGGCAGTGCTGGCTGCAGTGCACATGATCCGGAAGGTCCCAGAGCTCTCCGACATCTTTCTCCCTCCCTGTACCCAGCTGCTGCGTGAACGACACCATGGTAAGAACTCCCTCCCTCAGGGAGTTCCCTTCATCTCAGTGTTAATAGGATCATCTGAACTGCCACTCTCCCTTCCTACACTGTTCTGTCTCCTTTTTCAACTTTGGATATGGGTCATAGAGCAATTTGTATGACATGGTCCAGGGTACAGAAGTGAAAGGTGAGGGTCATTATCCCCCAAGTAAAACAAGTTAGCAGATGGATTTAAAATTGGCTTTCCTCTGACTCCATTTGACTTAATTTCCTTCCTTGCTTTCTCTCCTTGAAACCAGGTATCCTGATAGGAACAATCACATTGATCACAGAACTATGTGAACGAAGCCCTGCTGCCCTCCCACATTTCCGACAGGTGGGTCACGAGTCAGGAGCCTCACAAGGGAGAAGAGTACAAAGTAGTGATAGTAAAAGGGTTTGAATAGGGAGATGCAGGATTCTCATGCCCCTATATGAAATTCTTTTCTCATCCCCAGGTAGTACCCCAGCTGGTACAGATCCTTCGGATCCTGGTGATGTCAGGATATTCAGCAGAGCATAGCGTGGCTGGGATCAGCGACCCTTTCCTTCAGGTGGGAACCAGACCCTGGCATCATAACCTCTCTCCCCTGTTCCTATTGTATCTGGAGAACCAGTTAATGACTACTCTGAAAGAGTGGGGTTCTGGTCATGTTGTGGGCATTAGGAACACAGGGAGGTTAGGCTCACAGCAGCCTCTATTTATGACAAGCCATTCTAGGATCCTAAAAGTAGATTAGGTTTATTTTAAAGGGAAAAGGGTGACAAGTCCCATTTTGTTTTTCCCCAGTCCTTCTAACCCTTGAAGGAGAGGGTGACCATTTATCTCGTTGTTCTCCTTAATACTAACTTTTGCTTAATCCTTTAAATTCTATGCCTTTTTATTTTGATTCCTTCACCCCAAGGTTAAGATATTGAGACTACTTCGGATCTTAGGCCGAAACCATGAAGAAAGCAGTGAGGCCATGAATGACATGCTGGCCCAGGTAAGTTTGGTGAGAGATAGGGTAGGTGGAAACCTGAGTTAGGGATGGTGCTGACTTCAAATTCACCCATTCAGGTGGCCACCAACACAGACACAAGTCGGAATGCTGGCAATGCAGTCTTATATGAGACAGTGCTCACCATTGTGGACATCCCTTCTGCCTCTGGCCTGCGGGTACTGTGTGGGACTCCCCTTTTATTACTGTCATGCCTGTTGGCCTTTTTCTGGTCCCAAGTGGTGTTCATCTTCACCTACCGGCACTCTCCAGTTCCCCCATGCTATGAATCCCATGTGGTAGCAACACTCTCTCCCTCACTCCCCTTTACACCAGGTTCTTGCTGTGAACATCCTTGGCCGCTTCCTGCTCAACAGTGACAAGAATATCAGGTAATAAGCACCTGATCGTCTCAGGCTGTCTAACTGGTGCCTGGTCCTCTACCCATCTAGCCTCCCTTCAGAATCAGGCTGCCCATTAGTACCTACCCTCACATTGGCTCCTGTCCCAAGGAGACTGGTTTGGGGAGGGTGTCTATGGAAGTGATTGACTGGAGTCAGTTCCAGGAAAGTATGATGGTTATCCCTTGCTACTCCCTTACCACCAGGTATGTGGCCTTGACCTCTCTGCTTCAACTGGTACAGTCAGATCACAGCGCTGTACAGAGGCATCGGCCCACTGTGGTGGAGTGTCTGAAGGACCCTGATGCCTCCCTTAGTCGGTGAGTAGCGCTCCGGGAAGGAGGATTAGGCAGAGTAGAACATTCATCTGGGGTGACTAGGATGAGGCTAGAAGAGGGAACTGGACATAAGGAATTAGTAACAGAAACCAGAGTTTGGGGACCTTGATTTGTTTGTTTTAATATTCTCTGTTTATTTTGCTAGGCGGGCACTAGAATTGAGCTTGGCTCTTGTGAATAGTTCTAATATTCGGTCCATGACCCAGGAGCTACAAGGTTTCCTGGAGTCCTGCCCTGCAGATCTTCGGGCAGATTGTGCATCCGGCATCCTGCTGGCTGCAGAGAGGTGAGAAGTGCTCAGGTCATGGGAGATGCAGAGTGGTCCCTCCATTACTCCTCCCCTTGGGTAGGAAATGTAGAGAATAACCATGTTCTATTTTTTACTCCCTAGGTTTGCCCCAACAAAGCGCTGGCATATAGATACTATAATGCAAGTGCTGACCACAGTAAGAACAGTGGGCTGGAGGGCTGGTGAAGGGTTGGGGGAAGGAGGTAATCCTGAAGGAAAAAGTTAGATATTAGGCTAACTCACTGACTTGTCTCCCTCTGCAGGCAGGTGCTCACGTGCGAGATGATGCAGTGGCCAACTTAACTCAATTGATTGGAGGGGCAGAGGAACTTCATGCTTACTCTGTTTGTCAGCTGTACAATGCCCTAGCTGCAGACATTTCCCAGGTAACCCCTTTTCTCACTCTACCCCTTTCCCTAAGACTATCCAGTCATTTCCTTGGTTCATTCATTAAGAATGTATTCCCTTGCCCCATTTTTCTATTCATACCCTCAGCGGGTGAGTGAATAAAGAAATGAATGAAAAAGCCTTTATTAAATGCTTTTCACACACTGCAAATACAAAGAGAAAATCCAGGCAGTCCCAGCTCTGAAGGCGCTCAGCTTCTAATAGGAAGACATAGCACATATAGCAGAGGTGTCAGCAAGCTAGCTTGTAAGGCTCAGAGTTTGATAGGATGCAGATGGCAAGGCCCAACGGACTCCCTAGATATCTTTCTCTCCTCAAATAGCAGAATGTAAAACTTGATGGGAGGAGCCTTAGAGATCATTTAGTCCTCATTTTGCAGATAAGGAAAGGGAAGACCAGAGATAAAGTGATTTTCCCCAGAGCTCATGATTTGAACTCAAGTCTTTGGATTCTAATTCACTGCCCTTTCCATCACACTTCTGCTAACCCCCTCCATCAACTTCATCCTTGTCCATCTCAGTAGAATGGCTGAGTCATTGACTTTTCCCCTCAAAATAAAAAGCTGCATTTACCTTTGCAAGTGGCCAGGCCCCCCTACCTTCCCTATGTCCCAAAGCTCTCTATTCATTTAGATATTGCAGCTCTCCCTCTTGACCACTAGAGGCCACTGGGAGTTCAGGGGAAAAGGCTGCCACTCCAGTGTGCCAGCCCTAAAGCCCCTAATTACCATTTGCTCTAAGGCCCTTCTTTCACTTTCCCGGTTTCCCCAAACATGGGGCCCAGGGCTGAGGATCAGGCGAGAGAGGAGCCCATGTGGTGACTTGGTTTTGTCCTCTCTTCACGCAGCAACCTCTGGTACAAGTAGCTGCCTGGTGTATTGGGGAATATGGGGATCTTTTGCTGTCTGGAAGCTGTGAGGAGGCTGAACCCCTGCAGGTGAGGCTAAACAAAGAGTTAATGGAAGGGAGAAGTTGCCCACTGGGGTACAAAACTGGAGTCATCCCTTCAGCAACCTCTTCTCTCCTCTTTTAGGTTCAGGAAGAAGAAGTGCTAACACTGCTAGAGAAGGTGTTGCAATCCCACTTATCCTTGCCGGCTACCCGGGGTTATGCCCTCACTGCCCTTATGAAGCTCAGCACCAGGATCCAAGGAGACAACAAGTGAGAAAGGCACCTCTAGCATTCTTCTGGGGTTCCACTAGGCCCTGCCTTTCTTCCTGCCTCCTTTCTTGAAGTTGATTGGCATAGAATTTTTTTCCCCCTAGGACAAATGGGGTTAAGTGACTTGCCCAGGGTCACACAGCTAGGAAGTGTTACGTGTCTGAGGCCAGATTTGAACTCAGATCCTCCTGACTTCAGGGCTGGTGCTCTAACCACTGCCCCACCTAGCTGCCCCAATTGGCATAGAATTTTAAGACTCCCTCAGACAGTCTTTTCCCCTCCCCTCTCACTTCTGGGGCTGATGGGTGGGTGATGATTAGACTTCTAGCCACTACTACCTTCTCTCTTCTCCACATGGCCCATCATATGCTCCAGCCGCATCCGACAAATAGTATCCATCTATGGAAGTTGCTTGGATATAGAGCTACAACAGAGGGCTGTGGAATACAATGCTTTGTTCCGGAAGTATGACCATATGAGGTACAACAATCTGTCCCCAGAGTTCCCCCTGCCATGCTCCCCAGCATTCTTTTAGTGATGCACCCAGAAAGTCCTTCCCAATACTTCCATTGTCCTCCCCCCCCACACACACAAATTTTGAGTGATAGTTCTTGGCCCTTCCAGACAACAGTTCTTTGAATGCAAAGACAACACTGATATACCCACTGTAAAACAAGCGCTCATTGTTTTTCTCACAGTCATGACTGTTTTTCACTGAACTAGCTTTTCTCTAAACTGGTCCCCATTATGTACCATTAGTCCAAAAGGAAGGTGTTAGTCGGGGACAGACCTGGGAGCCAGAATGCTTGGGTTGTGTTCCCTTCAGACCAGCAATCTTGGAGAAGATGCCTCTTGTGGAACATGGTGGACCCCAAGATGATGAGGCAGGAGAAGGCAAAGAAGAGCCTTGGAATCCAAACAGAGAGAGCCAGTCTCCCACTAAGACCCCGGTGAGGAGATCAAAAATACTAGAGCCAGGAGAATGTAATTCTACTTCCCCTACCTCATACTGATCTTTTTCTTTGGTCTCCCCAGACTGCAAACCTTTTAGACCTCTTGGATCTCCTGAATGGTGCCAGTGGGGATGCCCAGCCACCTCCCGCTTTGGATCTAACACCAGGAGGCTCCTTATTACACCTGCTGGATCTTCCTTCCACTACTCCTTCCCTAGGTAAGTTATTGGCACAAGGGGAGTGCTATAGAGGTATGTAGTCCCACACAGCTGTATAGCAGAGTTTATCTGGAGCTTGCAGAATTTTCTCTCCCTCATTCTCTTCTATTTCTCTACTTTGCATGACCATTCCAGACTCCTAAAGCTGAGCTCTTCTCTATAACCCGACTTTAGCACCCATCCCAGGTCTAAAGGTGTTTGACCGAGAAGGACTACAGATAAATCTGTCTTTTGTTCGTCCCCCTGAGATACCTGCCCTGCTTCTGATTACTGCAACTGCAAGCAACACCTCCAAGAGTGATGTCACCCATTTTGTGTGTCAGGCCGCCGTGCCCAAGGTTAATAATACTAGACGAGGTTTTAGTGGGAGAATTAAGAGCTTAAAGGAAAAGGGAAAGGTGCAGACTTGGGTGGAAAATGGTACATGGGGAGACAGGTACAATTGCATGAACAAGGGCCTGCTGAAACTGAAAGGTCTACCTTACTTTGCTTTCCTCCCAATCCCTTGGCCAGAGTTTCCAACTGCAGCTGCAGATACCCAGTGGAGACACAGTTCCAGCTCAGGGAGGCCCTCCCATCACACAGGTCCTCAGAGTCCTCAATCCTAACAAGGTGAGAACCAGGAATCCTTATGGTTAAGGGAAGCCATGGAGAATTGGAGGAGCAAAAAGAGTCAATCACTGTCCCTTTGTTTTCTCCTTCCTAGGCCCCTTTGCGGATGAGACTGAAACTCACATACAACCACTTTGGACAGTCAGTACAAGAGATCTTTGAGGTGAAGGACTTCCCCCCAGACACATGGCAATGATGAGACAGATGTGCTTCCTTAGCCTTGAGCAGGAAGTCCCAGCCTCTCCAGAAAGGCCCTAGACCACCTAGGAGCAGGTGGGGCTTGAAGTCACTCTTCCCTAGGGCTACCAGTAGGTGGCAATCTGCTTCCATGATTCCCTATTGCAGACACAGATTGGGTTATGGGGGCTCAGATCTCCCCCTTGGCCATGAAGGATTACAATAAACTTGGGAGAAAAAAGCCATGTCTAGGTCTGTTCTGGGGACAATGCCCTCAAAAACAACAGCAAAGAATGGAGCCTCACAAGAACAAAGTTTCTACCCCTGAGCCTTGGGAACAGTCCAAAAACAGAAATCTTTCTTTGTCCCAAACTACAGGACAGAAATTTACCTCAAAAACTCACACAAGACCCAATTTACCGTCATGGGTCAAAGGAGGACACAACTATCGGTGAAATCAGAATATTGGTTTTTCTGGCAGATGCTCCCATCTCTTTTCTCTTCATCAACACTCCCATCTACCCCAGTCAGGGAAATCCCTACTGCTTGCCCTCATCTCTAACTCAGCTGTAAGGCGGTTAGGAGCCGCTGGCAGAATCAATGGCATCGACCAAGGGGGGGCCGGCGAGGGATTTTCCTGTGCTTAACTACTGATCACGGCTAAGTGGAAATCCTATAAACACGAGCGGAAATCAATGGAGGCTGCTTAGCAGCTGGGGGAGAGGGGCAGCCCACAGATTGCATCTGACGGATGAAGGAAAGGAGGTGAGCAGGGAGGAGGCAGTGGGGTAGGTAAGAGAAAGCAAAGGAAGTAGAGATGGCAGAAGGATTGAAAGGGAGAGAACAAGAGGAAGGGTGGGGAATTGAAGGATGGGCCTCACTAACCCTTTCTTTCCCCACTCCCCAGCCCCCAAACAAATGACACCTACTCATCCCATGTCGTAGCTATTTAATTCTCTATGGCTGCAGACCCTTGTTGTTCATCATTTTTCTCTGTGGCCACTTCTAGCAGGCGCTGGTAATCCTGAGGCCTAAAGCGCTTCAGGTATACAATCAGTTTGCCAGGTGTTTGCTCCTGTTGTGACACACCTATAAGCAAAAGGGTAGAAAAAGGTTAAGCAAGGTCCTCTTTACTTTTCCTATAAGAAAGCATGAGAAATCAAATAATTCTCACCCTGTTCCATTTCCTGAGCCACACAGCAAGCCCTGAAGCTATTTTCTAGCTAGCATAAGCCCCTGAGCTCTAACCTCAAGCTCCTACCTCCCTTGCCTTATAAGTATTCCGTGACATACATAGAATAGTCCCTCTCAACTCCTGGGGCTTCCCCCTCCTTCATCTTTGAAAGGCAGGTCAAGACAGGCTATTCTGGACTGCAGTTCTTGCCCCAATTGCCAGAGACAGACAAAAATATGTGAAGGTAAATAATAAATATATTCTTTCTGCTTATCCAATGGGTGATAGAAAAGGCCTTATAGCAACTGGCTCATTTCAGTTATTGCTTCTGTCCTCTGATAAAGATTAAAGCCCTTCTAGAGAAGGCCAGAGCTCATTGGCTTGGTAATGAGGCAGGGCCACAAATATACACAGATGTAAACCCAAGAATGAAGAAGGATAACCCACTAGAAAGGTAGAGCTATAGCTATAGGCAGGGTTATTCATAATTCCACACCGGCCTGGAACAGCTTATACTACGTAAAGCAAGGGAGACTTCTAGTACTATTAGACACAAACTGAGAACAGAGGCTATATGTGTTTCTTTGTATTTCCCATAGTTGCACATATGGCTCATATCTGTTTAAATGCATGGAATGGACTACTGAGTATCCTCTCTAGACTGGGATAGGACACAATAGGCTATATATAGCTTGTTACCCCCTAGAGATGAACAGAAATCTTTGTGTAGAAAAACACAGCATAAGTTAAATAAGAAAGTAAAGGAGAGATCTTTGGCAAAAGGTATTCTGACATAATAGAGGCTCTTAATGCCTTTTTATCAATCCTCTTACCAAGGGGGATAAAGAGGGACTCTAAATCTTTATCACAGATATAACATGTCCAGATCTTCCTTTCAGTTATAAAGACAAAACAAGTGATAATACCGCCCAGCATTTCCCAAACTAGTTTGACCACAGAATTTTTGGATTTGAAATTTATCCACAGAGCTGTAGAGATGTGAGAGATTGCCTGGTCCAAATTTCCTTCATTTTACAGATAAAAGTAACAAGCCCAGAAAGAAGTGATATGACCAAGATGTCACAGGAAATAAAACTGGAACTCTACCTTTGGAATATTCTTCCCACCACATCACACCTCTTTCCGTAAGGGATCCAGTTTTCTAAGCTGAGGCTATTTCTGCTAAACCATACTTGAGTGAAAAAGCACATTGGCCTGGCCATTTTCTGTCTCTATTCATATGAGCCTTGTTTTCTTGTCCAAAGTAAAGGAGATAGCCTAGATCCACATTCTTGACTGAACCCATAAATGGCACTTATAGGGCTGGACTATCCCCAAGAATAAAGGAAGAAGTGGGTGAAATAGTAGAACAAAATAAGCCAATTCTCAAACCCAGAAATTGTCATATAAGTATTTGACATACATTTGTTTAAGGGTAAATATTACTATTATGGACATTGCCAAGAAAATACTAACTCATGTCACATGGAGTACCAAGAGTCTATGTAATTTAGGAAAAAATGACAATAATGACTAAAATGTAATTTGAGAAATGACAAACTAATGTTGAGTAAAAAAACAAGCATCTGGGAATGAAGGCAGCAAATGGATAGATAGTAATGATGGTCATGTATTTAGAAATGGAGAAGTAGGATTGAAGAACAGATACTAATAAATTTGGTTAACTTAAGAGGGAGTCAAAGAGGGGCAGAATAGAGGGCTGGATACAATCGGAAGGGGACACATGCAAATGACGTGCACAGAATGTGAGACTCAGGACAACTGAGAATTCCAAGAAATGAGAGGAAATACAGATTCTGCCAGAGCTGCTAATAAATGGAAAAGGAAGAATTAGATAACCCTATTTTAGACAGATCGGGAATGGACAACTAGACGTACAGGGGAGACAGAGACCACCTCTGAAGTCAGGAGGACCAGAGTTGGGATCCAGCCTCAGATATCTAGCACTCACAAGCTGTGTGACCCTGGACATGTCACTTAACCCCAACTGCCTCACCTAGATAGACAGAACAGGAATCTGGATCCTCACTGCACCCTGTCACAGAGGAAGTCCTAGAACACCTTCTTGCTAATAACTCAGTCCAACCCTGGTGACGGGGAAAGGAGAAACAAAGTCGAGTGCCCCCTCACCAAGCAAGGAGCTGAGACTGTGGATCTTCTCCAGGGCTTTGGGCACCTCCGCCTCTTCTCGAACTAGGGCCTCCACTTCGCCCACCGCGTAGCCAAAGTCTGCCGTGTCCAGGTCCACCGTAAGCGGCTCTTCTTCATCACCGGCTCCAGAGAGCGCCAGCTTCCAGACGCTGCGCTCCGTGACAAAACTGGCCACTTCCTGCAGCTCCAGCGGGGCCAGCGTCTCCGACACGCTCTCAGCGGCCAGCCCCGCAGTCGCCAGCCTCTCACACAACCGCGCTGCTATGGCGGCCTCGGCCGTGAGCTCCAGGTACTCGGTGTGCGAGCCGGTGTTGCCGCCCGCCGCGGGGCACTTGAGTTCCCATCCGCTCCCTTCCCGGTGCCGCAGCCAGTGGTCGGCCTTCATAAGCGTAAGCTCTCGAGTGTCATAGTAGCTATCTCGAAAAGAGACCCGGCTCTCCTGGGTGCCGCCCAGCTCCTTCAACCGATCCTCGATTCCGGGTCTGGGGACAAATTTTTGCTCCACCTCAATCCAGGGGTGTGTCATGCCGCCTCTAGCCAGTCAATCCACAGACGCTGATTTAGCCTCCACTATCTGTTAGGGAGAGAGATAAAAAGGCGGCACCGCGAGGTGCAAGGAGGGTCCAACCGAGGCAGCGAGGCAGGTTTCATAGCCGGGTTGTGGTCCCCGCTTTGTGATCGTGGGGATGTCCCCGCCAACAAAACCAGCTGCAGAATCAGGCTCCCGCCAACCATCCCCTCCGCCAGCCTCAACCGCTTAACGCAGGCTCAGCTTCTGAAACATTTCCCACGCTTACAGAAACTTTTATTCCCCAAGCTAACGTAAAAAGCGATTTCTCTCCTAAGTCTGAATTAAACCCTTCCTGCCAGGCGATAATTCACATTTATATGGTGCTTTGAAGAACCAAAAAACCCATTTCTCACAATTCTGTGTTCTAACCACCCCATTTTACAGATGAGAAAACCAAACTCGAGGGGGCCGGGAGTACCCGCCTAGCACCAATCCCACCCCTCTCCATGGACTCCTCCAGAGGAACAGATTTATTTTAGTCACTCCCCAAGTCTAACCCTCTTTCTCGCGCCGCGCCCCCGCCACCTCCCCCGGGGATCTACCCGCCCCGCAGGCCCCGAGGAGGCAGGACAGAGCTTCCTCGCGAAGCATGACGGGAGCCAAACATCACCCCACCCTCCGGCCTCCCGGGCCTCGATCCCCGGCCTCACCCTCGCGCCTCCGGCCCTGCACCCAGATCCAGCGGCCATATTATTTCCTGGCTGGGATGGTGTAGACTGCAGGCCGGATCTGATAGGCCTGCGGGATTGTGAAGGGGGCCGAGTCCCCGGCTGCGAGCCAAAGGAGCGAGACCAAGGTCCCCACGCTCCACCCTTAGTCCCAGCTCGGGTCCAGGGGCGGGCTGGGGTCACTGGGCCTCAGGCGGAGCCGAGGAGCAGTTGAGCCAGGAGCATTGTGGGAGATGTAGTTCGGCAGAGACGCTCCCTCTGCCCCTTCCCCCCCCCACCTCGCCTACACTATCCCGCCTCTCGGTCGCCATGGTGACGGGAAAGCTGCAATTAGGACCATTAGGGTTCCGATTTAATACTGGGCTGGGCGGCTGATGGTGGGAAAAAAGGAGATGGGTTGGAGAGTGGGGGGTTAGGGAAAGAGGGGAGGGAAAGTCCCAGGACTCCCCAGACAACCTCATAGACTCTGCGGCTAAAAAAAATGGGACTGTTCCCTTCCCAACCCCTAAATCCTCCCAGGCACTGCTCTGGGCAGGACCGGTTTGGAGAATAAATGATTGACCTTTCCCCATCACCAGATTTGATTGCAAGTGGATTTGAAATAAAAGCATAACACTACTGGGCTTATACCCCAAGGAGGTACTAAAGAAGGGAAAGGGACCTGTATGTGCACGAATGTTTGTGGCAGCCCTGTTTGAGGTGGCCAGAAACTGGAAACTGAGTGGATGTCCATCAGCTGGAGAATGGCTGAATAAATTGCGGTATATGAATATTATGGAATATTACTGTTCGGTAAGAAATGACCAACAGGATAATTTCAGAAAGGCCTGGAGAGACTTACACTAACTGATGCTGAGTGAAATGAGCAGGACCAGGAGATCATTATATACTTCAACAACAATACTAGATGATGACCAGTTCTGATGGATCAGGCCATCCTCAGCAACGAGATCAACCAAATCATTTCTAATGGAGCAGTAATGAACTGAACTAGCTATGCCCAGAAAAAGAACTCTGGGAGATGACTAAAAACCATTACATTGAATTCCCAATCCCTATATTTATGCCCACCTGCATTTTTGATTTCCTTCACAAGCTAATTGTACAATATTTCAGAGTCTGATTCTTTTTGTACAGCAAAATAACGTTTTGGTCATGTATACTTATTGTGTATCTAATTTATATTTTAATGTATTTAACATCTACTGGTCCTCCTGTCATCTGGGGGAGGGGGTGGGGGGTAAGAGGTGAAAAATTGGAACAAGAGGTTTGGCAATTGTTAATGCTGTAAAGTTACCCATACATATAACCTGTAAATAAAAGGCTATTAAATTTAAAAAAAAAAAATGAGCAGAACCAGGAGATCATTACATACTTCAACAACAACACTATATGATGATCAGTTCTGATGGAAGTGGATTTCTTTGACAAAGAGAAGATCTAACTCAGTTTCAATTGATCAAGGATGGACAGAAGCAGCTACACCCGAAGAAAGAACACTGGGAAATGAATGTAAACTGTTTGCATTTTTGTTTTTCTTCCGATTATTTTTACCTTCTGAATCCAACTCTCCCTGTGCAACAACAGAACTGTTCAGTTCTGCACACATATATTGTATCTAGGATATACTGTGCCATATTTAACATATATAGGACTGCTTGCCATTTAGGGGAGGGGGTAGAGACAGAGAGGGGAAAAGTCGGAACAGAAGTGAGTGCAAGGGATAATGTTGTAAAAAATTACCCCGGCGTGGGTTCTGTCAATAAAAAGTTATTTGAAAAAAAAGAAATAAAAGCATAACAATTATAATAATAATACCTTACAGTTCTATGGTGCTTTAAGGGTGTGAAAAGTGTTTTACATATGTTCTCATTTGATCCTAGCACCACCTCTGAACTTGTAAGTAGCAGTGTTATTATCCCCATTTTTACTGATGAGGAAACTGAGGCCCAAGTGAGTCACCCAAGGTTATACAGGTACCATGCAATAGAGTGACTCCAGGTTGTTTGATTCCTATAAGTATGGTTTGACCTGATTTTAGCAGAGATCAGAGGAAATGATGGGTTAGAGTCAGGTGGTGTAGTCTGGTTAAAACAATGGGCAGCATGACTAAGTTGTAGGGGATGTCCCAAAAGTCTTAGTGCAGTTTTAAGCTTTTATATTTCCAACCCACTGGGATGCCAAGCACTTTATTGAGGAGATGTGCTTTTTTTCAGCCTATCTCTATTTTCTAGCTTCAGGAAAATGGGCTTCCAAAGGGTCTGAAAGGTGGGAAATTTCTGGGATTGAGAGGAGCCAGTCTTTTTCTTGTTCCATATCCATGTCAGCACAGATGGCCAGCAAGGGGTACTGAGAAGATGGGTTGCAAAGGTGATGCTTGAGCAGGACCACCTCTCTACCTTCTCCAGCCCGTTTTAGGTTGTGCCTTCCTTGCCAGCCATAGTGGTTCTCAAGCATCAAGCAAAAAACAAGATATTCTGACTCAGACCTCAGCCCAAACTCCTGTTATTAGATCTGCTTCCTCTTCATTTGCTTTTGTGAAGAGGATTTATTTTCCCTGTTTGAATATCACCCCACCTAGTTATGATCATGAACTTTTATGTTTTGTATGGAGAGGAACAGAGGGTTTAGGAATCCATAGAGACAATTTGATTTGGGAGATACGTGCTGATGGTAAGATATAAGAAATCAATTCTTAGCTATCAGTGCTCAAGTCCCTGGAGAGGAGCACGAGACAAGGGTCATTTAGATACTTGTACCCTAAAAAAGGAGGCAGTGGTTAAGAAAAGCGGTTGTTTCATGAGTACTGTATTTAGTTATCCATATATTTTGGGAGCAAATCGCTCAACCTCTGAATTAAAGTCCCTCTCTGTCAAATGGGACAAATACCCTTTTTTCAAGACTGTCGGATGAAAAACCGAGTTCATGGGACTTCACCTCCAGTAGTGCATTTATTGGCCCATTCCCTCCATGCCTGACCATCCTGGATGGCCCTGGCTCACACCTTGCCAGAAACCCACCTTGGGAAACCTTGCTTTCTCTTGATATTGTGAGGGCACCCGTGTAGAGTGCTGTATAATTGCACCAATATTGTCACAATTCTAGCCGGTTATACAACTGCAGGAAGGAGGAAAGGGGGAAGGGGGAGACGGGCCCCAAGCAGCTCTGGGGACCTAAAAGAAAGCAGAAGCTGATAAGATATTTATGGTTTCTGTAGGCAAGAGAAGAGGAGCAGAGACAGTAAGGAGTCTGCGCCCCGAAGGCACTTGGTTTGGGACTGGCCTCTGGCTATGGGGGGCACTGTAAAGGGTACAGGGTGGGGGGGCAGAGCGGCCCCGTAAGGAAGCCCTCCCCCCAGTTTGCAGAGGTTTCCACCGCCAGCCCCCAGCGCCGGGTACTACAGTGACATCCCTACTCAGGGGTGGGGGAGATTCGGACTACATCTCCCATCATGCCTCGGCAAGAGGACGGCTGCACCTGCTCAGTGGGGCAACCCCAGGCGCCTGGGTATTGATTATTCCATTGTGTTGGGACGCCACGGTTCTAGCCAGTGAATGAGGCGGAGGAGTGAGGGAGTGGAGGAGGAGGAGGAGGAGGGCGAGGAGGAGGAGGAGGAGGAGGAGGGCGAGGAGGAGGAGGAGGCAGGGAGCGAGTGCCCAGGGTGAATCAATGGAAACCCCCACACGAAGCCGGGAAAACACTTCAGCCGCAGCCAAATAGCATTGATTATTTTGTCTCCCTTCCCTCACCGCCGTGCGTTTATTTATTTGTTTGTTTATTTGTTTATTTATTTCCCCCTTTCTGCCCCCGACACCCCGGAGCGAGTCCTGGAGGGAGGAGGAGGAGGAGGAGGAGGAGGGAGAAAAAGAGGACTCCACGCCGGAGAAGTCTCTTGCCAGAGCCGCCCCCTCCCTCTCCCCCTCCCCGCCTCGCGCTCTCAGCGGCCGCGATCCGACTGCCGTCTCTGCTTCCAGCTGAGGTGTAAGTGCATCGATTTCCGATGCTGCCGGGTTTTTTTCCCTCTCGCTCTCGTGCTCGCCCGCCCGCGCGCCCGCTCGCTCTCTTCTTTCCTCCGCTGCTCCCCGGCCGCGCGAGGCCGGCGGGAGAGAGGCGCGCCGAGACGGCCGGGGGCCGGGGGCCGCGGGCCGGGGGCCGCCCCGGAGGGGATGCGGGCGGCGGCGGCGGGGAAGCGGGCAGGGGCGCGGAGGGCCGGGGGGAGCGGCACAGCCGGAGAGAGGGGGGCGGCGGCGGGCAGAGCCCGGCGGGAGGTGGGGGCCCCGGAGCGGCGGGCGCCGGCCCGGCCGCGCGCTGTCAGGGGGAGGGGGACTGGGCAGTGCGGGAAGGGGGCGGCGGGGCTGCCGCAGGAGAGCGGGCGCGGGCCGCCTCGCCCGGCCCCGGGGGGGGGGGGCGGGGGGCCGGGTCCCCCCCGGCCCGCCCCCGGCGGGGGCTGCCCCGGTCCGGCCGGCCCCCAAGCCCCGCGCCCCCGGCTCGGCCCCTCCCAGTTTGGGGGGCGGAGCCCGCCCCCCCCCCCCCTCCCTTCCCTTCCCCCCCGAGTGCCTCGCCCGCCCCCTTGCCTCTGCCACCCGCCCTCCCTCTCGCGTTCCGCCCCTGGCGTGCGGCCCCTGGGCCCCGCCCTTTCCCCCCTCCCCGGCCCTCAGCCCCCCCCGGGCATTGCTTTCGGGATGGAGTGGGGACAGGAACGGACGGACGCATGCTCCCCGTGCCCCTGCCCGCCCTTAACAGTATCTGCCTGCATTTCTTCCCCCCCCCCTTTAAGGGGTGGGGATGGAATGCGGAGGGTCCCCCTACTTTATCGTTTGGCTGGCTTTCTGCTTTTCGGCCCCTGCCTAGTGTTCTCGGGTGTCGTCACCTTGCCCTTTTTACCTCCCCTAAACTTCTCACTTTTTCCTTCTCACTTCGGCTTACTCTTCTGCGCCTTCTGCCATTTCCTACTCCTCTTTTTTGTTCCCTTCCTTTTCCTATTTACCCCCCCGCGCGGTTATCCTTCTCTCATCCTTACCTTCCACCTTTGTTCCTTTCAGCCCACCTTCTTTTCCCACCCATTTTCCCCGGTCCCTCGTTCCTTTCCTTTGCACCTTCCCAGTATTTTTAACCCCAGCAGCAGAGAACAAGTAGAGAATTATGATTTTGTAAAGGCAGGCTTAGATGACAAAAAGAAGGGCGATAAATAGGCTAAGAAAAGTTGTCAGGTTTTGAGAATTTCTAACCACCTACATCTTGCCAGGGTCATCGTTTCAGCTGTCAACTTTGTGATTGTGGGGGGGCAGCCTGTACAAGTCTGAATCCCCCTCTTGTCACACCTCCTCCTTTCCTTCCTGTTCCAGATTCCTTCTCTGTGTCTGTGAGTCACGATACATTTCAGTGGCCTTTTCCTCACATTCCTGTTCATCTTCTCCCTGGATCCAAAGAACATTCTTTCATTGCTGCTGTTACCATATTTGGCTTGAGCACCAATTCTTTACTAGGCACAGTATTCATTAGTGAGGTGAAAGCTAGCCTGTGCAGAGGCCCGAGAGACTAGCAAGTTCAACTTAAGGGAAAGAAAACAGGCCACAGGGGTTTGGGAGTTTGCTTTGGTTTCAGTCCATCACTGTTTTCAAGGCCTGTCAGAAGCTGGAGAAGGCAAGAAAGAGAATTGGAAATAAAATGAACAAGGGAGGTCTCCTAAACTGACAGAAGGAAGGGAAGGGGGGACAAAGGAAGAAACACACTTGGATGAGGGAATATGTTGCATGAATTACAGAGAGAGGAAAAGATATGCAGAGCGTGGAAGAAGTGAGAGAGTATGGGAATGAAATAAGATATCCAGAGAGTTTTTAAAAAATGGATTAAAAACAAAGATACATAGAGAGGCAGACGGGACAGGAAGAATGAAATGTAGAGAAAGGGAGATGAGTAAAATGAACCAGAAAATGGTGATGATGATGATGATGATAACGGACATCTATTTGCAAATACTTCAAGGTTTACAAAATGTATGTACATTATCTCATTTTATTCTTACTGCAATTCTTGAGAAGTAGGGACTAGAAATAATATCTGTATTTTACAGATGAGGAAACTAAGAATAGGAGAGATTATCCATGGTCTCACGGCTAGTGAGTGTGGGAAGTAGGATTTGAACTGTTCTCACTTGACTCTGGATGCTGCTTTCCATCCTCTATTTCATGTAGCCTCTCTATGCACCAGAGAACAGTACAAAGAATATGGATGCCTAGAAAAAGGAAGCATGATAGAAAGGATCAAAAGAATGGGGGGGGGGGAGAGAAAAGTCAAGAGAATGATGGATTTGAGGTAACAAGTGCTTCTGGAGTGCTGAGTGTGTACCGTGCACAAAGCAAAAAGACGGATGTGAGAGAGGCTGTTTGGGAGAATGGTTTAGTAGGAGGCTGAGAGAAATTGAGAATAAAAAGAGAGCAAAGGCAGCTTAAACACTATAGCATAAGAGAAGGCAGTAAAGGCCTCATCTTCCATCACAGCAGCAGAAACCTTTGAACTTCATTCCAAATTCAGGAGAGCATTGATTAAAAAAAAAAAAAAAAAAAAAAAGTTGATGGAAAAGCAGGATTCCCAGTTACTTTGTTAGAAACTCAAATCTTTTTTAGTCCTCCAAGAACTAGAGACCTCAAGCCTCTGATGTCATAAATTGCTGGTGTTGCCTTGGTAACTTGACAGGGTTCCCCCCTCTGTGATGTCACAGACAGCTGGTGTTACCTTGAGAACCATACAGGAAATGCTGCCTTGCTGGATAGCTGTATCTGAAGTCTGGGGACTGGATCTGAATGTGATCTGTAGGGCTTTTAAATCTGATAGCTTTGGTGTCTGACTTCACTTTACTAAGGGCTGTTCTCTGAACTCAGAACATGGCCGTTAACTGAATTCCAATGCTGTGCTGAGGTTTGGAGAAAACAAGAAAAAGCAATGAGTAGTGAGGAATTGGTGATTAGAAGGCAATCAGGTATGGGCAAGCAGAAGAGGAAAGGGAAATGCTAAGGAAATTAGGAGAAGAATGAATCAAATTTGTAACTAAAGGGGTCACTGGAAATGCAGAAAAGAGGTAGCTCTTAAGAACTGAAAGGAGAGGTGATTGGGTCAAGTTGGAGATCTGAGCTAACCCAGACAGAGAGGAGGAAGGAATTGTGAAATGTCAGGAGACAGTGTAATTTGTAACAGAGGGAGAACAGACAGTGAATTGGAGTAAGTAATTTGTAAAGATAGAAACAAGAAAGAGAGGGTTTGGAAGGAGCTTTACTTTTTCCCTTTCTCTTCACAAATCTGCCAAAGACAAGAGGTTGGAAGATAGAAAACAAGGAGAGGATTGGAGAAGTATAAAATCCTACATAAAAGAGAGCTAAAATGGAATAAGAGCTGAGGAAAAGGAAGTGTATGTGGGAGGAGTGATAGAAGAGGATCTGGGCCTTTTAGGCCCTTCTCTGGATCAAGCAGAGATGGGGGAGCCTCTGAAGAGATTTTGGGAGATTTGCCAAGAGCAAAGAATAGTAACAACTTAGAAGGATGGAGAAGGGAGGTTAATTAGTTGAATTCCTGGTTGAGTGATACTAGTTTCCAAGGAAAGTCAATATATGGGAACTAGAAAGAACACCCTCAACAGATCTCCACAAATCACAAAATCATAGTCCACTAGACAGGCGCCTCCACATACCCAGTTGCTTACAAATAAAGGGTTCGTAAATCATCTGTAGGTCCATTTTAATCTCTCCATCCCCAGTCAGGTGAATGATAGGAAAGTCAGCATTTCCAGAGATCAAAAGGCAGAATGTGGCACAGATTACTTTGTCTTAAAGATATTTGTCTCCTATAAAGGACAAGTGTGGGAGATAGATGTGGATATGTCTAATTCTCCATTGTTGTTGAAGCCAAAGGTATCTAGGAATAGAAGAGTGGGGGGAGGAGGGAAACAAGAAATGTACAGAACAACACATACTCAGCAAGATCTACCAGATTCAGAGAACAGAAGAGAGGGATAGCAACCCAGTCTAGTTGTGAAGAATGAGAAAGACAGCTGAGTTGGGTAGGAGTACGGAAAGATGGCATTTTAAAATCCTAGAGAGGGTTTTGACTATAATTTGAGCAGCTAAGGCAAGCTTGGAGTATTATGGTCAGAGAGAAACAGCTGGATATCAAGAAAGTAAGGCATAGGGACAGTAGCTGAGGGATTGTGGAGGCTGTATATGCTGTCAGCCACCACTGTGGACTTGGGCAGCTCATATTTTGCAGCAGGCGACAGGCTGTCGACACGGCGGTCCTTTACCTCACCGTTAGAAACTCATTTCATTGATTTTTCCATTTTTCTTCTCTGGCTCCTCATATTAAGCTGAGCCATCCCACCACCCACTTGCCCTGAGTCCCCTGCCTCCCCAGAGAAACCAGGAAATCTGCTATTCTACCTGTCTTCATTCTTGAACCCTCATCTTTCCTGGCAAAAGGGGGATGGAGTTAAGATTTAGAAATGCTTTCCCCTTTCTCACATATTTTCTCTCATCTCTGCCCATTAGCTATGATGGGACTCAATAGATATATAAGGATAGATCAACTTCAACCCCCTAAAAATCACTAATATCTTACTTGTCTTCTCCATGAGTGAAAAAAAGGTCGAAGGAAAGGGACCCTTTCTATACACTGTCACATGTAGAATTATGTGAATAACAAAGCCTAGGTTTGTGTCTATGAACAAGCATGTGTAGGCTTTATGCAGCTATTGTTGTCCTATATGTATGTTGTATATGTGTATAAGAAAGGTCTTTGGTCTGGGATGTGACAGAGCTATTTTCTATAAACATGATGTGGAATATAATTATATACCTGTGTGTGTGAGAGAGAAAAAAAGACTTGGTTATGTATAGCATGTTTATGTACATGGTATACAATGTGTGTGAGTGCTGTATTGCTTATATGGGCAATTTATTTTGTTTAAAAAAAATTACAATTCCACTCTTGAATAGCTACCACTGGGGCAAAGACTAAGCTAAAATGTTATAGGTCAGACCCTCTTTGCCCCCCTCCCCAATTTGGCTTCAGAAGAGAGAAGAACAAAGATCAGGGCAGAAAGAGCTAGGTTGGGTATCTCAGAAGAATTGGGTTGACTCATTTTCACCCTCAAATTTCCTCTCTTCTCATTCTGCCCGTTTGGTTGTTCTCCTTGGTGATTCTGATTTCCTAAACCCCTTTTCTGGCTCTGGCCTGTCAGTCTCTGTCTGCCTCACAGATTGTATTTTTCTGTAGTAATAGATTCTCATTGGATACATATACATATATATATATATATTTTTTTTTTTTTTTAATTGGGTCTCTCTCTAGCACTGTGGTCTTTGCTTGTGTCTCCTTTTCTCTCTCTGGTGTTGTTTATCTCTGTCTGGATTGCCAGTCTCCAGAAGAATCCATATCGTCTTCTGACCTCTACACTTTCTACCATACTCCTTCTGTAACCTAATAGTTACTACAAAAACCAAAACCTAGTATTCAAGGAAGTGGGAGTGGGCTGGAGATTTGAAAAGGAGAAAGAAGGGAGAGAAGCAAAGTATGGCAGACAAAGGATGAGAGAGGAATTCAGAATTGGAATAATCATATATTTGTATTGTGTTTTATTGTTTACAAAGCTCTTTCACGTACATTATGTAAAACAACAATCTTGTGAGATAAGGCTGAGGTGGAAGGGAGGAGAAACAAACTGAATGTGTCAGAGATCCCAGTGGTGGAACTGGGAAAGCATGTAATATAAGGATGGGGTAGGGCCAAAAGAAGTGGCCCAATTGTGATGGAAAAGAGAGGAGTAATAATCAGGAAGGAGAGGGATCAGATAGATTGAGGATATTGGTACCTTCTGGGAAGTAGAAGAAAGCCTGGAGAGGGAGGGAGGAGATAGGAAGGGGAAGACTGGAGACTAGGGACCAGCTCCCTGGTCGGCTGTCTGTACCCCCTCCTCCCCGTGTCAATCCCAGGTTCAAGCCTTGCTGGGTTTGACCCTTGTGGGAGGAACTGAAGTGGCAAATTAATGACGATAATGAAGTCACTGCTCCTTGTTTGTCTTTGCTAGTTTCCCCTTGAGATTTGTCCTCTGGCCAGACTAGGCAAAAGAGGGAGGAGGGGGAGAGGAATGAAGGAAAAGAAAGGGGAAGGATGGATATAGATAAAGAAAAGGGGGGATGAGTAATGAGGGGAAGGGGTTCAGGAGATGGAGAAGAGGAAGAAGTATCTGGAGGAAAAGAAGGGAAGAGGCATCTGGGGAAAGAAAGGGGGAGGGGTCATCATTATGAAGCAGCACAGAAAGGAAAAGGGGAGCAGAGAAATGAGGGAGAAGGAAAGAAGGAGCTGAGAAATGGCGAGCCAGAGGGAAAGAATGTGGCCCAGGGAGGAGTGGCTGGCAGAGCTGGGGCGGGGCTCCATCTCCATCTCTAATGGCTGTGAAATGAGGTGAGCTCCATTAGAGGCCTCGGCTGTGAGAGTGTAACGAGATCACACTCATTAGGGCCGGGCCGATCCCAGTAATTACATCCACCCCAAACACACCCATACCAGGCTGCACACAGCCACACACGGTGTAAGCTCCATCCTGACAACACAAGGACAAGACAGAAACACAAGGGCACACACACTCCCAGATCCAGGAGCTGTCTGATCCATGGCACCAAATACTCTGCACGATACACCTGTAGCAAAGACCTACGTGCAGCTGGCATGTGGTCCTGTGAGTAGGGAAGCTCCCACCCATGCGATCTCTCAAATTGGGTACAGGCAAGGACAAAGCCATCCACAGAAACTCAAAGCCACAGACTTACTCAAACAGACAAATCACACAGAGGCTGCGAAACTTCATCCTGAGAAAGAATGTATCTGGGTGGAATGCTTCTAGAAACTCAAGCTAAAAGAAAAATACACCAGCAACATAATAGTGCCTCACTTAGACTCAGATACCAGGGAACTTAATAACAAACATCTTCTTAGGCACATGGTACTATCACATGTATACAAATCCATAGTGTACACAAATATTCTTGAAAATAACTAGGAGAAATGCGTAGAGTACCTTTCTGACTTGTTATTTAAATCATACTGTATATATTCTGACCCATAGCAGTATGGAGATATGTACCTGATTTGTTCAAGGACACATTCCAACCCCCTAGTAGCTCAGGGATGTGTACAAGGGTACACACAGGGTCGGATTAATGAAAAGTATTGACGCCTGTGACATATAGAAAAGTCCTCCAGTCTCAGCTCCATATACCTCCATATGAATTTATATGTATTCATATAGACACAAACCACCCTAAGGTATCTTGACATATATGTGTGTGTGTATATATATATATATATATATATATATATATATATATAGTCAACAGGCAAGATGGATAAAATCGTAAATGGCCAGCAGCACAGAAAATCACTTTTCACCTGAACATACATAGTTTTCAAATATGGGGAAGAATACCAGCTTATACCATTCCTTAGGATATCTCTTATAAACACAGATAAGCCAATATACATGGATGCATCTCAGCAAACTGAGTTCCAATCCACAGCCTGCAATCTTGTTTCCCTTCTATCTCCAGCTTCCTGGTGTCCCCTTTTCCTATTTTACTTCATTCTTAAGCTTCTACTTCTACCACTACCACCCAAGCCTTTTGCAAAGTATAAAGCACAAAGATTTTGGGGTAGTTCCTTCCCAAACTTGCCACCTGAACTATTTTTTGCCTGGTCTGGGAGATCTTTTTGAGATTAAATATTTACATATGCACATCAGGAAGTGAACTCCTTCCACTACAGTGTCTACCCCCTCTTTCCCTTTGGCTACTTATTCTTTCCCTCCCTGACCATACCAGTCTCAAGCTTTTTCTTCTTTTCTTTAATGGAAAAGAATCATGAATTGGCCCAGGTAGTTGTGACTGGGAGGGGATTGAGGGATAAAAAGTGATAAAAGGATAAGAGGTATTTGAGAGCTATGGAAAGTAAAGACAGATTTTGAGATAAAGGGAGAGATAGCATCTCAGTTTTGAATCAGGTCTCAGGCACTCCTTAGAGTAGTAGAAATAGCATTGATTTTGAATTTGGAATATAAGTTCAAATCCTAACTCACTTCATACCACTACAAGTTTGGGCAAATCACATTACTTCCAAGAACCTCAATTTCCTCATCTGCAAAATGAGAGGGTAAAAGAGGATGACCTATAAGGTCCCTTCTGGTTCTAATTACATGAAGGTTTTCTCCCATCTGCTTAGTGCCTGCCTTTTTGAGATGACCTTCCACTTACTTTGAATTTATGTCCTATTAGAGCATAAACTGGAAAGGACCCCAGAAGTCATTAAATTCAAACCTACCTCCCTATATTTTCAGATGAAAGAAACTGAGACTCAGATTTAAGTCTTTTGTCCGGGGCATATAGCTAATGATAGAATCAGGATCTCAGTCTAATCCAAATCTCCAAATTCAACTCTTCAAGTCACATTTGTTTTTTACCAAGCCAAGATCCCGAGATTAAAAGGGCACCCTCTAGGTAAAGAAAACAAAGAGATTGATAGTGTTAGATACTCTAGGAATGCAAACACTAGAATGTTACGAAAGGGATAGCTAGCTGGCACAGTAAATGGAGTGCCAGGTCTGCAATCAAGAAGACTCCTCTTCATGAGTTCAAATCTGGCCTCAAATACTAAGTGGATGACCCTGGGCAAGTCACATCACCTTGTTTGTCTCACTTTCTTCATCTAAAAAACGAGCTGGAGAAGGGAATGGCAAACTATTCTGGCATCTTTACCAAGAAAACCCCAAATGGGGTCACAAAGAGTTGTACACAACTGAACAATTCAATGAAAGGGTGGACCAAGAGTAAAACCAAGAAGGCCTTAGAGGACCTTAGAGATAATCTCGTTTATCCCCTCATTTTACAGATGAAGAAACTGAGGCCAGAAGGAGCTGGTGAAGCCACTTGCCTTAAAGGGCCTTGAAGGTGGTAAAGACCAGAGTTATAAATCATTCTGACTCTCTTGATGCCATATCCAGTGTCCTTTTTACAGTGTTAAATTGTCTCATTAGAGAAGAGAAAGAAGAGGAGATCCTCCATCTTGAGCAAACCTAGATGCTTGAGACATCCCTGCCCAAAACAAAGAATTTTCTTCCCATGTTTCCTAGCTTCTCTCTTATTTGGGTGTCCACTGCTTAATGGGAAGGAAAGTACATTTATGGACAAGTTGGGTGCTCAGGGAAATGAAGAAGATGAGAAAAAGTCAGAGGTGGTAGAAAAAATGCCAGCTAAGAGTTTGAGGAAAGTTTGTGTGTAGGCAAGTGTTAAATGAGGCAGGATCTTCCAAAGGAGTTAATGAAGGTTATAGGCAGAGCCCTGGATTTGGGGAGATCCTACCAGAAATGGAGAACTGGGGGGATCTGCATCCCCTTCCATATGAAGTTCCTTTTTGTGAGTTCTAGGGAACTGAGGGGACTGAGAGGGTTGGGTTTGGAGGATTATTCCTAAGGGGAACCAGCTATTAGATACCTCATGGGGGTAGCAGGTGGGGCAATAGAAGCTTCTGGTGTCTGGGGCAGGGAAAAGGATCCTAGCCTATTATTTGGTCAGGCTTTTCCTAGTTCCTTAATAAATGATAGCATCTCCTCTTCCCATCATGGCTGTTCTTCCTTTATTGTTTCTGGGTCTTCCTTTGCCTTTTGCCATCCTGCCTTTTCAGCTAGCTGACTGGTTCACAGAATCTCTTTGTGTTGAATATGTAGTTCCAAATTGTCACCTATCTGTTTTTATATCTCCTAGCACCTGAATCTCTCTTATCCATAAAGTCTGTTTAGCTCACTGACCATCTAGATCTTGGTGTTGGTCTCGGTGATTATAAAGGGTTTTTTTGATGCTCTGGATTTCTGTGTATTTTATGGTTTCAGTGGCTGTTTCTTTTTCTCCCTGGATTAGTGCGAATCTCTGACTGATTCTCATTGTGTTCTGTGTCCCTGTTTTCAGAATAAGGCATCAGGAGTTGCAAATTATTTTCTATTTACTGGGGAAGGTACCATTTGCCTCCTGCTTCCCTGTCAGGAAAGACATTTGCTGCTTAGTGACTTGAGAGGTGGATGGAAAAGAGACCCTGGTAGGGAAATTATATATTTCTTGCCCATGTCTTTGAATTTCCATGCCTAGTTTCCATTCCTAAGGAATGACAAGGAACCCACAAATAGGAAGATATTGAAAAAGATATTTCCTAAAAGGATTCCTTCTTTCCCCATATCTTCCTTTCTTCCTGGTGGAAGAGACAGAGTTGAACAGGGGGCTTTGAGGAACTGGAGATTTATCTGACTAGACCAGCTATCCTCTGCTCCCTGAATTCTCTCCATCCTTCCCTCTGCTCCAGGTCTCCCTCCTCCCATCCCCCTTTGTGGCAGCAGCCGTGTAATTTAAAGCTCTCTCTGTCGCCTCTAATGTGATCCTCTCGTTTTATTGACTCTCTCTGCCGTCTGTGGCGCCCCTTCACATCAATCTCTTCTCTAATCATACCACTGCCAGAGCCTTCTCAGCCTTCCTTGCCCCCCTCTCTCCCATTGGTACTCCGAAGGCACTCACTCCTCTCTCTCACCCATTCCCTTTACCCGAAACACTGCCATCCACCCAACCCCTGGCCTGACAATCCCACGACGCCAGCAGCCGGCGTGGAAGCCTTCAGAGTCACCTTGTCCTTACATGGGCCACACAACATATTCCTGGAGCAGAGAAGAAGCCCTTAAGACCCAGGAATAGGGAGACAGAGTGTGAGGGAAGAATTCCAGTAAGACACAGCATGGAATGATATTAAAGAGAAGGAGTCCAAGTTCTACCATCTCTCTGTGCAGCTCCACCAAAAACACATCAGGAAATTGGGGTAGAGTGGCACAAACATGTAAAAGGGGCAAAAGAAGCCATGAAAAATCCTTGGTCTTCCTGAGGTTTGGTTGGAAGATGATTCAGATGAGGAGAGAACCCCAGGGAAGAGGAGAAGGGGAGGAGAGGGGGAACGGGGGGGGGGGGGGGGGGGGGGGGGGGGGGGGCGGGGGGGGGGGGGGGGGGGGGGGGGGGGGGGGGGGGGGGGGGGGGGGGGGGGGGGGACGGGAATGCACTGAGGCAGAGATGAATTTGCAATTGAAATTATTTCCGGGGAAGAGGAGGGATTGGAAGAGATTTGCAATTTTAAACAGCTTGCCTACCAACCCTTTGCCCCTTTGGCCTTCATTTCACCCAGACCCCAAGCCAAGAGCCTAGGTCTCCCTTAGCCAGATGGAAGTTCGCTGCTCACTTCTCCATTCCAGAGAGTCTCCCCTTATTGCCGAGTACATCAATCAATAGGTTTCCCAGTAGAGAGTGCTCAGGGCTGATGTCTCTTCTTGGTAGGGCCTCGCTGTGTGCTAGCTGAAGCTGAGGAGGCCCCGGGGAAGGTGGGCTTATTGGTGCCCATAAATGTACTTGGACACTTTGTCCTTAAGGAGAGCCACAAAAGAAAGATTCTTCCTCAACTTGGTGGGCTCCTTTACCCACTCTACTGGGCACCTTGCCCTCGGTCCATCCATGGTCTACTTTTTCCCTCCCTGACCTTACTTCCTTTACTTACCTTACTTTTCCCGGGTGCTCATTTACATATTCATTAGCATGCTAAACCAGACCCTTTCAGAACCCTTTAATGTTTCTGATGTTATACCTGGATGTCTCTCCCTACCAAGAACAGGAAAGAAGTCCCCTCCAAAAAAACAGGGGGGTGGGTCCAACAAGGACTATGTCTAGAATCTCCTCCAAATCTAAGAGTTCAAGAGGTAAAGGCTAAAAGTTATCAAAAGTAAAAAACCTTTATAGTTCTAGTTATCCCTGGCAAATAAACCTCATCATCTTTCTTCTTTCTGAAACATGTCTGGCTTGAAGTTTCTCTGCTTTCACTGTGGATACTGAAGATTAAGAAAGTCTGAATCACTAGTGATCTAGAGTTAGGAAAAGTTAAGAAAACTTTTGACATGTTTGAGAACATAAGGGGAAAACTTAGTATTTTGATAATGGGGAAAGAAATTTGCCTTGTTAGTGACCTTGTGACAGGATATAAGGAGTACTAGAACCAAGAATTTGCCAATTTGGTCCTAAGCGTCTCAGTGGGATTCTCTTTCCCTAATCTTGGGCTGTGAAGAGCATTGGAAATTTTAGATTGGCACTTTTACAAGAGATGTGTCAGAAAAAAACTCCCTTTTCTCTCCTAGCTAAAGCTTGGAGCTGATAGATTTTTGCCTTCGAATTGAGTTAAGTCTCTGCCATTAATTCTTAGGATTTGTAGTAGCTCTCTTAAGCTCTGGAAAAAAGATGGCAGTGGTTTGGGTAACAGTGGAAACCAGCTTATGTTCCATCTTTGGCAAGTAGACCACAGGTTGCCAGTCCCAGGTATGTTGTAGGAGATCCAGCCAGGAGAAATGAGCTCTGATAATGTGAAACATCCTAAGGCTCGTTCTCAGAAATAAGACCTAAATACACCCAGATAGGTGTCTTCTCCCATCCATCTTACCCTCCTGTTCTCTCATCTTTTCTGTCCACATCCGGTCCCTCACCAAAACCTCTCTGCATCTCCCTTTCAGGGTGCTGGCTGTCACGCTGAGATGACCTCCCAGTGCTCCTCCGTCTGCCATGGCCACCCTTAACTCACTCTCCGCCGCAAGTAACACCTCCACCCCTGGTCATAATGCCCCGTCCCCGCCTCAGGACCTTCCCTCTGGCATGTCCTCTGCACCTGCCACCAAAGATCCCCCCACTGCTGCCACCACTGACAGAATGAGGCCCTCAGAGCTCGGGGGGCACCAGCTTGAGCCAGGCTGTGGCCTCGTCCCACCAAAGGAGACCAGGGAGCATCTACTGGAACCAGGGTGTGGCCTCATCCCACCAAAGGAGCTTGGAGCCGAGGAGGAGGAGGACAAGGAGGAGGAGGAAGCACAGGAAGAAGCAGCAGGGCCCCCTCCCCGGGATCTGACTGATCACTTGCTCTTCACCGAAGATGGGGCCGCCTATCTCCTGGCTGAAGTGCCCCTCTCTGGCCACAATGAGCTCCTCTTACCAAAGGGCTTCCCCTGGGCTGAGTCAGGGACTGAGGAAGAGTCCGGCCTGCCCCTCCGCATCTGCCCGTCCTCCACTCACCTCACTCTCCTCCACGTCCAACACGGTTTTGACCGAATTCAAGGCTTTAGCTCTTCTGACCAAATTCTGCCCCATAATACCTCAGCGCCACCTCTGGCCGCCTGCGAGGGAGGGGATGGAGCCTTCCGGAGCTACCGGCCGGCCCCACTCCCACCCAGAGATCCCAAAGATGGCCCCATAGGGAGTGGGAACGGAGACCACAGGGAGCTCTTCTGGCTCTGCTTGCTGTGCCGCCTGGGGTTCAATGGGCCCAAGGCTTTTGTGGCTCATGCTCAGTCTCATGGAGTAAAGTTGGCCCCTGTTCAGCACCAGAGCCTGCCAGGCTGCCCAGCTGTAATACAAGAGGGGAAGGAAGGGTCCACAGTGCTTGTCAGTTTTCTGGAACCAAAAATCTCTCCTGGTCCCCTGCCCACCGCACCTCTCAGCAATGGAGCAGTGGGTGGAATGGTGAATGTAACCCAGGATGGGGACAGTCCTCCCGAGGCAGGAAACCAGGGCCCTCCACTGCCCCTTGAGGAAGACATGGTCCCTAGTCCACCTTCCCCTCCTGCCACCCCGACTGCCTGGGACCCCAACCCAACCCAAGCCAAAGAATTGCCAGTGGTAGCAGGCGAGGCAGGGCCAGATTGGTTCCCTGAGGGGCAAGAGGAAGATGGGGGCCTTTGTCCCCCACTCAACCAAAGTTCATCCTCCCCCAAAGATGGGGGAGCTCTCCCGGCCCGGGCTGACTCACCTGAAGATCCCAATGACCCACCCCGTCCCTATCGGTTGGCTGATGATTATGCGCCAGCCCCACCAGCCTTCCAGGGCCTCAGTCTCTCCAGCCACATGTCCCTGCTGCACTCTCGGAACTCCTGCAAGACACTCAAGTGTCCCAAGTGCAACTGGCACTACAAGTACCAGCAGACCCTGGATGTCCACATGAGAGAGAAGCACCCCGAGAACAACAGTCATTGCAGCTACTGCAGTGCAGGAGGGGCCCACCCCCGCCTGGCAAGGGGGGAGAGCTACAACTGCGGCTATAAGCCCTACCGATGCGAGGTCTGCAACTACTCCACCACCACCAAGGGGAACCTCAGCATCCACATGCAGTCTGATAAGCACTTGGCCAACCTCCAAGGTTTTCAGGCTGGCCCAGGGGGCCAAGGGAGTCCCACGGAGGCAGCACTTCCGGCCCCAGCTGCAGACAAGGAGCCCAAGGCCAAGTCCTCCTGGCAGTGCAAGGTCTGCAGCTATGAAACCAACATCTCTCGGAATCTTCGAATCCACATGACCTCAGAGAAGCACATGCAGAATGTTCTGCTGCTACACCAGGGGCTGCCTCTGGGGCTGCCTCCTGGGCTGGTGGGACCAGGCCCTCCCCCACCACCGGGAGCAGCCCCTGCCAACCCCCCTGAGCTGTTCCAGTACTATGGGCCACAGGGACTGGGCCAGCCCCCAGCCCCTTTGCCTGGCCCAGGGTTGAGGCCAGACAAGCCCTTGGAGGCCCAGCTTCTCCTCAATGGCTTTCATCACCTGGGGCCACCTGCCCGGAAATTCCCTGCTCCTGGTAAGATTCCTCTATTGGTTCCCCTTTTTTTCCTTTTCCCTGTCTCCATCTCTCCTTTCCTATTCTCTAGCCACTTCCGTCCTTTTCCCCTAGGAACCTCCCTCCCCCAGTGTCATTTTTCTCTTTTCTGATGTCACCTTCAGACTCATATTCAGTTAATTTCTAGCCTCAGCACAAGCCTTTTGCTTCCTCTGACCCACCTGCCTCTCCCTATTCTCTAGCCCCTGGCAGCCTTTCCCCGGAACCTCGCCTTCCCCCCAGTCAGCTTCTGGGGCCCACCATGGATGGCCTGCCCACCTCACCCCCCCCAGATGAAGACCCCTCGCTGAAAGTGTTCCGATGCCTGGTGTGCCAGGCTTTCAGCACAGACAGCCTGGAGCTGCTACTGTACCACTGCACCCTGGGCCGAAGCCTCCCCGAAGCCGAGTGGAAGGAGGTAGCTGGAGACACCCATCGCTGCAAACTCTGCTGCTATGGGACTCAGCTCAAGGCCAACTTCCAGCTCCATCTCAAGACTGATAAGCATGCCCAGAAATACCAGCTGGTGGCCCACCTGAGGGAGGGCAGCGGGGGTACTCCTGCACCAGTACCCCCTCTGGGGGAGGGTGCTCCCTATGGGCCAGTCTCTCCCTTACACCTGCGCTGTAACCTTTGTGACTTTGAGTCTAACAGCAAGGAGAAAATGCAGCTCCATGCCCGGGGTGCCACACATGAGGAAAACAGCCAAGTCTACAAGGTTAGCTGTGGGGGAGGGGGGGAGAGAGAAGGAAAGGGAGAGGAAAATATAACAGTGGCAATCCCAGGGCATGGAGTAAGGGAAGAGGGAGGATGAAGCCAAGTGGATAGAGGTGTGAGGAAAGAGGCATAGGATGGGAGGAAAATATCAGACAGAGGCAGACAGGATAACAGAAAAAAAGAAAAAGAAAAGCCCGGAATACAAGAAGGTAAACAGTCAAGGGAGCATCTGTGGTGAGAAAGTAGAAAGCAATGGAATCAAGGAAGGATGGAGCTGTAGGTAAGAGGGAGAAGGGAAAGATAAAGACGAGGAGGGACAGAAAACAAAGGCAGAGTCCAGGGAAAGGGAGAGTTTGCACTGGAGAGCTCTTGAAGAGAATGGGCGGGACTGGAAAGGGGAGCTAAGGAGGAATCTTCCTTGGAGGGTGTGCAAGGAAGGACATTTGGTGCTTATCTCCTGGGCCTAAAGTGTCTCCTCCTCTCCTCCCAGTTCCTGCTGGAGATGGAAGGGTCAGAGGCAGGGGTGGAATTGGGACTTTACCGATGTCTTCTGTGTGCATGGGAAACACCTTCCCGATTGGCTCTGTTGCAACACCTTCGGGCACCGGCTCACCGAGATGCCCAGGCCCAACGCCGACTTCAGCTGCTGCAGAGCGGACGTGTAGCTGAGGAAGGAATTTCCGCTCTTCAGAGCATCCTGTGCTTCAGCCACAGCCAGCCCAGAACTCCTGGTGAGGATGAATGGGTCTGGGGAGCAGGGTTTGTGAGTGGAGGAAGAGAAAGGCTGGGGTGCTGGCTATTTCAGATAGGGGCCGAGTACTCTTATGGAGGTGACAGAGAAGCATGGGTGGCAAGGTGAGGGTAGTGGGTATGTGATGCGGCAAGGGGGATTGAGGCGGATGGAACGATAAGCAAGAAGAGTCAAAGGCAAAGGAGACAGAAGAGGCTCAGAGAAAAGGGAGCTATGGCGCAGGGAGTGCTACAGTGTGACAAAGCAGGCACAGGAGGTAGGATATAAGGGGAGAAGGGCTGTGGGGTTGGTAGATCAAGGGCCAAGAGTTAAGTAATTGTGGGAGAAACATTTCCTAACTTTGTGATAAGAAGCCAGTTTCCTGGCAATGCTGGGGGAGGTGTTGGGGGTGGGGGGAGTGGGCTGGAGCTAATTGGGAAGGAGGAGATGGGGATGGGAAAAGTTTAATGGTTTATTTGGAGGGTAATAGGAACCCAATACTGGTAGAGAAGAGGCTTACATTACAAGCTTTCCCTCTGCCCTTTGGCGAAGCTCAGGACCTTGAATGACATCCTACTATGTCTTTAGCCTCATCTAGGATGGGCTGTTAGTTGAAGATGGGGGCCACAGATGCCACAGGTTTAATGAAGGGAAGATGGGATCAGGCGGGCCATGGGTGCTGGACTCTCCAGAGACAAAGATGGGCAAGGGCACTGGCAGCAGGAACCAGGGAACAGGCTGCATTGACTGGTGCTAATTGAATTGCCAATAAGCTGGCTGGAGTTAAGTGCCGGAGGGGCTCGGATCAATAGCTAACGATCTTGGCGCAGGGCTGAATGGAGTTAAGGAACTTTAACACTTTAATTAGGCCGCCAACGAAAATAAATTCCTACACATCTGTCAATTCTTCCTGTCTCGGTAATCTCCTCTCCAGGCCCAGCAGCCCCTTGCTTTATGTTTTCTCTCTGCTACTTCCTGAAATCACCCCCTCTCAGAACCTCAGCCTTTCCCAATCCACTGTTCTCCCCACCACATCACTACGGAGGGAGGTAGGAGCAGAATGGGGAAGAGTCAGGAGGCCTAAACTGTAGGCCTGGCTCTGGTCCTGAGGAGCTATGTGGCCTTGGGGAATCACAGCAACTCCCACTGAGATAGTCTGGAAGGTGTGCAGAGCGCTTGTGAGGGAGTGCAGGCTTTTCTACATGAGGAAACGGGGGAACTGGCAAGGAAGGACACTTGCCTGTAATCACCATTAGTAAGTGTCAGAGGCAAGTGTTGAACCCAAACGTCCTTCTTTATCCCCTCTTTCTACTCTACTAAAGTCACTTTTCTTATCTTCAGTTTTCTTATCCATAAAAGGAGGGGGTTAGATTAAATGATTTTCCTATACTAAAGTTCTGTGATTCTCCTTCATCTCAGTACTTTTCTTCCCAATCTTTCTCACACTCTTTGTACTAAAAAAAATTTCATATCGTTCTTCCTCTCTCCTAACACTTTGATATCATCTGCCAACCAGTTTGTTCTAAGCTCATCCAGTTTAGTCTTCTTTTCCCTTCCCTTTCTTCACTTGACCCTTGCCATCCCTTTAAGGTGCTTTTCCTCTCCTTCCCCTATACAGCAAAAGCTCCTATTACTGCCCACATGGAGCCATCTATTGCAGAAAAAAACACTCAGAACAAGGCCCCATCACTAGGTGAGTTGCTCATACTATTGCTCCCCCAAGCCTCCCCTCCCCCCACTGGCCTCACAACCAGGATAATCCCCCGGTTGTTCAGAGAACAGCTGATACCTCCGGAGTAGCTCCTGGACAGTGAAGGGAAAGAATGCTTTCAAAGGAAGAGCCAGGAAGTTACTTGAGAGGAAAATGGGTTTGGGGTGAACAAAAAAGGGTATATGAGGTTACCTTCAGTCTTGCTGAGGTTTTGACATTTCTCCCCTTTGGATCCTGACTCCATACTTGGCCTAAACTAAAGAGAAGGGATCTCTGTGATCCCTAAATCTAGTTTTATTTGGTCATCTCTAGTCAAACAAATACAAAGGTGTCTCTACTGGAGACATCCCAGCAGCCTCCATGATTCATTTCTAGGGAAGGAGAGGCAATACCGAGGCCCTGTTATGTGCTCTGGGGGAAGGGGGGGTCGTGTGAGTTGGGGAGTATATAAGGGTGTTTCTCTTTGTAAAATTGTTTAGCATAGTGCTGGCACAGAGGTCTATATAAAGCTTATTTTTTTCCTCTTACTCTATGCTTATACACTAATCCTGTAGGTGGTAGATGAAAAAAAGATAAATAATCTGGGTTTCCCAAACTCATTCTGAACCTCTTTTCTTTCAATCCTCAGCTTCTGAAGAGGCAGAAAACAGAACTGGCCCTTCGGGGGACAATATCAACCAGACTGTGGTCAGAATTGGGATGACTGGGAAGGGTCTGGGGGAAGGAGGGGAAGGTGGCTTTATTAGAGAATTGTATTCGAAAGACAAAAAGAGGAATTCAGATCTGTACAGTTTTACAGAAAAGGAATTATAGGCCAAGAACAGACTCGTACTCTTTAAATCAGTGGTTTTATTTCCCTTAGTATGTTCACATACAATAATACTAGCTAACATTTATGTAAGATTTCAGTTTACAAAATACTCTCACTTACAGTGTAAGATCAACTGCTTTTATTTAGCCACAGTCAGAGAAAAACCTAGAGTTTTACTGGCCTTAGATGTGAAAGAGTAAAGCAAGATGAAAAGGAAAAGGTGAGGATAGTTTGAAGGAGAAAATTTATGAGAAGCTGACCTGGGATTCAGGATGGGGTGGGGGAAGGAGAGAATGGGAGAAAAAAAAGATGGGTGAGAGGGTGATGGGGGGGGGGGGGGGGGAAGAAAAGCTGCCCGAGGCAGAGACAGGAATTCCCAGCCTTATGGGATAGCTGTCTTGGGGCCTTTCAGGCTACATACAGTTTCTTTCCAGGTATAGTCCTGGCAGCATTTCCTTCAGCCACTTCTCCACTTCCTGGGGACGGAGAGGCAAAAAGAGCCCCGCCCCAGCTTAGATCATCCAGTAGGATAGAAAAAATATTGAATGTCCAAAAGGCCTGGCTTGGGAAGAGAATAGGAAACGATTTTTAGCCCAGGAGCAGAAGCACCAGGAGACTTTAATAAGGCTTCTCTTGATTCCAAAATAAAAGAGGGAACATGAGGCACAAAGTTGCCATTTCTCCCATCCGAATCTAGATAAATCCACATTTTAAACAGCCCCCCCACTCCCCAGGACAGGCCTCCTACAGCGGTGACTGCAACAGCCCTGGGTGGTGAAGGGTGGCAACCGCAAGCAACGTTGTAGTCACTTTCACTGGGTCCAACGGGTCCAATCACTGGCCTTCTTCATCGGGCTGGGGGTGGGGGCAGTGGAATGAGGGATTGTCTCAAGGACTCTCCACCCACTTGTGCCTTCCCCTCGAGGCATCCACCAACTATTTCCCGTAGCCAGAAAGTAAAAAGCTCAAGTGAGGAGTTCTGAGCTGAAAGACCCGATCCAGAGAAGGGAGACCCAGTGCCCAGGCCCTTTGCTGACAGCAATGGGAAGAGTCTCTCACTGCTCCATCACACAAACTGTACTTCCAGAGCTCGCATCCTCTTCCACCACCACCACCAGCTCCATCTCCACTCCCATTTCCCCGCCCCTTTAGAGGGGGAGGGGTGGATGGAAGGGGGGACCTGAGCCAGAGGGAGGAGGCCAGGCCAGAATTTTCCTGGGCCACTGGCCACTGGGGGAGCTGTGGTGTTTGTTTACCCAAAAAAAAAAAAAAAAAAAAAAAAAAAAAAGGAAGAAGGAAAAGAAAGAGTGGGAGCTGAGCCGATTCGGAGGGAGGATGAGTGGGCTCCGAAACAGGCAGGTATGGCCTCCTTCCTAGAACTGCTCTGGCCGAAGGGAGAGCTGAAAGGACAATAGGGAAAGGCAGGCCATGCTTCAGGGTTGGGAAAGTGCCCATAGGGCCTAAAAGGAGAGAGGCCAGAGCCAGGAAGAGAAAGGGAGAAGAAGGTGGAGGCGTGGGCTCGGGATAGGGGGAGAGATCCAAATTAAGTGGGGGAGGGAGGGGTGGAACTGTCAGGCCAGGGGGAAGGGAACATTGATTGCTGGGGGACAGAGGGAGATGTAAAGAGGAAGACAAACCTATAAGGGAGGAATGGGAGCAACAGGAGAATATGGAGGAATAACAGGAAGAGAGGGCAAACAAAGAGGGAAGGAGAGTCTACAGCTTAAAGCAGGCCTCAGTCCCTGCCCCCAGGGAAGGAGCAGGAGGGTGCCAGCTCCCTGAGCCCCTGGAGAGGTGTTGCTTGAAGGTTTCTGGTGACGTCTTCCTGTAAGGTTTTCTCACGAGCTCTTGCAGCTCTCTCGGTGATCTATCGAGGTCCAAGAGCAGCCTGAAGCCCTGAGGTCCTAGGTTTATCAGCTCAGGTATTCTCAGGGCCCTAGAACTCTTGCCTCAGGGTCACCTTTTCTGAACCAGGAGTTCCTCTTGTGTGTTCCCTCCTTCCTAAGCCCCTCCCACTCACCTACGCATCCCCCCAGGTGTACTGCTGTCCGTACTGCAGCTTCATCAGCCCTGCCAGTGAGCAGGTACAGGCCCATACTATAGCCCAGCACGCCGTGCAGCCCAAGTACCGGTGCCCACTGTGCCAGGAACAGCTGGTGGGACGATCTGGTCTTCATTTTCACCTTAGCCATCTGCACAATGTGGTGCCTGAATGTGTTGAAAAACTACTTCTGGTGGTGAGTGCCAGGCAAGAACCCCTGGGAATTCAAACCCCTGATGAGCACTGTTATGCAGAAAGGGTGCAGGGAGGGTGGGGGGAATAGCATGCCTCACCTTTCCCTCTGTAGTAAGCAGTTGGTCCCAAGGCTCAGCTTTCCCTTTTCCTGTCTTGAGGGCCACACTTTTTCCTTCCCCTGCTTCTGTTTTTAATTCTACCATTGAAATTAAAAATCCACATCTATCCCAGCTGACCATAGATTTTGAGGCCACTGGAACCTGGGAAATGGATAAAGGGACCCCGGCCAACACAGAAACTGTATAGGCACTGGAGGGGAGGCTAGGCCTTTGGGAGTGGCAAGCACCAGTAAAGCAGGAGAATGGAGCAGAAGCATTGGAACCATCTGGACTTTTTCCTTTTTTTAGGCCACAACTGTGGGAATGACCTTTTTGACCAAAGTGCTGCCTGGGACCAGTCTCAGTCCCATAGGGGATAGCCCTGAACCCCCAGCTCCTGGAACTGAACCAGTATCCAGTAGAGACTCTGCAGTGGGTAAGGGAAGAAGCAGCAAGTTTGGGGGATAGTTGGTGGAGGGGAGGTCAATATTATGAACTAAGGAGATAAAGATTAAGGGAACCAGAGTTGGGAACTCATAATTTTCTTCCCGGCCTAATCCACTTCTCTCCTCCTTAGGAGAAGGACCTAACCTGCTCCCAGAAGTCAATCCAGACCCTCTACCAGAGCCTCCTCCAGCTCCAGCTGAGGCCCCTGACAAACCTTTGACAAGTCCTGAAAAGCCCCCTTCTCCAGCTCCTTCTCCACTTCCTCAGCCTGACCCCCAGACTGAAGAAGCATCCCCCATAATGCCCACAGTTGAAGAGGAAGATGGGCCAGCAGGGGAGTCTCGCCCAGCAGAGCCAGCCCTTGCCGATGCCCGACATCCTCTGTCCTACCGTAAGACTACCAACTTTGCTCTAGACAAGTTCTTGGATCCTGCCCGTCCCTACAAGTGCACAGTGTGTAAGGAATCCTTCACTCAGAAGAATATCCTCCTGGTGCATTACAACTCTGTCTCCCATCTGCATAAGATGAAGAAAGCTGCCATTGACCCCTTGGCCCCAGCCAGGGGGGAGGGGGGCGCCCCCCCCACAGCTGCCACTGCCACAGACAAGCCCTTCAAGTGCACGGTCTGCCGAGTCTCCTACAACCAGAGCTCCACCCTGGAGATCCACATGCGGTCAGTCCTGCACCAGACTCGGTCCCGGGGAGCTAAGGCCGATGCCAAGGCCGAGGGGCCCGAGAGGAGCCAGGAAGAGTCCAAGGAGGCTGACCCCGAAGGGGTGGGGGGCGCAGAGAAGAAGGGGCCCGAGCCCGGCAGCTTGGTTTCTGGGCTGCCTTTTCTGTCTCCACCACCTCCGCCCTTGGACCTGCACCGTTTCCCTGCCCCTCTCTTCACTCCCCCAGTGCTGCCTCCATTCCCTCTTGTTCCCGAGTCCTTGCTCAAGCTCCAGCAGCAACAGCTGCTCCTGCCCTTCTACCTGCATGACCTCAAGGTGGGGCCCAAGCTGGCACTAGCAGGGCCCACCCCTGTGCTCTCCCTGCCACCCACCACCCCGCCACCTCCCCCACCTGCCCTCAAAGCTGAGCCAGCAGAGCGGGAACGAGAGCGCCCCGCCGTGGCTGAGGAGAGAGGCGAGGCGGGGCCATCTTCCCCACCCTGCCAGCCTCCCAACGAGGCGGCTCGGACGGCAGCCAAGGCCCTGTTGGAGAACTTTGGCTTTGAGCTGGTGATCCAATACAACGAGGGCAAGCAGCCGGCGCCACCCCCCCCTACCCCACCTCCTCCCGAGGCCCTGGGGAGCGGGGACAAGCTGGCCTGTGGAGCCTGTGGAAAGCTCTTCTCCAACATGCTCATCCTCAAAACCCATGAGGAACATGTCCATCGGCGCTTCCTGCCTTTTGAGGCCCTCAGCCGCTATGCTGCTCAGTTCCGAAAGAGCTACGACAGCCTGTATCCACCCCCGGCCGAGCCCCCCAAGCTTTCAGAGGGCTCTGTAGACTCCTCTGCTGCCCCGCTCTGCTCACCCTTCCTGGTGCCCGAGCCTGAGGCTGGGAGCAGCCAGCCCCCCGAGGAACACCTCCATCCGGGAGCTCGCTGGCCCCAAGAGGAAGAAGACTGCGGGAAGAGTCCTCTCCCCGCACCTGCCCCCACAGGCCGCCGCTTCTCCCGCACAAAGTTCACAGAATTCCAGTCCCAAGCCCTGCAGTCCTTCTTTGAGACCAGCGCCTATCCCAAAGATGGGGAAGTGGAGCGGCTGGCAGGGCTCCTGGGCCTGGCCAGCCGTGTGGTAGTGGTGTGGTTCCAGAATGCTCGGCAGAAAGCCCGGAAGCATGCGGGGGATGGGGGCCCTGTGACCATCATGGGAGCAGGGACAGGATCCTCAGCCTGCAGGCGCTGCCACGCCACCTTCCCCTGCATCTTTGAGCTCGTGCGGCACCTCAAGAAATGCTATGATGACCGGCCACCAGAAGAGGAGGAGGAGGGAGAAGAAGAAGAGGAGGAGGCAGCTGAGGAGGAAGAGCCCGAGGAAGAACAGGCATCAGCACCCCCAGCTGACCCAGAGGCTCCAGCACCAGGATCTCCAGAAGGAGAGGACCTATGCCAGGCAGAGACCACCACGGCAGCAGAGGGAGAGAACGAGGGGACAGCCCCACCCTCCCCCTGCCCAGTTCACACCTGTGACCAGTGTGCTGCTGCTTTTGCTAGCCAAGAGCTCTTGAGCAGCCACCAAAGACTCCATTTTGTGCCACCAGTGCCACCTGGTGCCCCTCCACACCTCTTGGACTTGCCCCTGTTAGTGTTTGGTGAGCGTGGCTCCCTGGTGTCAGGACCCTCTCCAGCTTCAGGGCCTCCTCTGAAACGCAAGCATGAAGAGGGCAGCCTGTCACCAACAGGAAGTGAGGTTGGGGGACCTGGGGAGGGTGAGCCGCCCCGAGACAAGCGTCTCCGTACCACCATCCTGCCTGAACAGCTGGAAATCTTGTACCGCTGGTATATGCAGGACTCCAACCCAACCCGCAAGATGCTGGACTGTATCTCTGAAGAGGTAGGGCTTAAGAAGCGGGTGGTGCAGGTCTGGTTCCAGAATACCAGAGCCCGGGAGCGGAAGGGTCAGTTTCGAAGCACTCCTGGAAGCGTATCCAGCCCAGCCATCAAGACCCCTGCCCCAGCCACCTCTGTGCCCTTCACAAAATTTGGCCTCTTAGTGGGCAAAGTGGAAGAGGGAGTAGGAAGAGAAGTCTCCAAGCGAGAAGCACCCACCCTCCCCTATGCAACAGCTTCTCCCACCACTGGCCCCGCATCCTTTCTACCCCCTGGCAAGGAAGTTAAGGAGGCCAGTGCCACCCCATCAGATGCTACCCCAACACCCCCACCACCTCCCCCACCTCCTGAGGAAGAGGAGCCACTAAAGGCATCTCCCGAGACTGAGGTCTGCAGTCCATCAGGAGGGGACTTGAGTGACTCATCTGCTTCTAGCCTGGCTGAGCCAGAGTCACCCGGTGCTGGGGGAGGGAGTGGTGGTGGAGCTGGAGGTGGGGGAGGGACCCCTGATGGGCTAGGACAGCGGCGCTATCGGACCCAGATGAGCAGCTTGCAGCTGAAGATCATGAAGGCCTGCTATGAGGCCTACCGCACTCCAACCATGCAGGAGTGTGAAGTCCTCGGAGAAGAGATTGGGCTCCCAAAGAGAGTCATCCAGGTGTGGTTCCAGAATGCTCGTGCCAAGGAAAAGAAGGCCAAGTTACAAGGGGTGGGAGGAGGTGGGGGAGGCAGCAGCAATGAAGGCCCCATGGGAGCTCCCCGAACTGACTGCCCTTACTGTGATGTCAAGTATGATTTCTATGTCTCCTGCCGGGGCCATCTGTTCTCCCGTCAGCATCTGGCCAAGCTTAAGGAGGCAGTCCGAGCCCAGCTCAAGAGTGAAAGCAAGTGCTATGACTTGGCTCCTGCCCCTGAGGCTCCCTTGGTCCCTAAGGCCCCTCCACCCACCACGACTGCCACGCTCCCCCTGGGAACTGCCAACACCCTGCCTCGGCTGGCCCCTGTGCTCCTGTCTGGTCCTGCTCTGGCTCAACCCCCACTGAGCAGCTTAGCCCCCTTCAGTTCAGGTAAGCAGGGAGGGAGGAGTCTCCCCCCCCCGCCTTCAGTGCTATCCTTCCTTTCCCCTTTTCCTCTGGGCTTCCCTTCCTGACACCACCTTGTTTTGTCCTCTTCCTTTGATCCCGTTTCTGGGACAGAGAGGAAAATGTAAGTCACTGGTTCTGTGGTGGGGTGACAGTAGGGCTCACTGTAGGGACCAATGGTAAACTGGGATTCTGTGGGAAGGAGTCAGTGCTTCTGACTGGTAGGGGACCTCCCCCCCTACAGTGATCTGCCCCTGTCCCCTTGTTCAACCTCTCTTCTTCCCCCCAGGCCCCGCGGCTTCTTCAGGCCTCATTAGCCTTGCTGCTGCTGCCTCTGTCTTGCCGGCTACTTCAGTCGTCCAGCCCAGTCCAGCTCGCCCCTTACCTCAGAGAACAGATCAGGCCAACCCCACTGCAGTGGACCCTACTCCAGGGCCTCCTGCTGAAACTTCAGGGGACAACATCCCTGATGAGCGTAAGTGTGCTGCCACAGGGGTCACTTCCTCTACTGACGCCCTCAAGAATCTCAAGGCCCTGAAGGCCACAGTACCTACCCTGCTAGGGGGCCAGTTTCTGCCCTTCCCCCTACCGACCGCAGGGGGGGCTGCCCCCCCAGCCGTCTTTGGTCCACAGCTCCAAGGGGCCTATTTCCAACAGCTATATGGGATGAAAAAGGGGCTGTTCCCCATGAACCCTGTGATACCTCAGACCCTCATTGGGCTGCTCCCCAATGCCCTCCTCCAGCCGCCACCCCAGCCCCCTGAGCCTGCAGCCACAGCTCCCCTGAAGCCACCAGAGCTGCACCTCCCCAGTGAGGGTGAGCCTGGGGAAGCTGATGAATTGCTAGCGGGTACCACTGGCATTTCCACCGTGGATGTGACCCACCGCTACCTGTGCCGCCAGTGCAAGATGGCATTTGAGGGAGAGGCACCTGCTGCTGCCCACCAGAGGTCTTTCTGCTTCTTTGGAAGGGGTCCTGGGGCTGGTATGCCCCCTCCTCTCCGTGTACCCATCTGTACCTACCACTGCCTGGCATGTGAGGTGCTGCTGAGTGGGCGGGAGGCCCTGGCAGCACATCTGCGCTCCTCAGCGCACCGGCGCAAGGCAGCCCCTCCACCACCCCAAGGAGGCCAGCCGGTCACCAACGCCACGGCTTTTGCCAAAGAGGAAGCAAGATTACCTCACACGGACTCCAACCCAAAAACTACTTCTACCTCTACACTTCTAGCTTTATAAACAGAGAAACCAAGACAGGGGAAGAGAGAAGGGCTCTTCAGCTCTTCCTGCATACTCCAAGGGGTTCCTGGTGGGAGCTCAACCCCCCCCCCCACCCATACCCCACAGCTCTGCCCATCCTGGGGGAGTCTCCAGACTTCAACCCTCAATGGGCTTCACACACCCCACCTCTAGCAGTGTCCTGCCTCCTCCCCAACACAGACACATAACCTAGCTCTTAGACTCCTTACAAACATACTCCTATCTGCCCCCCCATTCTTACATGTACACTTACACAGCCTGCCTCCCCACATATATACACACATACATACCTACCTTCCTCATGTCCTGCCTTTCCCGACATTTTCATGGTCTCCAAAGGCGGCCTGCCTCTTCCCCACAATGTCCCCAGATACACGCACCTATCGAACTCAAGTTGTCCCGTACTGTGCTACTGACTGAGAAACGCCAAAAAGAGAGAAAAAGGAAAACCCAAGAGGACAAAGGGGAAGGGAAAAAAACAAAACACATACCACTCTCCTTTCCCCTCTCCCCTTACCTTCATTCAGAGCGCAACACCAGTCACAAACTCTTACCAAGCTCCCAACTGGCCAGCCCCCATCACTGGGGCCCAGGACAGGTAGGGGGCCTTGGGACTCTAACCAAACAAGAGGTGGGACAGGGAGAGGGGTCCCCTTACTCCCCCATCTCCCCTCCCTCTCCAGCAGGGGAACTTTGGTAGCCTGGACTCTTGAGGAAGCCGTTACCAGGAACCCCTATGCCCCTCTCCTTCCTACACCCCAGAACTGCAGTAACTTATTCTCAAAGGCTTTAAACACAGAGATCCTCTCAGCAGCCGTGGGCCAGCCCCTGGTCCCAGGCCTGCCACCATTGGGCCCAGCCTGTGGGACCCGGTGCCGCCCACCAACGGCAAATCCAAAGTTCTTTAAAAAAAAAAAAAAAAAAAAAAAAACTGAGACACACACACAACCAAAAAAGAGAGAGCAAGAGAGAGCGTACGCAAGAGAGAGAAAGAGATGGAGAGACCAGAGGAATGAACTAAAGAAAAATAAACTTGAAAAACACAGAAAAAAAAACCCAACAAAAACCTTCCACCAAACAAATTGGTTTTTCCTGTTTGTGTCGATGTTTTTGGTTCTTTAGATTTTAAAAATTCTCTTGTGTTAAGGGTTGTTTTTTAAACCTCCCCCATTTCTTTGGAAGAACAAATGGTTTTTAGCCCCTGAAGTGGGTGATTAAGCACCTCATGGGACTGAGAATAATGTCATGCTATCTTTTCCTCTCCCCATTACACTGTGTATTTAAGAGGAAAGGTAAGATCCCAACATGCGTAAGAAATTGTTATCACCAAAAAGCTCTTTCCTAGAAATAGAACAGGGACCCTTGGAAACCCTGTCTAAAAAAAGTGTGGATGAATGTGACAAAATGGTTTGTGAATCCTAGCAGTCCTTTCCTCCGACCCATTTTACTTCCCTCCTAAATCTCAGTTCCTATTCCTCTTAATAACTCCTTCATAATCTCCTCTTCCTAAAAATATCTCATTCTCCATCCTCTTTCATGTCCCTTTGCACACTGTCTCCAAGTCTTTACGTTCCTCACTTCCCATCACCCCAGCCTGTATCTTCCATTACTCAGCAGCTATTCAGCTGTTGAAAGGAACTCAGAGGTGTTTGTTAGAATATGCCCTGAGACCACAGGGACCAGCCCAATTGAAGGGGCTATTGGGAGAATAAAAGAAGGCATAAGCACAAGATAGGAGTTCCTCTCCTTAATTTTTATAAGCTAATATGGTGAATGACATCTTGATAAAGGAAAAGTCCACCTATAAACTTCTGAGGCCACCTGATTTTCTCCTATCCATTCTTTTGAATCCCTATCCTTTTGTCTCATCTCCCACTTAACTATTCAACCCTTCCCTCAATTAAATTCATCCTGGAGTTTAGTTTCCAGTTGATGAAATTTTCCATGCTAAACAACATTCTGGCTTTGTAGAAGAGAGAGCATGAAGGGGAGAAGAGAGAGGAGAGAAAACCTAGCTTAGTCCTACAATCACCATACAATCTTGTCTTTATAGTGCTCTATAACTTACAAAGTGCTATCCTTTCAATAACCCAGTGATATTTCATGAGTCTTAATTCCTGCCCCAAAGTCAGCCACCACATCCCAAGTGGAATTAGAAGGGCAGAATGATGCCAAAAAATACCAGCTACCAATTTAGGTAGCAATAGAGGAATCAACCCACCTCCAATTGGTCCATGATGCTCTTGCTATCTCTCTCTGCCTCCCTCTTGTTCCCTTCCCACTCCTCCCTCTCCCATTGAAATTCCATGTATAAAACTATTTTCTTAGCAGCATGTGTATGAGGAAAGAGGCTTTTTAACTCTGTGCTTTATGGGAATGTGACTTGTGTATAAAGGTTGAAAACAAAAACACAGGAAAAAAAAAAAATAAGAGGAAACATTTTCAAAACAAAACCAAACCTGGCAATTGCCTGGTATGGAGTGACAAAGTGTGGAGTTATTTGAAACTGCTTATGGGTGTCTCATATCTTCGAGCCTTTCAACTGGAAAGGTAGGCTGGTTAGAGTTTTGGACAGAAATCTTTACCCATCACATAAACTCTTGTGTGTATGTACATGAAAACCCAGATATACTGACTTGGAGAAAATGGGATACAAATGTCGCCCAGGTGGTGTGGGCTGCCTCAGCATTAGTCCAGTCATACTCACCTAGGTCCTGTGTGTCAAAAAAAAAAGCCCCAAAACCCTGACCCCACTGAACTGAGTAAATCAAAGGAGTTACTGTTCTACCCACTTTCAGACCGGTACTGCTCCCATTCAATGCCTTTTTCAAACCAGAAGTCTGTTGATCCAACTCTAGCAGGCTGGCCTGTTGTGTAGACAATGAGATGCTGAAAGGCAGAGGCAGCCTGCTTGAGGCTCACTTCCAAGATCCCTGGAATGATGCCAGTATGACTGGTGACTCTCATTTACCCAGACTGGGCCTTCCTCTGGTTTCCACACCCATCCATCTTGACATCTTTCTACATTTACACACTTCTACCTGTGAGCTAGCTTTGAGTTTGCTTCTCTACCTGAATCACCATTTAACAGATAAAACACCTGCCATGTGATAGTGAGAGAGGCCAGACTACAGAGTGGGTAGAGGCTAGGGGCCTCCAAAGAGCTCGAGTCCTAGAAGGGCATCCAAACTCTGGTTCCAGTTTAGAGTCTGTAGCTGGAAGTAATACCAGGAGGAGTGGCAATGACCTTGATTGATTTCCCTCCACTAGGCCAATTGTGCCTGAAACTAATCAAGGAAATGGCATGAGATACTAGAAGGGCAAAGTGACCTGCGGTTATTGAGGTTGAGAATCTAGCAAAAGAAACTAAGAAATGAGTTCTGACAACCCTTGGAGTACACCCACCCAAAATCTAGAGACGTGCACACTTAAAAAAAACCACTCTCTTACACACAATGGTGCTCTCTAGGAAACCAGCACCCTAGCCCAAGCTTTTCCTGTGCGCCTTCACCTCCTCACTCCTTGGTTGCTCTCGATTTTAGATCTTATGTCTCTGGTAATCCAATCTGATTTCTGTTTATCTGATATCACATACCAAGATTCTTTCTTATAATCATGGATACGTTTATTTCTCTCTAAAAAGAGACTCACCCAGAGATATACAAAATTAGGTCTTAAGTTAGGGAAGAAATTTTTGTACAGTGATAGCATTTGAGAAGCTCAAACGAAGAATGAGAGAACCATGTACATACAAATTACTATGTAAGTTCATAAGCAAGAACTCCCAAGCACACATAAAGACTTTAGTTTCCACATAGACAACCCCAGAGACAGATTTAAACTTCTGTATCCTGATGCAAACACTAAGAGATACATTCATTCTCAACAATGAGGGAAATGATTAAATTATAGAAATAATGTATTGAAAGCCAGGAAAGGGATGACTGAATTTGGGATATGAATCTAGCCCAGGAAGGGAGTTCCAGGAAAGAACTCTGATGGGTATGGAGAATTTGGTTCTGGTTCTCTGAATGTAACTGACACAAATAGGAATTACCCAGAGAAGACCTCAGAGGAAACTGAGAGAGAACTTTTTAAAGATCAGGTACCTACACTATCTCTTCTCACTCAATTCTAAACCCTCTGAAATCAATTTCAACTAAAACTACTTCCAACTTCATTCAATAGAACATACTCTCCCTAAAGTTACCAGTGATCCTCAATTGCCGAATCTAATGACTTTTTTCAATTTTCTTTTTTTTTGACCTCTCAGCAGCCTCTGACACTGTCAGTAACCTCTTTCAGATGCTTTCCTCTCAACTGTTTTCATGACAATGCTTTCCCCTGGTTTTCCCTTTTATGTCTGGTTATTCCTCAATCTCCTTTGCTAGATCTTCCCCCAGGTCATCCTTATTAATCATGGTTGTCTCTCAAAGCTCTGTTCTTTACCCTTTTCTCCTTTCTTTTTTTGTTGAGGCAATTGGGGTTAAGTGACTTGCCCAGTGTCACACAGCTAGGAAGTGTTAAGAGGACAAATTTGAACTCAGGGCCTCCTGGTTCCACCTGGACCAACAGGGCTGGTGCTCTATCCATTGTGCCACCTAGCTGCCTCTCCTTTACCCTTTTCTCCCTCAATACTCTTAAGTGATCTCATCAGCTCTCAGAGGTTCAATTATCATCTCTATAAACAAATGATTCTCAGATCTATATATTCTAGTCTTTTGGAAATCAGAGCTTATCTTCCTCCCCTATTCCCCCAAGCCCTTCCCTCTTGCCAACTTTCTTATTCCTGTCAACGGCACCAATTTTCCCTATTTCTCAGGCTAAAACTTTGATACCATGCTCACCTCCTCATTCACTTGCACTCTTCATATCCAATCTTTTGTTAAATATATCATTTTTACCTTCACATTTCTATATCTCTAATCCCACAGCCCCCACGACAGACAGTTCAGGTCCTCCTCTCTACTTGCCTAGACTTTTGCAATAAGTCTTCTGGGTTACTGACCTTCCCCAAGTGTCTCCCCATTCCAGTCCATTCTTGACTCAGCTGCCAAAGTAAGTCTCAGCACCAGTCTGATTATGTCACCTATTCTATGCGGTAAACTCATTGGCTTCCTCTTATCTCCAGGATCAACTGTAATAAAATTCTTAGATTTTTAAAACCCTCCACATGGGGCCCCTACCTACCTTTTCAATCTTTTCTAAACTTTAGTCTCCCCTCCACATGCTCTGTGATTCCCCCGGCCCTATAGCTGGTCCTTAAACATGGCACTCCATCTTTCAATTCAGTACCTTTTCACTGGCTGTCCCCATACCTCGAATGTTCTTTCTCCTTATCTGTCTCCTGGCTTCCTTTAAGAATAAACTTAATCCCATTATCTGCAGGAGGCCTTTTTTAGTCTCAACCCCTGCCTTCCTTTCCCAACAACAGACATACTGGTGGTACCTTCCCTTTAAGACTACCTTCCACTTGCTCTGCCCATATCTTGTATATACATATTACTTGCAAGTTACCTCCCTAATTAGAATGGGGGCTCCTTGAGGACAGGACATGTTTTTGCCTTAGGCCTGGCACATAGTAAGCACCTAATAAATGATCCTAAAATGGTAAAAATGGACTACAACTACAGGGGTTTCTATCAGAGGTTGAAGGCAAAGAAGTAACCAGAGGTAAGGATGAGAAGGGATAAGTTTCTAGGAGAGGTTAAGCTTTATAGTTTGGGTGTCATTTCTAAGGGGAAAAGAAAGCCCCGACTCAGGGAGACCAGTTGTCCCAAAGGAGTAAGATTCTGCTCTTAGTGTCATCAGGATTATTTCCCACATCTATTATATACAGGTTGAGAGAAGCTCAGATATAGGACAAATAAAGGGAATATTCATTTGCAGAAAACTCAAAATTGTGAACCCTAATTTTTACATGGGACCAATTTCTCCAGGTCAAGGGAAAAATTGGAAAGTGATCACAAGAGAAGAGTTTTATATGATGAAGAATGTGCAGACAGGAGGCCAGGAAGTTCTGTAAGAGGACTACTTCATTCCTTCATCCTCTTAAGAACTCAAACTTAAAAAGTGATCCTGGAAGGCAAATGCTACCTTGTGCTATGCAAAGTATGAACTTCAGCATCCAGTTATAAAAACTAGGGAACACAAAGTGGAGAAGAGGAGCATGGTGATCTCTGTATGCTACAGTAGGGTTGTAGCTTTTTTGAGGAATTTGGAGAAAAGGAAACTATTAGGTAAGAGAATAAAGGTGAATCAAGACTAGAAAGAGAAGAAATGGTGGTGTTTTTTTGTTTGTTGTTTTTACTGAGGCAGTTGGGATTAAATGACTTGCCCAGGGTCACACAGCCAGGAGGCGTTAAGTGTCTGTTGCGGGATTTGAACTCAGGTCCTCCTGCTTCAGGACTGGTGCTCTATCCACTGCACCACCTAACTGCCCCTGAAATGGTGTTCTTAATTAACATAGTGAATGACAGTACCACCCATCTTTACACATCACAAAACAAAAATGCCACAGCTGTTTCCTATAATCCTCATAACTGAAGCCCCATACTACCACTTGTCTGTAGTCCCTTAAATTTAAAACCATATTTTCTTCTCACCTGTTCTAGCCAATCAAACTGCTGCTCACTTGTACACCATTTCATTAAATTACACCCAAAACTCAATCGGTATCATCAGCTATCTATGAAGCTCCCGCTGGGTGCTCATGCTGAGCAGATACCAGAATAAGTCCTGTATGACTCGTCACACTCATGTGCTCAACAGTCCTGTATTTTCAATGCTTAAGGAGCCCTATAGATCAACTTAGGACTTATTGTATACCCAGCCTACTTTTCACTCTCCACGCAGGGGTATTTCTACCAGGTCACTTTGGCCTCTCACTCCCCTTTCCCACACCTCATCTTCAACAAAAAAGCTAATATATTAGAAGCATGAATAAGCCACAAAACTGGATAAACTGCCCAAACTAGCTAAAAATTCTCTCTCCTCCCTCCCCCCATACACACACACACCCCACCATCACCATCATCCATTATGTTGCCATCTCCAATGTATTTGAAGCCCAACATTCACTTGCACAGCTTCATTTTCTTTGTCATCTTGCATTCCCCACTCTGTTCCTTCTCCTAGCTAGGGCTATTCTCAGGAAGGGAATAATACAGAAAGTGTCCACTCACTCCTTCCAAAGAGTGCCCCGCGTACTATTTCCTCCCTATGGCATCCTCTTGTTTCCTTCTCCAGTGAGTCACCATTTCCCCTCCAGGGCTACCATCCATCCCCAGAGATGAAACCCTCTGGCCCAGAATATACCCACAGTCCAGTTCTCAAATGCCACTGGCTCCGTGCCCCTCTGTGTCCCAGGTCATTTATATTATCATCACTCAACAAAGACTGAAGTCAAACCCCCCGCATTCGAGAATATCCACGGCGCCTGAAAAATTCAGCTGTGAAGACAAAGGCCATCTATACCTCAGGTTCTACTGTGGGAGCCTCAAAACAAGCCCGAAAGTATTAACCTTTTTTTCAGATGCTGTTCATCTTGGCACAATTCCTGGAACTACAGTTCCAGGGTTTGACCAATATTCTAAGCATGTCCAAGATTCAATAAGGCCTGCTCTGGATCTGTGACACCAGCCTTTCCTGCCACAAAGGATAAGAATTCCTCAGATCATATTTATCTTTCAAAAACTTCTCCATCATTTTGAAGTCTAGTATTGACTTATGGTGTGAAGACCAAGCAGGTGGGTATGGAAATTTATAACCTCAAGTGGGATGCTGTAGAGGAATTCCTAGAAGACCAAGTGTTCTTGAATAGTTTCCAAGGAAGGGACAGGTTTTTGATCTTTCACCTTCTACCTTTTCTATTTATTTTTCACCTATTACCTTTCCTACCTATGGCTCAAAGACATCTTCCTCATCCCTTCACTCAAACCCAACCAGGAAGGTCAGATCTTCATCAGAACTTGGCCAATCTTAATGCTAAATGACATCTAGCCAGGTAGGAACCCTACCCTTCAGTCAACTGCAAGACCCAGAGGAAAGATCCCTCCTTCCTGCGTTTTCCTCTCTACCTGCCACCATCATCACCATACCCACATTGCTGGCTATTTCTAGTCTCTCTTTTATCTCTTTCTCTTCCCAACCTGCCCATCTATTCTTGCTGCTCTTCAGGAGTCCCATGGAAGTCCTGCCCTGAGGCTTGGAAGTAGGCTATGTCTGAGTCCTTCTTAGCTAGCTTCTCAGACACTTAGGGAAGAGGTACCACCCAAATTCCCTTCTGGGCGTGTGGGAGCCCGAGGCCTAGCCCAGCTCACCCTCCATCTGCATATTCTCCCTTGGGTCACTGTCCCATTCCCCTGCACCAAAGCTCCACCCAATGCCTGGCATCTTCTGTGGCACCACCCTATTCTTCCCCAGTCTCCCTCTTTTCCCCCCACTGCCACCAAGCGGCAAGCACTCGTCTGGCAGGGCTTGGGTTTTGCCGCAGTGCCAGGATCAGAGACGCCGTTCACGTGCCAGTGCAGCACTGCCAAGTGTGGCAGCATCCAGTTGGTTGGGTGCCAAGGCAGTGGGACCCAGGTGTCAGGAGAGAAAGGGGAGGGGGAAGGAGAAAGGAAGGAGCCAGAGAGAGAAAAATAGAAACACCCCACTTGTTAACTTGGAAAGTCCAAGTGGGATCCTGCTCTGCCCACTCTGGCCCAGCCCCCAGTCCCTATACCATGGGCTACATGACCAAACCCATCCCACCCCCACTTTGCCAGGGACATATACAGACCAGGCAAGAGGATCTGGTTGTCTTCAGCCAAGAACTGGCCCGGGGCCAAGCCGAGCTGCCAGCCGCTCTCCATCCTTTCTTCCTTTGGGTATGAGCATTCGCTCTTCCTCCTTTGTGCCCTTGCTCCTCTCTCCGTCTGTCTCGCCACTTCCAGGTCGGAATCGCATGGGGGAGAGCGCCTATCCTGTCTTCCACCGCCCATGCACATGCCAGCCTCACTTCCCATCTCGGTCCCCTCCTGCCAGGCACAAGGCACAACCACCCACTCTGCCAGAATGGCACGAGGCGATGCCAGCCTCCCCCAGCTTGCCATAATGTCAGCGTGGCTCACGCCAGGATCTGAGGGCAGTGACGGCGCCGGCCTCGTGCTCCAAGGGCTGGGCCGCCAGCCCAACCGGCACTTTCCCCAGACACATCAGAATGCCATGCCCTAGCCTCAGCCATTCAGCACTTTCTCAGGACCTCCTTCCCTGCTGTCCCCGACCCTTTCCCTCGATGTCCCTTTCCCGAAGCTGAAAGAGAGCTCCCCACCCTCAGTCCAACACCTCCCAGAGCCGGGTTTCTAGAAGAACAAAACCCACCCTCTGGTCCTGCCCCTCCTCCCAGCCTTTCTGGTTCCCTCTCATCCCCAGCTCTGGGCACCAGACTGGCAGCTGGGGTGCCAACGGTTCCTCCACACCAAGCCTTCTACAGAGCGCTCGCGCTTGCGCCTGCTCCCCCTCCTCATTTTCCCTCCTCCCAACTGCACGGGCACAAGGGTGGCAGCTGCAGTACCCAAGCTTGTGAGCAGGCAGCACGAAGCAGGCATCCTGCCCCCTCCCTTCCTGGCCCCAAACCTCCTTCCTCTTCTCCCCGCCCCATCCTTCCATTCTCTGTGGGCACCGGGATGACAGCCGCAATGCCGACCCCCACCCCATCCCCAGAAGGTTGCGTGTGTGTACACACGCATGCAACCCACAAACACACACACACACAACACACACACAGCCCCACGCGTGCGAGGCTCTGGCAGCCAGCTCTGACGTGCGTGGGGACCAGTACCCAGAGAGGTAGCTGGAGCCAGCACCTGATCCCGTGCCAGTTTGGGAGCGGGCGGGAGGGCAGGCGAGCGAGGCAGGCGTCGGCCCTAGGTTGGCAGCCGATGGAGCTGGGAGGAAGGAAGGAACAGATGCTCTTTGCCCAGCCTCCCTCCCTCTCCTCGCATTCAGTGCCAAGCCGGGGGGAAGGGGGGTGGGATGGGAGTGGGGAGAAGGGAGGGGAGTGAAGGGGGGAATGGGGGAAGGGTGGCATTTGGAGAGAACTGGCAGGCAGAGGGAGAGAGAGCTGGGCAGTGCCGGCATGAGCTGCCGTCTCTACACTCTGCCATCTGTCTCGATTCCTTCCCCATCCCCCCTTTTTTCTTTCACAGTGTTCCCCTTTTATCCATAGGGGAAAAAAGAGGGGAAAACAGGGTCTTCTATAATCCTCCCACACCCCGGCAGGTTCCCCCAGTTCTCCAACCCATAACTCACCACACCACACCATACCACCACCACCACTCCATCTGGGTTCTCCTCCTGCTTCTGTTACTTCTCTCTTGCCTTCACCCTCACACCAAAACTGATGCAAATGGTTGATTGTATTTTTAAAAAATTATTTACCAAAAAACAAAACAAAAAAACCCTTAAAATTATGTATTTATATATCTTTTCTTTGGGAATTTCCTATCCTTCCGGACTTGGGTCCTCAGTGCCAGGGCATGTGGCAGGCAGAGGGAGGGGCAGGGAGCTGCTAGTCAAGTCCCAAGTCTCAGCTGGTGCCCATGAATGCCATGCCAGGGAGGAGGGGTGGTCGGGGGGTGGGGTAAGAGGGGGGTATCGAGATCGCTCTCTTCTCTCTGCCTCTGTGATTATTTTTTTCCCCTTTTCCACTTCCGGAGCAGATTCAAATTGATCTAAAACCTCCTCCACAATCTATTGTCCCCCCCAACTCCTATCCTCCCCCAAGATCCTGGGGCTCTGTGGCCCTCTCTCCTGGCTTTTAATTTTCTATTTTGACCACCCTCTTCTTTTTGTGTGTGTGTGTGTGTGTGTGTGTGTGTGCACGCGCGCGCGTGCGTTTGCATCCATGGCGGTGGGCACAGTGCCAGCCACCACACAGCCATCTGCGATGCCTTCTGCAGTCTCTGCTATCTCTCCCTGCCACCTCCAGCTACCACCCCACACACCCCACATTTCCTACCCCTCCAGCCCCCAATCATTAATTAGCTACCGAATTAATTAAATTGTGAATGCTAATTAATGTTCCTACAGGGCAGACTGCCAGGATGGGGGGGGGGGGGGAGAGGGGGCTGGGATGGAAGGAAAGAGACTAGGGTTGAATGGAGGAGACTGAGGGTGATGGAGTGAACTTGACAAAGTGAAGAAGGAACAAAATAGATAAAGAGGAAGAAAGGAGAATGATGGAGAGGTCAAGGAAGGAGAGAAGTACCTGGGGGTAAGTAAAAAGGAGAAGATAAGGGAATGGAAAACTTGTGGGATCCAACTAGATTTGGCTTTCCCAAACTTAGTAAAGGGCCTGGGGTTGCTGTGTACAAGCCTCTACCCTACATCTTGATTGATTAGGACATTTGTCTTCCCCCCTGACTTTTAAATCAATACTGACTTAAAATACCAGACAACTTGATAGGGAATACACACACTTTGGGCAAGCACTTCCTGGATCCCTCAACCTTACTTTATTTATACATAATCTCTAAAGCTGGGTCCTCTCGTTCTCAACGATGGCCCATCTAGATACTTACAAGCCCAACTGGAACTCCTCCCCTTCTACTTCTAGGCTAGGATCTGAGACAAAAGTCTCAGAAATAAAGAGACGAAAATAAAATCTGCTTCTCCTGGTTTTATTCTTGATCCACATGAAAAGGAGGGAATACTCAGAGAATATAAATGCCCCTGGGCATTTAATATGGAAGACGAGGTAGACCAACACTTTCTACAGCAGATTCTAACTATGGTGGGCCACAGTAGGAACAGCCTTCTCTACAAGGCTGTTTTGAGGGGGAGAAAAACATGACCCATTCCTACAATCCTTCTTAAAAATTAAAATTTTGAGGGGGGGAAAAATAAGCACTACAATAAAAACAACCACTCCTGGTTGGCAGTGTCGGCAGGGAGGCAGGTATTACTCAAACTTAAATGAATTTTCAAATAGCAGAGAGGGGATCAAAGCACCGAAGAAAAGAGTAGAACTAGCATCAAGTTATGGATAGTTTATACAAAGAGAATGGGAAGGCAAGATAACAAGCATTTATTAAGTGACTAATAGATGCCAGGTACTATGCTAAGACTGGGAGATCCTCCTCATTAGTCATAAAAACCCTGTGAACTAGGTGCTATTACAATCTCTATTTTACAACTGAGGAAAGTGAGGCAAACAAGGTTAAGTGACTTGCCCAGGGTCACACAGTAAGTATCTGAGGCCAGATTTGAACTCAAGATTATGAGTTTTCCTGACTCCAGACCCTTCTATCTATTGAGCCACATAACTATATAAAAATAGCTAACAAAATTACTCTTCCCATTTCTCTCTGCTTGTTCAAATTCAAGAGGTAAACAACATCTGGTAAGAGGGCATGTCTTTTCAATACATCCTGTATCAAGGCCCAAATGGAAACTTCAAAGGAATGAGATGACATCTATAGATTGCATGTAGATTATTCAAGCTCCCACAAAGATCTAGCCAAGCCCTCTGATATATTTAGCCACCCACACAATATGGCTAAATGCAGAATTCCTAAATTTACTCCTTATTTCCCATCTCAGATATCTATACCTGATAGTCTCTTTCTTCACCCTACCCCCAGCTGGAGACTCTCCAAGGATTTGTCTTTGTGCTCATCACTTCCTCTGGGAGTCTCATTAGCTCCTATGGTGACAGACCTTCAATCTGGACAATTGGGATCACTTTAAGGTAAGGGTGAAAAAATGCTGTTAAGTAACATCGAGGAATTTTTTCCCTTTAATTTGAAATTTCTTATGATTTCTTAATAAAAACAACAACAACCAAAAACTCAGGTTCTAAGGGGAACATAAAATAAATAATTCCAAGAAATAAGAAGACCAGCTACCAGTTGCAAAGAAAGCCCTCCAGGCAAAAAGGTCCTCTCTTTGCCTTGATCTGGAGAATCTGAAAGAGAAGCAGACTCTACAGAAAAGATGGAAAAGGGTCTGAGCCAGCTCTGGAAAGTGCTCTGCATCTGATCAGTATCTGGTCAGTGCTCTGCATCTGATAAGTAAAAGAAGGGGGTTGGACGTGGTACCAGCATTGAATAGACTTCCCGAGTTCAAATCCAGCCTCCCGACACTTCCTAGCTGTGTGACTCTGAGCAAGTCACTTAACTCTGTCTGCTTCTGTGAAATAAGTTAGAGAAAGAAATGCAAAACACTCCAATATCTTTGACCAAAAAAACCCAAAAGGAGTCAGGAAGAATAGGACACGACTAATCAACAACAACAAAAGGAAGGGAAAACATGTGAACAAAACTCTAGGGCACCAGCTGTGAAAATGAGTCCTCTTCCTACCTGAGGCTGTTTCTTTCCAGCCTGGGGAGGGAGGGTGGGCAGGATAATGAAAAGAGGCCCCAAAACCATAGGGTCTGTCATCATTAGGCTATGAGTTAGCAAAAGCCAAAATCTTCTGAGGACCTACCGACAGCCCTAGAACAAAACTACCAGGGGCACCCTGTCCAAAAGAGCTTTAAACAAGTTACCTCTGCTGCCACTTCAAAGACCTTCCACAAGAATAAGGACCCACCTCCTTCCTTAGGTATCTACCTTTGTCTCCAGCCAGAAATGTCCTTAAATCCATCCTGGAAACACAACCAGGTTCTTAAGATCCCTGGAGAATAACCTACAAGAATATGACTAGCTCAAATGGAAACAGCCACATATTTCTAAATTGGGGCAGTTTCTTAGTTTCTAAGTTGACTTAGAAAACCATATATTAGCATTATCTATGCCCCACTGTATTTTTTATTTATCTTGTTAACTTTTCCAATTATATTTTAATCTGGTCAGATACACTGAGGCCTCAAGAGGTCAGAACCACAAATTGATGCCTTTGTTCCACATCACACCTTCATCCTCAGATCAAAGGTGCTTGCCACCTCTCTTATTTCAGTGAGGACTCATTTCTATTAAGTAAGGTCCTCCAAGGAGATAAGCATACACTAGCCTCTTCAGTTCCTACTAGACTTAATTAAGTTATTCTTGATAGTCAAGTTGCTCCAGGGCAACTCCCAAGGAATTTCTTTGGCTTGCTTCTAGAGTGGGTGGGCTCAACCTTGCAAAAATCCCAAATCCTTTATAAAGGAGTTAGTCAATGGGAGAACTGCAAATCACTTTCCAACAGAATTCACCTGAGTGTTCCTACAGCCTTTGAACTGGAAATCAGTATGCAAAAATGTGATTTTGGCAGCCTGGAAAGCTCAAGATTAGAAATCAGAAGACCTAGATTTAAATCTAGACTCAGACAAATCACTTCAAAAAGCTGCTGGGTAGAATCGCTGTTCCAATTACTTATTACCAGTATGAACTTGGTAAAGTCATTTAATCTTTCAATTTTCTCCTCTGCAAAATGAGTAGACTGGATTAGCTGACTTCTAACTAAATTCCTGAAATCTTGGAAATCTCTGTGCCTCATTTTCCTCATCTATGAAATGAGAGGGTGAAGACAGGACTTTTGAAAATCAAGCCAACTCTAAAAACCTTGTGAACCTACATGAAGAGGAATGAATTAATTTTCTTTTAATCTCTTGGCCAGTTCCAAAGCATATGATCCTATGATTCTCATACAACTTTCCCCAAATTTATAAACTGTAAAATGAAGTAGGCCATGGATAATTATCCTTTCACTCCTCTTAATTCCTTTCCCTTCTTTCTCTTCTAAACTATTGCCAGAAAAAAAAAAAAAAAAAACACAGTACCCAAGCAGAGCTGGCAGAGTGGGAGGCCAAGCCCCAGCTGTGATATGCCTTCTACCTACTTATCCAAACATTGTGTTAGGACCATATTAACAAAACATGCCCAGTCATCCTGTAGTGGCCAAAGGGAAGAGACTAAGACAATACAGGACAGCACGGAGAACAAAGGGCGCTTTCTGTAGTGACCATATCATTCAGATATCATTTTAGGGATTTATATACATGAAGCTCCATGCACACTCCACTTTGACTCCCCGCCTCTCCCCCTATCCCCCCCAAAAAACAGAATATTCTTCCTCTTAAGTGTGAAGCCTATTTCAGCATGACAGTAGGGGATCAACAGTCAGATCTTTAGGGTTCTGGAATGCAAATTGAATCACTTTCTATTCTGGGGGCCATGGTGTGTTTTTGTGCAACCCAGGAAACTATAGCTACCCCTCACCCCAGTGAAGGCTGCCAGTGGCAGGGGAGCTCCCTGACTGCGATATAAATGATGATTATTGTATTATCAAATAACACTGCCAAGTCTGGCTGGCTCCCTGCACAAGCAGCGGCAGGAGAGCTGCAAAAATTCAATATTGATAAACTCTATATTGTCTTCTGGAACCATCACTCAGCCTGACAGTGGTTTTCCAAGCTTTCTGCCTTTAGCAGCAGAGGAAAGGGGTGAGATCAGTGAGTGATTGGCAGAGGAAAAGAAGGAGTAAGTATGATCCTCCAGAAAGGTGCAAAATGTGTGGCAACCACACCCTCTCTGGCCCCTTCCATCTGGACTAACTACCACATGCTCCATGTCGCCTGCCGTTCCTTTGTCTCACATCTTTTTTTCCACATCAAGTGGAATCTATTTGGAACATCCATCTCCACTTGAAATTTACCCATAGACACCCATGCAAATCTTGCAGCAGTTGACTAGAGGCAGCACAGTGAACAAGGGACTGAAAGATCAAGTCCCAGTTAGGCTAATAATTTAATAATAAGGGAACTTCTGAGGATCAACACTCTCATATATAAAAGGAGGGTGTTAGACCAAAGGCATCAGACATCAGGGTCACAGCACTCACTCTCCTATGAGGCTGGAACCAGATTAAAGTGTAATTGGGAAATATTGAACAAAATAAATAAAAATACAATAAAACACAGATAAGATACATTTTAAAACTAAGTCAATATGAGGCCTTCAGGATACTTATGTATGCATTAATACTCCTCCTTTCTATATGAATTGGTTACTTATGGACTAAACACTTCACTCATAGATAGAGATATAGGTTAAAAAAAAGAAATAAAGAAATACACACACAAACATTAATCACATTATGGTTGGATAAAAATGAAAGGGTTGGGTTTTATTATATCAGTTAACAAGCATTTACTAAATGCTTACTATGCACCAGGAATGGAGACGAGCCTTGAGGTTACAAAGGAAAGCAAAAAACAAGTTCCCTTCCCTTGAGGGAGAAATTCTCCTTCTTTTGGGAAAATAATATGCAAAAATATAAGAAAGGGAGGCTAAAAGGGAGCAAGTACTAATTATGCACCAACTATTTCCGTGCACTATGCTAAGTGATTTACAAGTTTAACTCCTTTGATCCTCACAACAATGAGGATGTTGTTGACAGGTGTTATTTTTATCCTCATTTTACAGTTGAGGAAACTGAGGCAGGTGGACATTAAATGACTTAAGCAGGGTCACCTAGTTAGTATCTGAGGTAAGGTTTTTAGTCAGGTCTTCTAACTCCAAATCTAATACTCTATTGTGTGTGTGTGTGTGTGTGTATTACAAACACATACATATGTATATGACATGGTATGAATATTTTCATATAGAGAGAATACACATATACATCTATAAATATAGAAAAGGAGAAATAGTATATAGAGAAAGTACATTTGAAGGGGAGTAAAGTTTAGGAAAGACTAGAAAGGTAGGAAGGAGCCACACATTGTGATTTTAAAAGTGTAACAGGGAATATATTTGATCACAGAGTTAATAGGAACCCATTGGAGTTTACCAAGTAGAAGAGGTGACATGGTCAGACCTGTGCTTTGGGAGGTTCACTTTGGTAGCTGAGTCAAGGATATCCTGGAACTCCACTCGACTTGGAGGTCAGCCACCCTAAAGATTATTACAATAATCTAGGCAAGTAGAGATGATGGCCTGAACTGTCTATCATGGTGACTGTGGGATTAGAGATGAAGGGAGATGAGAAATATAGCAAGATGAAGGCTTAAAATGACATGATTTGACAACAGAATGGATAGAGGGGTGCAAATGAATGAGAAGGTAAGGATAGTACCAAAGTTTTAAGCCTGAGAAACAGGGAGGATGGTGGTACCTTTGGCAAAAATAGAGTAACTGGCAAGAGGGGAAGATTGGGGGGGAGGGGAGAGAGAACTAATGAGCTCTGTTTAGACATGATGGTTTTGAGATGTTTATACGACATCCTATTCCAGATTTCCAAAAGAATGGCATTCAGGAGAAAATTTAGGACAGGATATGTAGATCTGGGTATCATTAGAGAATCAATTTGTTCACTGAACCCATAAGAATTGATGAGATCACCTAGAAAGAGTGTAGATGAAAAAAAGAAAAGGGTAAAAGACAGATCTTTGAGAGAACCTGGAGGAAGATTTCTGTAAAGGAGACTGAGAATCAGGAGTGTCAGATTGATGGGGGAAGGGTGTTAAGGGGGGAAAAAACAGGAGAAAGCAATGTCATGAAAATCCAGAGAGAAAAGATCAGTCAGCAGAAGAGGGTAAATTTTATTTCTTAAATGCTTCTTGTCTAAGGTTATAGGGATATACTATACTCACTTACATTGACAGGAAAGAGCAAAGTTCTGAACTAAACTTCTAGCTAAAGGCAAGGTTATCCTAGAGTCCTCAAGTCAGAACTACACCCAGTTAATCCATTTGGGTTGAGACCATATTTTAGGATTTTGGACTGACCCTATTAGCCACATAACATGACACCCCGCCTTAAGACAAGAAGGATACTACTGTCCTGGAGGTAGACATCTGGGTGAGGCAGGCCCATCCCAAAACATCTCCTAGGAAGACAATCTCAGTATCTTTGTCTCTCTCATCACAGCCTTACTCCCATGCTAGTCAGGAAATCCCAAATGTCCAAATCTCTAAATCACCCACTATACCCAAACCCTGTTTCCTTTTGCTGTCTTTATAGGGAAAGGAAGCTGTTAGTCCCCATTTTCCCTACATAATCATTTTTTGACCTCACCATCCTCTTCCTAATGCCTATCAGTGGCTACTGAATTTTTTGACGATTTCTCTTCCACGAAGTAAATAATTTCAGGTACCTTACACTTTTCTTCAAAGCCCATCCATCTTTCTTTTCATCATCTTCACTGTCTCTTCTGGACCCCTTTAAATAATTCTCTATAACTCAAAGGACCATGGCAGGCCTAGGAAGAGAAAGAGGAGGAAGAAAAAGAAAAGACTCACTTCTCTTTTGTTTTCCCATAGGAGAGATGGCAAAATAGTATCTAAGTGAATTGGGAACCTAGAGCAGCAGAGGAGGTCACTGTAGAGGAAGTCTGGGGAGCTGGGGGAGGAAGAGTAACTGAAACAGAAACATCCAGTCCTGACTATCCCAGGACACCAATGAGTGGCTGCCTCTGCCCCAGGGGCCTACACTGTTAATGGCCTTCACTGCTTTAACTCTATTGCTTGTAATCTTCCTAATAGCTTGCTTTTAGGTTGTAATTAGGTGCTAAGTTTAATCATTTCACTCTAGAAAGTGAGCAGCTAAAAATGTGTATTTCTGTAATGACAAACTATATCTGAATGTCCGTCTGGACTCTTGGCATAAATCAGGGGAATGGACTGAGTATAAGCTGGTATGGTTCCAAGAACCAAATCAAATGCCAAGTCCTGCTTAGACTGAGTGTGGGACTGAGAGTGTAATCGGTAAAATTATTAAAGGGTCTTGAAAAGAAACAAAGTGCCAACACTACCAAGATAAGCCCTACAGTTGGGCCCAGTAGGTGGGAGTCAAAGGTAGGACTGAAGGAGCACAGCAAAGTCCACTTTGGTCTCTAATCTCTTTACATCTCCAAAGCCTCACCTGGGGCCCGCCATTCTCTTTACTGCAATTATCTCCTAAGGTAACTTGGCTACATCTTCAAAGGGTCTATTAAAATGTTAGCCTCTAAGATGCTATTAACATCTTAGCATCCTTATTTTAGCAGTTCCTACCTAGCAGGTGTTGGGGGGGGGGGGGGAGGATAAGGGCATTTGAAGGGGAAGGAAAGGTGAGAAAGGTCTGGAGCAAAGGACACTATGACAGGGGGTCCTGGCGGACCTCCAGTTACAGTGAGGACCATGGGCATATGGAGGAGAGGAAAAGCAGAGAAGAGAACCCCTAAGGCCTGACAACTCTGCCTGCCCCAGCACCCGCTATTCTGGGACAGTACTCACTGCCATATAGATCTGCTTTGCCCCCAACTCTACACTCTGACTGCTCCCCTGTTTCAGTGAGCTCCCTAAAGGGCAACGTCTTGACTACTTCAGAGGTGGGAAAAGAAGCTGGGCCAGATGCCAGGTCAGGCCTCTAGCAGCCTTGATAATAGAAAAGACCCTAGGATTCTCTCTGTGCCAAGCCATCAGCCTACGTTTCCACAGGAAGCTTCTTGAGAGAATTATAATTTATGTGTACACACACACACACACACACACACACACATATATTTAGAATGATGTTTACATGAATAGTTGTTGTCATAGTGCTTGCCTTCTCAAGGGGTTGGGGGAGGGGCAGAATTTGAAACTCAGAATGTTAAAAAAATGAATATTTAAAATTTTTACATGTAATTGGGAAATATTTAATAAAATAAATAAAAACATTTTTTTAATTGAAAATGGGAAAAAGTAAAAACAAAACAAAACAAAATTTAAACCTATCATTTAAATACATCTAATTCAATACCATGATGAAACTAAGGGACTTAAGTGAACTTGCACAGTGTTACATGGTGAGTTAATTATAATCGGACTAAAACTCCCATTTAGGAATTACTCTTATTTCTAAGGCACTTTTAAAGTTTACTAAATGTTCTCCTCCCAGACCTGTGAAGTTAGTACAGTCATCATCATCCCCATTTTCAAGATTAGGAAAATGGGCTCATTAAGGATCACATGGATAGCAAGTCCAGAGATCAGTGCACCACATCACATTGCTTCTTTCCATACCCAAATTATAAGTAAAAAGAAAGGAAAAGGCTAGTCCATTTCCCTGTTATGAAACGTAAGACCTAAGGAAAGGAATCAATTTTTTTTTCCCCCAGAAAAGTTGATTGCTTCAACCTCATTCTAAAGACATCAGTGGGTCACATAGCTTCTGAACCCACCTAGGGATACCCCATTCCAGCTGCCAAGACAGAGGTATTCATTCCCCAAGTACAAGATGCCTGGGGATGCTTTCTAACAAAACATACTGGTGATAACCGATTTTTACACAAGTCAGCAAATTACTCATTAATTTCTTAAATCAAAGTCAAATACAAACATCCTATTTCAGGACAGCCAGCTGGAGAAAGGAATACAATTCATGGGTCATGACCTATTACTAAGAGATCCTAGCAAAATACCTACTTATGCTCCTGGGTTTGTTCTCACTTTCCAGGCCCCTACTAAGCTCATGAGGCTTATTTCCCTACTTATATGTGCCTTCTGGGAAATGGGAGCTTGTTTTATGTGACAAATGGGTTTGTGGAAAAGCCAGGCATAAATTAAAACATATTTTAGTTATATGTTGAAAACTTACTATTTGAAATCCTTTAATAAACAATAATCATGCTTTATACTTTTCTGTTTTAATACATTTTTATCAATATCTTTTCTTTTAAAATCACCCAAATTTTCCCCTGTATGCCTTTGCCTTTGCCTCCCCCTGCCCTTTCCCAGTAAGCCAATCTCATAGAACAAAGCTTTATTTTTTTCAAAGCATTTTCACATCCATAACTGTCTGATCTTCAGAAAGTCATAAATGATAAGCGATCCAAAGGACAGAGCCAGAAGGGACCCTGGAGATCATCAAGCCCCAGCCCTTCATTTTAAAGATGAGGAAACCATTTGAAGTATACTAAACATCTCCTAACAGAGAAGTGATGGATGCCAAAGGAGATGTGGATTTTTGGACATGGACAATAAGGGAATTGGTTTTGAATACATATATTTGTTATAAGGTTTTTTTCTCTTTTATTAATACTGAGGTTTGGAAAGAAAGGAGAAGCTACCAATAATGTTGCACTCTCTCTCCCCCAAAAAAGAAACAAAGAAAAGAATTACCGAGTCACTGAAACAATTAAAAGAAATGTAAAGAAGAAAGCAGAAGGGACTTATTCATTCTTGAACAGCTTAGAAAGTAAAGCAAGTTTATTATCAACATTTTTTTAAAGTATATGTTAATAGATTTTTGAATTCATATGCCATCATCTCTTTTTTTTCTATTCTATTGGATATGACAATGCTTTTACTAAAAATTTGATGTTTAAGTACAGAATTATTTCTTTTTCAAAGAATCAAAAAACAAAAACAAAAACAAGGAAACTAAGGTCCAGGTTGGTAAAGAAATTCCATAGGTATTGAGAGTTCAGTCAGGGTTCTTTTCTAATATTCCCTGCTGCCTTAGGTAGGGGTGCATCTCCATTTGCTAGATGGTGGAATTTGAAAGACAATGAAGGACCTGTCCAATGTCACTTAGGAGTAGAACCAGTTCATCCCAAGGTTTTTTTCCATTTCTTTTTACACAAAGTTAAAGTGGAGGTAGTAATATTTGCACTATTTTACACAGATTATGAGAAAAGAGCTTTGTAAATGATAAAGTATCTATGCATAAGCTATTACATGTATGGCAAACAGGTGCTGTTTCAAATGTTGGGGAAGGCCCCGCTTTCTCCAAACAATTCCCCCAAAACAGGTCATGATGGGGAGGTGATGATTAGATGGAACAGGTTCTGCATAAATTCCCCTAAAGTTTCAGTTGATTTCTCTGCAGCAGGTTCTGAGTGGGTCAGCTCTAAAACCAATTAAAACCCTAAAAGTAGTCCATCTGAATTCACAGATTTCTACTCCAGCCCTCAGAGGGAGACAAAGTATCTTTGTCATAACTACCCCTATGTGCTAACATAAAAATCATTAGCCTTGTTTTACAGAAAAGTGATTCAAATAGAGCCCTAGGTGGGGAAACTGAATTCAGAATTTATCACTCATTGTGCAGAGATTCCAGCCTAAGCCCTATATGCCTTTCAGATACTGGACACATATCCATGTTGTTCTTGTGTGTGAGAGTACTGAGTAGGACTGACCTCAAGCATTCTCACCCATGGGCCAAAGTACCCCAACCCCCCAAATTCTTTGCTTAAGGGTCTTCAAGAAGCAGGTGCATCTTAATTAGATTAAAGCATCATATCACCTGGAAGAAGTAATTTTATGTTATTCATCAATTGCTACCTAGCAGGCAGTAAGGATCTGAGTGAATGGCACACAGGACAGGTTTCAGGGACAAGAGCTAAGGAAAAAATGTATGCCAGGTGGCTGGGCTAAGGATAGCTCTGACAAGCAAGTTTCAATGGTATCAAGCTGAAGGAGCAAGATGGGAGCCAGGGAGAAAGGATGCTAGTAGGAAACTGAAAGATGGTAAGAAGGAAAATGACTGCCAATGGCTTCTATAACAAAACCACAACTAAGCTACTCCCATTTTGCCACCTCTGCTCCCCTCTCCAAACCCCTATCTTATTCCAGGTGTGATTTCCAGTTTGAAGTCCTGGGCACATCAATTTTATTTTATTTTAGTAAATAGATTTCAATACAATTGATTTCCTCCAGAATCATGTATTTTATTTCATGGATTTAAAAATATTATTTTGAGAAGGAATCCACAAGCTTCCACTAGACTACCAAAATGGGTCCATGACATAATAAAGGTTAAGAACTCTTCCCCTCCTCTCAATATTCCCCCAAAACAAGCCAGTTATTTCTTCCTCTCTGCTCTGTTGTTGGCTAAGTAGATAATTGGGCTGGCCAATAGGACTCTCGATCAAATCCAGCCAACCAAATTTTAACCAGAGAGGTGGGAGGGAGAGAAGGGAAGGACCAGGACCATGGGAAGGCACTATTTGCTGCTCATGGACAGCTCTGACTCTCAGAATGTTTATAACTCCTCAGTTGTTGAATATGTTAGGTTTTATATTAATGTCTTTTATATTTATGATAAATTTGAGGGCAAGAAAATCGCTCTTTGGAGAGGTTTGTTTTTTTGCAAATCGAGGGTAACAGTGCCCCCCCCCCCAAAGCAGAGTGAAAGTAGAGATGGGGGCAGGGATTTTTCTTGTGTGTATGCTTTGTTTTGTTTTTTAATTCTGAACTATATTGAATGAAGACAGGCTTCATGGGGCAATGAAGAGAATGAACTAGGAGTCAATAAATCTGGGTTCTGGTCTCAGGGTCAAGTCACAATATCTTTATGCTTCATTGTTCTCTTCTGAAGAGCTGATGGAGTGTCAAATGATCTAGAGCAGGGGTCCTCAAACTACGGTCTGCAGCCAGATGCAATACCTGAGGACGTTTATCCCCCTCACCCAGGGCTATAAACTTTCTTTATTTAAAGGCCCACAAAACAAAGTTTTTGTTTTTACTATAGTCCGGCCCTCCAACAGTCTGAGGGACAGTGAACTGGCCCCCTATTTAAAAAGTTTGAGGACCCCTGATCTAGAGACTCAAGGGAGAAGGCCAGGGCTGGGAATTGCAACTACCAAGAAGCAAACTTGGTAATGATCCTAGGTCAGTTCTAATGAGGCCCACTAAAACACTTTATTATCAAGTAGTTTAGAAGTAATTATTACTGAATAATTTTCACCCCAACACTCCACCAGGGCATGGTTCTGGATGGCTTTACCAATAACCTCACCCTACAACAATCTGAGTGTAAACTCAGGATGGACTTTGTGAGAGGGGCAAGAGGAACTGAGTGGAATGGGTGGGTATGGGGGTAAATATTTAGGAGTGTGGGTAGGTGTTTCAAGGATTTGCCTACTTAAATCTGGACAGGTTCATCATTAAATGGCTAGACACCAGATAATGTTTTTGGTTCATAGTTAATAAGTGACATACTAAGGTATGGAGGGAATATGATCTATGGTTGGTACAGACAGCAGCTACACTAATAAAATTACAGAATCACAGAATTTTAGGGTAAGAAGGAAGGAACCTCAGGGACCAAATTATACCCAAAGTCCCCATTGGAATGTATCCAACAAGTGGTCATCTAGTCTCTCCTCAGAGAGAGACTTTGACAGAGGGGAATCCACAACTCCTAGAGCACCTTGTTCTGCTTTTGGGACAACTCTAAATTGGGCTACAAAGATTTTTTTTTCATTAAATCTAGCCTAAATTTATCTCTTTGCAGTCTGTATCTATTATGCCCAGTTCTAGTACCTGGGACCAATCTGAACAATTCTTTCATGTGACTGCTCTTCAAATTCTTGAATTCAGTTGTCATGTCCTCCTTAAATCTTTTCTTCTTTAAGCTAACCATTGTCATTGCCTTCAAGCTACCCTCATCTGACATAGACATAAGGTTCTCTGCCATGTTGGTGGCTTAAATATTCTTAAGTTTGTCAATGTCCTTCTTAAACTGTGGTTTCCAGAGCTGAATACAGACACAAGGATCAGTACTGATCTTTAAAGCATTAAAATAAATATGTAAGATGAACAAAAAAGGCTACCGTGAGTTTCTTAGAATTTTTAACTTGGGGAAAAATTTTAAAATTATCATCTAGTACAACCCTTTCAATGTATAGAGGAGATGACTTGCCTAAGGTAACACCACATAGGTAGGATTGAAATCAAGTATGACCATGAATTATAAATGTAACTTCAGGCTGAATGTTCTCAAAGATGACTAAGATCAATTTCCCTTCTAACATTCTATGAATCCATTGCCCAAGACACACAAAAAATAGAAAAAATAATAATACTATGGCCACTTCTGAATTGACAGCATGTAAAAAGGTAGAATTCAGAAAAGATATGGTTAAAGTAAGCCCTATAATAAAAGGATAAAGGAATTGGTATGACCATTTTTAGCCTGGAGAAGAAAAGGCTGTGGGAGAACTAAATAACTATCTAAATATGCCGGTATAGCCCATCTGAATAATACCCAATGCAGGAGATTTATTTCTCATATTATTAAATCTTTCATTAGAATGTTCCTACTGTACTTAAGCTTTTGTTGTTCCATTTGCATTTTGAGATCATTAATTACATCACAGAGGCTAGAATACAGGGAAACTTGAGGCTTAAATGTTAGAAGAGTGATTAGAAATAAGATTAAAGTGCATCCATATTCCAATGCAAGTATGACACCCAGAGTGACTAAGTGATTTGGTCTGAGGTTACATACTCAGTAAATGGCAGAACTGAGACTTATCACAAGTCTTTTGATTTCAAATGCTATAGCTTATCCACAAAGACTCCAGTGGAGTCAATGAAATCTCCTACTCCAGACATTTTTAAGATGGACAGCTCTGTCATCCAGAACTGTCTGGGTTACAATTCTAACTAGGTGTGAGGAAACAAACATCACTGATTTTCCTCCTGATTTTTCTATTTCTGTTTATATTACCAGCATTTTCTTAGTCATCAAGATTCTCAAGTCCAACTTCTTTTCCTCCCCTACTTCTCCATGTAATCAATAGCCCAAATCAAAAAAGTCACTAGGGGAACTCATTAACTCTTGCTTTAGTTATGACAAAAGCCCATAAAGGGTCTCTCCATTTTCACAGTCTCTCCTCCCAAAATCCATCTAGCCCACCCCTGCCAGAAAAATTTGAGAAAGCACATCCCCAATCACATCATTCAGTCACCTCAAAACTTTTAATGGTAGGTACCTCATTGCTTTGAAGGCCAGTTTCAAATTCTTTAATAACAGAGGCATCCAAAGTCCTTCCTTATATTCATGCAGCATTTTATGCTCCTCTTTTGTTTTTCTCCCCTGCTAGACTATCAACTGCTTGAAACAAGGGATAATATCACTCATCTTTAAAATCCTCAAGTTAGCCACTTTTACATACTACTGGCTCAATAGGTTTTTCTGATTTGAATTGCCTACCTAGGCTTAAGATTCTATAGTAGGATATATGGTTATGTCATAATGTCCTAAGTTTCTTTTCCTTCACTTTTCTCTGATAATTTATTACTATAAGGATGGATGGTTTAAAGTATGTGTTAACATATGTACATTCACAATTTTTTAGCAAAAATACCAAAATTCTGGAAAACCTCCAGAGTTTTCCAAGTGCTCCAATTCCCAAACAACATCATTAATCGGAACCCTAGAACACGAAATCCACAGTAACTAATGATAATTCTAAATATTCAAAAAGGAAAAACAAGGTGAATGATAAAAAACGTACTGCCCAGAATATAACATGCAGCTATGCAAGCAATCAATTATAAAACATTTTGGATAAGTACTACAGATGGACAATTGAGCTGGACCCATGTACAAGCAGAATATTTACCTGGATAGCATTTTAGAAATCATGCAGTGTTTCAATGTAATTGAATTGTTTGCTAAATTGTTTGCTGCTCTAAAAGACTAATGTTTTAATATCAGCATTCTCCTAGTTATACCATAAGACAGAAAATCATAGAACAATGTAATCTTGAAAGAATAAAAATTAAAAATAACTCAATTGGTCAATGGAAAGATGTATGATAGAGATAGGAGAACCCTGAGAAGGGTTGGCAAACATTGGACTAAGGAAACCTTGCCATTCTGTTGTTCCCCTGCCTGCTTAAAGAGGAGTGCCAACTTGTGCCAACTTGCAATAGTGAAAATTTGCTTCTCTGTCAACAATCAAAAATAAAAGCTTCCTTATTTCATGAGTTTAAAAATGTTTCTTTCTTTCTGTTTCTCTAAGTAAACATATTCCAACCTGTATAATAGTAGGACAATGTGTTCAGATATATTTACATATCTGACCACAAGCCCAAGTTAAGAGATTTTTTATCTGTGTCTTTCCCTAAATCCTCCACAGAAGAGTCTTCTAAATGCTATCTTCTTGTTCTTTTGATATTTCACTGATACCAAACAAGCTCACAGATTTGGAACTGCAAGAAAGCTCAGAAGTCATTTCATCTACCAACTTCATTTTATATATTAAAAAAAACTGAAGGCTAGAGAGATGGGATTCACCCAAAGTCAAGTGGCAGCCTTGGGATTTGGACTGCAATGCTCCAACTGTAGATCTAGAGTTCATTCCATTATACCTCACCTTGGTTAGGGTAAAGAATTTTTAGAATATGCTATGTGTATGAGTTTATCTAAGAGTCATCTTTTCCCCTCCCTACATCCCCTCAAACTCTATGATCAAAAGAAAACTTGCCAAGGGTAATATGGGAATTCAGGATATCATGACTCAACACAGATGTCTTGCTGAAGGCCTAATTAGATTACCTGATTTGAAGAGAAATCAAAATAAAGAGAAACATCAGTCCGTAGAAGGTTCTGAGAACTAGATTTAGTCCAAAGACAATTAATGTGACCCCAAGAAATAATCCCACAATTTGAGAGGGCTAATGTGAGGAAAGAAAATTGATATAATGAAATTTATTCCATCCTGGATTTTCCAAATTCTACAGGACTCAGCACATAATTTAGAGGTCACACTTTTCAATCTAGAAGTATCCTCTAGCATCTAGAAGTACCCTCTAGAGTCCAGATCAGGGATGTCAAACTCAAATATATAAACAGCAACCTAAACCATACACAAGGGTTCCTACAGGCTACAAATTGACTTAGTTTTGTAATATCATATTATGATATTCCCAAGATTGCCTCCATTCATATACACACAAAGGTTCAGTATAAACATAGATACATACATACAGGTAGACATATATACAAACACACAAAGAATTTTAAATGCAATCTGTTTTGCCTCTCATTTTCTCCTGTTCTCTCTTTTCCTTCCATTTGGTTCTTTGCCCACCACTCTCATTTCCCTACCCAATTTTCCTTCTTCCTCACCTTCCTACACCTTTGGACAGTAGTCTTGCTTCACCACCTCCATTTTTCTGACCTAGCAGCCTGCCCTGTAGGAATGTTAATTAGCATATAGAATTTAATTAATTCAGCAGCTAATTAATGATGGGGGAGGAAAATCGGGAGAGGAGGATGGGAAAGAGCCTGACTTCCGCACAGAAGGCACCGCAGATGGTTCTGGGTTGGCTGGCACCATGCCACCACTCTCTGGCTCCCCCTCCACCCCAGCACGCAAGGCAAAAGGGGGTGGGGCAGGAATGAGGGGCACAGACTGGCAGAACCGCCAGACAAGCTCATTCAGTCTTGCCACCGCTTTGTGCTGGAAAAAGACAGAGGAAGAAAAGGAGCAAGAGAAAGAGAAAGACAGACAAACAAGTCTCATATATTTAAATGAAAGAGCAAAAGAAGAAAGCAACTGATTGGAAAGATACCCTCCTCCCAACTCAAGAAGGAAAGATTGGAACTCATCCAATCCCAAAGGAAACTGGCAGCATGGGTTTCCCAGCTCCTTAGGACCATTAAGGAAAAGAGAGGGAAGATATGGCCGTTCACGGCAGCCAGGTATCCTGACTCAGGACTCTCTATTCTGCTATCTCTACTCCTACTATGCCATTCCCTGGGTATGAGAGGTTGACAGCTCTTTTGAGATGAAAGACAAGGGCCAAAACAAGAAAAAGGATTAAGGATGGTGAGTGAATGAGGAAAAGGGGAAGGAAAAAAAGGCGTAAAGGTGACCAAAAGGGAGACAGGTGAGTGAAGGGCAAGAGGAGGGGGCAGAAATAGGAAGTGGGGAGTAAGATAGAAAGGAAGGGGAGGATGGGCTAGAGAAATGTTAGACACTATGACAGAATGTCTTAGGCAAAGGATACCATATCTTCCTCAGCTCTCAGTCTAGAGGAGAGAGGGCAAGAATGTCAATGTCAGCGAAACAAGAGCATTAAAAGTTCTTCAGGTCAGTGGAGAAAGGAAAAAGGAATTAAGTGCTTATATAGCATTTATTATGTGCCAGGCACATGTTAGGTGCTTTACACATATTATCTCATTTGATCAGTGAAGAATGGATTATCACTAGGTGCACAGATCCTTGAGAGACCCTGCTCAAAACTATTCAGCATCTCAACCAAACTGGGGATTTATAGAAGGCAAAGAAGGACAAGCCACCAACAATCTGAAAAAGAAACAGATTACATAAGGCTGCAGAACCCAAGTTCAAGTGCGATATCAGAGGGGTGAGTCAGGAAAGCCACAGAGCAGCTCCCCAACTAGCCCTCTGGGACAGGTGTAAATAGGGGAGGAGGATCTAACGAGAAGAAACCACAACAGAACACTGGTTTAAGGAAGAGGCACTGGTGGGGCAAAGGCTAGACATGACAGCAAATCTCTCCTGACTAGAAGAGTGTAGGGAAATTTGTGCCCTGGGAAGAAGGGAGAAACCCAAGCTATGAGAGAGAAAGATCACAGAACAGGAATGAAAAGAAGTAGAGCAGGGCTGTAGGAACTAGAAGAGATCAAAAAACAGATGGTTTTTCTGGGCCTGTTCAAAGAAAGCCAGCAAAAGTAGCAGTAAAGGCTTATAGATGATTAAGATTTCCTTACTGGGAATTCTAATTTTATCTTTATACCACCTGGGGTTCCATGGGGGCCAGAAACTCAAGGGTCCATAATTGTCCATTATCCATAGTCCACCTAACAGTCCCAATCTAAGGTGGGAAGATGCAGTGTCTTAAAGCAGTGGCCCTGAAAGTATGGTCTGCAAAGCCCTGAAGGGTCCTCCCAAGTGGTTTGTAGGGGGATCTAAAATGTAAGTCACCCTGAAACATGTGGACTGTTTCTGAATGGTATTTTCCACTGTGAATGATATTAAAAAGTGTAAAAGCATTAGCATCAAGTATAGCCAAAATAACAATTGTTCACATAAGAAGTCTCAGAAATTTGCAGACCTGGTGGTATTTAAATGCAAGAAGATACCACATAAGAAAAGTTAAGTGTTTTAAGCTAAAATTAAGTTTTGAAAAAAGTTTTGAGCTAAGAGAAAATGAAACTGCCTTTTTGTATATTTCAAGTCCTTCTAGGCTCTTCAATTCTGTCCCATTCAAGTTCATCCTATCCCTCTGGGTAGGGTTCAGACTATTCTCCCTAATGAACAGAGAGGGAAAGGCACTTGGTTAAGGTTACCCATTTGGTCAGTAGTACAGCCAATAGCTGAATCTGAAACAGGAAAGAGAAGACAAGTGCTTCCAGGTTTCCTACCTCCAGAATGCCATAACCCACAAAGAAGAAATATGAGAACAAGAAGCATCAGTGGTTGTATCTTAACATAGTCCCCCTTCGAGATGTCATTTACTGCATAGAGCCAAAAGGCCCCATTTTGGGGGGGTACAAGTACCTCAGTGTCATTTAAATTAGCTCTCTCACTTACATGAACTGAGGCTAAGTGAAATGAGTAGAACCAGGAGGTCATTGTACACAGTAAAACCAAGATTATACAATAATCAATTCTGATGGATATGGCTCTTTTCAACAGTGAGGCGATTCAGGCCAGTTCCAATAGTCTTGTGATAAAGAGAGCCATTTGCACCCAGAAAGAGGTCTGTGGAAACTAAGTGTGGATCATAACATAGTATTTTCACTTTTTTTGTTGTTTGCTTGCATTTTGTTTTCTTTCTCATTTTTTCCCTTTTTGATCTGATTTTTCTTGTGTTTGTTGTTTGCTTGCATTTTGTTTTCTTTCTCATTTTTTTTCCTTTTAGATCTGATTTTTCTTGTGTAGCATGATAATTATGGAAATATGTATAGAACTGTATATGTTTAACAGATTACTTGCTGTCTAAGAGAGGGAAAAAATTTGACATACAAGGTTTTACAGGGGTAAATGTTGAAAAGTATCTATGCATATATTTTGAAAACAACAAGCTTTAATAAATAAATGAATGAATGAATGAATAAGCTTTCTCAGACGCTAACATTTTCAGCAAGTCAACAAAATGCAGAATCACAAAAACCATCTTTTCAAGACTCCCTTTCCTTTAGAAAATAATATTCCTGTTTCATCCTCAAAATCCCTGATAGTTTGTTCATAACAGAGTAACTAAGTGAATTATGCTTGTAATTACATGTACACACAAAAGTACTTTGTTGAAAGTAACAGCTGATGGTTACACTTGTATTATCATTGAATATATATCAGGATTGAGTAGAACCCTAAGGAACTTGGGTCATAGTGGCAGAATAAATCACTTTGGAGGGGGAGAGAGACAGAGACAGAGGAAGAGGGAGGGGAAAAAAGAGAGGGAAGGAGGGAAGAAGACAGAGGTAAGGAAGTAGAGAGGGAGGTAGGGAAGAAGGGGAGGACAGAGAGAGAGAGGGAAGGACAAAAGAGACAGAGGGAAGGACAGAGAGACAGGGAGGGACAGAGAGATAGAAAGAGGGAAAGAGAGACAAACAAGAGACAGAGACACAGAGAGAGAAAGAGCTGTTTTCCCAGTTGAAAAATCGGGGGGAGGGGCGGGAAGAGAAGCTGTAATTTGTGATAATTACTTGAGAATCAATGAGATAATTTGGCTCAAATACCTTATTCTCCTAAGGAAAAAAGGGTTATTCATATATAGGATTACTTGCCATCTAGGGAAAGGGGTGGGGGGAAGAGGGGTAAATATTGGAATACAAGATTTTTCAAGGGTCAATGTTGAAAAATTATCCTTGCATGTTTTGAAAAGAAAAAACTTCAATTAAAAAAAAAAAAAGAAAAAAGGGTCATAAGAACTTTGTGTATTATTCTTAATCCTTCAAGCCACTGGGGCAGAGAACCTTAAGAGATCACTCCATGATGTATCTCTAATATGACATTAGGAACCAAGGGTCCCGGAATCATAGAACAGATGTCTCTCAGGACTCACAGGCATAAACAGAACAAGACACCAAAAGAAAGATTATGGGATCAACATCACTGCTATGGAGAACATACAATAAGGTGACAGATGTAGAGCAAACAAAAGCATTTCTTCCATGAGTACCCCAAGAATCTAGCGAGAAACCCAGAGAAATTGGCTTCCTGTCTTAACATTCAATTTTTAACTAGAGATCCAGTCAACCTGGCTCTGGTGGATGAGTCTACTTTATCATTTTCTAGTCTCAGTCTTAGTTCATAGATCACAAAACTATATTGCTGAAGAGTAAGACAGAACAGAAGACACAAACAAGGTGCTGAGAAAGCTCATTTCCCCCAAACAAGCAACAAGAAGCAGAAGCCCCACTGTGTTGCATTAATTCTTCAGGGTATTAGAAGTAAGAAGTAAAACTGTTGGCCAAGGAATTTATGAAGACTGAATCAGGAAAATCTGCCATTTCAGAAATTGGGTAACTTTTCCACTAGAATAGGGGGCTAGCTAAGTGGGGCAGTGGATAGAGCACCAGCACTGAAGTCAAGAGGACCTGAATTAAAATCTAGTCTCAGACACTTAACACTTCCTAGCTGGATGACTCTGGGCAAGTCATTTAACCGCAATTGCCTTAGCAAAAAATAAAACAAAACAAAATAAAACAAAAAAAACAAAAACAAAAACAAAAAAAACAACAACAAAAAACCCAAACACTAGAATAGGTTATAATATCTGAAGTACTAGGAACAAGATGTGATATCAGAATATAGGGGGGAAAAATTATGAGGCAAGGTGAAACAAGGTAGAAATTTATGGATATGGAGTTGTCATTGAGCAGGGCTTTAGAACAAAAAGGACCTACAGTCAGGAGTCCAATGGAAGCCCAAGGGAAGCACAAATTGAGTAGTGATTTGACAGGATGGAAAGGCAGAAGAGCTCATTGAGTTAAAAGTAAAAGAGGTTAGGAATCAGACTAAGACAGAGGATTAAAGTTCTGGGCTGCAGCCAGAAACCTGCCACAATCAAAATAAGCAGATAAGGTGTCCATGGCGAAAGGTACTACAGCTGCCCCAGCTGGTATTCACCAAGAACTCAAAAGAGTTATGACTAGAGCATCCCCAGAGGAACCATAGATCACATTTCAGAGCACGGCCTTCCTCCTCCCACCCCCCAAATCACTTTTCTATCTCCATTATCCCCCCCCCCCCCACCTCTCATCATAGGCCCATCAGTCTCCTGCCCTACTCTTCAGCTCCTCCATCTTGTTTGTATTCTCCTCTAAACTCCAAGGTTTCTTACTCCTTCACTCCCCTTTGGGCAGGAAATTCATTTGTGAAGGGGGTTGTTAAAATGGGGAGTGGGGAGAAAGGGAGAAGGAAAGAATCTCAATTCTAGAGGAAGAGAGTGAGAGGGAGGTTAAGAAACAAGAACAAGCAAGCTAGCAGGAGCAGGGGGGAGGGGAGGGAGATGGCACTGCGGAAAAAGAGCGCCACAAAATTAATTTGAGGAAGGGAACAGTGAGGGAAACGTTAGTGGAATAACAATCAGGCAATGGAGGGCTGGGGAAAGGGTGGGGAGGAGGGGAGGGTGATATAGGGGGAAAATGGTACTGGGGGATGAGGGAGAGTGGAGTCTAGAGCAACAGCAGCACCATCTAGGGGTGTGGCCAAGGTTCACAGACAGCAACAAAAGAGTCCAGGCAGCCTAGCCTGCAAGCTTAGCCCAGGCATGAGAACCCGGAGTGGGGAGGGAGTGGGGTAGAACTGAGAAGCCAAGGCACCAGTCTTCTAGACCTCCAGGTAACGCCACTCTCAGGCTGCAGAAAATAGATTCTGAATGGGCCTTCCTGGGAAAAGTGGGCTTTGGTAAGGGGGGAGGTGCAGGAGAAATGGCTATTTCCATTCTATCAAAGGGAATAACCATACTGTCCTCAGAATTCACACAGGAGAATAAAGGGATGGAGATTTCCTCCCATCTGAAGAAGTAATCTTGCTGCCTTTATTTTCAAGTGATTTTTTCCCTCCCTACTGAGTGGTAGAACATTACAAAAGCTTCCTGAGCCCTAAGCCCCCCTCACTCATCTGCTTACTCCTAGCATTGCCTCAAAACTCTCAACCATCATTAAAAACCCCAGGGGAGCCACCATGCTCAGAGAAGGAGGGGAGTATACCCAAGCTCTCCCACTCCTCTCCCTTAGTAAGACAGAGCAAAGGTGGGAGGGGGTGAAGAAAAGAAGGTCATGAGAGAGAAAGCAGAAGCCTCACAGGAGGAGAAATGTGATCATTGGTATTTGTTTGTGCTTCTAGGGAGGAAGAATCCGTCACATTTTTAATAATAATAAATACATGAAGACAGATTTGCCAGTGCTGCTCAGGCTCTTTGGGAAGCATGGGGGAGGGGAGCCAATGCAGCTGCAGCACACATCAGCAGCCCCCTCGCAGTTAAGACAGGCACAGGATTGCGGCAGCCCCCAACCTGCTATACTCTGCATCAAAGGAACCCAACCATAGGCTCTGTCTGCATTCAACTCCCTTCCTCCAATCTGCCCTACCCTCTTCTGCTTCCCCCTCCCCCAATCTACTATAGGAACTCTCCAGTTAGCCCTGATTCTAATAGAACTCAATCTATCCTTCTTTACTTCTCAGTGGCCTAAATGTCTACACCATGCTCCTCTGCTCCACTGATGCTTTCTCTACCTAGTGGCCCATACAAGCTGACCCACAGTCAAGTCAATAAGCATTTGTTATGTGCCAGGCACTGTGCTAAGTGCTGGTGATACAAAAAAAGTCTTCCTATATAGAAAGACTGCTATGCAGAATTCAATATATCATCAATTTTCAATTCCACTAAGAGCGATTTTCCTCTTCTCCATTTTGATTTCAATGTGATTTATTCCTCATATCCTAAAATATACAGGTCATGGAGTAGACATACAATAAAATGTATGGGGGGAGAAGAGTGTCAAGGATTCTAGACCAAATGGATACTGCCACCTAATGACCCAAATTCATGCAAGATAGGTCCTTAATATAGTCTTTCCAATTTGATGCTATCATTATTGATAGTTTAAACATGCAAAAGCATAGCTCCAGTGGCTCTCTGAGACCCTCCCTGAACAATGAGATCAAAGAAATACAATAGTAGGCCTGGGCAGAAAGCCAGAGTAATGGTGCCCCCATCCAAGTACAGTGAAAGGAAGAGACTAAATTCAAGTAATACAATTACCCAACTATTTTCAAAATTACTCAACTCCTTCAAGTTAGCATAGTCATCTGAAGCCTTCTCTAATAATATGAACTCTCCATGGTGCTGAATATCTAAACACCCCACACTAACTCCTAAGTCCCACTCACTACATAAAAGGAAAGAGGTTTTTTTTTTTCCCCACTTTAAGAATCCATGAAGATAAGGTGGCCTCTTGAGAAATCTCTTATTTGGAGCTCGAAGCAAAAATCACAAAATTTTAGAGCTAGAAGGGGAATTCAAAATGATCAAACCCAAACCTTTTATCTTACAGATGAGAAAACTGAAACAATGAAGTTAAGTAACCTGGAAAACATTATATATGGCTAGTTAATGGCAAAGCCCAGATGGATTAGAATCAAGGTCTCAGCTCCCATTCCAGTGCTTTTCCATTATATCATAATAAAGGCTAGTTCTGTTCATGGATTCTGACAATCTACTTTCAGTTCCCTTAAACAACAGTCAATGGTCAATGAAAACTGAATCACTTAGGAAATGTTCATCTTGGAGAATCTCACTAAATCTGAATGTCCACAGGGCTGCTAATAAAGATAGGGGATAAAAAAAAAAATACAAAATATTATAACAATAGTTATTAAAGAACCTTGGTATTCCATTTCCTCTATTCTATCTACCAAGTAATCTTTTCTCAGTATTAAAAATATTTTCCCTATCCAAATTTTATGCTTAAAAACCATCCCTGAATACTACCAAACTATGCAGGCCCAGAGAGCCCAAGGAATATATGGAGAAGGAATCACTATATTATAGAACTGAAAGATACATCAGATAAATCTTGATATTGCTGTTATAATTAAATCCTATCTCCTTACAGGCAAGGATGCTAATCAAAAAAGTAAATGAGAGACAAAAGATGCAAACTTATTAGCTTTATAAAAATGTCAAGGAGAAAAAAACATAAGAACACAAATCCTTCTTATCTTGAAAATTTTCTGAACATTAGAACCATAATTACCAACAGAATTAAACTATGAATTTAAAATTGGTTTACTTTTGGTCTCAACCTGTGGTTTGGAGTAATCCATGCTATGAGCCTAGAAGACCAAATCAGGTCCAGTATCTCCTGACTTGTTCAGATATTTCTTTACAGACTTTAGGTAAGATTCAATTCAACATGATCTCCAACTCCACTTCTAGATATGCCATTCCTAAAGCTATAGGGGTAAGAGGGAACCTCCAGGTACAAGCCCCTGTTTCTGACATCTACAAGATCAGGTATGGTACAGGAATAATTTGCCCCTAATCTCACTTTACTCCATCTTTAACCTAGTTTGTATACAATAAGCAAAGGCACCCCAGGCCTATGCTAGCCAGGAAAATCAAGATCCAAATTCAGGTTTCAGTTTTATGGTGAAGAGATGCATGTATCAACTTATACATTTAGATGTGTACCATTGCTTAATACTTCTAGATCCAAAAAAGGAGAAAAGCAAAGGAAAGAACTTAGCTTCTCCTTGATCATAAGATTCAACCAATCTTAGTGCTACAAGCCTTCTACCTTTTTTCCAACCTTACTCATTTGCTTGGGCTCAGATGAATACAATTCCTTTATGCCCCATTCCCAAAAAGAGAAAAGTGATGTGAAAACAAACTGATCAACATCAATGTAGATGTCAGTTTACTAAGGCACAGGTATCCCAGGCCTCAAGAGACACAATTCAAAGACTCATGGCCCAACTAAGAATATTCGTTTCTTGTTCTAAGATACACATAGCCTTCAATCTCATTAGTTGAGTTTGACTGGTCTGGCTGTGGGGATGGATCATTTAGTCTGTTCATAAATTACCAATCTCCTACTAAATCTACCTGTTAATTAGCACTTTCTCTAGTTTTCCACACACACCAAAAAAAAAAAAAAAAAAAATCACTCTTAGTTCGTACAGATTGTGGTCAACTGAGGCTAAGGAATCAAATCATTAATTATAACAGGGGCATAGAGATTTGTAAAGCACAAAACTGCCTCAATTTCCAACACAATACTTGAAAATTAGTCCCCACATTATTATAATAGCAAGAAAATCTTTCCAGCCCCATTTACTGACCATTGAATACAAGCCCACTTTAAACATAGCAAGAAGAAAGAAATGAGACCAGTCTAGAGTGTGAAAAATGGGAAAATTCCCAATTTTAAGGTAGAAAAGTTGATGTCTAGTTTGACATGAGGTAGTTTCACGAGTCTCTGCTGCCACCTGGTGACCTATAGGACACATTACACAAGATTTCCCTAGTTAAACCTCTCAGGAAATTGTGATATTATTGAAAATATATAACAAAATAATAAACTAAAAAACAGAGCTAAAGGAAACTCCTGAAATAATGAATATTCAAGATGATTCAGAAGTACTTTTTCTATTGCTTTCTCATTTATCTAGCAAAAATGAACTATTTTTCTTGAAAATTCTTTCTTCTCCCCTTCTTTCATCATTAAATGCCCAATCTTCTTCTTTCCACCACCCTGATCAAGAGGGGCCCCAATTTCAATCAGACACTCTACCCATACAATTCATATCAAAAAGGGATTTTCATTTTAAAAATTAATTTAATTTTATTAATAAGGATGGTTCTACAAATGTATTTGAAGCAAACAACCGCTGAATATAAACAGCAGAACCCCATGGAGCATAAGAGTCCCAGGGTGATATATGTATACAAAAACATACAGAGAAAATCACCGCCGCCTCCGAAAACCTGAAAGGAAGGGAAACCGAGAGTGAGGCAAAAGATGGAGGGAGGAGGGGTGGGGAACTAAAGAGACAAGAGTAAATAAAGCTTAGATATAGAAGGGGTCAAAATAGAAAAGGACCAGTAGTCAGTGCTGTTTATGTTCTCTCCTAGAACACAAGACTAGGAGAAGGGGACCAAAGTAAAGTGAAATAAAGGCTCCTTTTCCTTTGGGAAGAACTGAAGAGTCCTGCCCAATGAACAGAGAATTGACAGAGGAGCTGTGGGAACCCAGAGACAGTAATCTTTATAAGTGAGAGTAATCATCATCCTGAGAAGCAGGAATGACCTACTCCACCCAAAGGAGATTATTGTCTGGGAAGGGTTAATTCAGAGATCAATGGAAATCAGAATAAATCCACAAAACTCTAGCATTTTTTGCCCACAGTTCCCACCCAGACCTCCCTCAAATATAATTGCATACTGACCTTTTTTCTTCCTACCCTTCTTAGGCACCTTCTTTCGCTTCTTAATGGGATTCTGGTCCTGAAGATAGAAAAGGATCATGAGTTCCTTCAGTTGAGGAATTTTATTCCTACCTTACTGAGTCATGCAACAACTGCAAAGAATATTCCCCATCCATTACTCTCCAATTCTCACCTCATCAAGATGGGGGGTTCCCCCTGTTAAGGCACTGATATCACTGAAGTGTGTGAGAGAATGAAGTTGGGAACTCATAGCATGTGCTCGTTTCCGCCGTCCTTTCTCTCTCTTGCTGACACTCAAACGCACCATCATGCTCTCCTCATAGTTGATCCTGCAGAGAGACATAACATTCAACAGGCTCCATAGTGTCCCCCAATTACAAAAATCAAAAACCAAACTTTTTCTCAGAATTGTCATTGTATTCAAGCCAACAAACACCTAGTTAAGTAGCAAGTCTTTGAATCTCCCTAGAGATAAACCCATTGCCTATTAGAATGGGAGTTAGGAGATCTTCCTGAGCACTTTCCTTTTCTATTTTCATCATCACAGAAATTTACTATGCCCTCATTGTATTTATCCTTATTGAGAACCAAAGCTTACCCCTCAAAGGGTCTAAGTTGCCACCTAAGCAACCAATTAATCTAGTAGCATTTATCACACACTTTAAATGTGCCAGGTCATGAGGCAGATGAGTCTATCTGTATCCAAGACTCATTTAATTAGATCTATTTCTATTCCCTAAATTTATAAGCATTCTCTAAACAACCACGAGGAACTGCTTCTGCTCTTGCCATTAATACAAAAAGCTCTGGTGGTGAGTAAATCAGAGACCAACATAAAGAGATTCTCCCTTCCCCTCCCAAGGCTTACAATTACTCCATGTGTAGCTTTTAAATCCCCACAAGTTCTCTCACTATTGTGCTAAGCTTTCGTATCCCTCACTCTATGAAGCTGCCGTTTCAGGTTTTCTTTGGCTCTCTGTAGCAGATGTTACCTTTTTTCTAGCCATACTAATTCATCCCATACCCTGATGTAAGCCTGTACAATGACATGACGCAGACCTGTGTTGATCCTCCTGGCTCTGGCGAGTGGCATGGGGATGCCGGGAATCACGGATCTCTTCAGGGGCATCAGAGTACTGCTCCTTGAGTTCCCGGATGACAGAGCTGCTCAAAGCCCTCTTCCTGGCTCGTTCCAGAAGTTTCTTTTCACGCTCAGCTTCAGTTTCATCTGTAGAGCAAAACATGAAGCATTATCAAAGAACAGAGAAGGGAAGATAAAAACCACAGGTCAAACAGAAAAGGCAATAGTAAAGTATACCATAATGCACCGGAACCAAACGAGGTGGAATATATTTCTTGGGTGCTCCTTTTGTGGCTTTCTTTAATGAAACCCCACTTCGTCCCTCCTCAGTTTCTTCATCATCTTCATCCTCAGAACTCAACTACAAAAGGAATAAACATTTGTTCTAAACTAGAGATATCAAACACAGGCCCTGGGCTGACTTCCAATACTCCCCAGGGTAGCCTGAACAGAATAAAATACAATTAGATAATATTTAACAAAGTAAATGAAAACAAAATAAAACAGATAATATGTAGATTATATGGATAAATATATACTGCAGGGATCCACATGTGTTTTTAGTTTAGTTTTAAACCATTGTTCTAAACCAATTTAGGAAAAAAAAAATTGAGAAAATAGATTAAAAAGGATACCCCAAAATAGCTATGAATAAAAGCAGATAAAAACAGTAAATGAAGCCTGAGAATTTTATAATCTTAAATCACACATTGGAGGAAAAATAATAAGAGGCTTCTAAAAAAATTTCCTAGGGATGGGAATTTATAATCCCTTTACCTTGCTTATCATATTGCTGGGACGAGGTTTAAATCGAAGTGGGTCATTTTCACCTGAAATGAGAAACCCCAACAAGGAAATATTAGTTACCAGATAAATTTCTTGTTAAGGGATAATAAGCCTCACCTTGTCCCTCACTTACTGAGGCTGCCTGTCACTGCAGTTTTCACCAATTTGTCTATTTGATACTTAAGTTTTTGATCCAAAGGACGAAGCTTTTCCAAAACCTACAAAAGATCATAGGATTACAAATTTGAAGCTGGAAAGACCTCAGAGATAGTTTAGTCCAAACCCTTCATTTACAGATAAGGAAACTGAGGCTGAAAAATGACATGCCTGAGGTCAAACAGGCAATGACAGAGGAAAAATTTACACTCAGTTCTTGGGATTAGAGTTCCAATGTTCTTTTTACCACATTTTGGCCAGATTAAGCATTCAAAAAGGAAGTGGAACAAATGAACAGAATTATGCTTTTCTTTCTTTAGCTCCTTTTCCTGGCCATTGTTATCAGGCAGGGTATGGCTGGATGGCAGGGTCCTGCTGCCACACACCATCTTGGGGTCTTATACCGTTCGAATCTCCACCAGTCTCAGGATTGCAGGATGTTCCTGAAGTGAACTTCCAGAAGCTTTGTCCAGGATCAGGTAGCTAAGGTCCATGAGGTACATGAGTAACAACTGGTCTTTTACCTCCAGGAAGCTGAGGCCCTGAAGTGGGAAGAATTAGTAAGAGAAACATATCTAGCTGTAGCTTCTGAAGAAGCAAAGGACATAAAGGGGAAAAGAGAATAATAGGCTTGTTCCAAATTAAGTTCTCCTCCAATCATCCAACTGTGACACACAAAAGATATCTGTCAGTCCTATGATAAATAAATGACTGAAGATATATTGAGAAAATCTATTGCGAGGAGCTAGGATAGTATAAGAGAAGCAAAGTAAAGGGGTAAATAAATGAAATTTCAAAAATGTGGTAGAGAACAGAGGGAGAAAAAAATAAGACTGGATTAAGGTAAGGTGAAATAGAAAGCATCAATAATAAAAGGAATAAGGTAAGGAAAGGTACTAACTTGTTCTGGGCCAGAATTGAAACAAGGTGCTAAGTCACTAGAATTGATAGGGACAATGCTTATGTACTTGCTTTGCACCTTGAGAGTTCACACATTAGAGTTACACCTTTCACACCTTTAGAGATCACACCTTTAAGAGAGCATATATAAGGAGGAGCCCACTAAAGGACAAGCCCACTAGAGACTTCGGAAGATTCACAAGTCAGAAGCCCACAATCCCACTCTCGAAGAAGGAGTCAGATTCATTCCATTTTCCATCTTTGTGCTGGCTGGAGGATTTGGATTCAGAGCGAGCTAGAGGCTGAAATTGGGAGAAACAAAGGACTAGCAGACCTCTCAGAACCAAGGAGAGAGATAGGCCTCTATTAAAGCTAACCAGATCCAAGGAAGGAGATAAGACTTGGAAAGAGAAAATAAAGGATCTAGACTTTAACAGCTGGCTGCATTTGAGGTGATTACTTACTCTAAAATGAAACTAAGGCTACTTCCAGAAGCCCTCGAAGAAAACCTGCTTCCAGAGAACATTATAATTTAGAGAAGAACACTACACTAACTGGAGTCAGTCATCAACTAAAAAGACAAATGGGGGAGGGAGGGAGGGAGAACTCCCAAACACCAGGTGACTCCCATAACTCACTAAGATTATAATCTATTGATCTGAACAAGTCCTATTGCAGTCCAAAGTGATCTCACTCTCTGTAATTCTTGAATTACTGTCCATTGTATTAATGCAGTATTTTTCATATGTTGCCCTGTATTGTAGCCATTTATGTATGTTCTAGGTTGACAACTAAATGTGAACACTAGAAGCATGGGCCAATGGTTTATACTGTCCCAATATATCAAGCATACATTAAATATTTGCTGAATTCTATAGATAGCTAAGATCAACACCAATAACTCAGTTTAAGAAATATGAAGAAACAAACTAAGTTAAGATAACATGGTCTTAAGGGTACCATAAGTAAAAACTCAACAAACAAAATGGTCAGGAATTTGAGCAATACCATGTTCAAATGAGATTTCAAGCAGAAAAGATGACAAGGCAAAACCAAAAAAACAAACAAAAAACACCAGCTCAAAAAAATATGAGAAAAACAGGAAATGAAAAGAGAAAAGCACATGAAAAAAAAGTCAGATCACCATTAAAAAACATAGCAAGCAGGTTGGGGGTTCCTGTTCCCTAGCAGTTACTCTTACTTTGTCTGTAGGGTAGGCTCCAGCCCGAACTTTCTTTGTCAGAGCTTGAATTTGTGAAGTTACAGCCACCACCTGTAAATAAAAAAAATAATAATAGTAAGGAAAAATTCCAAGTAGCAGCTTCAGGGCTGACTAAAAAGGTTAAAAAGTACTTTTTGAAGCTTCTTGGACTCCCAACATCCCAGAGGGGAAAGAATCTCAGAGAGGTGTAGTGGGTAGAAAAATTTTTATTTTTGTAAAAATCTTACCCTTAAAAAAGGACAGAAATTTTCCAAAGGCTTATTCCCCCCCCAAAAAAATTGTGACAAAAATTAGACTACAGATGCCATAGTTCACATGTACAGATTACTCTGCAGTCCACAAGGTACTATTAGACACTTAGCACAATGCCTAGAAAAGGAAGGCATAGCCTAATAATTTGCATTTCTCACAGCTCACTCATGAGGTAGATAGTCAAAGAATTTTAATTTCTATCTCACAAATGAGGAAACAGACTCTTCTTTGGAATCTAAATTAAGTGCTACCATTATGGAAAAGAACATTGGAATGTTCAGCTTAACAAATACAATAAAAAATACTGGCTTTGGTTTGGGGAAAAAAAGTTATAATATGGTTCCACCACTAACTTGACTAAGTGATTAGATGTAAGTTTCAGTTCTTTCTATATAAAGTGAAGGAACTGGACATCCCTACTATGATTCTTTTCAGCTCTAAAATGCAGTTTCCATGGGCACAAAAGTCAAACCTAAAGTAGCAGTGTAATTACCATGTTACCCAGTTTCTTAAGTGCATATCTAACCAAGTGACACCCTATTCAGCCAGCTCCAAGGGCTTCTTATTGGCTATAAGATAAAAAACAAACTCCATTATATATAACTATATATATATCTCTCCATTATAGCTTTTAAAGATCTATAAAACTTGGCCTCAATTTCTCTTTCCAAATTCACTAGTTATTTTCCCTCCCACACTCTGCAATCCAGTTTTCCCTCTGTTCTTCAGACACTTTGTTTCCCATCACTATGAACTCCTTTCTTAGTTCTTACTCATTCTTCTCTTGCTTTAAAATGCAGCTTCAAGACCTTCTGCATCAGCTTTTCCCTGATCCTATCAACTATTAGTGTCCTCCTGCCAACTATGTTATATTTAATTATTTTGTATATATTCACTTCTATTAACATTGTTGTGTTTATGTTGCATATATTTTCATGTATACTTGTGGTTTCACCCCAATTAAATTGTAAGCTCATAACAAACACGAAAGCTCATATGTGCTATAATAGATTGCTCCTCAGATACTTAATAAACACTTGGTTGTCCTTTCACTTGGCTTTTAGGCAGAAAAGGAAGACAGCCATTCATTAAGACCACACCAAACAAACAGGGGAACAGGGAACAAGGCTATACATTGAAGGTAGAGACGATTCTTGAATAGATTTGCTACATAGTTGTCATATTGCTCACCTGCTCCTGGAGGTTGTTTAAAAGAGAGAGAGCAAGTGGCAGGTCTGACTCTAGCGTCTCCTGTAAGGGGAGAATCGAAAAGAAAAAATATGTATATCAAACTACCTCTTACCACAAATAAATACAAACGATTCCATAAATTTCACTTGTGAGCTGCGCCTGCATAGGTTTGGTCTTTAAAATAGCTGGAGAAACATTGTGCTTTATTCCTAAATTATGACTCCCTGGTGACCTGAATAGTATGGGGCTGCGAGTGTCACCAAAACCGGGAAGACCGCTCGCTCCTTTCTTCTGACCAGGACGTGCTCCAAAGCGAGGGAACTTTGCCTCGCAAGATGGCTAAGAGCACCAAGTTTTAAAGAGGCTATCTTCTTTCATATCCTTCCCCTCTCGTTCATCCCCTTACCAAGTGACTATGGCTATTTGTACACAGGTGGCTCCACTTCATCCCGACAATCAAAAAACTTTGCCCAAAAAGCCTCTACTGCAGGCTAGACACGTAGAACCCCGGATCAGGCTGGGGGGAGGGGAGTGGGGGGAGGGGAGGGGGGGGCCGGAAAGAGTCCCTGGGTACAGATCGCCGCAGAGGTCCAGGATGGCACCCTGGAAAGGGGGGAGTCGATGGAAGAGGCAGAATAGCACTCGGATCAGAAGCAGGGGAGGGAAGAACGCTTGAAAGGTGCTTCCATCTCCTCCTCGCCCCTCAGCCTCAGGCCCTTTCCAAGCCGAATTCGGGGTTCGATAGTAAAGGACCCCCCTCAGATTTCCGGGGTATCATCGCTTCAAGACCACCGCTCCCAATCCTTCCTTCTGCACAAAGCCTCACTCCGCGGCGCTCTCCCGTTAACCAAAGCCCGCACTCCTTGAAGGAGGAACCGGAATCCCTAGCAAGCAAGCGCCCCTTCCCCGAGGTCCTCCCCATCTCAGAGACTCGGCTGGGACAGGCCGCGACGGCTTCCTGTGGTTGCAGAGCGCCCACTTCCGCCGCAAGGGGCCGCTCCTCATGGATGTCATCCCGGCCCATCGTCCCGTGTTAGAAAAAAGGCTCGCGCCCCTGCAGCTGAAAAAGATAGAAAAACCCACGCGACACTCACCGACGCCGCCATCTTAAAAGCGTCGCTTACCAACCGCACGCCCAATTTGACACATGCTTCCGCAAGCTAATTTCCGCCCAGAGTAGATGGAGAGACATCAGAACCAATCCACAGCGGTCCTCGCTAAACGTCAACCAATAAGAATACGAAGCGGTGTGACGTCCCAAAGTAGTGGGATAGAGCCGACCAATGGAATGAAGAAATGGGTGACGCACGCAGAGAGTCAGGAGGCGGAGATATGATAGTGAGAAGGCGTGCTGAAGAAAAGAGACACTGCAATTGATAGGTCAGAAACAACCAATACTTACCAAAGAGAATGGGGCATATAATCCAGAACAACCAATGAAAATCGTAGAAACAAATGATTGATAGGCTGGCGAATTGTCTGTGAAATGAGATGCCCAAAGAGAAAGGAAGAGCGCTGAGCAGCGGAACCCAGAATCCTTTTCTCTAATGTCCACTTTGAATCTTGCGCCATTGAGTGTCGCTGTTGTGTCCTAAGCGGTGCGCCCGTATTCGGTTTCTCGGCCTCTTCGGCTCAGGCTTCGCAGCTGAAGGCCAGACTATTGTAGGGCTTTGTTTCTCGGGTATTCTGCCCTAGCGAGGGACAACCCAAGGACAGCGCGTGTGCCCAGAACCTCGCGGTGTCGGGGAAAGCTCGCTGCACGTTGGGGTGGTCCTCCCGAGGCGAGTCTCGCGAAGGGCACTGTCCTGATAGAGACAGAGGATGCAGAGGTGCAAGTATGGTTCCGCCCAACCACTGGCTCACTAGGGGGTGCATTTAGGGTTAGAATTAGGGAGGAGTCGGGAAATCCCAAATTCAGATTGATCAGCCTCAGAGAATAAGTTATCCTAGGCGAGTCACTTTCCTTCCTCTGCAAAAGTAATAGCACCTTCCCCCACCCACAGGCTGTAATCAAGGTTAAAAGAGATCATTTTTCTGACGCACTTTAGTACCTGCCACGGTTTGTTTCCTTACTTCAGTAAAGTAGGAGGAAATCCAAGATTCCTCATCAAAAGGGAAAGAAAGTTGGAATGCTGAGAGAGCAGTGATTTGGAGGGATCGACAGAAATGCGGGGGAAAGATTAGCCACTACCACCGGTCCCACCCCCATCCTCCTGTATTGTTATATCATCCCCAGAACTGTCCCCACGGCTTTGGTGCGCGCTGCCAGGGGCTGGGTAGGAACGGAATTCGTGCCTACCCAATATAACATACGTATCCAACCCATATATGAGATGGCTTGGACGAATTGATGATGAGAGGGAAGAAGAGTAAGCAAAAGATAAGTCTGAGTTGAGAGCATCTTGGTGTGATGTTTTCTCAGATGCCCTGCCTTCAGCTATTTCTCAAGAACAATTCATTTTAACAAGTACTCTTGAAGTATGGGACTCACTCTGAGCTAAGCATTGGTAGTTACTGCCATCTGCTGTTTCTCTGCTGACTTGCAGCTCTTGCATAGCCACTTCCCCTAGAGGGAATGGGTCATGGGAAAGGAGAACATTTTAATGGCTGTGAATAAGTTCACTTTTCCTGACAATACGCTCTTTAGTGTTGCCCACATAGATAGCAAGATTGATGCACTCATTGAGAGAGCTCTGAAAGAAAGTGTGGAAGAGAAGAGGAATAATGCTTATCAAACTGAAAGTCTAGTAGTTCAAACTAGATGCCTATGAAATCTGGACAGTTTATCAAAACTGAACCGCTCCCACTTGAATTCTCTCAGGAAGATCCTGAACACTACTTAGCAAGATAAAGTATCAGATACTAAGGTCCTCTTTAGAGCTTAACTGCCAAGCATTCAACTTCTATGGCAAACAGACCAAGGCCAATGGGCTGGTCATATAGTTTGTTTGTTTGTTTGTTTTTTTACATTTATGTATTTATGTATTTATTTATTTTTTATTTATTTATTTAATAGCCTTTTATTTACAGGTTATATGCATGGGTAACTTTACAGCATTAACAATTGCCAAACCTCTTGTTCCAATTTTTCACCTCTTACCCCCCCCCACCCTTCCCCTAGATGGCAGGATGACCAGTAGATGTTAAATATATTAAAATATAACTTAGATACACAATAAGTATACAGGTCATATAGTTTGAATGTCAAACACATCCTTACCAAAAAGACTATTTTGGGAAGAACTCCTACATAGTAAGAGGTTACAAGGAGTCAGAAGAAGTGGCATTAAGATACTCAAGGTATCTTTGAGAAGAATTTTCTCACATAGACTGTGAGACATGGGAAATATCTTAGTATTGTTCAACATGTCATGCCCACATCAAAGAATGCTTTGTAGTCCACAAGCAACATAAAATCATGGAAGCACAAAGGAAATGTGAGCTTGCAAATCTAGAAGCACCTCTGCTCTAAATGTTCTAATGGATCATTTGTGCCCATCTGTGGTAGTGACTTTCAGACTTGTATTGATGAGATCAGCCTCAGCCAAATACAGAGTATCCTGATTCCAACATCGTGATGTCATTGGTCTTCAGAAAACAAGGAGGAACAATAGCCTAAGGTAATTAAGACTCTCCTGTGACTTATTCACAGCCACTGTTCCCATGTACAGTAGACATTTCTCATTTCACATCTGTTTTTGATCTCTTTGATTCCCTTTTGATAGCATCTGCTCTAAGACCATTTGATATTTGAGATGATGATGAGAAAATTCATTTCACCTTCCTTCATGGATTGACCCCTTAAGTTTCACTTATCAAGACTGGAGGGATAAAATATGTCTGGCAACCTTTGACTTGCATGCTTGTATCTTCACAGAAATTGGTGCTTTCCCTGCATAAATATTATATTATTCCACCCAAAATATTGAGTTACATTACTCAAAAACTTTGCTATTACCCAAAGGAAGGAAGCAGAACTGAGAAGTTCTGAGAAGTTGGCCAGTGCTTCTGGCCAAAATAGCAACAATTGCTACTTACTTTTACTTGAGGCAATTAGGGCCAAAACAAAGACCAAGTAGGCTTGGGTTGGCAACTTTTGTTGATCAATCAATGAGAGTCAAAGTGATTTGGGTTTAAGGTACAATCCTTAAGAAAGAATTATAGCCTTGTGAATTAGATATAGCATGGGTGGTTGCCACAGTCTAAGACCTTTTAAAGACCTTAGCTTTAAAAAGGCCAGGGGCTCCCACTGCATCAGGGCCCTCCACAGTCATCCTGATCTTTATCTGGCCACTGGTCCCAGATGGCTCTGGAGGAAAAAATGAGGCAGGTGTCCCTGCACAGCCTCCCTCACTTCAATCCAATTCACTTGTATATATCCATATTTCTGCTCTCCTTTGCCTTTAACTATCCTTAATTACAATTCACACCATTAATTTAGGATACATAATTTGTTTCTGTAAAGTCACAGAGTCAGAATCCCAAACCAGCACAGTCTAGGGTTAGGGGAAGTAAATGGCATTAAATGGAATTTAAAGATTAGGATGAAAGAGGAAGCAGATTAGGAGAACTGAAATGCAGAGAAAAGCTTTGCCTTAGCTTAGTGGAGTCAAACCCAAATAGAAATGCCTATAGATCACCGATTCGCTTAGGAAACCCTACATTAATATCATCTTTGTTGTATGGCATTTGTATTTATTTTGTCAAACTTCTCTCAATTACATTTTAATCTAGTTCTGTTATACTTGGAGGTTTTACTTACTTCCCCACTCCCCCACCCCCAGCCCCAGCCCTCTCCAGCATAAACAGCCCGAGTTTGACACCTCAGCTCTAGGCCACTGAATTTATAAGGCACTGACAGTACTTAAAAGACATGATAGAAATCACTGCGTTTAGCACCTTATTATCAAGAGTAATTAATTAAATAGAAATTTGCCAAATGGCTTGCTCCCTCTCCGCCCCTCCCTGATTCCACCCACCCTGATCTTCTTACTTCTAGTGTAGCCTCCTTAGCTGTGAGCTGAGGTGTTATTCCTTCCCTTACAAAAGAAGCACACTTTTCTGGGGAAGAGAAAGCACATAAAATAAAAAGGAGTTAAAATTGTAAGGTAATGCTGGTTCTCATTCTCGTTGTTAAACTTTCCCTGTTCCCATTTCTGACTTCTAAGCATTATGTATTCATTGTCTTGGAAATCAAAGTATTATCTGAACAGGGTTTCCCAAAGAAGTAAGCTGAGGTCCATCTTGGTTTATTTAAAAATTCTCCAAAATTCTGCCAGAACATAGTCTTCAGTAAATAATGTACAGAGTACGCACATGCATGTGTGTGTGTGTATATATCTGAAAATGAGAAGGCACATGATACAGCGATCTAAAACTTTGTGGAATCTAAACTCAGTCAGGAGCAAGCTTTCTGAATGTTGGTTGCCATATCTTTAAAATGGTGATTCAAAATATCACCACAATCACAAAATGGTTTTGCGACAGAAAAAAATAAAATAGTGGATATAAAGATGTACACACACACACACACACACACACTCGATATCATTAATTGATTTTATTTCTTCTATTATAGAAAACTGACAGCAACAGTTCCCCTTCTTCTGTGCATTATCTGATACTGATTTATTTATTGGACTTGTCATTATTAAGAGATTAACATTCTATATATTGGGCTTTAAAACTGCAGGGTTAATGTTTAGTGAGTCAATCAATAAGCATTTATTAAGCACCTGATATTTGTCAGGCATTGTTTTAAATGATGAGGGTACAAAGAAAGGTCAAAAAAACAAAACAAAACAAAACAAAAACTGAGCTTGCTCTCAAGGATCTCACAAACTATTGAGGAAGTCAGGAAATGAAGTGTCTTATTAAAGAAACCCCAGGATGCCTGAGTCACTGGATCACAGTGTGGGGGTAAACAAGGTATAAAAAGACTGGAAAGGGAGAAGAGAGCCAAGTTGTAAAGGGTTTTGAATGCCAAATAAAGGGTCTTATATTTGATCTTGAAAATGATAAGAAACCACTGGAGTTTACTGAATGAGAGAGAGGGAGGCAAGGTCAGAACTGCATTTTAGGAAGATTAATTTCACAGATAAGTGGAAGATGGACTGCAGTGGGGAGAACCAGGAAGTCCAACCAACAGGCTATTTCAATAGTCTAGGCCTGAGATGAAGAGGGCCTACACCAGGATAGAAGTAGTATCAGAGGAGAGGAGAGAGCATATATAAGAGATATTACAAAGGCAAAAATCACCATAATTTGGCAACTGATTGGCTATAGAAGATGTGACAGAGTGAGGAGTCAAGGATGACACCTAGTTTGTGAGCCTGGGTGACGGAATAGTGGTTGTGTCCTCAGCAGTAAAAACTGTATACCTTAAAACCATTCAATATTGGTGAAAAAAACAGAAAAGAACAGACTAGATAAACAAGGCCCAGAATCAATCAAACATGATAGCATAGTGTTTGATGTACCCCAGGACACCAACTATTGGGGTAAGGATTCTATGACAGAAAAGGAAAAAAACATCTGGGAAAACTGAAAAGCAGTCTGGCAGAAATTAGATCTTTATTAACATCTTATATCATATGTTACAATATATTCCAAATATATTCAGGGTCCAGATATTTTAAAAATCACAGTATTTTAAAAATTAGAAGACGAAAAAGAAGTACCTTATTCAATTATAGCTAGGGGAAGAAAGCTTACAGGTGATTTTAGAAGACAAAATATGCCATTTTCATTATATAAAATTTAAAAGCTTTTGCATGAATGATATCAGTGCAGCAAAAATTAGAAGAGAGGGGGTTAGATCACATTTTTGTTACAAATATCTAATATATATCCAATATCTAAGATATATGCTGCTATTCAATCATTTTTCACTAGTATCCAACTCTTAATGACTCCATTTGAGGTTTTCTTGACAAAGATACTACAGTAATTTGCATTTCCTTTTCCAGCTCATTTTACAAATGAGGAAACTGTGGCAAGCAAGGTTAAATGGCTTGCTCAGGGTCACACAGCTAATAAGAGACTGAGGCCCTATTTGAACTCAGGAAGAGGAGTCTTCCTGACTTCATCTCTATCCACTACACCCCTGACAATTGTTATGAGTCATTCCCTAATAGATAAAGGAATTGAACAAATAATAAGGAATTACTATTAGTCATATGAAAGAATACACTCAAACAATTTTCAAATTGACCAAGGAAGGAAATAGCTAATGTTTGGAGAGCCTGCAGGAAGATAGAAATTCTAATATACTGTTAGTGGGTGCTTTGAATTGGTCCAACAATTCTTGAAAGTAATTTGGAACTAAGGATGTCACTTCTAAGCACATACCTCATCAAATGACAAATGGCTAAACAAATTTTGGTCCATGGATACAATGGAATATTACAATTCATATTCATATTCATAACAATGAATGTGAAGAATTCAGAGGAGTATGATGGGAAGACTTGTTTGTAAGAACCCGGGAAACAATATAAACAATGACTGAAAGAAGACAAATAGACTAATCAACAATGAAAAAAATCTTGAAATTTAATATTTTGTAATTATAATGACTAAGTTTGTTTCCAAAGAAGAAATGAGAATAGTCAGTTTTTAAAAGAAGAAAGTTAAGCTATCTACAACAATATGAAATAAATAAATAATAATAAAATAGTTGTAAATTTGAACAGCTCTGAGGTTTTATTACATACTTATTCGATTGGCAAAAATAATTAAAAAAAAATAACAGCAAGTATTGGAAGAGATGTATGAAGACATATATACAGACATATATCCTATTACACTGTTGGTGGAGTTAGAGATTGGTCTAACCAGTCGAGAAAATAATTTGGAATTATATTCCAAAAGTCATTAAATTGTATGTACCCTTTGATATGGTCATACTATTATAAAGAACATACCTCCAAGAGATAAAAAACCAAAGGAAAGAAATACATACACAAAAGTTTTTTACACTTTTTGTGTTAAAAAACCACACTAAACAAAGTGATGACTATCTGTTCATCAACTGGAATCATTAAATAAGGTAGAATTTATGAATGTAATGTAAAATTATTATGACTTAAGAATTCAGAGAAATTTGGAAGAGTTATATGAACAGATACAGGAAAAGATAAACAAAACCAGAACAGATTACATGATAACCACATTGATAGCAACAGTGAGGTGACACAGTGTGGACAGAGCACTCAATCTGGAATCAAGAATACCTGAGTTCAAATCTGGCCTAAGAAACTTACTAGCTGTGGCTCTCTTCAACAATGAGATGATTCAGATCAGTTCCAATGACTTTGTGATGAAGCGAGCCATCTACACCCAGAGAGAGAACGCTGGGAACTAAGTGTGGTTCACAACATAGCATTTTCACTCTTTTTGTTGTTGTTTGTTTGCATTTTATTTCCTTTCTCCTTTTTTTTTCTGGTTTGATTTGATTTTTCTTATGCAGCAAGATAATTGTATAAATATGTATGCATATATTGAATTTAACATATTTCTATTATGTTTAATATATATTGGACTACTTGCCATCTAGGAGAGGGGCTGGAGGAAAGGGAGGAAAATTGGAACACAAGGTTTTGCAAGGGTTAATGTTGAAGAATTATCCATGCATATATTTTGAAAAATAAAAAGCTTTAATAAAGAAACCTAACTAGCTGTGATTTGGGCAAGTCACCCTCTCTTTGACTCAGTTTCCTCTTCTGTAAAACAGGATTAATAACACTTTCTACTTCTCAGGGTTGATATGAAGATCAGATGAAATATTTATTCAGCAAATATTTGATCTTCATAGCAACCTTAAGAAGTAGAAAGTATTATTATTATTAAAGAAAAACAACTTTCAAAGACTTCAGATCTCTTATTGCATATCCCTCAGAGGACTAATGATGAAATTTACCTCCCACCTTTTTGCAAAGAGGTGAGGCAAAAGAAATTTGGCATTAGACTTATGCTTTTAGAGATGGTATTTTATTCCCCCCCCCCCCCCGAGGCAATTGAGGTTAAGTGACTTGCCCAGGATCACACAGCCAGGAAGTATTAAATGTCTGAGGTCATATTTGAACTCAGATCCTCCTGATTTCAGTGCTGATGTTCTATCCATTACATGAAAATAGCTGCCCCTATTTTAATTTGTTTTGCTTGACTATATTTATTACAAGAGACAAATCTATCAAGGGTAGAGAATAATTGGTGGGAAGTGAAAGATGCCAAAAAAGACAAGAACATCAATAACATTAAATTACATAAGAAAAAAAATAAGTTCAGGAGAGAAACAAATTAATTAGACAATTTTGTTACTTAGCTGATTAAATTTAATATACCCTTTTTAAAGCAAACAATTTCACACTTATATATGATCTTTCTTATCCTTCTTTGTGTGTTTGAATATTACTCATTTCTTATGATTATTAAGTTTAGAATAATTAAAGTTTTCACATAACAGCAACTCAAATAAAAATACATCTAGAAGCAATGATGAAAAAAAGTTGTTTTAAATATATATCAAGGAGGAGAAATCTTAGTTTGATTGGACTTTCCAAAAACTTTGACAAGAAAAGAACTTGTCCACTGTAGTTGAGGAAAAGTGCAAAAAAAAAAAAAAAATTCCAGATATATTTTAAAAAGGGGGGCAGGGACAGTATGCAAATAGATTTCATTCACAGGAAGTCAACCATGAAAATCTCCAAAATCAACTCACCACGTATATTATCATTAAGCTGCAAGACTATAGTGACAAGGTGATACGTTCAACACAAATTCAATCAAAAAGTATATATAAAAAATCAATTTGGATTTCACAAAATGTGAAATGACAAACAAGGCTAGAACATGACTCATAGAAAGCTAAGAAATATTGTGTTTCATCCCCAAATCAGTTTCTTACAAAAACCAAACATTCTTTTTAAAAAAACAAAAAGTAATATAAAAAAAATCAAGATGACTGAAAACTTCATATAGCTAAGACTCAATCCCAGAAGAGGTTTTGATTAGGAAAATTATCAGTAATAAAAATATTTAAGTGATTTATAGATTGGAAAGATTAAAACAAAGATCCTCTGGAATAGTACTGGGTCACTAGGCTGAGATTAGGATTGTAATCTCTATTTGTAAAGGTAAAGATAGAGAGAGTAATTAGAAAGTATACCCTAACTTTCAAGATAGATATCCTCCATAGATAAAGTACTGATATTAAAGCTGAAGCAAGGTCAGGAACTTGTCCCAAGTTCTATAAGTACCTACCCTTCTACCTTGGAAGTTTTCTTTAAGCTTAATTTGGTGTTTTAAATTTAAAAGAATCTCATGCATATGATATTTCATAAATTCATTACATTTGGCCCCATAATTTTGTTTTCATCTGGAATTTACTCCAGAAAAGTTAAAAAAAAAAACCCTTATAATTAGCACCTCATTTCCTGTTATGATTCTTGGCTCAATAATTGAGTATCTGAAATGAAGAAGAGAGAAAGAAACTGAATAGCAAAGTAAATCATTAAAAGGGGTATTTAAAATATAGAATAAGAGAAAAAAGGGCAGGAAAATAAGAAAGAGAATTAGGAGGGAGGGTGAAATCCCAGGTCAAAATTGTTATCTTAAATGAATGGGAGATATATGTTCAATTTTCAAAAACTTTAAAAATTAACAGTATAAACTGTAGAAACTTTGTTGGTGGATTTGGGGAAAGATATGTACTGGTGAAGTAAGGAAAATTGCATTTGCTTTTGACAAAGCAAGTAATTTTTAAAAAGAATGGTAGAGATTAAGTCAAATGTAATAATTGTAACTTCAAGAGTAAATGGATTTCTTTCCCTACAAAAAAAGAGATTAAAGGATCCTGTATTTTTTTCTCTTCTTGAGCTCCTTATTTCCTCTTGAAAGTCTAGAGCATATTGAGAGTAATTATGTACAGTATACAAAAAGTCAGCTTTTTAAAGCCTAGCTAAAAAATTCTACTCCTATACAAAGCAATCCTGCATTAACACTATTCCTTCCTCAATAAACTGGGAAAACATTTTTACAGTCAAAGGTTCTGATAAAGGCCTCATTTCCAAATTATATAGAGAATTAACTCTAATTTATAAAAAATCAAGCCATTCTCCAGTTTGAAAAATGGTCAAAGGATATGAACAGACAATTCTCAGATGAAGAAATTGAAACTATATGCTCCAAGTCATTTATATTAATCAGAGAAATGCAAATTAAGACAACTCTAAGATACCACTACACACCTGTCAGATTGGCTAAGATGACAGGAAAAAATAATGATGATTGTTGGAGGGGATGTGGGAAAACTGGGACATTGATGCATTGTTGGTGGAGTTGGGAATGGATTTTTAATAGAACTGAAGTCTTCCAAGCATTTATGTTAGGGAGAAAAAGTTTAACTGGTGGAATCTTTGTCATGAAAACATAACAGATAAAAGAAACTTAAATTTGAACAGTTTGAAAAGGCTGTGATGATACAATATGAAGATTCTGAAAAGAGGAGAAAAGATTCTTATCATTTCAGAGTCCTCTATAGTTAATGAGGGAACATTGAAAGGGAGAAAAACTTGTAAGTGGGATGGCATAAGTGAGTAAGCATCACATATCTCTGACTTGAGCAAGAAATTTTTTTTTAATAATTATAACTTTTTATTGACAGAGCCCATGCCTAGGTAAATTTTTACAACATTATCCCTTGCACTCACTTCTGTTCCGACTTTTCCCCTCTCTCCCTCCATCCCCTCCCCTAGATGGCAAGCAGTCCTATATATGTTAAATATGTCACAGTATATCCTAGATACAATATATGTGTGCAGAACTAAACAGTTCTCTTGTTGCATAGGAAGAATTGGACTCAGAAGGTAAAAATAACCCGGGAAGAAAAACCAAAATGCAGTTTACATTCATTTCCCAGCGTTCTTTCTTTGGGTGTAGCTGCTCCTGTCCATCGTTGATCAATTGAAACTGAGTTAGATCTTCTCTTTGTCAAAGAAATCCACTTCTATCAGAATACATCCTCATACAGTATCATTGTTTTTTTTTTGTTTTGTTTTGTTTTGTTTTGTTTTGTTTTGTTTTTTATTTAATAGCCTTTAATTTACAGGATATATACATGGGTAACTTCACAGCATTAACAACCGCCAAACCTCTTGTTCCAATTTTTCACCTCTTACCCCCCCCACCCCCTCCCCTAAATGGCAGGATGACCAGTAGATGTTAAATATATTAAAATATAACTTAGATACACAATAAGTATACATGACCAAAACATTATTTTGCTGTACAAAAAGAATCAGACGCTGAATTATTGTACAATTAGCTTGTGAAGGAAATCAAAGATGCAGGTGTGCATAAATATAGGGACTGGGAATTCAATGTAATGGTTTTTAGTCATCTCCCAGAGTTCTTTTTCTGGGTATAGTTAGTTCAGTTCATTACTGCTCCATTAGAAATGATTTGGTTGATCTTGTTGCTGAGGATGGCCTGATCCATCAGGACTAGTCATCATCTAGTATTGTTGTTGAAGTATATAATGATCTCCTGGTCCTGCTCATTTCACTTAGCATCAGTTCGTGTAAGTCTCTCCAGGCCTTTCATACAGTATCATTGTTAAAGTATATAATGATCTCCTAGTTCTGATCATTTCACTTAGCATCAGTTCATGTAAGTCTCTCCAAGCCTCTCTGTATTCATCCTGCTGGTCATTTCTTACAGAACAATAATATTCCATAACATTCATATACCACAGTTTACTCAACCATTCTCCAATTGATGGGCATCCATTCATTTTCCAGTTTCTGGCCACTACAAACAGGGCTGCCACAAACATTTTGGCACATACAGGTCCCTTTCCCTTCTTTAGTATTTCTTTGGGACTTCAGTGCATCAACTCGAGTTTCAGCCCATTACTTGGAGACAGAACTTAGGAGTCAGGAACTGTAATGGGCTGAAGCTTGAGTTGATGCACTGAGGTCCCAAGCACGTGAGGCTAAATAGTAATTGGACCATAATCTATTAATAGATATGCTTGGAGAAAGTAATGGCCCCCGCCCACTCTTTGTGCAAATCCTGATGTGTTGTATAGGAAATGACGATTTTGGTGGGTGGAGACAGAGGGGCAGGAAGAGAGGCGGGGAGAGACTGCTGGCTGGGTTCTTGTTGCAGCTGCTCACATTGCTATTGTGATCCCCCCTTCACCTCCACAATGAATAAAGATTGAAGATTTTCCCTTAATCTGAATTCCTGACTCCGGCTGATTTTAAAATACACGGTCATCACACATAACATTCATATACCACAATTTACCCAACCATTCTCTAATTGATGGGCATCCATTCATTTTCCAGTTTCTAGCCACTACAAACAGGGCTGCCACAAACATTTTGGCACATACAGGTCCCTTTCCCTTCTTTAGTATCTCTTTGGGGTATAAGCCCAGTAGTAACACTGCTGGATCAAAGGGTATGCATAGTTTGATAACTTTTTGGGCATAATTCCAGATTGCTCTCCAGAATGGTTGGATTCATTCATAACTCCACCAACAATGCATCATTGTCCCAGTTTTCCACATCCCCTCCAACATTCGTCATTATTTTTTCCTGTCATCTTAGCCAATCTGACAGGTGTGTAGTGGTATCCCAAAGTTGTCTTAATTTGCATTTCTCTGATTAATAATGACTTGGAGCATCTTTTCATATGGTTAGAAATAGTTTCAATTTCATCATCTGAAAATTGTTCATATCCTTTGACCATTTATCAATTGGAGAATGGCTTGATTTCTTATAAATTAGAGTCAATTTTCTATATATTTTGGAAATGAGGCCTTTATCAGAACCTTTAACTGTGAAAATGTTTTCCCAGTTTGTTGCTTCCCTTCTAATCTTGTTTGCATTAGTTTTATTTGTACAAAAGCTTTTTAATTTGATGTAATCAAAAGTTTCTATTTTGTGATCAATAATGATCACAAATTTCTTCCTCCTCCACAAATCTGAGAGATAAACTATCCTATGTTCCTCCAATTTATTTATAATCTCGTTCTATATGCCTAAATCATGGACCCATTTTGATCTTATTTTGGTATATGGTGTTAAGTGTGGGTCCATGCCTAATTTCTGCCATACTAATTTCCAGTTATCCCAGCAGTTTTTGTCAAATAATGAATTCTTATCCCAAAAGTTAGGATCTTTGGGTTTGTCAAACACTAGATTGTTATAGTTGACTATTTTGTCTTAACCTAACCTATTCAATGATCAACTAATCTATTTCTTAGCCAATACCAAATGGTTTTGGTGATTGCTGCTTTATAGTTTTAGATCAGGTACAGCTAAGCCACCTTCATTTGATTTTTTTTCATTAATTCCCTTAAGATTCTCGACCTTTTATTCTTCCATATGAATTTTGATGTTATTTTTTCTAGATCATTAAAATATTTTCTTGGGAGTCTGATTGGTATAGCACTAAATAAATAGATTAGTTTAGGGAGTGTTGTCATCTTTATTATATTTGTGAGCAAGAAAATGTTAAAAAAAATAAACAGTAGAAATATAATAAAGGTAGAAATATAAAAAGCAAGGAATCTTAAGCAGAAATTGATGGTGGGTGATAATCAGTATATCAATGATATTGAAGAGATTTCAACTGGTACTAGGTGATTGATATGGGGAAGAGAGGGCATATCATAATAGTATCCCACAGTATCACCAAAAACAAACAAACAAACAAAAAGCCACCTAACTTATCAGGCCTGGAGTTAGGAAGAGCTGAATTCAAATTTAGCTCTTAACACTCACTAGCTATGTGATCCTGAGTGAGCCTTGTAACCTATGTAACCATGGTCTTCTTTGACCTCTATGATCACTACTTTTTTATTTTCTTCATTGACTTTTTATTCTATCACTTTTATATGTGATCTTTTGTCCTTCTGCCTTATCACTATACATTTACTTGATAACATTATTGTTACCTCTATGCATTTTACTCCCAAATCTGTAACTCCAATCCAAATTCTTCCTTCAGTTTTGGTCCTGTGTTCAATTATGTGCTGAGCATTTCTACTTACTGTCTTTTAGTCATCCCAAGTTCATTGTGTCTAAAACTGTGTTTTAACTTCTTTTTCCCAAATGTTCTCCTAATAATCTCCTTTTTCCTCCACTGCCTCTGTTAATGGCACTACCACTCTCTTAGTCTAATTCAAAACATCAAATCATCTTTGACTTTTTCTTCTCTCTCTAACCCCATACAGTCAGTTGGTAAATCTTATTTATTCTAGATCCTCATTTTCTCTTACATGCGTTCCTTCCTTTTTACTTACATTGTTATTGCTCTGGTTCAAAACCTTGCAACCTTTTGCCAAAACAATTATAATAGCTTCCTAACCAGTGCCATCCCCTTCTTCCTCCCAACTATTCTTTATATTGCTACCAGAGTAATTTTCCTAAGACATAGATCTGTCTCCTGCTTCAGTGGTCTCTCATTGCTGACTAAATAATAAACAAAATCCTTAGCTTGGTATTAAAGGCCCTCCAATTTGACTCCAATCTGTATTATATAATATTTAACTATCTCCTACATATGTTTTATGCCCTAGCCAAAATTGGCTAATTTGACTATAACATGCAACAGGGAACAAGTTCTCTGATCTTGTCTTGCCTTTATGCTTTGGTCTATACCATGCACAGAATGCCTTCTGATACACCCACCTTTTTTTTTTTTTTTTTTTTTTTTGCTGAGGTAATTGTGGTTAAGTGTGGTTAAGCCCAGAGTCACATAACTAGGAGGTATTAAGTGTCTGAGGATAGATTTGAACTCAGGTCCTCCTGACTTCAGGGCTGGTGCTCTATCCACAGCACCACCTAACTGCCCTTATATTCACCTTTTAAAACCTTCCTTTTCCTTCAGGATCTAACTTATGTATTGCTTGTTCCATGGAAGTCTAATACATTTATTAATGACTATTCTCTATTTTTTCAGATTTCACACACCATTCTGATTTCTCTACATATTTTATCATATACCTATGTAGTAAAGGGGAAGTTCATCAGGACTATTATCCAGTTTTGTCCAACATTTTAGATTATATAGTACATCAATTCTATCCATGGAGTTTTCTTTTTTTATAGGAAGTTTTATTTTTTATTCAATTTTCAATATTTTTTTTTGAAAAAACAGAATAGAAAAAAGGAAAACTGAAAAGGAATACAAAACAAAATAAAAGAGAACATTGTCATGTGCCCATCAGAATATCAGGAAAGATTCAAAATATATAACAACAAATTACCAGATCAAAAAAGCACACACACACACACACACACACATATTAATAGAAGAAATTATATTCATGAATGTACATTTTTCTTTACTTCCTTTTAATTTTTTCTTCTGTTCTCTTAACTTTGTTTATTCATTACTTTATTCTTTTTCTCCCTTTCATCTCTCCCACCCCCAAGCAAACTACAGCTAAGATATATTTATGTATATATATTACATACACACATACCACATACACATACATATCTTTCCTATCCTTGCTGACTCTATGCTTTAATTCTGCCACTTAACTTGCCTTACTATTACTTAACCTCCCCCCACCCAAGGATCCTATCCTTCTCTTCTTCCATCACCCTTTGCTTCTCCATCTGCCCATCCCTCCCCTCTTATTTCTTTATAGATTTTGGAGGAAGCTATATATACTTCATGGTATGTGTGTTGTTGCCTATTAAACCCATTTCTGATGTGAGTAGGTTTTCAGAATTATGAGCCCTTCTCCCCCTTCGAATGTCTCTGTGTCTATTCTTCCTCTGCATCTTATTTGTATAACATAATTACTATTTTTACCTTAACTACGCCAATTTTCTTTTGAGCGCCCCTATTGTTGATGTGAATCTTAAACATATAATATATATTTCCCATGTTAAAAAAAAACAAACAAACAATTTGTCCATGTTAAGTTCCTTGAAATTGATCTTTGACATTGGTTCTTATATGTCAAATTTTCTGTTAAGTTCGGGTTTGGTTGCTAGAAAGTCCTGAAAAACTGCAAGTTAATTAAATATAGATTTTTTTCTCATTTAATATTATACATAATTTTGCTGTATACTATATTTTTGGCTCCAGGTCTAGTTCTTTTAATTGTAAATAGATATGATTCCAGGCTCTGTGGACATTTATTGTACCTGTTAAGTCCTGTACAATTCTAATTGTTATTGCTATTTTCTTGTTTCTTGCAAAGTTTTCTCTTTGACTTAGAGGTTTCGAAATTTGGTGATATATTCCTGTTTTCCACAAAGAATCTCTTTGAGGTTGTGATAAGTGGATTTTTTTCTATTTCTACTTTCCCTTCATGTTCTATCACTCCAGGACAATTTTCTTGGATTATTTCCTGTATTATTGTGTCAAGATTCTCTTTCTGGTCACAATTTTCAGGCAGTCCAATTATTCTTATATTTTCTTTGCTTGATCTTTTCTCCAGATTTGTCATTTTTCTTTCTTTTTTTTTTTTAATCTGAAGAACACTTTTTTTTTTTAATTTAATAGCCTTTTATTTACAGGATATATACATGGGTAACTTTACAGCATTAACAATTGCCAAACCTCTTGTTCCAATTTTTCACCTCTTACCCCCCCACACCCCCTCCCCTAAATGGCAGGATGACCAGTAGATGTTAAATATATTAAAATATAACTTAGATATACAATAAGTATACATGACCAAACCGTTATTTTGCTGTACAAAAAGAATCAGACTCTGAATTATTGCACAATTAGCTTGTGAAGGAAATCAAAAATGCAGGTGTGCATAAATATAGGGATTGGGAATTCAATGTAATGGTTTTTAGTCATCTCCCAGAGTTCTTTTTCTGGGTATAGCTAGTTCAGTTCATTACTGCTCCATTAGAAATGATTTGGTTGATCTCGTTGCTGAGGATGGCCTGATCCATCAGAACTGGTCATCATCTAGTATTGTTGTTGAAGTATATAATGATCTCCTGGTCCTGCTCATTTCACTCAGCATCAGTTCGTGTAAGTCTCTCCAGGCCTTTCTGAAATCATCCTGTTGGTCATTTCTTACAGAACAGTAATATTCCATAATTTTCATATACCACAATTTATTCAGCCATTCTCCAACTGATGGACATCCATTCAGTTTCCAGTTTCTAGCCACTACAAAAAGGGCTGCCACAGATTTGTCATTTTTCTTATAAGATATTTCACATTCTGTTCTATTTTCTCATTTTTGGTAATCTGTTTTGTTATTTCTTGGTCTCTCATAGCTTCACTGGCTTCCCCTTGCCCAATTCTAATTTTTAGAGTTATTTTTGTCTTTGAGACTCTGTATCTCCTTTTCTAGGTGGTTAACTTTTTTTTCATAATCTTCTTGTTTTTCTTGGATGGTTTTTAGTTTTATTTTATCTTTTGTGTGTTTTTCCTCAATGTCTCTCTTTTGATTTTTAAATTCTTTTTTGAGTTCTTCTATAAATTTTCCCTGGACAGGGGAATTTCACATTACACTTTGGGGTACAAGGTTTTTTGTTTGTTTGTTTTTTAACTTCAGTGTCCTTTTCTGTAGATGAACCCTGGTCTTCCATGTAATTTTCTATGGTGGGGTTCTTTCTTCTTTGGCAGTTCAGTTTTTTAAAATAAGAGGTATTACTGTAAGCACCTCAAATCATGGGGTGGAGGGTTATGAAGCTTCCCTTCAACTTTCCCTTCTGACCAGAGCTCCACTCTCCTGCAAGTGCCCACAGCCAGAAGCATCCCTGTCCCACTGCCATTGCACTCATCAGGTTCTGGTTCCTTCTTGCCCAGGGTTCCTTCTTGCAGCACAGCTGGTCCTGGCATTCCTAATCAACCCCTTAGTCTTCTAGGACACAGACCCAGACTCCACAAAGAGTCTGGGAAGTGAAAGTTTCTGTGGTAGGCACACAGCTAGCCCTGGGGGTCCCCTTGGTGTTTCTGCAAAGCTAGCTTGGAGGTGTTTGTATTCCATAAGCATTAATAGTGGCCTGAGGGTTCTTTCTTTAGCTCTTGTTGGGTTGTACCAGGAGGACCCCTGTTCTGCCCCAAATCTTCTTGAATTTTCATTGCTTTACGTTTGTCCCCAGGTTCAAATTTGTTCTGTTTGTGGGGGGAATCTGGAGAGATTGAAATTTACCAACCCACTCTACCATTTTCCCAGAATCTTCCCCATGTGCAATCTTTTAAAAACATATTTCCATATTTATCATGTTATTCAAGAAAAATCAAATCAAAAGTGAAAAACCATGAGAAAGAAAAAACCCAACAAAAAAGGTGAAGAAAATACTATGCTTTGATCTATATTCATATTCTCCATATGTTTTCTTGACAAAGATACTGGAGTGATTGGTTATTTCCTTTTCTAGTTCATTTTACAGATGAGGAAACTGAGACTCACAGAGGTAAGAAGTGTTTGAGGTCAGATTTTTATTTCTTTATGTCTCCATGCCCAGTGCTTTCTCAACTATATTATCTTACTGACTCTATTACAGAAGATGAGATGCAAGTAATAGAGGGAATGATGGATTAAAGTCTTAAACAAAGTACAAAGATACATTTATACTTTGTTTCCCATTCCTAAGATATGAACAACTTCTGACAAGTCAAATAATGGAATTAGGTGGCTGCTAACCACTATATGGCTAAGAACCTTGGTAATATTTTTAAAAAGCAGGGTGCATATTTGAGAAGTATGAGATTTGGAAGTCAAGAATAAAGCCACTCAGCTCTTTTTGTAGTGCTAGAAACTGGAAACTGAGTGGATGCCCCTCATTTGGAGAATGGCTAAATAAGTTGTGGTATATGAATGTTATGGAATAATATTGTTCTACAAGAAATGACCAGCAGGTTGAATATAGAGAGGCTTGGAGAGATTTACATGAACTGATGCTAAGTGAAATGAGCAGAACCAGGAGATCAGTATACATGGCCACAACAAAATTACACTATGATCAATTCTGATAGACATGGCTCTCTTCAGCAATGAGATGAACCAAGTCAGTTCCAGTTGATCAGTGAAGAGAATCACCCAGAAAGAGAATTATGGGAAATGAGTGTGGACCACAACATAGCACTCTCTCTGTTATGGTTTGCTTACATTCAACATTTTTTTTTCTTTCTAGATCTGATTTTTCCTGTATATAAAGATAATTGTATAAATATGTATACATATTTTAGATTTAGCATATACTTAACATAGTTAACATGTATTGGACAACCTTCCATCTAGGAGAGGGGGTGGGGGAAGGAGGGGAAAAGTTGAAACAGAAGGTTTTGCAAGGGTCAATGTTGAAAAATTATCCATGCTTATGTTTCATAAACAAAAAGCTATAATAATAATTTTAAAAAGAGTTGAAGCAATAAGGGGAAAGGAATGAGGAAACAATAATAATATTAATAATAATAACAAAATTTTCTTTCACAGTAAAAAAAAAAAAAAAAAAGAATAAAGCCACTATGGAAGAACACAGATCTTGAAAGGGAATTGCCCCTTTCCTATGGAATGGAGGTAGGGAAAATATTTCTCTCTTCCCCCCCCCCCCCCCCCCCAGTCTAGGATGTCCCATAGCAATACTACTTGCTTTGTAGGAGCTACCACAGCCAATGAATGGAAGGTTATGAGAGTTATAACTACCATTTTTACTTTTACCTTTGCTTTGAGTGGGTCCATATTCCTATATAGTATGCATCCACCAGTATGTTTAACTTGTTTTTAATTATAGCTTTTTATTTACAAAACATATGCATGGGTAATTTTTCATCATTGACTATTTCAAAACCTTCTGTTTCAACTTTTCCCCTTCTTCCCTCCACTCCTTTCCCTAAATGGCAGGCAATCCAATATATGTTAAATATGTTAAAGTATATGTTAAATACAATATATGTATACACAGTATGTTTAACTTTAATAGTCTACCAAATGACACAGAATATAATGAAAATACCTCCTAACCTCCCTAAACTCCCACCTACCCACCCCTATCCAAACTGCAAATACAAATGAGATTCTCAAAGGAGGTTCTGCACTCATATCACAGTTATTGTATATTTTGTACTCTGTCCTGATAAAACCACATTTGAAGAACTAGGCCTAGTTTGGGGTATTCTATTATTTCAGAAAAGGACATTTAATCTATATACCCAGAAGATGGAAATCAGAATGGGAGGTGACTCAAATCAAAACTTAAAGAGAACTAGTTAAAGTAAGAGGGGATATCTGGCACAGGAAAGAAAAGACTTGGAAAGATATCATTGTCTTCCAAAATTTGAAAAGTTGTCATGGAAAAAGAGGGATTAAAACTATTCTGCACTTAAGGGCAAAACTATATAGAATGAGACAGAAGGCATAAGGAAGGCAAATATTGGTTTAGTATAAAGAAAACTTGCTAATTAGTTGAGTTATTCAAAAGTAGAATGGGCTATCTTAGTAGGTAACTAATGAAGTAGGTAACTAATGAACTAACACAGACTTTGGGACATCCTGTATATGACCATATACTAGAAATGTGGAGAGGATTAAGACTTTAAAGACATACTGAGGTGGATTACTTCTGAGCTCCCTTATCTCCATGCTGGCCCAAGAATCTGTAACTTTAGTTCCTCTTTTCTTTTTTCTTTCTTTCTTTTTTTTAATGACAGCATATACAAATGTGTGATTTTATTTACATAAAAGTGATACATGGTATCTTAAGATTTTGTTATGCAGTAAAACATATTGGATGAAGTTTGATAGAACATAAAAATCAAAACCTTTAAGAGGCAATAATGTCAAGTAATAGCAATAATTTAAGCCAGACTGTCCACTTCAATCTAATCTTGTAAATAGTTTTTGTTTTTAAAAACCCAAATATTGTTGTTTTCTTATCTTGTAATAGGTGGGAAGTTATTGCCAATTATGAGAAGCTGAACTTTTCTTTTGGAATAAAGAGAAGTGCAAAAGATGTCAAAGTTATTGCCAATTATGAGAAGCTGAATTCTTCTTTTGGAATAAAGAGAAGTGCAAAAGATGTCATCAGCAAGGCAAAGGGGCTTCAGAAACTGGGTATTTAAAACTTTTGGTGACGTGATTTCAGTTTCTGCCAGATAGTTTTTTATTCCACACACACACACACACACACACACACACACACACACATTGGCATTCATAAATGTTTTCATGTCACTTTTTATGTGCTTTATCTTCTGGACTATAAATTCCTCAACTTTATCCTTTACAACTTCCACAAACTCTTTAGTGATCAGCACTATTCTTCCCACTCAGCAGGTAGGCAATAAGCCCTTATGAATTAATCACCTAATTCCCTCTCCTTCTTTCTGAAGGCCCCTCTCTCCCAGCTCTTCCCCAGGTTCAGGAGCCCAGAGACCAAAGAGGCCAGAGCTACATGACAATTATGCAGCTGTAGCTGCCCCATTCTGGCCAAGGGCAAAGAGGTTAAGAGCAGAGCCTGGGGACCTGTGGCCTCCACTCTGACAGAACACAGTGCTATTAATAGGAGGAGGGAGATTAGGGAGAGATTTAGACTGCATTGTTATCTCAGAGGAATGGAGTTTGAGAGCCTTCCTCCCAGCTTTTCCATGAACTCCACTCCTCTCCCCCATCCTCCATCCCTCTCCATCTAACTACCCTCTCCAACCCTTTCTCTACACTCTCATTTTATTCCCTTCTTTCAAAGTTAATCCCCTCACTCTTTTTCCCCCTTCCTGTTTCCCCTCTATTCTTATTCCGTTCCTGGTTTTGATTCTTTGCCTTTCTGTCCCTTATTTTACCACACCTCACTCCCACCTTATTTTTTCACAGTTACCATTCCTCTCTATTTCTAACCAAATCTTTTCCCTTCTTTGCCCTCTTTTCAGTCTTTTTTTCTATTTGATACCAGTCTCCAGAAGAATTCTGCCTTCAGTGTCCAAATATCACATCTTAACATATGTATCCTTTGCCCTCCCTCCGTAGTTTCAAAACATTGTCATCCATCTCCCAATATTCCTTTAATTATCTCCATAGATAAACTCAGTTCTTCTACTCTTCTCCCTGAATTTTCCCAGTCCAAGGCTTATGCTACAGACAAGCAATGGTTACTAGACTGGAGATTAGCAGAGGCCCCTGTTCCCCCTGACAATTAGACATCATCACCTCTGAAAACCAGACACAGGACACCTCTAGAAACAAGACACAAAACATGCTAGCAATAAAAGACACCTCCCCCAGCTCAGCCACAGCTATTCTTAGAGTACATAACCACAAAAGGGCCTCAGTGTGGCTCTCACCACCCCCATGGAGCTGTCCTTGGCAGCCTAGGTTATAATCTCAGGGGCAGAGAGGCCAGGGGGGCTGGGCTGGGCTGGGCAACACGTGCCCCTTCCCCTGTCTGCTCAGGGACTTGAGACTCTGTCCTTGGGTTTTACTGGACAAGGTCACTAACCTCACGTATAACATATTGCTTCATTTTTCTGCCATCCCTGGCCTTGGCAATATGGCTCCTGCCTTCACTTCCCCTTGAAGAATTGTTCTTCCAATCAGAATCATTATTCTACCTTTCTTTCCCTCTTTGATTTCTAGTCTTCCCATTGTCTCTGCTTCCCACTGAAAATCCCCTATGTCCTCAGAGAACTTCCCCTTTCAATTGACTACTTCCTACTTCTATCCCTTTTCTTTTACACAGAACTTCTCTAACAATTTTTATTCGGTGAATTAAAAACACAAAGATATAGGATGATGTTCTAAGAGTAGACACAGTCTTTCCAACTTGAAATTTCTCAGTTCCAGCAAAAACCAAAAATCGAATTCCCAAATCCATCGGAGCATGAGATTCCATTGGCTGGCTGGTAATACTTAGTTTCCCAAACTTCTCTACCTGTTAGCTGACCTCAATGGGTCTAAAGACCAGGGAAAATAATATAACCCTTCTCTTCCCCTAATTCTCTTTTGTAAGACCTAAATTATTCATTTTAGTATACTTTCCACTTAGGTTTCCAAAATTTATTAAAACAGAAAGGGAGCACTCACATAACAAAATACTTTTGTATTTTAATAGATTTGTGATTTCATCAGTGAGGTTACAGTCTCCACTGATGAAAACTACAGCCCTTTCAATCCTTCTCAGCAGGTGCAGTTTTGTCCATGTTTTCTTATAAACCTCCATGATTAAAATAAAAATACAGTGCTAAAAATACATGCACACACTCAGCATCAGGGAAACTGCAGTGTTATTAAAGACCAGGAAAATCAGACCAGTAGCCAGGATTTTGCCAGTCCCTTGGTACACTGCCAGGTAGTTTCCTCTGAAAGGTTAGGAAGTTTCCTCAGTGCCAGGCCACAGGGTGGGGCAACAAGAAAGAATTGACAAATTCTGCCTTACAGATTGAGAATGCTGTCTTTCTGGGTAAAAGGGGATAAGCAAGTAGAAGAACCTGAACCTTGTGGAGACTGCTCAGGTTTCCAGATCATTAGAGTACCTCCCAATTCTCCATCCTATCTCAGCCATCTTAGACAGACTGACCAAGTTGACATTGTACCCTGGAGTTTAGGGAGTGGAATTCTGCTCAGACCTAGACAGTCAAGAGATGGGAGCTACTGTTTGAAACACTTTTGCTATAAGTTCCTCAGTGTGGACATCTGAAAGACAAAAGCTGGATTAATGATGGTAAGATACGGCAGAGTAACAAAAAGAGACTCAAGAGACTCCAAATCAGAGGCCTGGATTTTAGCCCTGGCTCCAATACTGGCTATTCTTTCAACATGTCTTTGAGTAAGATAGCAGATGAATCATCTCAATTGTATGGATAAGAAAATCAAGACACAGAGAAGTAAAGAAACTTGCTCAAAGTCACATGACTAGGAAATAATAGAGTCAATGCCATCACTGACTCCAATCCTGTGCTTTTCTCCACTGTATACCACATTAGGATGATGGCACTCACTTGCCAAAATAGCTACACAGGTTGCCCCAAAAGTATGAATGCTGTTGAAAACAGCCCTAATTGTGATGGGCTGCACTATATAGTCTCTTTATTACCATCAAAATTCTTGAGTCTGAAATATAAAGGCTCCACATTCTGATCTCACCTTTTAACTTTATAGAATCATGGAATTTAGAATGTGAATCACAGAACTCAGATTTGAACATGGGTCTCCTGTCTCCCAATCCAGGATTCTGTTTGCATACCACTTCTGTACAGTGGGCACCATCCTGTGGACTGCCAACTCTAGGGAAGCATGGATCCCATTGTCTCCATTAGCTATACCAAGTTCATTCCAGCTTCTATGTCTTTGTTCATGCTCAAATTTCTACCGCCTAGAATTCCCTTCTTCTCTAGGCCACTGCTTCTCTTAATTCTTCTCTTTAAGAACTAGTTTAAACCCCACTTCTTCCATGAAACCTTTCCCAAGTTCTCTAGCTCACAATGATCTCTCCTTTCCCTGAATTCTTCTACCCTTTAGTGTTAGGATCACACTATGTATTAGTCTGCCCCAAACAGCAGATCCCAAATGCAAATCTTATTGTGCTACTCTAAATGTCCTCATCACATCATTATATAAACATGGATAGAGTGCTGGACTCAGAGTCAGGAAGAACAAGGTTCAAATCTCTCCTGTGAAATTATGTAATCACGAACAAATCATTTACCCTCACTAACCTTCAGTTTCCCCTAAATAGGGATAATGATACCTTCCATACATAATTTTACAAAGTCTTTGTGAAGGGTAAATGAGATAATGCACATAAAATGAAATGCTCACTTATTTTTTTTTTTCTGAGAAAGTAGACTTTATTATCTTAAAAGTAACCAAGTAGCATGGGGAATTCTCCTGGTTTGAGGAACTTGCCTGATATTTATTTATTTATTAATTATTTTTATTTTCCCCACTTACATATAAAATTTTTTTGTTATACATGTATATATATATATTTTACATATTTCCATATGTATCATGTTAGGAGAGAAAAATCAGAACAAAAGGGAAAAATCACAAGAAAAAAAATGAAAACGGTATGTGTTGATTTACATTGTTTCCATAGTTCCGTTTCTGGGTTCAGATGGCATTTTCCATCTAAAGTTTATTGGAATTTCCTTGGATCACTGAACTGCTGAGAAGAACCCAGTATATCATAGTTGATCATTGCACAATCCTGCTGTGCAATGCATACTTTAAAGTGACGTATAAATGCCAGGTACTATTGTTACTATTGTTATTCTTTATTCTGTGTAAGTTAGATTTGTCTCAAATTGGAAGTTTAAGAGCAAGGACCATGTCTTAAACGTATTTGTATGCCCTAAAGTGTTAGGTATGTAGTAAGGGATCAGCAACACATTTCTAGATTCACTGGTTGGTGAATATCTGTTAAAGGGTGAAGAATGAAGGACTTGAGGGCCTTATAGGGAGCTGGAATGGGAGCTTAGACAAAGTGCCTACTCTTGGCAGATTCTTCTCCCTCCATTGTAGACCCTATTGCTTTCCCTCTGGACAATAGCTGAGGCATAAATCTTAGGCTCTGCTTAATGGTAGGAAGTGAAGATCAGGTAGTGAGGGTAGGGTAAAGGAAGGATATCCTAGGAAACTCTAGTTAGAGGAGGGGGGGATGCCTCTGGGTGAGAAGAGTGGGTCAGTGGAACAGACAGGGAATCCCTTCTCCTCCAGGGAGGGGTACACAGCCAACTACTAGCTCCCCAGTCTCTTGGCCCCCTCATCAAGCACATTCCCCTTAGGTCCCAATAAATCCCATGGTCTCTGCCTGATCCCCATTCCCAGGGTTGTTCCAGGGTTGGCAACCCTAAGGGAAGTGCCCATCGGCACCACCCCAAGAACAGTTTCAGTCAGTAGGAGGATGGTGCAAGGCTCACGAGATAACACAGGGACATGATTGGACTAGGAGACAACATCTCTCAAGAATGAGTATGTATATACAGTATGGCTTCAGATCTCTTAGCAAAAGTTCCTATAGTGTTGACTTTAATAGATTGTCTTTATATGTAGTTGGTATAATTGCTTCATGACAGAATACCTAGATCTTTCCAGTTTATTTTTTCCCTAGAGCCTTTCAGATGCATTACTGCATCAAGCAAAGATCATCACACGATCCAATTAGGCCCCATGTGCAACGACATCCCAAGCCAATCTGGATTCATCTCACACACACACACACACACACACACACACACACACACACTTTTCATTTCTCCCTCCTTTTACCCAGAGAGATCTCTTCAGTTAGCAGTTGAGCTGGTTCTCCTCTTCTCTTGAGGTTTCAAGCAGCCATTGGGATTTATTTTGGTCTTTTTCATCCTCTCAGAACCATCGAGGTTCACCATTCAGCAACCAAACCCTATGGAGGAGCTCCAAATTAAGTCAAGCTTCCCTGAGCTTTCCAAGCCAAAGATTTCAGCAGCAACAGGAATATCCTTGAATTTGGTAAAACAAAAAAGTCCCTACCAGTCATCATGTAGTAGATTAGGGAATGATCTAGCTTATGAAAATGATAGTGCCAAAGTGTCCTCAGCTTCTGACCCAGCAACACCACTACTGGGTCTATACACCAAAGTAGTCAAATAAAGAAGAAAGGGATCTATATGTACAAAAAATATTTATGGCAGTTTTTTTAATATAAGTCACTTGAAACTAATGGGACATTATATTGAAGAATGGTTAAACAAATTGTGGTGTGTGAATTCATTGGAATATTATTGTGCCACAAGAAATGATAAAATGGATAATTTCAGAGGAAACTGGAAAGACTTTTTTGAATATGCAGAAGAAAATGAGCACAGCTAGGAAAAACAATCTATATGATGATAATTATAAAGAAAAACAACTTTGAAAAACTTTAGAACTCTGATTAATGCAATGTAAGTACAGTAATAGTGATGATGGGTAGAGAGGGGACAAATGGAGGTAGTCATAGGAAAGTAATGGCCTAGGAGATTGTCAGATTAGGGCACTGAGCTAGGCCCAACATATCTGTACTCCTCCAAATCAAATCCAGGCCATAGCCCACCTCTTTTGAGCAAAGAAGCAAGGCACAATCACCTGTGGGCATTTGATCGCAAACATTTATTCAACTTCAGGTAATAGGCTGAATGTCCAAAAGTCCACCAAGAATCCAAAAAAATGAAGACAGATAAAATATAGAAAGAGATGAATATTTTCAGATATACCTAATGTAAGAATTTGGGATTTTTTTGAACTATGAAGTTATGAATTAAGGGCTTTTTCGTTTCTTTTAAAATTTGCTCAATGGAGTGATATGAATGGAAGGATAGATTAATTTAAAATACTTACTAATTAAAAAAAACATAAACAATAAAATGATGGTGCCTCAGTTATGCCTTGTCCATTCGCTGATATGGAAGAAATGTTTAAAATCAAGCGTCCAGGAAAACCATGCCTTACTTCCCCACCCAAAAGAGTTGGGGTATGACCTGCATTTGGTCTGGGGGAGCACTGGTGCGTCTGGCCTGGTCCGGGGCCCTAGTTTGGCATCTCTGTGACAATAACTTTCTTGTGACTATCTCTACTTGTCCCCCTTTACCCCAATGTGGAGGGACATCCCTACCATTAACCTAAAGAGAGTCCCAGAGCCATGTCTCCTTGTCCCTAGAACAACTCTGATAGCCACAAATCCTGCCCTCCCCCTATTCTCCACCTGCTGTCTGTCTGTCTGAAGGCAGAGACTTGGGGGTGGGGGTGGGGAGCGGGTAGAAAATACAAAAGAATTGGGAGCGGGCTAGAAGACAAAGAGGGAGAGGGAAGAGCAGCTGTTTGGAAAAGGAAACCTGAGATAGGCTCTGAGCTCAGCCCTCTAATCCCTGGCTCGTGTGGAGCCCTGAAGGGGGGAGTTGGCCTTCCATCACCAGAGAGCACTGGACCCCAAATTACCCATTGTCCCAAGGCTGGGAGGCTCAAGTTTCCTTTCTTCTCTGCCTTCAGAGCTAGCTGTCTCTCTGTCTCTGATCTTCTGTCCCTTTGTTCTGTCTCTGTCTCTGTTTTTCTCTTTGTCCATCTGTGTGTGTATGTCTCTCTATCTCTCTATGTTGTCTCTCTGATTCTCTGTCTTTGTCTCTCTCTCTGTCTCTGGGTTTCTGTCTCTTTATCTCTGTCTCCCTGTCTCTGTTTCTCTGTCTTTGTGTCTCTGTTTCTGTCTCTCTTTCCCTCCTTCCTTCTTTTCCTCCCTTCTTACCTCCCTTCCTTGTTCCCTCTCTCTTTCTCTTCTTCCATTTCTCTCAGGATTCTCTGTTTCTCCCCAAGCAGTGCCTTTCCTTTTCCCACTTCCCTTTGGGTCTCTGCTCCCTTTGCTCCTTGTCCCCCTTTCCCATCTCCTCTAATTGCCCTATCCCCCTCTTCTGCCTTAGGGATAATTTTAGCTACTTTCCCCACAACTCTAGCAAATGATCCCTGTTTGGGGCCTGACACTTGATCTCTGGGGTGGTGACACAGAGCCCAGACAAAGCAGGCACAATACAGGGAGGAGGGGAGAGGATGGCCAGATTCACCTTCCTTCCACTCCAAGCCTTATTTGGCTTTCATCAGCTGGGGAGCCCTCCCTCCTGCTCCTTTTTATTTATAGCCATTTGTAGGAATCTTCTCTCTTTTGTTCTCATTCTCAAATCTTTCCCTGCCTCCACCACAAGCAATGTCCCCTCTCTCTTTCCCCTTATCTGCAAGGTTCCTCTTGCTTGGAAAATGGGTCCTAAGCACCCAGAAATTGCTTGTAGCCAGTAGCTCTAGGTTTATCCCCAGTTTAACTTCTCCAAAATATCTATAAAAACGTTCAGCCTGGAGAGCTGCCAAAAAAAAAAAAAAAAAAAAAAAGGAAGATTTCCCTGACAAGGAGGGGTGTGACACAGTAGAACAGGTGTCTGAGGGGTCTCGTAGGGGTCTTTAAGGACAGCAGAGACTTCCAGCTGTCCAAAATAGTGTAGGTGATATCTAGAGACTGGAGGACAATTTAGATGACTCCTAGAAAGTCCCTGCTATTCCCCAATATGATTAGTCCTCAAGGCACTGGCATTAATTAGGGAGCAAAAGTGAGAAGTCCATAACTTTTCCTGTTTCTCTCAATAGGCTAATAGCTCCAAAACCAAGGTTTAAAATTACAGATCTAGTTGGTCAAATAAAGCTTGAGTGACCTCTAATATAGAAAGGTAAGATCACAATCTTACCCCCAAATATAATTAGAACATTGTCTTTGAAATGAACAGGCTGAATTGAACCTTAGCATCTTTTCTTGGCCTTTTGAACATCTCAGTGATCCGTATCTCAGGCTGAGAGAGAAAGGGGAGAGAGTTACCTGTATCTGAAGGACAGAAGGAAAACTCTGCATTCAGTCCTACCTTTGGAATCCCTGGGCATCTCACAGACAATCTTTGCAGGGCCCAATCCAGGACCAATGAAGTCTTTCTTGGCATATATGTCACCAACAGAGCCAACTAGATTCACCCAAACAAACCTGTGAAGCTGATAGTGCAAGTAATAAGGTTTCCATTTTTTGAAATGATGAAACTGAAGCTACAAGAGGTTAAGTGGTTTGCCCATGATCATCCAAGTAGTGAGTAGCTGAGGAAGATCCCCTGTTAGAGACATGCTGTAACATGCTGCCTTTTCTCAACATTCCTTTTCTCTGATATTCAAAGGGATAACAAGTTATTCACATGAGTTAATCCATACTAGATGCAAAGATGAGACCACCTGAAATGTCAGGTCATAGAGAGAGAGCTGGAAGTCCTCTTGACATAGAGTCATCTTTCACTTCACAATCCCAACTCTATGAAAGACCATGACAGAATCGTGGAGACATGGAACCATGGAATCCAATCCAGCCATTCATTTTACAGATTTAAAACTGAAGCCCAATAAGACTGTCATTTGCCCTATATCATACAGCTAGTTAACAACCTAGTCAAGAGGGGAAGCCAGGACTAGAACTAAAATCTTAAGTTTCTGCCCTGTTCTGTACAAATGGATTGGCCCCCTTCCCCACCCTCACCCACAAACACGAGCTGGCTGCTTTCCTTTGGAGAGGGAAGCATTGCTCTCTTTGCATCTTTTTTCTGCCTAAGGGGCAATATCCTTGTTAAGGAATGGGATGGGCAGCAGTAGGTTTGAAGGTGAGATATAATGAAACTGACCTCTACCACTCTGAGGTGACATAGTTGGAGAATCAAGCCTTTTTAGATAACAAAAGGAGAAACTGAGATTTGGAGAGTTAGTTGTAGTGAAAGTAGGTAGGTGTCCAAAGTAGATGCCCAGAAACCTGCATTCTAGTCCCTTTCTGCACTGAGCTCCGTGTAAGCTTCACTGAATCACTTATCCTTCCTGGACTTCAGTCTCTATGTAAAATGGAGGTAACACTACCTGCTCAGGTCTTGTGAAAATCAGAGTGATGTGGGTAAAGAATTTTGTAGCTCTGGAATTCTATAAGCCTCTTTAAAGTAACTAAAATAGCTTTTAAAAGCCAGGGGCAGAAGCAAAGTTGCCATCTCTCTGGTTCCAATCTTTTCTCTTTTCAAACTTCAAATCTCCTAGTTATCCCCTTCTAAGTCCCTTTTCCTGAGCCACTCTTTCCCTTCCTTTCCTTCTTTCTACTCCACTCCTCCTTTGCTCCTGCCCCAATTCCTGGATCATTGAGGGCATCAATCACTTTCCAATATCTATAAAACACACATAGGAGGCTCTTACTAAAGTCTCCCTCTCTTCCTCAATAGAATTCTCCCTTATAACAAAAAATAAAGTTAAATGAAGTAAATCCACACACTGGCCACGCCTAACACCCTATATCTTATTCTGCACCTCTCACCCCATCACTGTCAGAGGTTGGAAGCATGATTCACATCTTAAAATCAGGACTAGTCATTGCATTTAAATTTCTTACATCTTCCTTTTTAATCCATTTATTTCATCTAATTTTTAAAAATGTTGTGAACTTATAAATAAGCAAAAACGAATATATTGATCAATATACAAAAGGACAAGAAAAAGGATTATATAAGAAATGCATGTCTTTCAATGTTGTTTCCTTCTACATTATTGTAGTCACTGCATCAATTCTTCTCCAGTTCTGCATTTTTTCATTCTGGGTCAGTTCATACAAGTCTTCTTAAAGTTTCTTTGAATTCTTCAAGTTCCTCATATTGTTTTCTTCTGTGTGAAAAACAAAAACAAAAACAAACACCACACACACACAGGGGCAGCAAGGTTGGCAGAGTGATAGAGAGCTGTGCCTGGAGTCAGGAATACCTGAGTTCAAATCTAACCCCCAACTGTAATTGATGGTGTGATCCTGGACATGTCATTTAACTTCTGTGTGCCCCAGTTTCTTCAACTGTAAAATGGGAGTAATAATAGTACCTTAGATTGTTGTGAGAGTCAAATGAGATGACTTGAAAAGCAATTAGTGCAGTATTTGGTGCATTGTAGGTGCTTGCCAAAATGCTCATTTCCTTCTTCCAGATTCAAGTGAGATAATGTATTTAAACTAGTGGATGTTACATAAATGCTTATTCCCCTTTCCTTCATTATATAATAATATTCTATTACATTTACATCATATTACATTTATATGCAAGTTTGTTCAACTATTTCCCAGCCATTGGCTACCTGCTTTGCTTCCAACTCCACAAAAAAAAATTTACTATAAGTTTTCATGCATACAGGAAGTCTTTCCCTCCCCAGGGCACATCCCTAACAGTGATATTTATAGAACATTAGAGCACCTTTCTAATATACTTCCAAATTGTTGTCCAGAATGGCTGGACCATTTTAGAGCTCCACCAGCCGTCTCAACTGCCTTCTGACACTCAGCTTGTCTTGCCCAAGTCATGAAGCTGGAAAAAGGGCTCAGGAATGGGAATCAGAGAACGAGGGGGACAGTGACAGAGTAGCAGAGATGGCAGAAGGTTCCGTGGACCTGCAGACCCCAGGGAGGGTCTGCCTATTCTCTCCCCCTTTTGGTGGGCTCCCCACTCCTGCCAGTTTGGAATGTGAGGCTTGGCCAGGAAGATATTTTTTGCTCCCTTGGGAACTTCCCCCGCCCTCTGGAACTCAGACCCTGCGAGATCTCCGTGCCATAACAATGACGACCACTTCCAATTGTTTCCTATCCCTCAGGGGGGTGGGGGAGAGCACTGCTTGGAAAGGGGGGGGGGCTGGGGGAAATGCTTCTGGTGACAACAGTCCTTTCTAAATCCGGCTAGGGACGGGGTGCGGGTGGGGGTGGGAAGCACCCTTCAGCTCCATATATAAGGCCCCTGAGACCAACACCGATTCCACATTCTTCTCTCCTTGTCTCTCTCTCTCTCTCTCTCTCTGGCTGATTTGCTAATATCAGGTAGGAGTGGTGAGCCTCCCTCTGATGTTTCTGAGCCACCTTGGATTGGGAGAGGACAGGAGGTGCTCACAGGGAAGGGATTGGCTTAGTGGGATAGGGCTGGTCATCCTTGTGGGTCTGTGCACCTGTGCAGCTATACCTGAAAGGTGAAGGCAAGTGCATGGGGTTACACCTGGGATGAGGAGGGCTCTGTGTGTGTGTGTGTGTGTGTGTGTATGTGTGTGTGAGGGGATTTCCAAGAAAGTTATGTGCCCAATGACCTACATGGGGTATATTCGATGTGTAAGATGTGGCTTGTGAAATGCTGTTTGTGTAAATTTATGGGTCCATATCATGATCAATCATATTAGAGAAGGGCATTTATGAACATGTGTCTCTATGGGCATGCCCCCCAAGTGGAAGTAAAGATAGCCTAGAGAATGAGATTTTGTAGAATACCTGAAAGTATGGGACACATAAAAGCATGTATGAGGTATGTCCAGGTATGTATAATGTATGTCTGTGAATCTAAGAATGAATCCTACTTCCATGTATATATATATATATATATATATATATATATATATATGATATCCAGTGTATGTGTACAATCAGGGATATAGATCCATATTGAATTAGATATATAGATTCAGATATATCTATATTCCTGAGCACATATGTATGTATACCTGATGATATCCATACATGCATGAAAGTGGAATTCAGATATGTGGATACATATGTATATATGTATATAAATGGAATTTTGGTCTTAGGATTCAGAAAGCCTAAATCTAAGAAAAAATACTGGCTTTGGAGTTAGAGTATTTGGATTTCACTCCTACTTTTGCTATATACTACTTAAGGGACATTGGCAAAGTCACGGATCCTCTTTAGGTCTCAGTTTCCTCATCTGAAAAAAGGAAAGGCTTAGATGAGATGATCTTTAAAGTTTATTCCAGCTATAAATCTCATGACCTTAGGACTTGAGTAGAATTTATGAGCTATACAACTCTAAATATTACTTAGTTTCTCTGTGCCTCATTTTCTACATTTGTTTAAAAAATAACTTTAAATCAGCATAAATACAAGAGTTATTATTATTATTATCCATAAAACACTTTCCCCACAGCATCCCAAAGATCTGGAAAGTACAAATATTTTTGCTTCTTTTAACAGATGAGAGAACTGAGGGACAAGGTAATTAAGTGAGTTGCCCAAAATGGTACAACTATTAAGTGGATGAGCTAAGGATATGAATGCTTGTTTTCTTACCACAAATCTAGCACTACCTCCTAATTATCGTTATGTAAATATGTCTGCAAGATATATTTGAATCTGCTTTGAGAGAATGTTTGGGAGAGATGGATCCAGACCTATGATTTCCTTGGCATGGGGACGACTTTCAGTGATGGAGATCAGCAGGAGCAGCTAGAGCAGTTCCTCGAGCTTCTCAGGCTCACCCATTTAGAATGAACCAAAGGCAGAGCTGAAATTTAGATCTTGGTCTAAGGCTAGCACTTATATAGCACTTTAAAGTTTGCAAAGTGCTTTATATATGTTAACTTATTTGATGTTCATAACAATCTTGTGAAGCAGATGCTGTTATGTTTCCCATTTATATATAACTGAGGAAACTGATGCACAGAGAGGTTAACCTACCCAGGGTCCCATAGCTGGTAAATGTTTGAGTCAGGTCTTCCTGACCCCAAGTCCTGAGCACTATCCACTGAGCCATCTAGCTGCACCTACATCACACTGTCTTTCATAGGAGGCATATCGATTATATTTTGAAAGTACAGGTCATTATTAGAAAGTGTGTGTATGTGTTTGGAATATATACATGTATGTGTGTGAGAGAGAGACAGAGAGACAGAGACAGAGAGAAAGACAGAGAGACAGAAACTGAGAGAGAGGAAGAGAGACACAGAGAGAAATGGAGAGAAAGAGAGAGACAGACAGAGAGGCAGAGAGACTGATTGAAAGAAAGCATCTATAGGGGATGTGTGTGATGGGTGTGTATGATGGGTGTGTCTGTCTAGGGATGCATGATGTGTGATATTCTCTGCGTGGATGGATGAAAGATCAGCTTAGCATGCTCTAAGTGTTTTTCTGATAAGGTGAGACTTTAGTTTCTAAAGGTTTATGAAAATTAGAATTATTCATTAATAGCCATACTTTATATAAACTGTGAACACAAACATGGAAAGAGTCTTTGAGCAGGGGTGGGATGATCTCCCAAATTGGTGTCTGAAGGAGTGAGGGAAGTTGAACCACCTTCAGAAAATCAACTTGCAGCTGTTAGGACTAAAGCTTTGATACTGAGTATATAATGTCTGGGAGAAGGGAAGGGGAAAAGAGAATAGCAAAACTGACCACCGTCATCCCAATCCCAAGGTTTGGGGTATGGGGTAAGGGGAAGAACACACAGGCTCCTGAGGATTATCAGAATGAAGGAAAGTGAGGGGTAAGGAAGAGAAGGGCAAAGATGAGGGGATTTGCTGGGCCGTGGGGTGAAGGGGCCTCCCCTTCCTATTCCCTGACAGCTCCTTTCTGCTTTCCAGGTCCTCCCTCTTCTGTTGTGTACTCTTTTGAGGAGAAACCTAGGTAAGTGGTTGGGAGAGGGCTATTGAGATGACAGGACATGCGAGAAAGGGAGGATGGAAGTAGAGTCCAGCAGCCCCACAGCTTGGGGAATTAGGGTGTTCTCATTTCTTCCAACCTGCTACAGGGGATCTCTAGATAGTGCCTGAGAAACCATAGGGAGTATACCAATGGAGGCATAAAATGAGGGAAAGGGAAAGGGACATACTGAGAAAAACTCTCCAACCCACACAGTTCACACCCAAAGCACAAGCACATCTTCCTAGTGGGATGTCTCCAGTCTGAACAAATATCTTTCATTTTGTTTTCCTTTGTTGCGAGAACTCAGTTGCTGGTCTATAGGAAAGGTGGGAGGAAGAAACAGGAGGTATACCGTGGGGTTCAATTTTGCAGAAAATGGAAAGGAGAAGGAGGAAATAGGGAAGTCATCCTGTTTTTCCCCTCACTCAGGCGTAGCCATGGGTGATACTGAGATGGCCGCATTTGGGGCAGCCGCCCCCTTCCTTCGCAAGTCGGAGAAGGAGCGGCTAGAGGCACAAACCCGGGCCTTTGATCTCAAGAAGGATGTCTTTGTGCCTGATGACAAGGAAGAGTTTGTCAAAGCCAAAATCGTGTCTCGGGAGGGGGGCAAAGTCACCGCCGAGACTGAGAATGGCAAGGTAGGCCCCACGATGGGTAGGGATGTATGGCCAGAGGTCCCAATGGGGCAGACACAGTCACACCCCTGAACCCGAAGTCCTCAGTCTTCTCCTGTGTCAGGGATCTATACTATCCCACTTTCATTTGGATAACCCCTGACCTCCCTTCTTCCCTGAAGATTATGGATCTCCCCCAACCTCCGGGTCCTCGGCCTCCCTCCAAAAGATCTGGCCTCACTCCTCTACCATCTCCAACCCCCTCAGCGAGGCTCATGCATCCTTTCCCCAGTTAGCCTTAACCGCTAATGTTTTTTCAAGAGCATGGAAAGGATGACTCGGGGGAGTACAGCCTGACGATGACTCTGGGGTGGTTCTGTTGTAGACGGTGACGGTAAAGGAGGATCAGATCATGCAGCAGAACCCCCCCAAGTTCGACAAGATCGAGGACATGGCCATGCTGACCTTCCTGCATGAGCCGGCTGTGCTGTACAACCTCAAGGAGCGCTACGCCTCTTGGATGATCTATGTGAGTGCCCCATCCAGGCTGGCCTCATGCCTCCCTCTGCAGATATTTTCTGTTCACCAGCCCCCTCCATAATGGAAACTGGCATCACCCTTGGCACTCTCATCCTCCATTCCATCTCCAGACTCTCCCACCTGTCCCCTTCCTTTTGTCCCACTGTCACCACCACCCTAATTCTGGGTCTGATTATCTCTTGCCCAAACTATTACAATAGATAGTTTCTTTATTAGTCTCCCTGCTCTTGTCTTCCAATCTCATTCCCTTTCAACACATCACTATCAGATTAATCCTCCTAAAGGACAGCTGACCACATCATTCCTGCATTTTAAAAGCTTCAGTAACTCCACATTGCCAGATGAATTCAGCCCAAACTTCTGAGCCTGGCATTTAAGGTTTTCTACAATCTGGCCACGTCTAATTTAACCCTCCTTTATATGTTCCACACTCCAGCTGAATCAGATTATTCATGTATTCATAAACACATCCCATACTTTCTAGGGGAAAAATGTTGGACTTGGGATCAAAAAGAATGGAATTTAAATTCTATCTAAGATACTTACTAGCTGTGTAACCAACAGCAAGTCCCTTGCAGCCTCAGATTCCCCACCTATAAAATAGAGATAAGGATAGAACCTATTTCACAAGATCAAATTATTAGAATCAAATGATATACTACATATATTTTCAAGCCTTAAATTGCTATATAAATATTAGTTAAATTTATTAACTATTATCATTTCCAGTTCCATGCCTTTCTTTTATTTCTTCTTCTTCTTCTTCTTCTTTTTTTTTTTTTTTTTTTTTTTTGGCAAGGCAACTGGGGTTAAGTATCTGAAGCCAGATTTTTAACTCAAGTTCTCCTGACTCCAAGGCTGGTGCTCTATCCACTGTACCACCTAGCTACCCCCATGCTTTTGCTTATGCCATTCCTATATCTCCATCCCACCTCCACCTGTTTAAATCCTATACCCACTCTTTAAAGCTTAGTTCAAATGTCATTTCTCCATAAAACTTTTCCCTATGTTCAATTTTGTATTAAAGTTATTTGCATATACCCTTTTCCCCCTACTGGGTTATGAGCTCTTTGAAGACAAAGACAATATCTTTCTAATCCTTATATCTATCTGTCTCCCTTAGCACCTAATATTGTGACTTGCACCCCATAACTGCTAGCTGAACATGCTGAGTTCAAGGTTTTCATTCTGATCTATACCTTCTTTTCCCCTTGGAGCTCAGATGTTTCTGTGCTCTGTGTCCAGATGCTGTTATTCACTTAAATATATAATCATCTTTTGGTTCAATTCTAACCTCTTGGTAGGCATTCCCCCCTTTTCCTCTTTTTGGATCTTTTTATGTGTGTATAGCACTCTTGTTTGAAGAGACAGAGATACCCAGGAACAAAGAGACAGAGAGAAGACTGAGAGATACAGAGAGATCCATGGAAAGAGAGCCACAAAGAGAGAAAAAGAGAGACATACGGGAAATTGAACACACAGAGAGACGGATAGGGAAACATCCAGGGGGCCAGAGAGAGAGGCACAGGGATACAAGGACACAGAAAAAGATACCAAGACATAAACACCTAGAAACAAAAAGAGATTCTTATGTAATTTCTGAGACTGCTTTTCCTTTCCTGCTCCCCACTCTCCCTGAGTCTCTTCTCTGTCCCCCTCTCGTCTGCAGACCTACTCTGGCCTCTTCTGCGTCACTGTCAACCCCTACAAGTGGCTGCCGGTGTACAACGCAGAGGTGGTGGCTGCCTACCGGGGCAAAAAGAGGAGTGAGGCTCCACCCCACATCTTCTCCATTTCGGACAACGCCTATCAGTACATGCTGACAGGTGAGAAAACTCCCCTGCTTTCCTGAGCATGGCCCAAAGCTCTCACCCCCACCTCCTTCCTCATCAGAAAGTTTGGGACATGGTGAAGGAAAGGCAAGGACAGTGTCTGTTTGGGGGGGGGCAGGAACAGAGAGAATGTCAGAGAGGAAGATGTTGGAGTTACTTCTCCCTAACTCCCTTCTTCCCATTTTCTTATGGCAGATAGAGAAAACCAGTCTATCCTCATCACGTGAGTAACCTACCCCTTCCATCAAACCCCAAATCCAGGATCCCATATTTAATCTAGAACCATTAAACTCTCTTTTCCTCTTCCCCCAAATTCATCCCCTCCTCCTCTATCCTTTAGTCCTATCTTCTCTTTAATTCTTCCTTTCTCTTCCATCTCTTCTCATTTATTTTTCCCTCCACACTCTCCCTCTTCTCTTCCCTTTATCTTTCCTCCCTGCTCTCATTTCTTCTACTTCCTCTTCCTTATTCCTTTTCTTCCTCCTCCTTCATCTTCTAGCTGTCCTCCCAGAAACCTTCCCAGCTCCCTCTGGTCCTTATCTGGTTCCCTGGACACAACTGGTGTATAATAATCCTTTTTTTGGCTACTCCATTTGACCAACTGATTGTCCCCACAGTGGAGAATCCGGAGCAGGGAAGACTGTCAACACCAAGAGAGTCATCCAGTACTTTGCAGTCATTGCTGCCATTGGGGACCGAAGCAAGAAGGACCAGACCCCAGGAAAGGTCAGTCTGTCAGTCACCCTGGGAGCGTGATCCAAAGAAGGAGGGCTACGGGCCCTCACTGTGGCTCTTCCCTCTCATTCTCCCTAGGGTACCCTGGAGGACCAGATCATCCAAGCCAACCCTGCCCTAGAAGCTTTTGGAAACGCCAAGACTGTGAGGAATGACAATTCTTCCCGCTTTGTGAGTAGCACTTGCCCCCAGTTTGGGATTGAGGTGACTGTGGGATGGCTTTTAATCGGAGCCTTTCTCTTAACTCTCTCACATTTCTCTCCTCAACTCCACAGGGCAAATTCATCCGAATCCATTTTGGGGCAACAGGGAAGCTGGCATCAGCTGACATTGAGACCTGTGAGTGAGATGAGTTTTTCAGAGCTGACCCCGAGTTCTCTCTCCCAGCCTGCTTTACCTGGGACTACATCATTCTTCCCGTCTGTCTGCTTTCCCCTTCTCCTCCAGCTACCTTCCTGCCTCCTTTTGTGACCATCCTTTCTCTCCTTTACCCTCTCTCAGACCTCCTGGAGAAGTCCCGGGTCATCTTTCAGCTTAAAGCAGAGAGAGATTATCACATTTTCTACCAGATCCTGTCCAACAAGAAGCCAGAGCTGTTGGGTAGGTCAGATGAAGCCTCCTTTTGTGCTGGGCTTCTGTGTCCGTGCCCCAGGTCCAGTGGGGTCCCATCCACCTGCTGGGCTGTGCCAGTTTGGACAGGGCCCTTAGGGGAGAGGCAGGGGCTTTCACAGCCTTCTAATTCATGCATCTTTTTCTCTAGACATGCTGCTGATTACCAACAACCCCTATGACTATGCATTCATCTCTCAGGGAGAGACCACCGTGGCTTCCATAGATGACTCTGAAGAGCTCATGGCCACTGATGTGAGTGAAGGGAGGAGGAGGAGGAAGGCTACTGGACTTCCAAAGGATTGGAATAAATGGAATTAATTCAGCTCCCTCAGATCCCACTGCGGGCCCGGACTGAAATACTACCTCCCTGCACAGGGTTCCCTGGGATCAGCACCTAGGTGATATGATGGAAAGCAGTGATGGACTTAGATTCAGGAAACCTGAGTTCAAATCCACCCTTAAATACTTACTTGTACCTGACCCTGGGCATATCATTTCAATTCTGTCTTCTCTGTAAAATAGGGATAATAACTACACATACCTCTGGAGGTTGTCGTGAGGATCAAATGTACTAACATATATAAAATTCTAACTGTAACTATCATTATCATCAGATGGATCAGGTTTGCCCTGTGGCCTTAAGACAAATCATTGACTTAGAGTAAGGAAGGACCTTAAAGGCCATAGAGCTCAAGACCTTAATTTTTAAAATGAGGATGCTGAGACCCAGTTACTGTAAGTGATTTTCCTAAGGTCAATTAGGTAGAAAGAGGTGGGGCTGATGTTCAAACCCAAGTCCTCTGGCTCTAAACCCAGACTCTTTCCACTGTCCCCAACTGCCTTGTCTCAGCAAGACACAGGAGACTGGTCAGGCAGCACCAAGGCTCCACCAGTGGCCTCCCCCAGCCCCAACTAAGCCTGTTGCTGGTCTGTAAGTCTAGGCAAGGGAGGCAGAGAGGGAGGCTGCCGGTGAGCAAAGTCAAGGTAACAAGCAGGAAGGCTAATACAGCACCAGTGAAAGGAGCTGTGAGTGCTAATTCCATAGGAGGGATGGAGAAGGGGCTTTCTCTCTGCTTCTGCCTTCCCTGCTGGGTAGGGAACACCTAGTCCCCAGGTAGGGATCCCCTCCAGGTGGAAGTCCAAGGCCTACAGGGCTCTTCTTGGATGGGACAGGGCCAGAAAGCTTGGGCCCATCTCACAGGTCTATCAGTAGCCCTGACCTAACGGAAATTTGGCCAACCTGGTTTTGTGAGGTGTTCAAGTGCTCTCCCTGTTTACAGAATGCATTTGATGTGCTGGGCTTCACTTCTGAGGAGAAGAACTCCATGTACAAGCTAACAGGGGCCATAATGCACTTTGGGAATATGAAATTTAAGCAGAAGCAGAGAGAGGAGCAGGCTGAGCCTGATGGCACTGAAGGTGAGAAGAGGGCCAGCCCGGGCTCTGGTTGTAGCCTCCTAATTAGTTTCCACTCAAATCTCTCCCCCTCCAATCTGTCCTTTTTATTGCTGCCAAAATGATTTTCTTAAATTGTAGGTTTGACTATATTACCTCCCACTCAATAAATTCCAATTGTCCCTTATCACCTCTAGGATCAAATATGAACCCCTTGTTTAACATTTAAGGGCCTTTTACAGATTGTGCTAAACTACCTTTCCAGACTGATTTCACATTATTTCCCTTCACCGCCCCTTTTACAACGAGCCAAACTGACTTTATTACTGTTCCTCACACATAAGGCTACATTTCATTCTGCCACATCTTTATCTCTATGCCTGGAATATACTTTCTACTCTTAGACTTTTAATTTCTTTTAAGATTCATCCTAAGAATCACTTCCATACAAAGCCTTTCCCTTCTCCTTGCTTTCCTCATCTATAAAATGATGAGGTTATTATTATTAATCCCTATAAAATGGGACTAATAATCATACCTGGCCTTTGGGGTTATTGTGAGGATAACATGAAATAATATTCGTAAAGTATTTTTTCAAATTTTAAAGAATTATATGACAACTATTATGTTAACTATTATTAATATTATAATCTCTGGCATATAGTAGGCATTTAATAAATTCTTTTTGATTAATTAACTAACTACTTAATGAAGAAACAATAGAATTGAACAGAAAATGAGTTAGTTCTCACAGGTATCTAAAACCATCTGTCTCCACTGTCTGTTTTTCCAGAGGCTGACAAATCAGCCTACCTCATGGGCCTAAACTCGGCTGACCTCCTGAAGGGGCTTTGTCACCCAAGGGTAAAGGTGGGCAATGAGTATGTCACCAAGGGGCAGAATGTCCAACAGGTGAGTCTCCTCCTGGGGGCAGTCAGCGGGCAGATGCTAGGGGGCTGGGCTGGGGCTCTCCATTCCTAGGACCAGCTCTATGGGGTCATTGGGCGCCTTCTCCTACCTCTAGGTGGCGTATGCTACCGGTGCTCTCGCTAAGTCTGTCTATGAGAAGATGTTCAACTGGATGGTGACGAGGATCAACGCCACGCTGGAGACCAAGCAGCCGCGTCAGTACTTCATTGGTGTCCTCGATATCGCCGGCTTTGAGATCTTTGATGTGAGTGAGGGGGGTCTTGGGTGACAGTAGCTGTGAGAAAAGGGGGAATGCTGTCGGTTGTCAGGTGGCAAGAAAGCCGGGAGGGATTGGAGAGAAGAAAAGGACAGTCCTCCATGATCTGGCTCCCCCAGGTCAGCTCTCCCTACTCCCCCTGCCCTTCCCTGGTGTGGGCCGTGCTCACTGAGTGACTGACCTGTCCGCTCTCCCCCTTCTGCCCCTTCCAGTTCAACAGCTTCGAGCAGCTCTGCATCAACTTCACCAACGAGAAACTGCAACAGTTTTTCAATCACCACATGTTCGTGCTGGAGCAGGAGGAGTACAAGAAGGAGGGCATCGAGTGGGAGTTCATCGACTTTGGCATGGACCTGCAGGCCTGCATCGACCTCATTGAGAAGGTGCCCAGGCCTTGCTTCCTTGGCCCCGGCCCCAGACAGAGGGATGGCATTATGTCCGTGTGAAGACATGCAGTCTAAGTACAAGATGTTTGAAACAGCATCCTGACCTCTCCTTCTCAGTCTTTTTCTTTCAATTCCTTCTGGAATTAGTAGGACCAAGAGAAGTCCTTCCCTTCCCAGGAGATGTGGTCTTAGTCCCTCCCTAATTCTTCCTCTCCATCAAGGTACCCCCTAATCCAGTATATTCAACTTCCCTGACTTCCACTTATCACAAAAATAGGAAATTTGGAGGTAGAGCAAGGGACAGGGAAGTCAGCTCGTGGTTTTACTTCCAACAATTCCAGAAGTTGGAAAATATGGTAATGGCAAAAAATAGTGGTGATGATGACGATGATGATTCTCAAACTTTCAGACAGATATCAGGATTTCAAACAGGAAGAGACTTTAGAAATTATCATAGTCCAAATTTCTTTTTGCAGATGAGGAAACAGATTCAGAGAAGTTAAATGAATTATTCAAAGACATAATAGGTAATAAGGACCAGATCCAGGATTCAAATCAAAAAGTACAACTTAAATTTCACTGCTCTATAATACACTGTCTTCTAGAGACTAAGACCTCTTCTTCTACAAAATCTGTATCAATACCAATCAATATTCACCTTTACCTTCCATCATTCCTAATTATATTTCCTTCTTTCCTGCCTCACTTCCTTTCTTCCTCCTCCACAGCCCATGGGCATAATGTCCATCCTAGAAGAGGAGTGCATGTTCCCCAAGGCCACCGACATGACCTTCAAGGCCAAACTCTACGACAACCATCTGGGGAAATCCAACAACTTCCAGAAGCCCCGAAATATCAAGGGGAAGCCGGAAGCCCACTTCTCCCTGATACACTATGCTGGCACTGTGGACTACAACATCCTGGGCTGGCTGCAGAAGAACAAGGACCCACTTAACGAGACTGTGGTGGGTCTCTACCAGAAGTCCTCCCTCAAGCTGCTCAGCAACCTATTTGCCAACTATGCTGGGGCTGACGCACGTAAGAAGAGTGGGAAATGGGTCCCACAGAACTAGTCAGTGGGGCCTGAGAAGATGACCCCTGGCTTCAGACATATTTCTATTCTGCCCAATCCTAGTGTTAAGTTATACCCTAAGATTCACATATCTATGAGAAACAGGAAAAAGAGAGCACCAAGATATCAGCATTTGACATTTTGAGGGAGGGAACAGTCAGTCCAACAGGACTCCTGGCTGGTGGAACTGTATAGAAATAGTCAGTGTTGCCCCTTCCCTGCCCATGTCTTTGCCCTTGATTTCATGTTAATGTCTTTTTTTCTCCACCATCTTCCCTACAGCTGTTGAGAAGGGCAAAGGCAAAGCCAAGAAGGGCTCTTCTTTCCAGACTGTGTCTGCCCTGCACAGGGTGAGTACTCCCCTCCAATTCACATTATATTCCATGATCCTCACCCTTCCCTGACAACTAGGCCCTTCTCTCCTATTCCTCTTCTCCTCCCCCTCCACCTTTTATTCTCACATCCCTCCACTTGTCTCTTTTGTCTACCATTATTTTTTCCTCTTTTCTTTTTTCCTACTTCTCTTTATTTTTCTACTCCATCTCTTTTGCCTCTCCCCATCTCATCTCTCAACTCCCCTTCTCACTTTCATTCTTATCCATTTTTTCCTTTCCCACTTTTCCCTTTTTCCTGTTTTTCTTTTTCTTTCTCTTCATCTCCTGGTTCCATTATTTTTATTACCCCCCTTTTTTTTGCTTGCCTCCAATCCCCTCTTTTCCTTACAGTTCCTTTTCTCCTCTTCTCTTTCCCTCCCCTCTTCTCTCTTCTTTTATTTCTCATTTTTCCTCTTTTTCCTCCTTTTGTGACTGCAGGAAAACCTAAACAAACTTATGACCAACCTCCGTTCTACTCATCCCCACTTTGTCCGTTGCATCATTCCCAATGAGACCAAGTCTCCAGGTGAGACTCAGCCCATTTCTGGGGCATGCACTGCCCAAGGACAATTCCTTGCTTAAGACTTTTCCCAAACCATTATCCTGAAGGGGCATCCTAGAAAAAGAGAGCTCTGTTCTCTACCATTATTCTCCCCCAAAATCACATATCGCTCCAAGGAAGCCTTGGAGAAGTCAGAAAATCCTCATAGATTTTCCATAATCCTCACTTTCTCTAGATCCCCATGCATTTATCTTTTCTTCTTCCTCTCCTGTTTACAGGGGTGATGGACAATCCCTTGGTTATGCACCAACTACGCTGTAATGGAGTACTTGAGGGGATCCGAATCTGCAGGAAGGGATTCCCCAACCGCATCCTCTATGGGGACTTCCGGCAGAGGTGGGTGAGGGTGCTTTAAAAAAAGTATTCGGGAGAAAAAAAGGCATTTGAGTCTGGACGTAGGATAGGTCAGAAATGGGGTGGACTGTGGTTGGGAGCTCTGTAAGTCCGAATTCTCCATTCAGACAAGGACCACATAGACAATGAGGTAACTATCCTAACTCCTCCCTTCAGGTATCGGATTCTGAACCCAGCTGCCATCCCTGAGGGCCAGTTCATCGACAGCAGGAAGGGGGCAGAGAAGCTCCTCAGCTCCCTGGACATTGACCACAACCAGTACAAGTTTGGCCACACCAAGGTGAGGGAGGCAGGGCTGATTGGGAAAATGTAAAGACTTCTTCAAAGCAAAGGGTCTGACATCACAGCTGGGAGAAGAGCAGAATTCCTGCTAAGTTTTTTACTACCCACCATATCTTATTTATCCCACCAGTGTCATCTTATTTCTTTTTCTTTCTATTTCTTCCCTATGTTAGAGTTAGAGTCCTCCCTATGCCCCAACTCTTCTCTAGTATCTGGGAGAATGCACGAGGAAAAAGGAAATTTAAATCTCCAACATTAGACTTTGGAATCTCATATGTTATGTCTTTTACAACAGATACCCATCTTCAGCTTCCTCTCACTTCCTAATTTTTACTTGGGGATTCTTCCATTGAGATAACCTTCACTCCCCCTTTCTCTAACATACAAACCTTCTTCTCAGGTGTTTTTCAAGGCTGGGCTGCTGGGTCTTCTGGAGGAGATGAGAGATGAGAGACTTTCCCGCATCATCACCCGAATCCAGGCCCAGTCCAGAGGTGTTCTCTCTCGTATGGAATTCAAGAAGATCCTGGAAAGAAGGTGAAAAATGTTATAGGAAAGGTTCCCCAGACTCCACTTCAAGGCTGAGTCATACCAGAGCTAAATGTTCCTATTGGTCGTCAAAAAAGAAATACCAAGGCAGTATCCATAGGGTTAGTGGCAGGGGTGGATACATCACAAGTACAATTGTAAGAACTAGAAGGTATATAGAGAACATTTTTCAGGATTCTGATAAAAAACAGGGAGTGGATGTGTCCTTTGACTCCTCTCTCTCTTGGTTTCCACAGAGACTCCTTGTTGATAATTCAATGGAATATTCGAGCTTTCATGAGTGTCAAGAATTGGCCCTGGATGAAGCTTTTCTTCAAGATCAAGCCATTGTTGAAGAGTGCAGAGACAGAGAAAGAGATGGCTACCATGAAGGAAGAGTTTGGGAAGCTCAAGGAAGCCTTGGAGAAGTCAGAGGCAAGACGCAAGGAACTGGAAGAGAAGATGGTGTCTTTGCTACAGGAGAAGAATGACCTACAGTTACAAGTCCAGGCGGTGAGATCCAAGGGCCCCTCCAGCTTTCTCTTTTTCACTCTCCTTCCTCAATTTCCCTTTCAGGAAAGTTTCCCCAAATTTACATCAAGGACATGCCCAATGTCACTGGATCTACAATCTTGGTTCCTTCCCCCTCCAGAAAAAGGTTTCTAGAAATAACACATTCAAGAAGCATTAGCAAAGGGTTCTCACTAAGCAGTGAACAAATATCCTAACTCCCAAACCTCCACATCTCCTTTGCTTAGATTCCAAGTGTTCTCCACTGATAGTTTATGTATCTGATAATCACATTTTTTATTACGTTGAATGTTTCCCAAAGCACCTTAATTCCTAATGTCTCATTTACAACACCCCTGTAAGAAGAAGTATTATTTGTCCCTCTTTCAGGGAGATTAAATAAATTGCCCCAGTCACTCAGCAAGGCTGGGGCCAGCACCCAGATCTTTTTATCCCTAAACAGCTTTTCCTTTAACTAGAGTTAAATCATTGCCTCTCTAGAGTAGTTGTGATCTGTGTTGTAAGAGAGCTTAACCACACTGATGAGATCACAGATTCATAGAAATATTGAAGTGGAATCATTTTTAAAGATTCTTTCCTTGTCCTCATTTATTTCTCATTCTCTCCTTCCTATCAAGTGCAATGGAAAAAGATAACCGAAAAAGAGTTAGGACTAGGAATTAGACTTGTATTTTCATTAATAGAATTCCTTTACCAATGACAGTAGCACCTTCTCTTCTACCTATAATCTTAGGGAAGTGATTATAATATGGAGAAGATAAATGGCTTGTCAAGGGGCCACAGCCAGCATGTGTCAGAAGCGGGATTTGAACCTGGGATAGGCCAGCTCTCTATTCATTTCAAGAAATCCCTGGATTTCTTCCCTCTCCAGTACTTCCTCCTTCTAAGCTACAATGTCCCAGAAGTTTCTTCCTGCCTTCTCTGAAAGTTGATATAGGCCGGGAAGCTTCAAGGTTTGGGATCTAAAGACAGGAAGTCCCTGTCCATGCCATCCAGCCCACTTCCCTAGAGGGATTTCTCCTTCTCTCGTCCCCCTCCTCATTGGAAGAAGGATAGCGCCCCAGCTAATGGACCTCCAAACCATCCTCATCCTTGCCCTTGTTCTCAGGAACAAGATAACCTGGCAGATGCTGAAGAGCGCTGTGACCAGCTGATCAAAAACAAGATCCAGCTGGAGGCCAAGGTGAAGGAACAGACAGAGCGCCTGGAGGATGAGGAGGAGATGAATGCTGAGCTCACAGCCAAGAAGCGAAAGCTGGAGGATGAGTGCTCAGAGCTCAAAAGGGATATAGATGACCTGGAGCTAACTCTGGCCAAGGTGGAGAAGGAGAAGCATGCAACAGAGAACAAGGTGAGCAAGGTTCCAGCCAACATGGCTACTAGTGATATCCAGTGTAACAGGATTTTAAATTCTCCAATTGTCAAAGATCTCTTCATAAATGCATGGCCCATTCATAGAATTACAAGTTCATAGATTTAGGGCTGGAAGTATTCTAGAAGTCATGTTCAACCCTTCATCTTTTAGAGGAAACAGAGGCACAAGGAAATAAAAAGATTTGCCCATGGTCACTCAGGGAGTAACCATCACAACATTACACTCAGGCCAGACAAATGGAACCACATTTGTCTTAGAAAACTGGAAGGATGAATCTTCCACAGCTTCCCTGTATCCCCCAACCCAGAACTTGAACTCTCCCCTGATATCAGTTATCCATGAAGTTGAAGAATAGTTAGTTCCATATTTAGTTCCATAGAACTCAAAACAGAGGAACAATTGAGGAATAATTTCCTAACTATTCAAACCACACTTATAGCAAATTCAATATTATCCTATTTTCTTTCATAATGGTTCATGGAGTTGACTGTCCACTAGTACAACTATGATGATCTATTCTATCCACCAGAATGTCTACTTTTTTTAAGTGTACATTGACCATGTTCACATTTACTGATGCCTTTCCCTTCATGGTTCTTACTTCTTTCTCTTGTTCCCCAGGTCACTAGACTAGGTAGGAGCAATTTTCATCATTCCATAGAAAACACATTCATATTTCTGCCCAATTCCCATCAAATTCCTATGAAAATCTGGAGAAAAAATTTAAGAGAGAGAAGCAAAGTGTTTCCTTCCAGTTCATTGCCTAATTTCTTTAATAACTCTGGGCTCAATAGTACATTGAGCTTTCTCATATATAAGAATCTATCATAATTAACCAGGTTCCACTTTTGATCACTGTTATGATCCCTGGAATTGAATCCTTAGAAATTCCCTTTGAATAAACCCTTGTGATTCTACAAGTGGTCTTCCACTAGGGATCTCAATGGTTGGGGTTTCTTGAATGCTAGGTCAAGAACTTAACAGAGGAAATGGCTGGTCTGGACGAGATCATTGTCAAGCTGACTAAGGAAAAGAAAGCCCTGCAGGAAGCCCACCAGCAAGCACTGGATGACCTACAGGCTGAGGAGGACAAAGTCAACACCTTAACTAAGGCCAAGGTCAAGCTGGAACAGCAAGTGGATGATGTAAGTAGATGGCCAGTTGTGGGACTGCAATACCATATTAGTATAGCTTTTGCAGGGTTTTGGATAGGACTAGAGGAGAAAAATCTTTCTTTTTTATGTTACATTATCAGGAGAAAAAATAGAAAAGACTGAGAAAATGATTCTTAGATCCTAGTCATTAACCTAATCTCATCAGTATTATCTGAGATAGGTGAGGGATCTCCATTGTCACCCAAATTCAAACCCATTTTTCCTGCCTTAAACAGAATGTTTGGGAAGGGATGCAAGTTCTTAACAATTGTGTGAGTTTCAATTCAAAAAGGGATTGTTAGGGATCCTAAGATTCCATATGAAATCTAATCTTCAGTGATCATTCCATATAAATTTGGAGGTTCATCTATATACCTCTAGTGATGTCTGTCAAGTAGAATCTTGGCCAATCTAAAACTGGACTTCTTCCGTCGCCAATTTATCAATTATGATTTTTCCATTATGGGGGTGATGGATCTCACAAGATTATTAAGTCAGGATCCCCCATCTCATCCTGAATTGTTGGCCTATTTTCTTTCTCTATGCTAGCTGGAGGGATCCCTGGAACAGGAGAAGAAGATTCGGATGGATCTAGAGAGGGCAAAGCGAAAGTTAGAAGGTGATCTAAAACTGACCCAAGAGAGTATCATGGACCTGGAGAATGATAAGCAACAGTTGGATGAGCGGCTGAAAAAGTACAGTGTGCCCCACAATCTTCCCATCCCTTACTTAGCTAAGAAAGATTATTTTTCTTATTGACCTGATTAGCCATACCTTTTCTGCTAGTAATATGTCTCTTTGATTATATTTTTTATGTCACTTTGTGTTCACGAGTTGTCTTTGGTGATAGTCTATAGCCTGCTTATAAACACCCACTCTGTCTCTTTATCAGCCTCTGACGGAGCCTTGATTTCCATTTTTAGAGATTGTGTTTTTCTGAGATCCCCAACTACCTAAGCTCTCTAGGAAAATGTTGGTATTGAATAGATGGGTTCTTTCATCAAACAATATCTCAAAAATGTGTAGCACAAGTGTTATAAGATGTAAAAGATGATCCCTATTCTTATTAAAATTGTTGTTCAGAACTATGAATAAATGAATGAATAATCTTGTTAGGTTCCAAAACGAGCAATAAGGTATGTAGGGCTAATAGCATATCCATTTTACAGATTAGGATACTCAGACCAAAAAAGTTTAAGTGATATCCAAGATCATAAAATCACAAAACCGTTGAATTTTAGAGTTAAAACAGAGGTAGGGGCAGCTAGGTGGCGCAATGGATAGAGCACTAGCCCTGAAGTCAAGAGGACCTGAGTTCAAATTTGACCTCAGACACTTAACACTGCCTGGCTGTGTGACCCTGGGCAAGTCACTTAACCCCAATTGCCTCAGCCAAAAAAAAAAAAAAAAAAAAATAGAGGTAATCTACATTAGTTTCAATGATTTTTTAAACAAGGAATTTAGACATCATTTAATCAACCCCTTATTATATAGATGATAATACTGATGCCTAGCTGAAACTTCCAAAGGATTTAAATGACTTGCTTCAGATTACACAATTAGTTAATGACTGAATTTAATGACAGAATCCAAATCTACTGACTCTCAATCAAAAAAAGATCTCTGCTCTACAATAGAGTCTCTTATTCTGTTGCATCCAAGTCTTCAGGACCCCATTTGAGGTTTTTCTTGGCAAAGATTCTAGAGTGATTTGCTATTTCTTTCTGCAGCTTATTTCTATACATGAGGAAACTGAGGCAAACAGGGTTAAGTGACTTGCCCAGGGTCATACAATTAGTGCCTGAGGTCAAATGTGAATGCAGGAAGATGGATCCTCTTCACTTCAAGCCCAGCACTCTATCCACTGTACCATCTAGCATAAGTAGTTGAGGTTCTTACAGGACACCTAACTGCTATCTCTTTCTCTCTCATACTCATACCTCCTTCTTCCACAGGAAGGACTTTGAATTGAATGCTCTCAATGCAAGAATTGAAGATGAGCAAGCTCTGGGCATTCAACTGCAGAAGAAACTCAAAGAACTCCAGGTAAGGCCTAGGAATAAAGTGGATCACAAGGCACAGAAATATTTGTCTAGTTCTTGACTTCCCCAACTGGACCCTCCATGGCTTCCCCTGCTCATAAGATTGTCAGATAAAGTCAAGGACTAGAACCCCATCATGAACCAGTCAAGAAGAAAATAGAGACACATCAACAATCCCATGAAGGACTACCAAGCCCTTTCTTAGCTGAAAATCAGGAACTTGCTCATTCTAGTTAACCCCAACAGGGACATCACTATACTTAAGTTCTGGATGAGGAAAGCAAATCATTACAAAAAAATCACAACTCATCAGACAGGATTCTAATTTGCTTTAAATTTCAACATTGTGGGAATTCAGAGGATGATAAGTCAACAAGGAAACTTAGAGATCATGTAACCCAAGTTTCTCATTTTCACAACTGAGAAAACTAAGGCTCAGGAAAGTTAAATCATTTTCCAAAAACCATTCAGGTAATAAATAACATGTTCAGGATTTGAACATGAGTTTACTGACTACCAATCCAATGGTTCTTTCCACCACATCATATTACTCCTTTCCTCCTGGGGTAGTACTGATATTATGAGAACCTCCTTAGGGAGGAAAATGAAGTCTGCTTATCCTGTTATGGCAATGGGAACAAGTGAACTGTAACCCATAGCAATAGTATCCATTCATAGACTTATAGTTTGTCACCTTCCTCCTTCTTCTATATTTAATTCCTTGGACCAAAGAAGCCAGGAGGCCTTTCTCATATGGCTTATATTTCCCAGAATTATAGTCATAGAGTTCTCCCCTTCTTTCCTTTCCATTCTCATCACAACAGACTCAGAATTCTCAAGTTGGAAGGCTCCTTGGCAATCACCGAGTCGAATCCAGTACCCCTTATCTTTCATTTCATTGTTCTCTCACTTGACTTTTATCTCCTCTCTTAGGAACAGGGATTTAGAACCTTCCAGTTCAATTTACTCATTTTATAGATGAAAAAATTAAAGTTTAAAGAGATATAATAATTTGCACAAGATAAAACTAAGTAATAAGTGATAAAGGATGGATTTAAATTTTCTCTTAGCCTCTTCTCCCCCTCATTTTCTTTCTTCTAAAAATATCTATGAAAATCCAGCATGAGGCTTTGTCTCTCCTAACTGGTCTTCTCCATAATAGCATTTGTTCAGCAATAGGATAAAATTAGACCTATTTTTAATTGATTCATGTTGAAAATTATGATAAATTTGAACACAGGCAACAGAAAGTCTTCTCAAGAAGGGACGGATCCATGTTTTCACCTGTTAAACCTTGGCTTTAGAGGCCTTTGGAAGACATGACCTTCTTGTGAGATAGCCTGTGACAATCAAACAAACCTTCTTCTAGAAAACAGAGGGTTTTGAGTTCATTCTCTGAATAAAAAGTTTTTCACTAAAAAAGAATATGACTTTCCCATATCTCAAAAGGCTAATGCTTCAACTTGATTCTTTGACTTTTTAAAAGTTCTAGGTCAGACAGTTTGTCCTTCTGGTCTTCAATACTCTTATATCCTCCTTTCTCATTTGATATGCTACAAAGATACTTTAAATGACAGTCACAGACCTTTGAACAAAGGACTTCAACCTACTTCAAGAGCTAGTTTCAATACTTTTCATAATCAGTGTGCTATTCTCCAAAGTCTCTAAAAAATAAATGAGGGCTCGTTTCAAGGTGAAATTCTGAAGTGTTTAGATCCTATAGAATTTAGATCTAAGGGATGCTATAATCAGAGGGGCAATATGGCTTTTAGATATAGTGCTGGATGCTAAGTCAGAAAGACTTCAAATCCCACCTCCAACACTCCAACAGCTGTGAAAGCCACTTAATGTCTCTGAGCCTCAGTTTACTCTCATATAAAATGAGGATGGGGTTCAATGACTTCTTAAATCCCTTCTAACTCAAAATTTATGATCCTATAACTTGTAGAAGATGACAAATTAGACCTTAGATGCTGACTTGAGAGTTCCACAGTGGAAAACTCTGCCTCTCTGAGTAAGTAATGTCTCTTCTCTCTGTCCCCAGGCTCGAATCGAGGAGCTGGAGGAGGAGCTGGAAGCAGAGAGGACAGCTCGGGCCAAAGTGGAGAAGCTGCGCTCGGATTTATCCAGGGAGCTGGAGGAGATCAGTGAGAGGCTGGAGGAGGCCGGGGGGGCCACTTCTGTCCAGATCGAGATGAACAAGAAGAGGGAGGCAGAATTCCAGAAGATGCGCAGGGACCTGGAGGAAGCGACCCTGCAGCACGAGGCCACAGCGGCCGCCCTGCGCAAGAAGCACGCAGACAGTGTGGCTGAGCTGGGGGAGCAGATTGACAACCTGCAGAGGGTCAAGCAGAAGCTGGAGAAGGAGAAGAGCGAGTTCAAGCTGGAGCTGGATGACGTCACCTCCAACATGGAGCAGATCATCAAGGCCAAGGTGAGGAGGGCCTGAAGGAGGCCGGCCTGGCGGGGCCTCTCGCCCTCAGGCTCCAGACCTGGCTCCATGTCCTCACCATCTCCTGATTTCATTTCTTCTCTGTGAAGTCTGGCCATCCCCTGTATTGCCCCTGGCGCTCTTCTCGTCCTTTGGGGCCATCCCTGCTTCCCTTGATCACAAGCAGGTAGCTGGCAGAGTAGATGGGGCAGGGGGCTTGGGCTCAGAAAGACCTGACTTCAAATCCAGTCTCCAACAACTCACTAACTGAGGGACTCTGGGCCAGTCCCTAAGTTCTGTCCTCCCCGTGAGAGAAGGAAAGGAATAGCCCTGCCCCACAGGGTACTGGTGAGGACAACGAGGTGGCCTGCATGCTGTGCAAGCCGGGCTGGTTCTTCCGGACCTTTCTCCTTCCAGGGCCTTCCTTTTCCCTGCTGCTTCTTCCTTCCTTCACTCCTCCCCTACGGCTATGCTTTCTGCCCATTCCTTCTCCCTCAGTGGCTCACTACCAGGACCCAAGTCTGTTCCTCCCTGTCTCATCACTCTCTCCATCCTCAGGCTAACCTGGAGAAGATGTGCCGAACCCTGGAAGACCAAATGAATGAGCACCGCAGCAAGGCCGAGGAGACACAGCGTTCTGTCAATGATCTCACCAGCCAAAGGGCCAAGTTGCAGACAGAAAATGGTGAGACTGGGCTGGGCCAAGATGGAGCACTCCATGAACAACCCTGTATAGGCAGACCTGGGCCACCTCATCCCCTAAAGCAGGCCCTCAGGGTCACTCCTACCAGCCTCCTGCCCTTCCCCTGACCCAGACACTCCAAGTCCCTGTTCCACATCACTCCAGAGATCTGAGACTAGGAGTCAGAACTCAGTTTGGGGGTAGGGAGGAAGGTTACTGACCTTCAGGAGCTAAATACATGCTCTCTGCTTCTCCAGGTGAACTGTCCCGCCAGCTGGATGAGAAGGAGGCCCTGATCTCCCAGCTGACCCGAGGCAAGCTCACCTACACACAGCAAATGGAAGATCTCAAGAGGCAGCTGGAAGAGGAAGTCAAGGTGAGCCTGGGCCTTCTCATCCATTTTCAGTCTCCTAAATATTCTCCTGATGGAGAGCAGAATCAGCATCTCCCCATTCTCTCCTATAACCCTAAAGGAGACCTACCACTTCCCTGTTGCTTCCCCAGACCTCCAAAAGAAACATTTGCTGAGGGATGCTTAGCCCTGACACTCCAGGTGCCCCTCGATTCTCTCAGTCTCATTCACTACCTGCAGCTCAACGGAGGCTTGTTTCCAATGACTGAGGGACTTACAAATGATCTAGGAAAGAAAGAGAGCCCATAGATAGCTGAGGATGAGGAAACGGAGAGATGGCAAGGAAGGGAGGAACCAATACCCTTGGTGGAACTTGAAGATGCAGCCCAGGCCCTGGAGTCAAAAGACAGAGCTTTGAACCCTGGCTCAGCTACTTACTATGTGAACCTGGGCAAGTTCTATAACGTCTCTGGGCCTTAGTCTCCTCATCTGTAAAATATGGGGGTGAGGTGAGGATCCCAGCACTGAATTCTAGAAAGAGCATGAGACAGGAGAGACTCCAAAGTTGGAGTCAGGGACACCTCAGATACATGCCCTCTGTAAAATGGGGGCATTGGACTCAATAGCCTTTGAGGTCCCTTCCATCCCTCAACCTACAACCTCAATCCTAGGACACAGAATAAGTTTCAATAAATACTTACAGATTTATTTACTGTATTAATGGGGTGGGGTAAGGACTAAAGATAGACACTAAGAAATTAATAGTAGGGAAACTGATGGGGGAAAAAACCCCATGGGGCATGGAAAATAGGATTTTTCTCACTACTACAACCAGGAATGGTACAAATATTCTCTTCCTCTTCCATCCACCCCACTCTCAGGCAAAGAACGCCCTGGCCCATGCCCTGCAGTCGGCCCGCCACGACTGTGACCTCCTGAGGGAGCAGTATGAGGAGGAGACGGAGGCCAAGGCTGAGCTGCAGCGGGTCCTGTCCAAGGCTAACTCGGAGGTGGCTCAGTGGAGGACCAAGTACGAGACGGACGCCATCCAGAGGACCGAGGAGCTGGAAGAGGCCAAGTGAGTGTGGGGGGCTTTCCCAATCTCCTCTGCCACACACGGAGCAGGGCTCGGGGCTCGGGGCCAGGCCTTCGGAAAGAAGCTCCTTGGGGGTGGGAGACAAACTCCTTCCCTGCATCTTCTCCTCTCAGGGAAGCTTTTTGCTCGCATTATATTTTGGATTTGAATATAAGACGAACAAAAGGTTTGTCTGTGTGCAGAGAGTTACAACTTGTGGCAGGGCATTGAAGCCTGGGAAGGGCTTCATGGCAGGATATATGAACTCAGTGCAAGAAATATATTTTTCCATCATATTTTTTATCTAGAACTTTATACCAGGTTGTAAAAACATTTCTTTCTGAATGTGATACTGGTGTTTCTTGTCTTAAGTTAATGTCCTGGAGCTTGTGTGTCAATTGTGTGTGCTCTAGGTTGTGCTGATACCTGTTCTTGGATTATCTGTTCTAGGTTTCTCTAGCATGGGTTCTGGATCACTCCAGTGCTCCTAACTCCTCTTCTAGTCACTACAGCATTTTCGTGCTCTCTAAGTCACTCTGTTGCCTGGCTGAACACTGTTTTAGGTTTCTTTAAGAAAGATTCTAAGACTCCCAGTAGTTGCTAATCTTGAATCACTGGGCTGTTTCTGTGTTGCCAGGCTCACTCTGGTACCCAGCCTCAGGCTGTTCTAGGTTTCTCTAACAAGGTTCTAGATTAACTAAGTGGCCTTGCAAGCCACAGGAATATCGAGGAATCATTTTCCAGAAGGTTCACACTGCTTGCCTTTGTTCCCCACCTCCACCCTGGGTAGGAAGAAGCTGGCCCAGAGGCTGCAGGATGCAGAGGAGGCTGTGGAGGCCGTGAATGCCAAATGCTCATCCCTGGAGAAGACCAAGCACCGGCTGCAGAATGAGATCGAGGACCTCATGGTGGATGTGGAAAGGTCCAATGCGGCCGCTGCTGCTCTGGACAAGAAACAGAGGAACTTTGACAAGGTGAGCACAGAATGGAGAGGGGCAGGCTCAGGGTCAGAGGGCAGATCCCATCATTGCTCCAGAGCCCAAAGGGACGCTTACGGACATTTATGCCCGACACCTTCTTACAGATGTGCGCCTTCTTTTAGCCCTATTCTCACCAGACTTGCTCAGGGTCAGGCAGGTACCAGGGGGTAAGTCCAGGGGCTGTGACTCCAAATGCAGTTCTTTTTGCTGGGAGGGCCGTGCTGCAACTGAAGAAAGACAGAAAGACAAGGGGCTGGAATCTCCACAATGGAGCTAGAACAAGAGGCAGGAGAACAGAAGGAAGAGAAAGCTAGATAAGAGTAAGGGAGCCAAAGAAAACCAGGAGAAGCTGAGAGATGCCAGAAGGAAGGGCCCAGGCACGGAGAAGAGGCAAAGAGAGAGATGTGGGGACAGGAAGCCAAGCAGATGGGTAGATGGGAGGCTAGGAGTCAAGGAAGGCAAGGAAGTGAAGGATGTGGAAGAAGAAATGGGCCAAGGAGTGGCTATGGAAGAAGACCCCAGTGAATAGGGCTGAGAGGGATAGAACCTGGAGACTTTGTAGAATGACCTTGTCCCCATTCTTGGTCCTTGGCAAGATTCAGAGAAACTTGGACAAGATGTGGAAGAAAAGGAGGAAGAAAGAGAACTGGGAAAGAAAGATGAGGAAGAAAATTAAAGATAGGGAGAGTCTAAGTAGGGAGATGAGGGAGAAGGAAGAGGAAAAAAGGGCAAAAAGAAGAGGGAATATGGCATAGGAACAAGGTGAAAGAGAAAGATAGCATTAAAGGGGTAAATGGAAGGGAGTAATCTGCAGGAAAAGGATGAAGGAGACAGAACTATGAATAGAAATACAAGTCAAAGGTCACAGAGTCTATCCCAGAACCTTTGGTGTGGAGCTGATAGAAGAAAAAGCTAGCCCTGAGAATCGGTCCATTGATATGATCCTTGTTCATGGATAGATCCTTGCTGAGTGGAAGCAGAAGTATGAGGAATCTCAGTCAGAACTGGAATCCTCTCAGAAGGAGGCTCGCTCCCTCAGCACCGAGCTCTTCAAGCTAAAGAACGCCTATGAGGAATCCCTGGAGCATCTGGAAACTTTCAAGAGGGAAAACAAGAACCTCCAGGGTGAGTTGGGGAGGAATCAGGGGGAGAAAGGGAGTAGCAGCAGGTGTGGTGAGGAGTGAGCCCTGCCACCATTATCTCCCAACCACTTGTTCAACTGATGGCTCAGGAAAGAAATGACCATATGTTGGCCCCAGCTCTCCTGGAGTATCCCTCCCCTGGAGCATCATACCAAGGATCTCAACCCCCTAACCATGTCCTCTGTCTTTGCCCCACAGAGGAGATCTCAGACTTGACAGAACAGTTGGGCTCTACTGGGAAGAGCATCCATGAGCTAGAGAAGATCCGGAAACAGCTGGAGGCAGAGAAGCTGGAACTGCAGTCAGCCCTGGAGGAAGCAGAGGTAAGAGAGCCCCTACCCCTACTGTACCCTTCCTTTCTCTGTCTCCTACCTTCCTTCCCCTGCAACTCACCCACATTCTCTCTTACCTCTATTTCTCCACATCTGCCTTTCAAATTCCATCCACCTATCTGCTTTCAGTCTTCTGCTATCTGTCTTCTTCCCAGGGGCTCCCAAATCATAGAGTTTGACCTTGAAAAGGCCTTAAAGGTCATCTGGTCCAACTCTTTCCTTTGACGGATGAGGAAACTGATTCCTCTAAATAACTCTCGTCAGGTCTTCCAGATAGTAAGTGGTAAAGCTGAGATTCAAGCCCAGGATCTCTGAATCTCAATCCAGGGCTCTTTTCTTCTCCCTAATTCCCACTGTACCTGTCTCCCTTCTTTTTACTCTGTTATCTTTATATTACTTCTCCTTTGTCTACAAAATCTCCAATGGGGCTCTGGTTTTCTTCTTCTATATCATCTTTATGTCCCACTCCCTTATTTCTTTCTTTTTTTTTTTTTTTTTTTTTTTTTTTTTTTTTTTTTTTTTTTTTTTTGACTCAGCTTGTGATTTTATTAGAATGGGGAGTTCCTCAGGGAGAAACCCATGCAGATCTGGCCATCTACCAATGTGAAAGAACAAGACTTGTCCTGCAATATGTAGTTTTGGAGAATAAGCTTCCTGGGGCAATGAGGGTCTGAGGGATTTACTCAGGCTGGCTCAGTCAGCATGAACTGGGTGGTGTTTGAGCTGGGCTTGTCCTGCCTCTGGACCCTTGACGCCAGTGTCTCCTCCCTCCCTTATTCTGAACCTCACTCAGCATCTATAACTTGTCCCACTCCTCTCGCCTTTCCTCCATCTTTCCAGGCCTCCCTGGAGCATGAAGAGGGGAAGATCCTTCGGGCCCAGTTGGAGTTCAACCAGATCAAGGCGGAGATTGAGCGGAAGCTGGCGGAGAAGGACGAGGAGATGGAGCAGGCCAAGCGCAATCACCTGCGGGTGGTGGACTCCCTGCAGACCTCCCTGGATGCAGAGACGCGCAGCCGTAACGAGGCGCTGCGGGTGAAGAAGAAGATGGAGGGGGACCTCAACGAGATGGAGATCCAGCTCAGCCATGCTAATCGCATAGCAGCAGAGGCCCAGAAGCAAGTCAAGACCCTACAGGGCTTGCTCAAGGTAGGTCAGCTTTCTCAGAACCAGAGGCAGCCCTGCCACTACCAGCCCTGGTCAGGGCCTGAGGGGTGGACACCCCCAGATCTTGAGTCCATTTTGGATCTCCTGGCTGCCTGGGCCAGCCCACATGGAGTCATTCTCATCATCCTACTCAGTTGTCACCTACTGCCAGTTCCTCTTATTCTCAGGACACTCAGATCCAACTGGACGATGCAGTCCGGGCCAACGATGACCTGAAGGAGAACATCGCCATTGTGGAACGCCGCAACAACCTGCTACAGGCGGAGCTGGAGGAGCTACGGGCTGTGGTGGAGCAGACGGAGAGGGCCCGGAAGCTGGCTGAGCAGGAGCTCATCGAGACCAGCGAGCGGGTGCAGCTGCTCCACTCCCAGGTGAGAGAGGAACATCCCAAATCATGCAGAACACCACTGGTCATCGGCCGAGGGTCTGCTGCCAAATATATAACAGTCAGGTCTCTGAAGACTTACATACATTTAATCTGCTTTTTACTTCTGCAAATCAATAACATAATAGATGAAGCCCTGGTTTGTAGCCTGCCCATTTTTGAGGTGTAAATGCATAAGCTCAGAGTAACAATTGACTCTCAAACCTGAGCTGATTCCAGCAGACCCCTGATTGTAATTTTTTAACAGTATCAACAGAGGTGATCCTAAACAAAATCAATTGTTGGCTGTCATCTCTGAATATAACACTTAACACAAAATTATAGAACTTGAGAATTGGAAGGGACCCTGGCAAGCATCTCGTCTAATTAGAACTTCTTTGAAAAAGAATCCCAACTATAATACCCCAATAAATGGTCATCCAGCCTATGCTTAAAGACCTCCAATGAGAAAGAACTATCAGATGGACTTCATAGGTAACTGTCAGATTGTCTTTCTGGCATCAAACCTAAATGTATTTCTTTATCATTTCCAGCCTCAGTTTCTTCATTTATATATATGAAGGCACTGGAATAAGTTCCTTCTAGCACTAGACCCTGTGATCCTTTGATTATATATCTGATTATGCCAGAGTTATTCAACTAGGATATTTATTTATAAAGGTAGCCTGGAGTAGTGAAAAGAAGACTAAACTTGGAAAGAATTCAATCTGAATTCTAGCTGAGATATTTAGTAGCTAGGTGAGCATGGACAAGTACTTAACTTCTAAGACCCTCAATTCACTCCTCTATAAAATGGGAATAATAAGCATTGAGCCCACTGTGGCAGCATGGCTGCTGTGAACAGTGTTTTTCAAACCTTAAAATCCTACTTAATTATACCAAAAGATAACTCAAAGTTACATTGTTAATGTTCTTTTAGAGAAAGGAGCTGAACTTGGTTTAGGGGGCATAGTTGGGGGCAAACCATCCTTGGACACAGTTAATCCAGTGAGTCATGAATTTTCTTTGTTTGCCCCCAATTTAGAACACCAGCCTCATCAACCAGAAAAAGAAAATGGATGCAGACCTGTCTCAGCTCCAGACAGAAGTGGAGGAGGCAGTGCAGGAGTGCAGGAATGCCGAGGAGAAGGCTAAGAAGGCCATCACTGATGTGAGTACAGAGCCCACCGTACCCCTGACCAAAGTCTCTTTGACATTGATGTGCCCAGACCTACAGGAGGCCCCCTCCCTCTGTCCCGCCCCCAGGCAGCCATGATGGCTGAGGAGCTGAAGAAGGAACAGGATACCAGTGCCCACCTGGAGAGGATGAAGAAGAACATGGAGCAGACCATCAAAGACCTGCAGCACCGGCTGGATGAGGCTGAGCAGATTGCCCTCAAGGGGGGCAAGAAGCAGCTGCAGAAGCTGGAGGCCCGTGTGCGGGAGCTGGAGAACGAGCTCGAGTCCGAGCAGAAACGCAACGCTGAGTCAGTGAAGGGCATGAGGAAATGTGAGCGGCGCATCAAGGAGCTCACCTACCAGGTGAGCCCAGCATGGCCTCAGGACTGAGGGATCAGCTCCTCTGATCTAGAACAGGGGGATCAATCTCAAAATGGGGACTCCTAAGCCATGGAGAAAGCTCCTTACAAGCGGCTCTGCCAACTGCATCTTAGTCTGGCTCCACTTCACTCAAGAGTGTTACCAGCCACAGGTTTGAGACCTATTAATTTAGTTCCCTTTAGACTACTGATATGGAGAAATCAGCAGCGAAGGCCTCCTCCCTGCCCCAATCCATAGTCATACTCCATGTCCTCAGTCCCTACAAATCCCATAAACCAACTTCCAAGTGTAGCATCATGGGAATATGTCCTGAATTCTGCATAAAGATCATCCAAGTTCAAGAGCCACATTTTAGAGCAGGAAGTAAACATAGCATCCCCTAAAAAGTTTTAGAGCTCTCAAGATCCTAGAAACATCATCTGAAATGCGTTTAATCTTTTAGGCAAGAACAAAGGAGATGATCCCACATTCAGCTCAAACTTGATGTTTTTATTTTCTAGAATCTATTTTCTAGAGAAAATGCTTTCTTTCTGAAATTAAAATGCCACTATGTCTCTAGAGCAAGTACTAGTAGTACTGCTTATCCAAGGACCTAGAACATACCACCTTCCATGTGACAATTCCATTTTAGGAAAAATCTGAAGATCACTTCTGGGGTTTTAGAACCAAACTCAGCCTTTACTCAAGAGCAGAGTTCCTTCCCTGAAATCAGTGAGCTTATTTTTAAAAACATTTTGATATCTATATGTCAAAATAACTTGTTTCCTTTGAATCTTATTTCATGCATTTAAAACACTACTCTGAAAAGAGCTCATTCATAAGCTTCATAAAACTACCAAAAGGATCCATGACACTAAAAAGGTTAAGAACCCCATCTCTAGAGCCCAAACCCAGAACCTCATCTTTTTTTACTAAAAAAATCTCAACTCATTCCTGCCACTACCCTCTGTTTCTTTTCCATGATAATAAGAAGTTCATTATGGTAGTGAGTGAAAAGCAGAAAATGGTAGTTCCCAGTAGAGAGTTTAGTAAAAAATAGTAAAAGGATTTAGGGGGAAAAAAAAGGCATCGGGCTCTCCAGTGACTTCTTTTTCATTCCTGTTCCCTGGCAGACAGAGGAAGATAGGAAGAACCTGCTTCGGCTGCAGGATCTGGTGGACAAGTTACAACTGAAAGTCAAGGCCTATAAACGGCAAGCTGAGGAAGCGGTGAGTGTCCCCTTCATAGGAGTTGGACACAGGAGAAGAGGAGCTGGATTAGGGTAGCCTTATTGAGGCCCCAGTTGGAAAAGGAATTCATTCCCCAAACCAAAGATGCCTAGGGAACCCCTTCTATCGTTACTCTATCTCCAATGATTTCTTCTGAGCTTTTTCCTGCCCCTATCACAGGAGGAACAGGCCAACACCAACCTGTCCAAGTTCCGCAAGGTCCAGCATGAGCTGGATGAGGCTGAGGAACGAGCCGACATTGCTGAGTCCCAGGTCAACAAGCTTCGAGCCAAGAGCCGGGACATCAGTGCCAAGGTGAGCCCTTCTCATGTAGAGTACTCCCTATCCAGTTGCCAGATATTGTACCTCCAGTGCCCCATATCACCATAGCAAACACACCCATCCTGGACACCATTTGTTCCTCAGAGATGGGACCTCCCTCAGACATCCCTCTGTCAGTCAGCCTGCATACAGCTCTCCACACGTGGTTTCTCAACCACTGGATTTCTCTGGGTCTCTCAAATGTTGGTTCCATACCCCAACCTTCAGTAAATCATTCCTCAATGACTGAGTCTCAATTTCCATTTCTATAAAATGAGAAGATTTGACTAGAAAAAATGTTAAAGTCCTTTCTAGCTCTAAAATTATATGATTCTATAAATCTCATGACCAGGCTTATTGTCATCCCTGGAACTGAATCCATTACAACTCTTGAGATTCTTGACCTCTACCACTTTTCCCTCACCATATTCCCCCTGTGATCCAAACCCTGGGGAACTTTTACACAGATTCCCAAGAGACTCCCACACAAGTTCCTCTGTCAAAAAGCTCCCAATCTGTCCTTCCCCCAGGATGCACCGTAAGTTGCATTGAAGCCCAGAACCAGACCCTTCTTCCACAATTTTGATCCCTGATTCCCTTCCCACAGAACTGACTCGGGCTTTGTTTCCTTTCAGAAGGGCTTGAATGAGGAGTAGCCAAGCCACAAAGTCCTGCACTGACCTGGAGGTGCAATTATGGGCCCTCTCAACTCCATGGTCCCTGCACAATAGACCCTGCCTAGGAAGTAGAATAAAAGAATTCTCCTAGAAGTTGAGACACTGGCTCCTGCCTCTTCTTCTGCGCCACTTTGCCCTAACGTAGAGACTGTGGAGAGATGAGCTGAATTGTTGGGAAGGGGGAGCTTCAGGGGCATAAGTTAGGGGGTACCCATGTGTGGCTATCCACTTGAGTGAATGTCTACAAGTAGCTATCATTTCCCTACTCTTTGAGGTTCGGCAAGATGCCCAGAGCTTGGATTCTACATCCCATGGAGAACAACATAGAATAAGAGACATCCTGAAACAGTGGGAAGGGTACTGACTTTAAATTCATAGGACCTGGATTCAATTCTTACCTCTTAAGACCTAAAACTTATATGACCTTGAGCAAGGTCATTTAACTTTTCTGAGCCCCAGTTTCTTCCTCATCATTTTTTAAAAAACTACCTCCAACTCTTGACTAGCTCATGGTTTATGATCCTATGAACAGACCAGAGAGTCCTCCTGATAGTCCCTTCTGACTGGTAGTCTTGCCAGAAGATGGGACCCTTTCTAAAGCCCCAAGAGCATAGGACTGTTCCAGAGGTTAGTCAAACTTTTAGAGAAAGTTTGGTCAAAATATAAAGCCATTCACCATAGCATGAGGCTGTAACTCTTACTCTAAGCCTGGGCTCATTATGTTAACCTATGTACATACCCCATGATCAAAGATCTGACAATTATGGAGAAAATACCCATCTGCTTATTGCATGCCATTATTTTTGGGTCAGATATGACCATTGTTCATATCCATTGCCCTTGTTCACTCCCAAGGACAATGGAAAGCTGTGAGTCCTTTAAGCTTGTTGTCCTGAATGAGAGTATAAGCTTCTAAGTCTCAGTGAAAATCACTATAAATGGCAACAAAGACTCGAAACCCAAATGTCACTCAGGCCATGTTGGCCCCTTCCTATCATGGTATTCTGTTACTTAGTGAGATAGTCACTTCTCTACCAATCCCCCCAAGTACCTGCTCAGCAGTCTCCTTTTCTCTCCTCTGCTTACCCAGTGTTTTCCTTGGGGTACAGAGGAATCTGCTTTTCTCCCTCTATAACAAAGGTATCAAATACACAGCCCATGGGCCAAATATGGCCCACAATACTCCTGTGTGCAGCCTGAACCAGATTGAAGATATAATTGGGGGATATTTAACAGAAATAAATACCTAAAACCTAAATATTACATTTTAAAATTGTCATTAATGGTCTGCAGAAATCCTTATTATAGTTTAGTGGATTCCACTTCTACTTGAGCTCAACCCCATTGCTCCTGGACTCTATGGTCCTTTTTTATACCCTCACTTTCCTTAAATTCTCTGTCTTCTATCTCCACCCTTGTGCCTTCCAGAGTGTCCTCTTGACTCCCAGCCCTAAGCTGTGTAGCTGTAAATGCTCAGTGCCCCAGGCAGTCCAGTATCCCTGGGAGAGAATCAAAATAGCATAGGCTTCCCCCTTAAGGAAGAATGCTTCTTCTTTGGGATAGGGGCTTCTTTGAGGGCTTGAAAAGACCTTCTTAACCCAAGAGATCTGTGGGTAGATCTCAAGGGGAACTTGAGTGGGAAAAGAAATTACATCTTTGTTTTCAATGGGAACAACCTCTAGCTGAAATTTAGCACTTTCTTTCATTTTAAATTTTGGCCAGAGGCAGATAAAGCACCAGACCTGGGGGGTGGGGGTGGGGAGGGTGGGTGAAGATCTGAATTGAATCTAACCTCAGATACATACTGTGTCAATCTGGGCAAGTCACTTCACTTATGTTTGCTTCACTATTCTCAACTATAAAATGGGGATAATAAAGCACCTACCTTCCAGGGTTGTTGCGAGGATCAAATGAGATAGTATTTGTAAAAAGCTCTTAGCACCATGCCTGGCACAAAGTAGGGACTTTATAAATTTGTGTTCCCTTCTCTTTCCTTTATTAAAAACATTATTCTGAGAAGGGGCCCATAGGCTTCACTAGAATGCTAAGGGGACCATTACACAAAAAGGTTAGGAATCCCCTGAGCCAGAGGAAGGGGGCAAGAGCAGAAGTGAAGAGGAGAAAACTGGGAGACAAAATTGATATAGAGGAAAAGGAGAAAGGGGAAACAGAGGTAGAGTGCAGAAGAAAACTTCATTACACATAGGGAGACATTTCATGGTGCAATGACCCTCTCTCTCTTTTCCTATTTTTCTACACTTTCTCTTCTCTCCCAATCTTAATTCATCCTTCTCTCCCTCTTTCCTGGCATTTTCCCTTCCATTCTGTCCTTGGTCTCTTTGTCTCTGTCTTTCTCTCTTCCCTGTCCACAGTGAAAAGGCTAGGAAGCTTGGAAAGTGGGAATGAGACCATGAAAGTTAAAAGAAGGGAGAGAGGGAGAGGCAGAGATAGAAAGAAAGGAGTGTGTGTGTGTGTGTGTGTGTGTGTGTGTGTGAGAAAGAGAGAGAGAGAGAGAGAGAGAGAGAGAGAGAGTAGAAAAGCCATTTTTAAAGTAGCATTTTAATAAGAAAGGCTAGAGAACAAAAGCAAAGGAAGAAAGAAGAATGCAAAGATAGAAGGAGTACAAGAAAGGGGAGGATAGAGAAAGAAATGTGGAGATTGATCTGAGAGTCTGAAAGGTTTGGGGGAGTGAAAAAGGCAAAAGCTCATAGCCCTGGATCACATTAGAGGGAAACCTCACACTTCAGAGAAAATCCAAGTCACAGACAGAGACATGAAATGGAGAGGCAAAGACAGAGTCAGAATGAGAAAGAAAAAAAAAAAGGAAGATAGAAACAAAGAGAGGCAAGCTGTATCCCACAGGTGGAGAGGCTGGAACGGTGTCCAGGAGGGAGTAAGCTTCCCCATTTTCCCTTACCTGTAGTTTCGGAGTGCTGCTCTCAGGATCCAGTTCTCGTCCTCCTAGTCACAGAGCACAGTGGGTTTGAAAAGACAGGGACTAGGAGAAGGAGGAGGAGGAAGCCTTGATGAAAGAAGAGGGGAAGGGCTGGAGTTTAGGGGGAGCAGGGACCAGAAGTAGAAGCGCAGCTCCTCTGCACAGGTTTAACCCCTCCCTGTGCACTCTCCTGTTGGGACCCTGCACATTGCTCATTCAGTCACCATCCCCTGCTCCCCTACCCCCAGACTTTCATCCAGACCACCCACTTGCCCAGGACACAGGGTTCTCGAGGACACACTCTGCTTGCATTGTCCCGACCTGACCTAACCTAGCACTCTCCCGCCCCTTATCATGTACCCAGCTGATGGGGCACAAGTAGTGACATAGAGAGCTCTGGGCTAAACGGTCCCTGGGGTGACATAGAATGACCCTGAGTCTGGAAATGAGGCATCTGGGACCCGTAGGGGAGTGAAGAGGGATCTGAGCTGCACATTCCCTGCTCGTGGAGGGGTCTGGGGGCTCATGTTGGTGAAGAAGGGAACGAGTGCAGGGAGATATTCTGGGGGCAGGCTGCTTGTGAGGAGGTGTTTGGGAGAAGGGGCAAGGAAGGGGGTCCTGGAGAGTTGGGAAGAATGTGAGAGAGTGGCCACAGTGGAAAATTCCGTGATTCTGGGGGGCTGACCTCGGCTTCCCTCCCTCCCTCTTTCACACCCCTGGAGCTATATTGAGAGGTGGCAGGGGATGGAGGATGAGAGGAGGGGGGAGTCTGGAGAGAGCATCCTGGCTTGGCTTGGGAGGGGGTAGAATTCTGGCTCCGTTCCCTGGACACAATGGCCACTTAGTCACAACAGGCACGGTCTGCTGAGGGCTGACACCCCCGGACTCAGTGAGGCAGTCTGTCCCAAGGACATAGACAGGGGTGCTCAAGAGGAGCTTGGAGAGCAGGGAGAATAGCGTTCCGGGAAGAGACATGAAGCTAAATGCCCCTGAGGAAAGGAGAGGGGCACCACGAAGCGTCTTCTTGGAGAGAGGGAGGGGGCGGACAAAGCTTCCATCACTCTGCCAGGAACACCAGTCTCTAAGCCTGAGTGTTAATCTCAAAGCATGACAGACCTCCCAGTTATCCTCCCTGGCACCTGTGTCCCCCTCCTGCCCCCACCTGCTCCAAATGAAAGGGAGCCCCTCACTGCCACCCCCAGCCTTCAGACCCTAGGATTAACACCTTCAGGCTCTCCTTGCCCACCCCCACCACCAGCAGAGACAGAGGGACAAGGGGCTGTCTGTGCAATTGCATGTGCGTGTGACTGAGGGTTTGTATGAAAACATGCTCATATGGAGACATGGCATACGAGGGAGAAGAGTGTATTGGTTATACATTAATATACTGGAAATTGTGGATAATAATAATCACTTCCAAAGAGATTTGAAAGGGTGGGCAAAGGGCTCAGCCACTTAGCTCCCAAATGTCCCCCAGAACCAAGCACCCCATAGGTGCCTGGGAGACAGATATAGAATCTCCTAGAAAAGTAGGAGGTGACATTTGTTATCCATCCCAAAAGGGGAAACTGAGTCAGTCAAAGAAAAGGACTAGGGTTCCCCTTACTTCATCTAAGCATCCTGGCCCCAGTCTAAAGCTTCCTCACCGGTTGGGGTGAGAGGGAGACAGTGTCCTGTGGTTGAAGAGTAGGGGGAGGGACAAGTATCTGAGCAAACTGGAAAAAGTGACCCACAATGAGCTTTCTTTACCACCCCCACCCTTTGGGTTAAAAATAGCCGAGGTAAGGAGCAGGGGGAGAGAGGATGGTGTTGAAAGAAGGCTGCTGTCTTAGCATTATCAGCCCATCAGCCCCTCTGAGGTGAGGAATGCACCCAAGGCCTAAAAAAAGGTCCCAGAGCCAGGGGGCTGGGGCAAAGCACCTTTCATGGGCAAATCTGGGGGCCTGGATGTCCTGCCGTCACCTCGGGGGCAAAGGGATCAAGGGAGGCACTAAGAGCAGAATGGGAGGGGGGAGGGTCCCTCACAATTGGTTCTAATTTGGAGAGAGGGAGGGAGGGCAGAATATAAAGGAGGTACAGAACTCTGAGGACACAGAAGCTGCACAGTCTGCTGTTGGCTTAGGTAAGAGGGGAGGCTGATGAGGGAAGCTGGAGGGTACCTGGGGGACCACTGACCTCCTTGGGCCTGGGGTTGGGCATGGGATCAGAAGGTCACTTCTTTGGGACCCTCACCTTCACACAGCTGGGGAATGCTGCTGGAAACTTCTGTCTTTATAAAGTTTCTGGTTGTGGGAAGGAGGGTGGGAAGGAGGGTGATCAGGGCACTGTGTCAGAAAACAGTGGTCCTTGGAAGAGTTTTATTTTAAGAAAGAAATGTTACTGAAAAAGTGAGAAAAACTTTTCTTCTCTCTCTCTCTCTCTCTCTCTCTCTCTCTCTCTCTCTCTCTCTCTCTCTCTCTCCCTCCCTGTCTCTTTTTCTCTCTCCCTCGTTGTTCTTTCTTCTTCTTTTCTTTTTCTTCTTTCTTCCTTTCCACTCCCATCTTGAACCTTATCCTCATATGATTCTATCTTCCTGCCTCACTGCCTCTGCATGTCCTTTCCCTTTCTGTATGTCTCATTTGGAATTACTCTTTTCACTCTTGCCCCACCTGTTTCTACTTTTATCTTTGTTTCTCTGATTCCTGTGCTTCCTCATTTTCTCTTTTCTCTCTTATTCTCTTTCTGTCTCTCTCTGTCTTTCTCTATATCTTTGGATCTGTCTGTCTGTTTCTTTGTGTCTCTCTTTGTCTCTCTGTGTCTCTGTCTTTCTCTTTTTCCATTTCATCTCCCTCTAAACCTTGGATTCTTTATGTCTGTATCTTTTTATTCTTATTCTTCTTTCTCTCTTAATTCTCATTTCACTGTTTCTTTGTTTCACTATCTCTTTCTGCTTATCTCTGCACTGTGCTTATGGTCTTGGTCTTCTCTCGGTCTTTTCTCTGTCTCTCTCTATTCTCTGCCTTTCTATCCCTCATCTCTCTGTCTCTCCCTCTCCCCCTCCCCACTCATCTCTCTATGGGCCTGCGTCTCTGCCTCTTCATTCTCAATCCCTAACCACGATCCTAACCACCCATCCCCAGTGTCCAGGACTCTTCTAGATTCTCTAAAAATTAAACCAGGTAAGAACCAATCTTTCCTCTTTCCCCGTTGCCATAGAGAGCCATGTGGTGGGAGCCAGGTGGAGGGGTTTAAGGATCTGCTCTCCAAGTTGCCCTTAGTTCCATAAAGAAGTGTCCAACGCATTGTCTTACCTCCTTCCCTAGTGTTATGTCTATACAGTGACCCCTCCTTTAGCTTCAAGCTCAGACTTCAAAGAAAGGGGGTAAAGTAGTAGTCCTTTGGAGGAGGGGGAGCAGATACATGGACGTAGGAACTCAGAGCTAAATATGGCATCACGGAGAACTGGAAGGGAGATGGAGGTCGGATATCCAGGGTGAGGGAAATCTCCAAAATCGAGATTATCCCTTGAATGTCCCAGAACTGAATTAACGGGCCCTTCTGTTTGAGTCCATTAGCTCCTGGGCTGGGTTCCAACCCCTTCCCTGCAGGCCACTGAGAGCTTTGTCCTTGGAATGACTTTGGGGTCCCCTACGGAGAGCTTCTCTCCTCCCTTTCCTGCGGCTGAAAACTCCCGTGCTCCCGGTCCTGTTCTCTAGTTTGTTGCGAAGATGGGCGACGCCAATATGGCTGAGTTTGGGGCTGCCGCCCAGTACCTGCGCAAGTCGGACAAAGAGAGGCTAGAGGCGCAGACGCGGCCCTTCGACATCAGAACGGAGTGCTTTGTGCCCGATGACAAAGAGGAATTCGTCAAGGCCAAAATTGTGTCCCGAGAGGGGGGCAAAGTCACCGCCGAGACGGAGAACGGCAAGGTGCAAAGGGGGGCCCAGAGCAGGGGAGGGGGCTCCTGGGGTTGCTTACGGGGGCATGGACTAGGCTGGGAGAGGAGGAGAAGAGCCCTCGGAAACCCAGGCTCGGTCCTAACGCCAAAGCGCCCCGCTGGCCCACCTTCCAAGGCCGGTGCTAAGAGAGTGAAGAATAGCTTTGCGCTGAACCGGTTCAACTCTCAGCTCTGTCCCCGATGTAACCCAGAGCAGGTGCTTAGGAGCCAGACGGTTAGAGAGTCTCTGGCCCGCAGCGCTCACCGGGAAGGGGCTGGGGCGCGAGCAGGAGACTTGGGTCCCGCTCTGGGAGTGGGCAAGGGAAGGAGAGCGCGGGCTGGCAGACGGGCACCGAGGGGCCCAAGGCCCTGGGAGAGAAATGCATCCCGAGAGGCAGGCGCGGGCACGTGAAGGCGCGAGGCGGGTCAGAAGGGTCCCAGCTGGGCTCTCGGTCCCGCCAGACGGTGACGGTGAAGGAGGATCAGATCATGCAGCAGAACCCCCCCAAGTTCGACAAGATCGAGGACATGGCCATGCTGACCTTCCTGCACGAGCCCGCCGTGCTCTTCAACCTCAAGGAGCGCTACGCGGCCTGGATGATCTACGTGAGTGCCCACACCTGTGGGCCTTGCACCCCCGGACCGGGGCTGTGTCGGGAGGGGGCCAGCTCGGGCCGGCGTCCCCGTCCCCCGCCTGTCAGGCCCAAAGTAAACCCTGGGCGGCGCGGAGGAACTCGAGGCTGCGGCCGAGCATCGGATCTCCCGGGGGAGGGGTCCATGGAGGGGGCGTCCGGGGGGGGGGGGAATCCATCCCAAGCTCAGGGTTCCCGGGGCCCCTGTCAGTCACTCCCTGCACACCCCCTACACACGCAGCCCCCGGAGCAAGGCGGCCGTAGCCCGGCTGTACCTGAGCCCTCCCTCACTCCCGAACCTGCGGGCTCCCCCTCCCTCCCTCCCCCACCCGCCTCCCACCTTCCTCCTCTCCGTCCCCCTCTCGGCTGCAGACCTACTCCGGCCTCTTCTGCGTCACCGTCAACCCCTACAAGTGGCTGCCGGTGTACAACGCGGAGGTGGTGGCTGCCTACCGGGGCAAAAAGCGCAGCGAGGCTCCGCCCCACATCTTCTCCATTTCGGACAACGCCTATCAGTACATGCTGACAGGTGAGAGGCCCGCCAGCCGCCCCCCCCCCCCCCACGCGCTCCCGCCAGCGCCCTAACCCTCTCCCCTTCTCTCCTGCAGACCGGGAGAACCAGTCCATCCTCATCACGTGAGTCTCCATCGCCGCCCCCCGCAGACCCTTCCCCTCTGGGTGGGCGGCTCGGGGACCAGTGTCGGGAGGAGGGAGGGATCTCTGGGGCCTGGGGGGGGGGGGGCTCCCTGATCCCCAAGTGGCTGCTGTTGCTTCCAGCGGAGAATCCGGGGCCGGGAAGACAGTGAACACGAAGCGTGTCATCCAGTACTTTGCCAGCATTGCTGCCATAGGGGACCGGGGCAAGAAGGACAGTGCCAGTGCCAACAAGGTACCCACGGGGTGCTGGGAGAACAGGACGGGATGGCCGAGGCACCCGGACTGCACCACCCCAGGGAACCACCCAGGACGGCCCCCCTCACTCAAAAGCAAATGGGGGGGGACTATAACCACACCTGTCACAGGCTGGACTCCCCTTCCCTTGTAAGAGGCACTGAGAAGGCAAAGGGAGACGCAGGGCAGTCTACGGGAGCCCTGTCTGCCCGTTCTCAGCTCTGGCCCCACGACCCCCCTGGCTGGACCTTCATCCGCCCAACACCTCCCAGGCAAACCAGACTAGGCTCTTCAAACCCCCACCTGCAGACCTAGACAAGTTGGGAGTGTAAAATCTTTTTGGGGCTGAACCTTCCCTCCGCAGGGTACCTTGGAGGATCAAATCATCCAGGCTAACCCCGCTCTGGAGGCCTTCGGCAATGCTAAGACCGTGAGGAACGACAACTCTTCCCGCTTCGTAAGCAATGATGACTAAACTCTCATATCGGCACCTAGCAGAGAAACCAAAGCAGTGGTTCTTCAGCCTGGCACTAACCTTGGGGTCAGGGCGTTCGGGCTCAGGCAGTTTCTAGTTTCAAGAACTTGGAGAGATCGCTCCCTCCCTGGGAGTCTGTTTCCTCATTTATAAAATGGGCTTCCTAATAACGGACCTCACAGGAGGCTTGTGAGGCAAACATTCTGCAAGCTTTAAAGAGCTATATACATGTTGGAGAGGTGGCCCACTGTAGGAGATATCAAACTGCCCTCAAATCCAGGCAGACCTCTGCCAGAGTCTGGCTGTGTGATCCTGGACAAGTCATTTAACTCCCGGTGTTCTGGGAAGCTAAGGCTGGAAGTTGCAGAAAAGATGTCAACCTGCGTTAGTAAGGAAGTTTCCTTACCCAAGAGTCCCTACATCAATAAAAACACAAGTATGAGCCCTACCTCATACCCTGTGAATTCTATTTTGTAATGTATGGTTTGCAGCTATAATTGGAGACTCATGTACATTTACCCTGATCTTCCAGGCCCCACATCCTTCCCAACGCCTGGCTATCACTATTTTAGGGCCCAGATGAAAATAGAGGAAGGGAAGGCTCTAGGTCACAACCAAAAAGTGGATAATGTACATGCAGAAAATTAGGAGTTGGTTTTAAAAGCACATATTTCTACAGTGCTTTTATTTCCTTCTTCATCTTTTTTCTTTTTTTTTTTTAACATCATCTTCATTTCCAAACATATCCCCTTCCTCCCATTCCCAGCGAGTCATTTCCTATAACAAAGATTTTTTTTTAATGGAAAAAGCAATTCAGGAAAACCCAACAACACTTAGGATCCCAATGTCTTTCTAAGGGATTAATTTCTTTCTAAGGGAATCGGTGTTAAATGACTTGCCTAAAGGTCTCACAGCTAGTAAGTGTCTGATGTCATATTAGAACTTAGGTCCTCCTAACTCCAGGGTCAGTGTTCTATCCCCTGGGCCACCCAGCTGGGAGCTGGAAGGGATCCCGGAGGTCTTCTTGGTCCAGGCTCTTTACAGATAAGGAAACAGGCCAAAGAAGTTAATGACTCTCATCTTGGTACACAATAAGGGCTCTTTTTGACTCACCATGGTGCCTTCATCAGTGTCTCTGACAGGATAGGAACCATTCTACACCCCTAGTCCCCCCTCTCTGCAAAGAGAAGGTGCATTTTTCTCCCTCCCCTCTCTGGGGCCAAGCTCAGTCATTATAATTAGTTAAGACTCAGTTTTGTTGTTCCTTCCATTTACATTATTGTCCTTGCACAAAGAGTTTTCCTTCTTTGATTTTGCATCAGCTTTTCTGAATGTCACGCTCCTCATTTTTTTGCAGCACAATATTTTGCACCACTGTTTGGTTAGCCAGCCCTCTATTCCCCCCTTCAGTGGCATCTGCCTTCTGTCCGTTTCTCTGCTACGACAAACACTGTTGCTGCAAATCTATTGGTATAGAGAGCATCTTTTTCTGCCTTTAACTTCCTTGAGATAGATGCCTTAAAGTGTGAATAACTCTGGGGCATAGTATCCGCACCCCAGGAATGACTTTGCTCCCAAAGCTCTCCCCCTCTGGTTATCACACTGCTCCCTGGGGGGAGGGGGTCTGGCCACCACGTTTTTTATTATTTTTACTTACTCAAGGTCAGACAGTATATGTTGGATGAATACAGTCTGAGTATGCAGGGAACAAAGAGAGGAAAGTCATCACTATCTCCTCCTGGTGACTTGACTTTCCTTCTGCCTCCTCCCCTTCCTCCTCCTCCATCATTCAGGGAAAATTCATCCGGATCCATTTTGGAGCCACAGGAAAGTTGGCATCAGCTGACATAGAGACCTGTGAGTGACCAGATCCTGACTCTTCTGCCTCTCTTTGTCTCCGCCAACCTCGCAGCTTTCCTAGTTCTTCCTCTGTGACTCTCAGCTTCTCTGCCCACTCTCTAATTCTGCTTAGTTCTGGGGCTAAGTCCCATCCTTCCTAGCCAAGCTCTGATTCTGTGCCGTTTTATCTCCCAGTGTTCTATCGCTATCTCTGTATTTCTCTGTTATCATCTCATTCTGTTTCTGACTCTATTTCTGGTTCTCTCTCTTTTTCTGTATTACTTTATCACTTTGTTCTCTTACCTTTTCTCTGCCTGTCTCTTTGTGTCTCTCTCTAAGTGTGTGTGCCTATATGTGTTTGTCTCTCTCTCTGTCTCTTGTCTTTCTCTCCCTATCTATCCGTCTATCTCTGTCTCTGTCTCTCCCTGTCTCTATCTCTTCCTATGTGTCTCTGTCTCTCTGTGTGTCTCTCTCTGTATCTGTCTCTGTCTCTCTCTCTCTGTGTCTGTCTATCTCTGTCTCTCTGTGTCTCTGTCTCTGTGTGTCTACGTCTGTGTGTGGATCTCTGTGTGTGAATTACTTTGTCATTCTGTTCTTCCACCTTCTCTTGGGCTCTCCAGCATTGAGTTTCTGTCTCCTGTCTGTCTCTCTTGCTCTCCCTTCCCTTCTTTTCATGTCTCACTCAGCTTCCTTATCCATTTTGCCCTCTCAGATCTCCTGGAGAAGTCCCGGGTTATCTTTCAGCTAAAAGCAGAAAGAAATTACCACATCTTCTACCAGATCCTGTCCAACAAGAAGCCAGAGCTTCTGGGTAAGGTCCAGACCTTCGGTTTCCTCCCCTAATCACAGCACACACACACACACACACACACACACACACACCACATTCGGTTTAAGGGAAAGGAGAGTTGAAATTGCTCTGGGGAGGAGGGGGGAGTCTTCTAATACCAAGACTCTCTAATTCACTCACTCAGTGGCACTTTGCTCTCTGTCTCTTCGTTTTGTTCCCTCCTTATTTCTTATTTTCCTTATTCTCTTGCTTTTTCCCTTCCCTCCCCCCTCTCTCCCTCTTGCTCTGACCTTCTCTCTCTCTCCTCTCTTCTTCCCCTCTCTCCCCCACCATCTCTTTCTCTCTCTCCCTCTCTCTCCTTCTCTCTTCCTTCCCTTCCCTCCCCATCTCTTTCTCTCTCTCTCTTCCCTCTCTTTCTCTTTCTCCAATTCTTTGTCCTCACCTATTCCTTGTCTTTTCTGTCTCCTCTTCTCCCTTCCTCCTCTCTCTCATTTTCATCCTGACAAATGCCTGGAACAGACATGCTGTTGGTCACCAACAACCCCTATGACTACGCCTTCGTGTCCCAGGGGGAGGTGTCCGTGGCCTCCATTGATGACTCCGAGGAGCTCCTGGCCACTGATGTGAGTGGGTAGGAGCTAGGGTGGGGATGGGGATATTCCAGGGGTTTTCTTTGAAACTAAACTGCCCTCCTCTCTCTCTCCCCAACCCTCATCCACCCAGAGTGCCTTTGATGTCCTGGGCTTCACAGCAGAGGAGAAAGCTGGGGTCTATAAGCTGACAGGGGCCATCATGCACTATGGGAACATGAAGTTCAAGCAGAAGCAGAGGGAGGAGCAAGCAGAGCCAGATGGCACAGAAGGTATGAGGGGTCAATGGAAGAGCACTGAGTCAGAGTGGGGGAAACAGAGGGAAAGGTGGAGGGGGGGGATTAAGAGGAGGTGGGGAGAAAGGAGAGGAAAGGAGGAAAGGAGACTGGGTGACAAAGAGAGAGGAGAGGGGGGGAAAGAAGGAAGGGAGACAGAGAGAGAGACAGAGAGACAGAGACAGAGAGACAGAGACAGAGAGGGAGGAAGGGAGGAAAGGAGGGAAGGAGAGGGAAGGAGGGAGGTGGGGAAAGAAGGAGGAAGGGAGGAAGAGAACTTGAGGTATTGGATCAAAAAATGAGAACTATAGGTTTATGTCTCTTTCAGCTACACTCCTGTTGTGATGATGCTCAGCCTTTAATAATTCTTTTGCTTTAATAGCACAATTTAAAAATTCAATTCAATTTTAAAAAGACCGGTGGATCTCTACCTAATATGCTCAGCTTCACCTGTAGACCTGGTGACAGGCAGATTTGGGGGTGGGCTCCAAGGACAGAGGATGAAACATTGGTAGAGATGGAAGGCTTGAGAGACGCAGAGAGGGCTAGAGTTTAGAGCTGGAAATGACCCAGAGGCCATCTGGTCCAACATCCCGTTCTACCAATGAAGAACTACAAGATCTCAAATGATTTACCCAAAGTTACTGAGTGGCAGATTTGGGATTAGAACCCCTGACCTTTGACTCTAAATCCAGCAGTCTTTCTGTCTCACAGTGTCTCCCAAGCTGAGATAGGAACATTCCCTATTGCCCTAAATGAAAAAGCAGAGGATTCTCTTCTCTAATGACTTTCAGTTCCCAATAGCTCTCCACAAGAAGGGTAGACAGCGACCTCTTTCTGTAGTTCTTTTTAACCAGATTTAGAGGTAAATCTTTTTTTTTTCCTGATTGGGGTTAAGTGACTTGCCCAAGGTCACACAGCTAGGAAGTGTTAAGTGTCTGAGAAGACTATACAGGAAATATTCAATTCACTTCATTTATTAAATGGGTATATGTGCCATGCGCTGTGCTAGGTTTGGGTGATACAGAGACAAACATGAAACAGACTGCCCTCAAAAGGCTTACATTATGGAGGGATAGAGAATAACGTGATAGGGAGTCCAACTGACAATCATTCAGTATTAGATGCCTACTATATGCCCATCAGTGTGCCAACCACTAATTGAGGTAAGGAGGAAGAGTATTCTAGATATGGGGGGGGGGAGTTTGTGTAAAGGTGAGGTAGAAAGTGGAGTGCAAGCAAGCAAGTCAACTAAGTTGGAGCTTGAGAGTAAGAGAGGGAACGTGTCTTTTCAGGCGGCTCTAGCAGAGTTGGCTCCGTGGTACCGGTCAGATGCAGTGAGATCGGGATGGTTTCACCAGGAGGGCTTGGAGGGGCGTGGGACCACGGGCTCAGCTCCTTCTCTTTCCACCAGATGCCGACAAGTCGGCTTACCTCATGGGGCTGAACTCAGCCGATCTGTTGAAGGGCCTGTGTCACCCTCGGGTGAAGGTGGGCAACGAGTATGTCACCAAAGGCCAGAACGTCCAGCAGGTGAACTACTCCATTGGGGCCCTGGCCAAATCTGTCTACGAGAAGATGTTCAACTGGATGGTGGTTCGGATCAACGCCACGCTGGAGACCAAGCAGCCGCGCCAGTACTTCATTGGCGTCCTCGACATCGCCGGCTTCGAGATCTTTGATGTGAGTTGCGGGGGACATGAAGTCTGGTTGAGGGGTGAGCACAGTTGGGATGCTCACCTGGGCAAGACACACCTTCTTTTAAGCCCTCATTCAATTATCATCTCTTCCGGAGCCTTTGCCAAGTGCTCCAACCCACACCCATTGCCCCTTGCTCTGAATTTCTATTGTACCAATATTCTCTCCTACACTATCTATCCTTGATTGAACCTGACTGCTTTGTCTAGCTCTAATTGTTTCATGTGTCTTAGAATTATCTCACTAATAGTTGGGTTTTTATTATATATTTTTCCAGTTATCAAGTATTATTTTTCTCCTTTCCTATTGGGAGGAACAGATTGTAACAAATATACTTAATCAAACAAAACAAATTCCATATTTTGGAATTTCTTGGAAACATATGGAAACACTTGGAAACATGGAAATATGGAAACAAGGTCCATATTCCTATGTCCAAAGATGCATGTCTCATTTTGCATATTAATCCATCACTTGTAGATTAGGAGATACAAGGCATTCTTATGTCTTTCTTCTGGAATCACAGTTGATCATTGTGTTGATCAGGATTTTTAATTCTTTCAAAATCATTCATCTTTATGATGTTGATGTTGATGTTATTATATAAATTGTTCCCATGATTCTGTTCATTTCAATGTACATCAGATCATGTAAATTTTCCAGGTTTCTCTGAAACAATCTCTCTTTTCATTTCTAATATTCCATAATTATCATATAACATAATTTATTCAACCATTACCCAATTGATAGGTACCCCCTTCGTTTCTAGTGTTTTGCTACAACAAAAGGAATTTATATATAATATATACATATATATTCTTATACAAAAGATAACTTTACCTCTCTCTTTGATCTCTAATTGAATTGTAAAGTCACTCAAGTTAGGGATCTTGTCTTCTAATCACTCATATGTTTTTCATGGCAATAAATTATGAATAGGCTCCAGTACATGCTTAGAATCAGAAACTGCCAGACCTGGAAAAGAGACTTTAGAAAGCAAATAGTCTAAAACTTTCTTATTACAGTGAGGCCCAGAAAGGAGCAATTTGCCCAAGTTCATGCAGCTAATTAGGGACAGAGCTAGATCTAGGACCCAGGTATCTAAACACTCCAAGTAGTTTCTCTTTCTAACAGGGCTGCCAGATGGTTCAGTGAATAGAGCACCTGCTCTCAAATCAGAATCTGAGTTCAAATCCAGCCTCAGGCACTTAACACTTATTAGCTGAGTGACCCTGAACAAGTCACTGAACTCCAATTGCCTCTCAAAAAGAAAAAGAAAACTCTCTCTCTAATAGTGTCCTACATAATCTGGCTCTACCCCACTACCTTCCACCCTCAGCTCTCCCTACTCCTCGACACATCACTTCAGTAAGCGCCTCCCCTCTGTCCTGCTGAGGGCAGGGCCCTGCCCTTCCCTGGTGTGGGCCGTGCTCACTGAGTGACTGACCTGTCCGCTCTCCCCCTTCTGCCCCTTCCAGTTCAACAGCTTCGAGCAGCTCTGCATCAACTTCACCAACGAGAAACTGCAACAGTTTTTCAATCACCACATGTTCGTGCTGGAGCAGGAGGAGTACAAGAAGGAGGGCATCGAGTGGGAGTTCATCGACTTTGGCATGGACCTTCAGGCCTGCATTGACCTCATTGAGAAGGTGCCCAGGCCCTGCTTCCTCGGCCCCGGCCCCAGACAGAGGGATGGCATTTTCCATGTCATGACAGGGAGTCAAATGGGTAGAAGTTAGAATCACATCACTATGTCCCCGGCCTCCCTAACACCAAGAAAGAGGAATTAAATTCTAGAGAGAGCCTGTCTGCAATTCAAAATACTCTTCCCAAAGCCAAATGTACTGTCTAAAAGGGGCTCCTTTAGTCCCTGATAAATGGAACCTAAGCGTATCTTTAGACATAGAAACCTATGGGTATCTTAGCTTAGTGAGCGTGATTACAGAAAAAGGAAAATAAGGGAGTGAGTAGCTCTGACTTCTGGGGACTCTTCACTGCCTTTGGCATTTATGTACCCCTTGTAGACCTAGTTACCTACTGAGTAATCGTCACCATTGAGTAATCAATCCTCGTCAGAGTAATTTACCATGAAGTGGTTACTTGCCTATATGCTGAGGTTAATTAACTGATTGCTTTCAGATGGAAGGTTTATTACTGTTGGATTGAGTTCTTGAGGTCCTTTCTGCCTTCAGACCCCCAGAATTTTCAAGAGCTTCTCAGATAGGAGTGTTCCCTATCACATGTACCTTTCATAAAGGAAGAATGTAGAAGGAAGGAAGGAAAATCTTCAGGGAAGCACAGGACTACAGAAGGAAAATTACTTTTCTCTAACTCTACTAGGTTTGGAATATATCTGGCAGGATCACAGGTTTAGAGATGGAAAGACCTGGGAAATCACCAAGTCTAAGCCCCTTATTTTACAGATAAAAATAATGAGGCCCAGGTAAATCATTACTCAACATCAATCAAACAAAATAATAGTTGTAAAGCACTTAGCACAGTGCCCAGCACATAGTAGGCACTTAACAAATCTTGATTTCCTTCCCTCTTTCTTTCCCTTCCCAAAAATCACACAAATGGTAAGTGGAAGAGCTAGGACCTGAACCCAAATCCTTTAATTTCTAAATCTAGTATTCTCTCCACTATATCATGAAGTAGGTTGACCTGCAATTGTTTATATTTAGGTTAGATATTAGGAAATGCTTCCTAAAGTCAACCTCATTGACCTGTAGACCATTTATCCCCACTTTACCTGCTTGCCTCACCCTAAGATCATGAGCTAGTGGTACAAGTGATTAAAGGAGAATAAGGAAAGCTCTTGTGGGTCAGGAACAGACCAGGAGTGGACAAGTTAATTACAAGAGGTTCCTTCCTGTCTGGGAAGTCTATGGCTCTTTGAACCCTTGGGAAGAAACTCAACTAATTTCTCCCCTCTTCTCCACAGCCCATGGGCATAATGTCCATTCTGGAGGAGGAGTGCATGTTCCCCAAGGCCACCGACACGACCTTCAAGGCCAAACTCTACGACAACCACCTGGGCAAGTCCAACAACTTCCAGAAGCCCCGAAATGTCAAGGGGAAGCAGGAAGCCCACTTCTCTCTGATACACTACGCTGGCACCGTGGACTACAACATCATGGGCTGGCTGGAGAAGAACAAGGACCCGCTCAATGAGACTGTGGTGGGCCTCTACCAGAAGTCCTCCCTCAAGCTGATGGCAACCCTCTTTTCTTCTTATGCTTCTGCTGATACTGGTGAGGACCCGATCTGGGAGTGGGGCCCTAGGAAGCCTTAGGGACTTCAGTGTCTGGCTGCCAAGAAATGAGTTCCCAGGTCAGAGGGAACCTCTTACTTGAGGGCTATAGGAAAGAAGCCTCCTACTCCAGAGAGGAAAAGGGGAAAGAGATTAAACAGTGGGAAAGGGGAGAGAGGAAGGAAAACATGGGAAGAGAGCAGTGCAGGGATTGGAATGGAGCGGGCGCGTGATACAGACTGATGCACCTTGTGCTAGGTAACTGGGAGAGGTCACTGCCTGCAGGAAAGGGGGTCGTGCTACCTGTGCACAGACTGGGGGGAGATAACAGAGATGAGTGGTGCTGACCCAAGATACCAAAGGATAGCGTCCAAGTCAAAAGTATTAGGGCAATACCAAGGATCGGGAGAGAATGCAGAGCAGGTGAAAGGGAAACTTTTCTTCAAAAGTTTTAAAAAATGTTTTAACAAGTAACTGGAGGGGAAAATAAAAACTTTTTTAAAAATAAGAGCTAAGTGAAAGGAACAGTAAAGCTCAATAATGGATCGAGGATAACATGGAGGGAATAAGTGTAAGAAGACTGGAAAGATAGGGACTGTAGATTACAGAGGGCTTTAGGAGCCAAGGAGAAGATTCTGTGGTAGATACTGGAGGTAAAAGTCATTGGAACTATTAGAGTTTTCTGACTAGAGCAGGTGATGTTATCAGACCCACACTCTAAGTAAACTTGCTTGACAACTGAGAGGAAGATAAATTGCAGCGGGGATGGAGGAGACAGACCACAAGCAGTGGCCTACATTGTAACTGCCCAGGTGTAAGGTGACAGGGCCCCGAAGGAGGATGTTTGAAGTGTCAGAGGAGAGAAGAGAGCACATATGGGGGAGAGTGAGAAGGGGGGGTGGGGGTGACAGAGTCAGGGGTAAAGGACAACACATAGGTTGCAAACCTGAGTGATTGAGAGGATGGGGTCATCCTTGACAGTAAGAGAAGTTAGAAGGGAAGACTTGAGGGGAAAAGGAGATGAGAAAGGAAACAGGGAGACAGGGAGCTTTAGGGTGGAGGTAGAAAGTGTGACTTCCCTTCCCGATCTATTCTTTCTTCTTTCCTACAGCTGATACTAAAGGCAAAGGAGGCAAGAAAAAGGGTTCCTCCTTTCAGACAGTGTCGGCCCTCCACAGGGTAAGAAGGGCTAGCACTGTGGGTGAGACGGGCAGTCCTGAGCAGGGCAGGTGGAAAGGAACTGAGAGGAAGGGGACCAGAGGGATGGGTTACCTTAGACATGCAAATTCTGCACAGGTCCTATGCAAACTCAGGGCTGTTAGCCTTGAGTCAATATAGTTAAAGGTTCACCATTGCTGGGGTTGGGTCCCAGGATGCCTAAGAGACGGCTGCTGCCATCTCTAATCCTCTCTGACCACTGCCATCCATCCCTAGGAGAACCTCAACAAGCTAATGGCCAATCTGAAGACCACCCACCCCCACTTTGTGCGATGCATCATCCCTAATGAGAGGAAAGCTCCTGGTGAGTGGGGAGAGGGGAGAAGGCAGTTGGACAAGGTGGGAGGTAGGGAATGCTCTGCCTCCATTTACTCAGACACTTACCTTTTATCCCACCTTCCGCCGTCCCCAGGGGTGATGGACAATCCCTTGGTCATGCATCAGCTACGCTGCAATGGAGTGCTTGAGGGGATCCGAATCTGCAGGAAGGGATTCCCCAACCGCATCCTCTATGGGGACTTCCGGCAGAGGTGGGTGAGGGCTCCCGGGAAGGGTCCGAGGGGCGGGCTAGTCAGAGATGGGCAGATTCCGTTTTAGAGTGTTGTTCCCAGATAGTCCCACCCTCCATTTAACCAAGAACTGCACAGAGTGATATGACCCTCTCCATCCCTCCCTGCAGGTACCGGATTCTGAACCCAGCTGCCATCCCTGAGGGCCAGTTCATCGACAGCAGGAAGGGGGCAGAGAAGCTGCTCAGCTCCCTGGACATTGACCACAACCAGTACAAGTTTGGTCACACCAAGGTGAGGGACAGAGCCAAGGAGGAGAGGACCCACTGGGAGGGGAGAGGGTCTGAGACCTCAGCAAGAAGGGCAAGGAAAGAAGAAACCCGTCTGCTCCTTTACAACCAAGCATGCTTCCTCCCTACAGCCTGCCCCCTTTCCCTTTTCTCTTGTTTGCTTGTCCCCAGCAGATGGAGTTCTCCCCTCTGGGAGGATGGCTCCTTCTCCCTGCTCTGATGTTAGGGACAGAGCCCGGGAACCCTAGAAAAGGGAGACTTAGAGTCCGTCCCACGAATCTGAACCTCCCACCTCCACCTCTCCCCCCAGTCTCTCCGGGGAGGATCATGATAACTTCCTTCCTCTTCCCTCCTCGTCCCCAACATGTGACTCCTCTCTTTAGGTGTTCTTCAAGGCTGGGCTGCTGGGGCTGCTGGAAGAGATGAGAGATGAGAGGCTGTCCCGCATCATCACCCGCATCCAGGCTCAGGCCAGGGGCCAACTGATGAGGATTGAATTCAAGAAAATTGTGGAGCGAAGGTGAGAAGGGAAAGAGGGCAGGGCCAAGAGTGGAGGGAGAGTGAGGGGACCCACTGAATCTGGGGGCCCCCATAAATTGTCTAAATAGAGCCGAATCTCTATGCCCACTGCCAGAGATGCAGTGTGCTAGAACCAGGAAGAATTGGCTTCTAACAGGCCTCAGAGAGCTCTTAGCTCTAAGCAAGTCATTTTAGCTCATTGTGGTTATTGTGAAGAACAAATGAGATCTAACTTACACAAAATGCTTTGTAGATGTAAACGTGCCTTATAAGTGCCAGTCGTTATCACTGGTCGGAGCTGCTCTGAGCTAGTCATGAATCCAAGAACTATGAGAGTCACAGTTACTGGGAAGTGGCTACGCTTGGCCCCTTTACCGCCCCTTCCTGATGCTCCTCTCTGTCAGTAATTATCTTTTTTTTTTTTATTTAATAGCCTTTTATTTACAGGATATATACATGGGTAACTTTACAGCATTAACAATTGCCAAACCTCTTGTTCCAATTTTTCACCTCTTACCCCCCCACCCCCTCCCCTAGATGGCAGGATGACCAGTAGATGTTAAATATATTAAAATATAAATTAGATACACAATAAGTATACCTTCTGTCTGTAATTATCAGAGGTACACTGCTGCGGAGAGATTTCAGTGCAGAGTCTGTGGGGAAGGGACTGAAAGTCCTGGCTCTGAACCCACTGTCGCAGGGAGAGCTCTGGTCTTTGAGACAGGAGCGACCTCCTCACTAGCATTTACTAGCTCTGTGACCAGGGCAAGCGCTCACTATCTCTGAGACTCGGTTTCCTTCTCTGTAAGATGAGTAATTGACCCCTGAGATACTGACTTTCTAGAGCTGTTGTGAGGATGAGGTGAGATAATGTAGGAGAGCAATTTGCAAATTTATAGCCCTATGTAAATGTCAGTTATTATTGACAGAGATCTCCGGCTTTCTATGAATATGTCAATCAATAAGTGTGCAGTAAGTATGTGCCCTGGGCCTCACCCTGTTCTGAGTCCTCTAGTCTGTGGGATACAAGGGGAGGGAGAGAAAGCGCTCCTGTGCTTATAGTCTTCCTTCTATCCCTCTCAATGGGAGATCTCCTGAAACTAAAGTCTTAGTGGAAGGCAGAGTGGTTCATGATTCCTCCTGACACTGACTTTTCCCTCTCAGGGATGCCCTCCTGGTGATTCAGTGGAACATCCGGGCCTTCATGGGGGTCAAGAATTGGCCCTGGATGAAGCTCTACTTTAAGATTAAACCTCTGCTGAAGAGTGCAGAGACAGAGAAGGAGATGGCCAACATGAAGGAAGAATTTGGGCGCATCAAAGAAGCCCTGGAGAAGTCAGATGCTCGACGGAAGGAGCTGGAGGAAAAGATGGTGTCCCTGATTCAGGAGAAGAACGACCTGCAGCTACAAGTCCAGGCGGTAAGACCACTTGGGTCCTCCCTGATCTTCTCCACGCGTCTCATCCTACCCCCTCTTAGTAAACAACATGTCTTCCTAGCCCAGAGAACCTCCTAGAACAGCCTGAATTCTAAGTCTTTTTCAAATTCTCTCTTCATCTTTCTTCTCCTTTCAGTTTTGTTTTTATTCTGAACTTAACACCCAATAAAATAGGTATTTCCATATATACATATATATATATATACACTAAAAAAGAAAAATAAAATTACTCATAAAACTAAAGGTCTATATTAGGTATTGTTTACCTTTAAAAGTATATAAGTTCAACTTGGTTTTTTTTTTTTTCCCCAAAACTATCTTGCTTATTTATGCTTCTTTCTGGATTTTCCTCTGTTCCCTTCTGTGCATTTAAAAATGCTTTATTAATCCTCCTTTCTTTCATTTACTTTTTCTTTTTTGCTAGCCTTTTCCCTATCCCTTCATTCTTCACCTTGTCCTCTTACTATCCCCCTCCAAAGGAAAATAAGAAAAAAACAAACAAACCCCTTGTAGCAAACATGCAGAATCAAGCAAAACAAATTCTGACTGGCTATATCTAAAAAACATTTACCTTATTCTAAATCTTGAATTCATCATCCTTCTGTCAAGGATAGAATGTGCTTTATCATCAGTCCTCTAGCTGGTCATTGAATTAATCAGAGTTTTCAAGTCTTGTTTTCTTTTATAATCTTGTTCTTATTGTATAAATTGTTCTTCTGGTTCTGCTCCCTTCAATCTGCATCAGTTCATTCAGGTCTCCCCAGGCTTTTCTGAAACTGTCCATGTCGGCTTTTCTTATGGCCCTCTAGTACTCCATTACATTCACATGCCATAGCTTGTTTGGCCCTTGCCCAGTGGAAAGACTCTCTCAAACCTCTCGTTTTCTCCATGCTCTGCTCTCAGGAACAAGACAACCTCAATGATGCAGAAGAGCGCTGTGACCAACTGATCAAAAACAAGATCCAGCTGGAGGCCAAGGTGAAGGAGCAGACAGAGCGCCTGGAGGATGAGGAGGAGATGAATGCTGAGCTCACAGCCAAGAAGCGAAAGCTGGAGGATGAGTGCTCAGAGCTCAAGAAGGACATCGATGACCTGGAGCTGACTCTGGCCAAGGTGGAGAAGGAGAAGCACGCAACAGAGAACAAGGTGAGCAAAGAGATCCCCTCCAGTGCCATCCTTGAACCTCCATGGGACGTCTAGGCCATAGTAACACCCATGATCAAATCTGCCTCCCCCGCACCTGGGCCCATGCGGTTAACATAAGCCTGGATATTGTACCTCACAAAGCCTCTCATGGATCATCCCCTGGAATCAATTAGCTGGGTTGGGCTTGCCAACCTTTGACCATAATGATGGGTGCAAAATGGGGTTTTTATCCCACAGGTGAAAAACCTGACTGAGGAGATGGCTGGGCTGGACGAGATCATTGCCAAGCTAACTAAGGAGAAGAAGGCCCTGCAAGAGGCCCACCAGCAAGCACTGGACGACCTGCAGGCTGAGGAAGATAAGGTCAACACACTGACCAAGTCCAAGGTCAAACTGGAGCAGCAAGTGGATGATGTGAGCAACTTTGACCTCATCCCTTTATGTCACTTAAGCTAATTTTTTCCAGGAAATTCCAGCGGTCAAATGGAACTCACATGCTCTAAAAGGGCAGGGGCTATCTCCCTTTTCTTTTGTGTATGATCCAGTCTTCTCAGGCCTTTGAACTAGATGGTCCCTAAAAATCCCTTCCACTTTGAGAGTTAGGGGATCCTATAATCTCTGGCACCTTGCACACTAACATTCAAAGAGCAGGATCCTAATAAGTATTAATTGAATTAAGTTTTAAAAAAATCCACTGATCTTATTCCTTAAGTCACTGGAACTTCTATGTTAACTGAGATTCTTCTTCAGACTATCCTTGTTTCCTTTGGCAAGTTAACCTTGGATCTCATGTACTTATGGACAGGAGCTTCATGAATTTTGGGTTTAGGATTAAGATTGAAAGGAGAGGATTCTGCATAGTAGATTCTTGGTCTTCCCTGGAATAGTCTCTGACTGTGCATCTGTCTCTATGTCTGTCTGTCTTTCTCTGTCTCTCTCTTTCTCAGCTGGAAGGATCCCTGGAACAGGAGAAAAAGGTCCGGATGGACCTGGAGAGGGCAAAGAGGAAGTTAGAAGGAGATCTGAAGCTGGCCCAGGAGAGCATCATGGATCTGGAGAATGACAAGCAGCAACTAGAGGAGAAACTCAAGAAGTATGAGCCTCTAGTGGGAAGGAAGGAGGGCATAGAAATCTGTGCATCAGTCAGAGAATAGGTCAGAAGGACAGAACATCCAGTCTCCATTACGCCTTTGTTCTTTCAGGGGCATCGGGGAATGGCTAATGTAACGCTTTCCACAGGGCAGATTTATCCCAGTCATTTCCCTCCTCCCCTGGAAATGACTCCCAGGAAAAGCTGGCGTTGACCATTTGTATCTGGGGAGGGAGAGAGAAACTGCATAATCCCAATGTCCTAGAACAGGACAATAGAAGAGGCAGAAATGAAGGAGGGAGAATGCCCATAAGCCATCATTTCTTCCAGGAAAGAGTTTGACATAAATCAGCTGAACAGCAAAATTGAGGATGAACAGGCAGTGGCTCTCCAGCTGCAGAAGAAACTAAAGGAAAACCAGGTAATTGGACAACAAAGTAGAGGGCACTGGGGAGAACTGGAGGTTTTGGATACCTCAAAGAAGATACCTGGGAATTATAGGATGTAGTATCATGTAATATATCATATAATAGGGCAGCTAAATGGCTCAATGGATAAAGGACCAAGCCTAAGGTCAGGAAGATCTGAGTTCAAATTCAACTTGGTACATTTACTATCTGTATGAAGTTGGGCAAGTCACTTAATTTTGCCTCAGTTTTTTTATCTGTAAAATGAGCTGGAGAGGGAAATGATATTTTTGCCAGGAAAATTCCAAATGGGGTCGCAAAGAATCAGACACAACTAATAAATAACTAAACAACAACAATATCTATCATCTAAACACAGAAGGACTTCAGAGGTCAATCCCAGTCTTATAAATGAGGCCCAGGGAGGTTATGTGGTTTAAATGCTGGTTTTATGACTTTAACAATTCTACTGGAGCACAAGGCCTCCTCTCCTGGAGCAACCTCAAAGTTAACTAACAAAGAGACTAAATCACTTTCCCCTGAGAGTTTAGAGACTCTCCAGAATGCTAATTATTTCTCAGAAAACAATAATTCACTTTCTCACTAGAACAGCCTCAAGCTGAGCTACTCTGGAAGCAGAGGGTGAAATGTCTCCTAACAATTAGCCACTCTTTTTTTTCTGGGATAAGAAGTTGTGTTGGTTTCTTTTTCTTGGTCCTTTTGCTCTAAAATAGATGATGGAGAAAGCCTTTCTCTTGTTCCCTTCCTCCACTAGTCCTCTTTCCTCCTGTGCAAAGGAACAGACTAATACAAAGATAGGTAGCAAGTCACAGGATCCCTCTTTTAAAACAAAAAGTAATCTTTAACAAGAACAAAGTCAGACAAACATTCAAACCAAGAAGTACAATCTTATATAGAACCATTAGTATTTAACTAAGTAGATCGAAGTAATTAACAAATATGAAAAAAAAAAACCCAACATATTTTTATTGTGTCCCTTTCCAGGTCTGCCTATAATTTTGTTACCTCTGACTTTGTTTTCTTGTCTTTAAAATATATATGTGTGTGTGTGTTAATATATATTATATATATTATTATATATTACATATATAATAATATATATAATATATATAAATATATATATTTAGAGTTAGAGTTATAGTCAGTGTATTTGTAATTCAGATGTTGTTGGCCTAATACTGCATCATTTTGTCTTTCCATTTTTCCTTATGTTCAGTTTTATCTTTGAATAGGGAATATATCTGACTACTACTATTGACATTTCATGGAGTGAATTCTCCCTCTAGAGCACTCACCCAAAGGCTGGGCATAGACAGGGATTCTGCCATCCACCTGCTATGGATTCTCTTAATCTAGCCAGGGTTCACTTCAATTTGGCAAACATTAACTAAGCATCTATCGTTTGCATGTAGCCTTTACTCTTAAGAGGGCCAAGTATGTGCTAGATGTGAAGAAAAAAAGTTACCTGTTTGTAAGTACATTGATTCCTTGTGGTTAGAAGCTCATTTTGTCCTTATCTGGGTGCAAATCTGGCTAGAAGCAGGCTGGTATATTGGGGAAAGGGCTGGGAATTGGAGCACTAAGGCAGAGTGATTACAACATTTGCATTATATAGCATCTTAAAATGTGCAAAATACATAATAATAATGGCTAATTATATGATGCTTATTATAGGCCAGGCACTGTTCTAAGTGCTTTCAATTATTTTCCCATTTGATCTTCACAACAATCCTTTATTTTATTATTATTTCCATTGTATAGTTGAAAAAATGGAGGCTCCAGCAGAGGTTAAATGACTTGCCCAGGGTCACACAGCTAGTAAATATCTGAGGCTAGATTCAAACTCAGGGCTTGTAGACCAGTCCCAAGGCTTGATCCACTGAGTCACCTAACATTATCTCATCTGATCCTCACAACAACTCCCTGAGCTATTATTTCCATTTTATAGATCAGAAAACTGAGGCTGAGAAAAGGGATCATTCTACTCTAGCATCTAATTATTTCCAGCCCTGATGCTGTCATTTACTGACTAGATGTCTTTGGGCAAGTTATATAACCTCTGTGAACCTCAATTTCTATAATATACCAGTGCTAACATGGGGTTTTCCAAAAGTCTTAGTGCAGTTTTAATGTTTAGTTGTTGTCATTTTTCTTAATAGCTTTAAACTGCACTAAAACTTTTTGGACACTATATTTGTCCTACCATCCTCATAAGCTGTTAATTTATTCAGTGGGATAATGTGAGTAAAACATTTAGTTGCCAGATAATACTACATAAAAGTCAGCTATTATTATCTTCCACTCAAATCTTATTGGACACCCCATCATGGTAAAGAGGTGACCCTAGATACTGGTGGACTATGAGAGCAGAGCACAGGCCCCAGAGAATGAGTCCAATTAAGCAATAGAGGCTTTGAGTATTGGCCCAGCAGTAAGCTATATCTGGCATCCGAGGATTAGAACAGCTAAGTTGAGAAAGAGAGAGAAAGAGGTGGGTGGGGAGGGAGGGAGAGAAGGAGGGAGAGACAGAGACAGGAAGAGAGAGAGAGACAGTGAGATTAACCTATTACTTGCAAGTTAGTAACTCATGAAATCATTTACTGAACCATATTTGGGGACAGAAGGTTAGAGGGGATTCTGATCTGCATCTCCAAAAAGAATCACCACTCTGATGAAATTCCAGATTTTTTTTTTGGAGTAATAGTGAATAATGATGATGCATGTTGGAAGAGATATTTTGGAAGGGGACAAAGAAAGCCTATTCTCCCCTTAGCACCCAAGGAAGAAGGAAGTATTAATATAATACCTACTATGTGCCAGACACCTAAACACTTTACAAATGTTATCTTATTTGCTCCTCAAAATAATCCTGGAGTTAAGTTCTATTAGTATCTCCATTTTACAGTTGGGGAAACTATGATAAGGTGACTTGCCCATGGTCACAAAACCAGTAAGTGTCAGAGGTAGGACCTGAACTCAGATCTTCCTGACAATAGGGTGAGAACTCTAAACAACATACTATCTCAATGGCTCAAAGTTCAAGCATTTCCACTGAGTGCCAGTGTAATGAAAATAAATGCCTCAGGTATTTGTTCAAGTTCATAGATCTCTCTCCTGGGAAACCCAGTTCTATTTTTAAATGAAATCATAAGATCATAGGTCAAAGAGTTGGAAGGGATCTTAAAAATGCATTCCATTAAACAAAAATAATAATAGCTAGCATTTATATATCACTTTTAAGGTTTGCAAAGCATTTTACAAATACAATCTTATTTTTTTAACCTCACAATACTGAGATAGGTGCCAATACTATCCCCATTTTACAAATGGGGAAACTGAGATTGACATAGGTTAAGTGACTTGCCCAGGATCACACAGTTTGGACGTATCTAAGGCAGAATTGTAATTCTTCCCCACGCCAGGCCCAGCACTTGATCCACTGTGCTACCTAGCTGCATGATTTTGAAAAATGTATTAAGTGCTTATTATGTGCCAGATACTATGCTAAGTGCTGAGAATATAAATACAAAAATGAAATAGACAATTAAGAAGGTTAATTCTACTGATCATCTTTCTGATCCAGTCTCCTCCTCTGGCCCTTTCCCTTCATGTTACAGATGAGAAAAGTAGGATCGAAAGAGGAATAATGCCTGATATAGTCACATGGTCATAAATAGTAAGACTAGTATTTGAACCCAGGTCTTTGGGCCTCAGTTCCAGAGCTATTTCTACTATTCCTCACTACCTGAATCCTTTGCATCCTCCAGATGTTTCCATCCATGTTTCACTGGCTGTTTTGGGAGGTGTTTTTTCCTGGAATAGGAAAAAGAGCTTTATTTGTGTCTCCTCCCTTTGCTATAGTACCTTGCACGTCTTTAGTGCTTTAAAGTTTACAAAACCCTGTCCTCACCATTCTAAGGTAGGCAGTACAAATATTGTCATTATTGCCTTTGTCTAAATGGGAAAATAGAGGCCCAGAGAAGCTGTTTGCCCAGAGTCACGAAATTTGAATTTGAGCCCAGATTATTTATCTTCATGAACAATGCTCTTCCTGCTTTGCTATGCTGTCTCCCTTTGGAAGAGTTTCCATCAGTTGCTCTATGCTGCAGAACAAAAGCATTCTCTTCTGATTTCAATTGAGATGCTCCCCTCTGCTGGGAAATGGGAAGAGTGATTGTCCTCTCCTGCTAGTGGTTTCCAAGGCATTAATAATAAATAAACATATACACCTTAGGAAACCTACATCTTGCTGATTCACAGGGCCATAGAGTTTAGACACTATCCTCAAGGAAAAAAATCATTTCCCACCCTCTGCTTGGCCCCTGCTGCTGCCAAAGAATAAAATAGTGAGTAAGACAAAAAGAAGTCCTATGTAGAACAGAGAACACAGTTTTTAGTATCAGAAGATCTGAATTTGAGTCCAGGGTCTAGAACTTACTAGTTTTATAACCTTAAGCAAGGTCTTTCACTGGGGCTCATCTTCTTCATCTAGAAAATGCGAATAGCTATGTTACTATTATCTACCTCATATGATTACTTTGGGGAAAGTGCTTTGTGAACCTCAAAGCTCTGGCTGAGGATGAGATGGCCTTTTAGTCAAAGCCATGGGTGGCTGGATTGATAAACAGGACAAATAGGTTGAAGATAGTGCCACACTAAAATAACCATAAAGTGAACTGTGCTCCTAAGATTCAATATTAGGAAGCAAATTCAGTAAAATATCAAATAACTCATCAGCTCAAGGAATTATAGGCTGGGGAAGGAGTCAGAGGTTAATTGAATTTTCTGATCAGCTGAGGATAAACAGAAGCCACTTTTTATTTCAAGTCTTTTCCATGCAAATCTATATAGAATGGACAAGTCCATTTTCCTGTTCTAGGAAGCTGAGTCTAATCAATCTCTTGGAAATTTTCTCTGGTGACTTAAGCTTTATACAACCTTGGGGTCATCTCTCTGAACACAAATTCTCATCATGTTATACTGCAGTTGTGGAAGGTATAAGAAATTGGGTTGAAGCTATAGCAAGGCAAGGACATGTTCTAAAAGTATTTCTTTGTTTTTAAGCTGTCTTTGTTATTTTTTGTTATTGTTTGATCACAGACCCTAAAAGCAGAAGGAAAAAAGAAAAAAGTATCAATCGTTGAAGTCTGGCATAAAAGCCACTAACATAACCTGAATTCCAATAATTTATATTCTAAGTTGGAGATTCTAGGTCATAGTGTAGCAAAGACTCTTGAGTTCATATTTCAGTTCTGATACTATGTAACCATGGACAAGTCACTACTTCTATCAGGCTCAGTTTTATTGTCTGTAAAATCAGCATAATCATACCTGTACCATCTACTTCCCAGTACTGTGGAAGAGGGAAACAAAACTCCGTAAACCTAAAAGTGCTATATAAATATGAACATATGTTCTTTTTTTTTTCAGGTTCTAGTATTGATAGGAGATTGTCCATGTTGTCTTGAGATTGGGCTTCAATCTTGTTTTAAGATTGGGCTTCCTTGTGTCCCTTTTGTTCTAGCATTAGTATCATGTTGGTGAAAACTACAATGTCTAAAGATTTATCATGGCCTTCTTTTCTCTTTTTTGTTTTTCCCAAGGTCTTCTTTTCTAACATGACAAGTCCATTTTTTCTGGCCCCTTCCAAATTCAGTGAATCTTGAGTTAGCTTTTGACCAAAGTCGTTTCCTTTCCTCTCTTCTCAACAAGATTACAGACTTCTCCTTTTATAGACCAGACCCTGATCTTCTTTATCCAAATTCTCTTCTCTCTGTTCCCAGGCTCGAATCGAGGAGCTGGAGGAGGAGCTGGAAGCAGAGAGGACAGCTCGGGCCAAAGTGGAGAAGCTGCGCTCGGACTTGTCCAGGGAGCTGGAGGAGATCAGTGAGAGGCTGGAGGAGGCCGGGGGGGCCACTTCTGTCCAGATCGAGATGAACAAGAAGAGGGAGGCAGAATTCCAGAAGATACGGAGGGACCTGGAGGAGGCGACCCTGCAGCACGAGGCCACGGCGGCCGCCCTGCGCAAGAAGCACGCAGACAGTGTGGCTGAGCTGGGGGAGCAGATCGACAACCTGCAGAGGGTCAAGCAGAAGCTGGAGAAGGAGAAGAGCGAATTCAAGCTGGAGCTGGATGACGTCACCTCCAACATGGAGCAGATCATCAAGGCCAAGGTGAGGAGGACCTGAAGGAGGCCGGCCTGGCGGGGCCTCTCACCCTCAGGCTCCTTGATATAGATCCATCTACTCACCATCTCCTCCTTCATTTCTTCTTTCTGTGAACCAGTCTGGACATCCACTTTATTGTCTCCCCTGTGTTTCTTCTCTTCTTTCTTGGTCATTCTTTCTTTCCATGATTAAATCCAAGGTGAAGAGGAGGAAGAGGAAGAGAGAAAGATAAAGAGACAGGGACAGGAGAGACAGAGAATAGAGGGAGGGAGAAAGGGAGAGAGGGAAGGAGCCCCAGTTTTTGGCATGGTTTCTCTTACTCGTCTCCTCTAGTTTTATTCTCTGATCTTCTATTTTCTTTTGTTTCTCTTTCAATAATCCAACCAACATTTAGTAAGTGCCTATGATGCTCAGAGCATTGTAACTAGTTGCAGGGGATGCAAAGTTCTGTGTGGTTTTTTTTAAGTACTATCTGACTTGAAGGAGCTTATGATCATGCAAAAGCATAGGCATAGTCCTAATAAGTTTACTAGAAAGTAGAATGTGGGGGCAGCTAGATAGCACAGTGGATTAGAGTACCAGCCCTGAAGTCAGAGTTCAAATCTGACCTCAGACACTTAACACTTCCTAGCTGTGTGACCCTGAGCAAGTCACTTAACCCCAACTGCCTCAGCAGAAAGAAAGAAAGAAAATAGAATGTGACGGAGACAAAATATTGTCCCTTACTTATTTTTAGCATTGGCCTGCTAATATGGGAGTCAGACTAAAAGATCCCCAAGGTTCTTTTCTTGGCACCTTGTGTTATCACAGAGTAGTGTCATAAAAAAGTACTAGCTTTGGAATCAGAGTTGGACTTAGTTTGAAATCTTTTTTTTTTTTTTTTTTTTTTTTTTGGTTTGAAGTCTTACTACTGTATGACGTTGGGCAATCATTTACACTCTTGGTGCTTCAGTTTATTCATCTACAAAATAATGAAGTTGAATTACTTCTTTTTTCCTCCTTCATAGTATTTTATTTTTCCAATTAAATATAGTTTTCAACATTCATTTTTGTAAGATTTTGAGTTACAAATTTTTTTCTCTTTCACTCCCTTACTTCTCCCTCCCCAAGATAGCAAGCAATTTGATATGTTATACTTGTACAATCATTTTAAACATATTTCCATATTTTTCATATGTGAATGAAAAAAATCAAAACAAAAAGAAAAATGCATGAGAAAGAAAAAGCAAACAAATAAACAAAACAGTGAAAATAGAAAGCTTTGATTCTCATTCAGATTCCATAGTTTTTTCTCTTTGTGGATGTGGATGGCATTTTTCATCTCAAGTCTATTGGAATTGTCTTTGATTGTGAAAAGAGCCAAGTTCACCACAGTTAATTATCACATAAACTTGTTGCCATGTACAATGTTCTCTTGGTTCTACCCACTTCACTTGGCATCAGTCATGTAAGTCTTTGCAGGTTTTTCTGAAATCATCCTGCTGATCATTTCTTATAAAATAATAATATTTTGTTACTTTCATATTCTATAATTTATTCAACCATTCTCCAACTGATGGGTATCCACTCAATTTAGTTGGATTACTTCTAAGAGCCCTTTCAGTCTCCTTTTTCCTCTTCTCTTTATGCTTCCTTTTTCACATACATTTTTCTCTTCTTTTTTTCTCCTTGATACCACTGTTTCTCTCTCCTAGGACTTCTCATCCTTTTTATTCTTGAATGTATTTCCTTTAAACTCTCCTGCCAATCCTTTCTCTTTTTCCTTCCAGCTATTTATAGAATAGATCCATTTCCATTCCCCTTTTTCCTCTGGAATGGCTCAATCAGTAAAGTAACCATAGAGCAGGATTCAAAAAAGGTGCTAACATTTCTCTTTCCAGTAGAATGTGACCCCTTAGAAAACAGGGACTTTTTTATCTAGAGGAAATTTTTGTGGAGTTTTTTTTGTTGTTGTTTTGTTTTTGTTTTGACTTTGTAATTACACCTAGTGTAATATCCTGTCCAATTTCTTTTTTTTTTTTCTTTTTCTTTTTTTTTTTTTTTTTGGCCTAGACCTGAGATTTTACTCAATCTTAGGACCTCCCTCTGCCAAAGCAGATTGTCAGCTGTTTTGCAATTTACAGAATTGCCCTGGGGTATTGAAAGATTAAATGGTTTTCCCTGAATCATTCATCCTGTGTGTGTGTGGAGTGGGCCTTCAATCCATATCTTCCTAACTCCAAGAACTATATTCTATCCACTATGCCATGGGTCCTTTCATCTTGTACCTAGTAGGTGTTTAATAAACGGTTGATGAATTCAACTGAACTTATTTTCCACCTTTCTCTTATTTTAACCTATAAACTCTTCATTCTCTCTCTTCATTTAATTCTTTCTCAGTACAGAGATTATTCTAATTGGCTCCCCCATTCTTAAACCCCATCACATGTGTTCACTGAGCCTTCCTTTCTCCCTATAACCCACAGGCAAACCTGGAGAAAATGTCCCGGACTCTGGAGGACCAGGCAAATGAATACAGGGTAAAACTAGAAGAAGCACAGCGCTCCCTCAATGACTTCACCACCCAGAGAGCTAAATTACAGACAGAGAACGGTGAGTGCCCTTCCCTTAGTTCCTTCTCTGTCACTCTATTTCCCACGGCCCTCCAGCCCTAATTCTCCCTCCGTTAGGGTTACCAGCCCGCTGCAGACCTCCCGTACAAGAATCTTCTGCCTTCTGTTCTAGGTGAGCTGACTCGTCAGCTGGAGGAGAAGGAGGCTCTGATCTCCCAGCTGACCAGGGGAAAACTCTCCTATACCCAGCAGATGGAGGACCTTAAAAGGCAGCTGGAAGAGGAGGCCAAGGTGAGTGAGAAGAAGACTGTCTGCAGTTGGCCAAGAGAGAATGAAGCTGGAGATTAGGAGCAGGGTCTCACAAGCATAGACTCGATAGTAAAAAACAAAACTAGATACAACAAGGGCAGGGGACTTTGTGCTCTAGTTCCCAGCCCTAGTGAATGTTAGCTGTGTGAGACCTTGGGCAAATGACCTCTCTCGCCTCACTTTTCCCATCTACCATAAGAATAATACTTTAGATATGTTTATAATTTGTGAGGTATTTCCATATATGTTTTCTCATTTGAATCTCACCAAGATGACAGAGGGGAAATGAAGGCCAAGAGGAGCGACTTATTCAGAATTACAAAGTGACAGCACCAGGATAAAACCCAGACCTTCCTACACTCTAGGCAAGAAGGCAGTATAATAGGAAAAGCACCTAACTTGGGGTTGCAAGCCTGGGTTTATTCCCTGCTCCTCAGCAACTATATGGCCTTCACTCAATTTGGTTTTTTGAAGGTAATCAGGGTTAAAGTTTACATATATGCTAATAAGTGCGTGAGTCTGGATTTGAACTCAGGTCCTTCTAACTCTGGGACCACTTAGCTTCCCTGTCCTGCAACTATATGACCTTGAACAAGTCATTTAATCTCTGTTTCTTCATAAATAAAATGTGGGAGTTAGAACAAATGATCTCTGAGGTCTCTGCCATTTGGAAAATTCCACGGCTCCCTGAGTTTTAGGCTGGGGGTAAAGTTTACAAATTAGGACAGAACTTGGAGGACTTGCTTGTTCCTCCCCATTAGAGAAGGTAATCGGGATCTTCCATCTCTCCCTCCTCTGCTTTCTCTCAGGCAAAGAACGCCCTGGCCCACGCCCTGCAGTCGGCCCGCCACGACTGTGACCTTCTGAGGGAGCAGTATGAGGAGGAGACGGAGGCCAAGGCAGAGCTGCAGCGGGTCCTGTCCAAGGCCAACTCGGAGGTGGCTCAGTGGAGGACCAAGTACGAGACGGACGCCATCCAGAGGACCGAGGAGCTGGAGGAGGCCAAGTGAGTGCGGGGGGGCTCTCCCAACACCAACTCCATCCTGCTCTGGAGCCAGGCTTCCCAGCAAATGACACTGCAGTCAGTGCTGTGGAGGAGGGGATCTGTAGGTGGGTGACTCTGGGAAGACAGTCAGGGAATCCAGGCTGAGAGGTGCCAGGCCCACAGACTAAATCCTCCCAGTGAACTCCCCTGCCAGCTCCCAGAGATAGAACATGAACCTCTTAATTTATCCCAGTGAGGAGAGTATCTGACTGGGAAGAAGAGGTACAAGATGGGAGGGTGATCACAGGATGAAGAGGAAATAAGGGAAATAATAATGGAATCCTGAAAAGGAGGAAAAGCAAGGTACTCTGCAACAATCTCCATCAAGTGATGAGTGGCTGGAAAGGGAACTTAACCCCCACCATCTGCCCCTCCCCCCTTGGCTGGCCCTAGCCCACTTCCTGTGACAGGCAAGCTTTTGGCTCGGGTTATACCTGATGCACGCGTATAAGACGAGCAAAAAGCTTGTTGGTCGGAGGACCCATCATCAGCCTAGGTGAGTACCCTGGGGGAGGGGCTGGAATCAAGGTAACTCCAGTCCTAGCACTGGTCCTAGGCATTTGATCCCTCTAGAATGGGATTCTCAGAAACTTTGGTTCTAGAATACTATTTCTCCCTATCTCTGCTGTGTGTTCTAAATTGTTGTAGAAAACTGGCTCAGTTCCCTCAGATGGCCTTGTAGCCCTAGTAATTTCCCAAGGGCTCATGCTGCTCCTTCCTAGATTTATTTCCACCTTTTTCCCTTCTGCTTCCCCTAGGAAGAAGCTGGCCCAGAGGCTGCAGGATGCAGAGGAGGCTGTGGAGGCCGTGAATGCCAAATGCTCATCTCTGGAGAAGACCAAGCACCGGCTGCAGAATGAGATCGAGGACCTCATGGTGGATGTGGAAAGGTCCAATGCGGCCGCTGCTGCTCTGGACAAGAAACAGAGGAACTTTGACAAGGTGAGCACAGGATGGAGAGGGACAGGCTCAGGGTCAGAGGGCAGATCCCATCATTGCTCCAGAGCCCGAAGGGATGCTTATGGACATTTATGCCCGACACCTTCATCTTACAGATGTGCGCCTTCTTTTAGCCCTATTCTCACCAGACTTGCTCAGGGTCAGGCAGGTACCAGGGGTTAAGTCCGGGGGCTGCGACTCCAAATGCAGTTCTTTTTGCTGGGAGGGCCGTGCTGCAACTGAAGAAAGACAGAAAGACAAGGGGCTGGAATCTCCACAATGGAGCTAGAACAAGAGGCAGGAGAACAGAAGGAAGAGAAAGCTAGATAAGAGTAAGGGAGCCAAAGAAGACCAAGAGAAGCTGAGAGATGCCAGAAGGAAGGGCCCAGGCACAGAGAAGAGGCAAAAGGAGAGATGTAGGGACAGGAAGCCAAGCAGATGGGGAGATGGGAGGCTAGGAGTCAAGGAAGGCAAGGAAGGGAAGGATGTGGAAGAAGAAATGGGCCAAGGAATGGCTATGGAAGAAGACCCCAGAGAATAGGACTGAGAGGGATAGAGCCTGGAGACTTTGTAGAATGACCTTGTCCCCATTCTTGGTCCTTGGCAAGATTCAGAGAAACTTGGACAAGATGGGGAAGAAAAGGAAGAAGAAAGAGAACTGGGAAAGAAAGATGAGGAAGAATATTAAAGATAGGGAGAGTCTAAGTAGGGAGATGAGGGAGAAGGAGGAGGAAAAAAGGGCAAAAAGAAGAGGGAATGTGGCATAGGAATAAGGTGAAAGAGAAAGATAGCATTAAAGGGGGCAAATGGAAGGGAGTAATCTGCAGCTGTTAGAGAAAGGAAAGGTTTTGTATGGAAGTGCCTCTTAGGTTGAAGGAAATTAAGAGCCTAAGAGTGTAGAGTACATTACAGGCATAAGGGATAGCCTGGGTAAAGGTATGGTGGAAGGAAATGTAGTCTTATGTGTGAGGAACAGTAAGAACGTCAGTTTGGTTGGTTGTGAATGGGGGTGAAGGGAAATAACGAGTTATCAGTCTGGAAAAGGAGTTTGGCACTAATCTGTAAAAGGTCTTAAATGTTAAACAAATATTTGATCCTAGAGGTATTAAGGGATCATTGGAATTTACTGAGTAGGAGGTGATGTCAAACTTACAGTTTAAGAAAATCATTTTTACAGCAGTAAAAAGGACAGGTTGGAGAGGGGAAAGATTACCAGTTAGGAGGCTGTTGGGACCAGCACAACACAAATGGGCTAGTGGCAGTTGAAAATAAGGAGAAGGGGCTGCTGATAATTCAACAGAGCCATTTGTTAAGAGAAATCATGTTGCTTATATATCTTAAAACCATGTTATTATGAAAGGCATTGTTCTGTGACCAACCCTGGTTTCTGTTTTCTGTGATCTCTCTGAAACATATTGTTAGTTTCTAGGCTGTGTAAAGTTCACAATGCCCCAGTAATTGTGCCAGGACCTTTTGCTTCCTCACAATTTCAAGCTTAAATGCACCCTTGATTAATCTTAGGAGGAGGGGGACATCCCTGTTGCTGAAGTTTCTAGCTTCTAGAGGAGGCTACTATAGCCAGAGCCTGGGCTGGCCCTCTTTTCACCTTCAGTGCCATCAAGCTCAGCCTGCTCCTCTCTCTGCTTCTGCTTAAATTTCATCTTCCCACAATGTGTTATGGCCCCTGTTAGCTTGTAGATGGAGTTCTCCTCCTCAGGAGTGAATTTCATAAGCAGGTGCAGGATTTGACCCCTCTCATGTTCCTCCTTTTTCTTGCCCTTTTCTCCTCCCTGTTCATGGACAGATCCTTGCTGAGTGGAAACAGAAGTATGAGGAGTCTCAGTCAGAACTGGAATCCTCTCAGAAGGAGGCTCGCTCCCTCAGCACCGAGCTCTTCAAGCTAAAGAACGCCTATGAGGAATCCCTGGAGCATCTGGAAACTTTCAAGAGGGAAAACAAGAACCTCCAGGGTGAGTCAGGGAGGAGTCAGGGGGAAGAAGGGGGTAGCAGCAGACAGTGAAAGTATTGGGGAAGGGCAGGGCTGTGAGCGGGAGACCACAGTCCCTGAGGCTTTCTCATCTCTCCCCTATCAGAGGAGATCTCAGACCTGACAGAGCAATTGGGAGAAGGGGGAAAGAGTGTCCATGAGCTGGAGAAGATCCGAAAGCAGCTGGAAGTCGAGAAATTGGAGCTTCAGTCGGCTCTGGAGGAAGCGGAGGTAAGAGAGAGGCTGACTTCTGCTTTCTTTCTCATCTTCCTATTTCTCTCCCCTCATCCCCAAGTTCGAAGGGAAAGTATTTCAGGCTGCCTGCTCCATCCATTTGTTGTTGTTATTGTTTTAAAATAACTTTTTATTTTTAAAATGCATGCAAAGATAGTTCTCAACATTCATCGTTGCAAAACCTCATGTTCCAAATTTTTTCTCCCTTTCCCCCCCACTCCTTTCCCCTAGACAGTAATCCAGGTTAAACACATGCAGTTCTCCTAAGCCTATTTCCATATTTTTGTTCCCTTTGTTAAACTCTATCTCCTTCTTGGGCTCTAGTCTGATCTCTCCCTTAGCCTCCGACTCCAAGCCTTCTACTTTAAGGAAAAGCCCCTCTCTCCCTGACACACACACCCCCCCCAGCACAGACGACTCTCCCCTGACCCCTCCCCCCAGCATAGATGTCTCCCCCTGATCTCCCCCAGCACAGAAGTCTCCCCCTGACTTCCACCAGCATAGATGTCTCCCCCTCACCCCCCCAGCACAGACGTCTCTCCCTAACCCCCCTCCAGCATAAACATGTCCCTGGGTTACCCTCTATATGGCTGCCTCCAAGGAGGGGTGACAGACCCGCACCGAGGACAGCAGCATGAGCGGGGCCTGGGCAGTGGGACACAGACTCAGGGATGAACAGCCCGCCCCACACAGCACACCACAGCCCAGCTCGGTCTGACAATCCCCCCTGTGAAGGGCCCGGCTGGCTTTGTTTGATCCACTTTTACAGAGGACTTTCACTCCAGGAAGTTGGGGTGGAGAGGGTGCCCCAGGCCAGTCTCCCTGCTGTGCGGCCCCAGCAGCCCGTGCTTCCCTTCCACATTAACCACACAGCTCAGCCCCTTTCCTCCATCCTCCCAGGCCTCCCTGGAGCATGAGGAAGGGAAGATCCTTCGGGCCCAGCTGGAGTTCAACCAGATCAAGGCAGAGATTGAGCGGAAGCTGACGGAGAAGGACGAGGAGATGGAGCAGGCCAAGCGCAACCACCTGCGGGTGGTGGACTCCCTGCAGACCTCCCTGGACTCGGAGACACGCAGCCGCAATGAGGCGCTGCGGGTGAAGAAGAAGATGGAGGGGGACCTCAACGAGATGGAGATCCAGCTCAGCCAGGCCAACCGAATGTCCTCGGAGGCCCAGAAGCATTTAAAGATAGCCCAGGCCCACTTAAAGGTAAGGGGCCAAGGGCCCAGAACCTTGGCGGGGAGGAGCGGTGGCCACCAGAGCACCTTGAGTGCACCGTTACACCATTACAGTCACCGGGGAGAGGTGTGGGTTATCTCCGTTTTATAAATAAGGAAACCGACAACAAGGGCTTTCACGCTCTATCAGCCCTACAGCAAGTCATGGGAGGTGGATTTCAGGCCAGGTCTTCTCCACCCAAGGCCGGCATTCTTTCCACTTGGCCATCCAGCTACGTCTGTAATCCACGGCTCGTCTGTGGAAGAGAAAAACAGGCTCCCAGGAGTAACAGACAGGTCAGCGGAGGCCGTGTACTCAGACTGAATCCAGACTGTGTCAGGAGAGACCTTCGAGGAAAAAGAGACAAAGCCTTGGTCCTCGTCTCTGGGCCTCCATAACATAGAAGGGTTGGAGGGTTGAACAGATAATATCTCAGGTCCCTTTCAGCTCTAATGTGTGGTACTTCTGAACATGGCTGGTAGATGAGGGAAGGTAGACTGACCAAACTGTATTATAAAATCTGCTCCTCAAAGATGTGAAAGCTAAGGGGAAAGAGAAGGAAGATGATAGATTTACTTTTTTGTTTTTTATTTTATTTTTTTCAGTATTTTATTTTTCCAAATACATGTATAGAAAGTTTTCAACATCCATTTTTGTAAAACTTTATATTCCAAATTTTTCTTCCTCCCTTCCTTACCTCCCTCCTCCCCAAGAAAGCAAGCAATCTGTTATAGGTTTAAATATGTACAATTCTTTTAAACATATATCCATATTTGTCACATGCAAGTAAAATCAGATCAAAGGAGAAAAAGTATGAGAAAGAAGAAAAAAACAAACAACAAAAAAGGTGAAACTACTATGTTTTAATTCACATTCAGTGTTCATAGTTCTCACTCTGGATATGGATGGCATTTTCCATTCCATGTCTATTGGAATTGCCCTGAATCACTGAATTGTTGAAAAGAGCCAAGTCCATCACAGTTAAGATAAAACTTAGAAGTCATTTAGAGTTTAAAAAATAATTAAGTCTTTCTTTTCTCTTTTTCCTATCTCTCTACCCTATGGAGGAAGGGGGAAAGTGCTAGTAACAAATATACATAATCAAGCAAAACAAATGTCCACAAATCATGGATGTCTTAGAAGTTATTTAAGCCAAGATCTCAATTCACAGATATTAAACTAAGGCCTTAGAGAGATCAAGTGTCATCTCCATGGTCACAGAAGTAGTGGGTAATAAGCCAGGATCTCTGCCTCAAAAAACTCTTTCAAGTCATCCGTGATTCCTGTCTCCTCAGGAAATATTGTTTTTCATCCTTAAGTCACAATCTCCTCTTTAGAAGAAGGGAGTAGTGGGACGTGGTCAGTAACACAGAGAAGGTTTGGGATAGTCTCCTCTGCTGTTGTTCTTCCTTCATTTTTCTAGGAAAACCAATGACATCATAGACAATGACTAGATCTAAATGCCCTCTTCCCTATAGGACACCCAGATCCAGCTGGATGACTCCATCCGGGCCAACGATGACCTGAAGGAGAACATTGCCATTGTGGATCGAAGAAACAACCTACTGCAGGCAGAGCTGGAGGAGCTTCGGGAGGTTGTGGAGCAGTCGGAGAGGGCCCGGAAGCTGGCTGAGCAGGAGCTCATCGAGACCAGTGAGCGGGTGCAGCTGCTCCATTCCCAGGTGAGAGACTCCCTATGCAGTGACAACCTGCTGGATCTCTGCACCAAGAACACCCACAACTTGATGGGGTTTTTTGTCTTTGTTTTTGATATTTTTTTTGATGGACACCTATTACCCAGAAGATTACTTGTCATGGGAATATGGAAATTTAAAGTATTTTTCTACCTCCTGTCAAATCAGGGTTCAGGTACAACATCATGGTGCTGCTCTCTTAGGGAAGGCATCTGATTTAGTGATATGATATGGTTCTTTTGGCCCAATTTTTATAATACCATTATCTAAAAATAATAATTCATATTTATGAAGTTCTTTATGGTTTGTGAAGCACTTCCTTCCTAACCACCTTGTGAAGTAAGTAATGTGAGAGTCGTCCCCATTTTGTGGATGAGGAAATTCAGGCTCTGAGAAATGAAATAGACTGACCCAAGTCAATCAGAATTGAGAACTCAAGCCACCTGACTTCAGACCTAATGTTCTTGTTTTCACATAGACAGTAGAATAGCAATTTGGAGCTAAGATCTAAAGTCAACATGTAAGATGAAAATCACATATAGTGAAAATGGAACTTCTTTAAATCAGCTGATTTTGAATTCTACCTCACTTTCTGGTGGTTTAACTTTGACAAGAGATTTGAGCTAGAGCTAAGGCTATCTCACACAACATTATCATGCAGAAGCACATATTTACCGTTTCTGTCTTCCAGGAAGGAATTTAATACTCTTTCAATCTCCCCAAATGCCCTCACTACTTTCAATTAGCCAGAAGTGCTCTTACTTTCTTATTCAGATAGAACCTACCTTAAAGGGAAAGTACTTCCCAATGACCACAACCAACCTGTCATCCAGCATTTATTATTTACTATATGAAAAGGGTTAAAACATAGGAAAGATGCTTTGTTACAATGCAACAATTCAAAACAAACAGCAGCAACACTCTGCTCTACCAGTCCCAGAGGATCATAGATTTAGAAGGGATTTTAGAAGCTACTGAATCCAATATCCTCATTTTATAGATGAGAACACTGAGATGCTGCTGAAGTTAAGGGACTTGACCAGAGCTATAAGTTACTAAGTATTTGAGGTGAGACTGGAATTCAGGTTTTCTTGACTCCAATTCCAAGATTCCATCAGCTACTCCATACTAGTTCTCTCCCCACAAGAATGATCTGGTTTCCCTGAGACCTGCCAAATGCTTGTCCTCCAAGTCTCTCTCCAGACCTAATGTGACCCTAAACATCACAACTGGGGGATAAAAGTGTTAAGATAAACAAGGTTAAGAGAAGCAAGGTTTAGAAAGCCCAAGTTTTCATAGCCCATCTGGGCTCCAGAATATGAACTGCACTCTGATTACTTGGTTTGGCTGGGCTAAGTATAGGAGACCCTGGGAAAGGAAATCAGCAAGGAGCAGTAGGGCCACTGGTCAATGGGGCCATAATTCTGAGTAAGTACATAAGACTGAATTCAGTTCAATTAAATGCACCTAAGATTTGACAGTAAAGTAGTACCCTACTTAAGATAGCCATCTTAAACTGGGGTCCTAGAAAGACAATAGGTTATAATGGAAAGAGTGCTGGATGTGGATTCAGGACATCTGGCTTCCTATTTAACTCTGTCACTTACCAGAATATTATGACAATGGAAAAATCAACTAATGTCTCTGAATTTTAATTTCCTCATCTATAAAAGAGAGATAATAGTGCTCAAAAGCTCTACCTTGAAGGTTTCTTGTTAAGAAAGTAGTTTGTAATGCTTAAACTGCTATTTATGAGGAGTTCACCAAACTAGTAATCTGGAAAATAATACCATTTAATCGATGTCTTAGTTCCTTTCTAAATAATAGTAACGACCAATTCTTCATCTTTTTACTCACTCTTTCTCTCTTTTTATAATTGTAGCTCATGACATTCCTATAGAGTTGTTTCCATGGAACTGAAGATTAGACCATCCCCCTTTTAAGCTTTTCTGTTCACTCCTAAGTCTATCCCTCTGATAATATCTGCATGTTTATATCAAGACTAGAATGTAAAACTCTAGGTTCTCTTCTATGTAAGATCTTTCCCCGGCAATAAGTCAACTGAAAGAGCTATCTAGAACAGTGGCACCAAACTCAAATAAAAATGGGGTCACCAAACCATACAAAAGGATGGGCCACATGGACTTAGAAAACCACATGGTAACATTATCTGAGTTTTATTATATTTTATCTTGTTAAATATTTCCCAATTACATTTTAATCCTGTTTGAATACACTCAGTAGTGTTGAAGGCAGCATTCCTGTGTTCAACAACTCTGATCTAGAACACATCCAAATGTCCACAAAGATTTTCTACAAGAAAGAGGGGGGAAAGGCACCAAACACAAAAAAATGACCTGAAACCATGACTTGGTCAGGAGGCTTTAAATTCTCGTTTTTGCTGTCCCCATTCTAGAACACCAGCCTAATCAACCAGAAAAAGAAGATGGAGGCAGATCTGTCTCAACTTCAGTCGGAAGTGGAGGAGTCATTGCAGGAGTGCAGGAATGCTGAGGAAAAGGCCAAGAAAGCCATCACTGATGTGAGTGACCACCTTTGTCCTCTTCCTCCTCTATTTCCTGCTGATTCGCAGATAAAGAAGTAAAAATGGAGGGATTGAGCCTAAGTTACCATAACCCTAGTTTGAATGACTAGAGGACCTGAGTAGCTGAATCCAGGTCAATCAGAAAACATGGAGAAAGGATCTCACAGCTTGGAGAGACCTCAGAGATCACCTAGTCCTACTTTTATTGAATAGAAATCTCTTGTCCCATGTCCCCAAGAAATTGTCATCTATCCTCTACTTCAAAACCATGAATCCTGAAGAAACCACTGTTTATATCTCCAAATATCTATTTATATCTATATTTATATACCAAACTATCTATATCTCCAAAATCAACTTTTTTTAGTTTTTAGACAAAGCTCTTAATTTGGGAGGGAATTTCCTCTTAAATTAAATTGAAATCTGACTTTCTAAAACTTTCGCTAACTGTCCCAGTTTTTCCCAGGGGATCATGGAAAAGCAAGTCTTACCCCAATGCCAGCTCTTATCCAGTGGGTGCTGGCCTCTAGTCCAACTCTAGGGTGCGATCAAATGGTTTTGGAAAGCAGAGGACAGAACATGAAATATTGGTGATCTTGGAGGGAGGGCCTTAGTCAACCATTTGTTCTCCCGGTCCCCAGGCAGCCATGATGGCCGAAGAGCTGAAGAAGGAACAGGACACCAGTGCCCACCTGGAGAGGATGAAGAAGAACATGGAGCAGACCATCAAGGACCTGCAGCACCGGCTGGATGAGGCTGAGCAGATTGCCCTCAAGGGGGGCAAGAAGCAGCTGCAGAAGCTGGAGGCCCGTGTGCGGGAGCTGGAGAACGAGCTCGAGTCTGAGCAGAAGAGAAACGTTGAATCGGTGAAGGGCATGAGGAAATGTGAGCGGCGCATCAAGGAGCTCACCTACCAGGTGAGGACCCAGAGGGAGCTTGGGCCCTGGCGGTGGTGGGTGCAGAGCAGCATCAGAGCGGCTCCTGTAGGAGGCCGAGTCTTTGTCCAGCTAGAACCGTCGACAGGTCACTGTGTCCCACAGACTGAAACCCAAGCTGATCCCGGTCCCTAGCATCTGCCACTTCAGAGAGAAACCCTGTATGTGACTATTCATAGACAGAGTCCTTATGAGGTACCTCCCATGTCCCAAGCACAGTGCTTAGAGCTAGGAATGCAACCCAAAGCAAGCTATAGAGTCCCTGTTTTCATTGTAATTGAAAGGGGAAAAGTAGCTAGAAAGCTGGAGGCCATGAAATGTCCTAGAAGACAGCATCTGGGGACACAGAACTGACAAAGGCAAGGCCACAGCTGGGTACTCCAAGCCTGGGGTGGTTCCAATGGTGGAACCCCTTTCCCATCTGGGAAGGGAGAAGGGATGAATGGGCCAACATGGCTGAGCCCCAAGTTGGACATGATGGTGCAAGTGGTCAGCTGTGGAGTATATGACTGAAGACATTTTAGAATTTCCACAAAAGTTCTACCAGTAAAGGGAAAGTAAATGTATTTCTCCTTCTGAGACCTATTTTCCTAAGAGCCCTACAAATTAGTATTGCCCCAGGCTTTTGCACAATTCCCATTGTTACAGAGTGCCCAAGTGCCACATCTAGCTGAGTAACACAACCCACTTTGTGGGAAGGGAGGAGTATTGCCAGGTTGAATAAAATTCAATAAAAGATCTCGATTATAGAAATTTCTGAAACAACCCAAAAAGCTACCGGGTCAGAGGAAAAAAGTTCTTGGAGAAATAAAATCTAGACTTTTGCTAGGCCTTTTTCTGTGAAATCCAAACGTTCTCACGTTTTTTCTCA